>NC_085139.1:294826544-295517794 GCF_024139115.2 Armigeres subalbatus
CGACATTATCGACGTCAGGAC
The DNA here is from genome assembly GCF_024139115.2 of Armigeres subalbatus. Lineage (NCBI taxonomy): Eukaryota > Metazoa > Arthropoda > Insecta > Diptera > Culicidae > Armigeres > Armigeres subalbatus. Next base: position 294,826,566 of record NC_085139.1, read on the forward strand.
ATATCGTGGCGCTAACATCGACTCTGACCCCAGGGATGCCAGAGAATATTTTCAAATGTCTTCGCAATCGTTTAAATATGTCTTCAAATGTCTTCAATATAAAAATTATGATTATCAGCGAGAAATTTCAAAACCCTCTAGATTTGTAAATTCAATCATGTCCTTCCCAAGTAACCGAAAGCATTATAATGCTGCTTTAATTCAGCTATATAACTGCATGTAATGCTACCCATTTAATGTTTATCAGCTTTGAGTGCAGATTCAATGCTGATATAATGCCGGAAAAGGCGAATTAGCATGCTACTATAATGCACAGACGAAAGCTCAATTGCTGCATTAGTGATGCTAATATAGGGTTAAGAGAGAAACGTCAGATTTTTTCGCTCATTATTTCGAGCGAATTTTTCGCGCACTTTTAAAGAGCTTTTGCGAGCAGCTGATCAGCTGCCTATAATGAACATAACTTCCGAATCACCACGAATAAGAGGAATTGAAGCAAAACAAAAAATATTTTTACCACCATTATTTGTTGGTGATTTATTGTATTTTTCACGAATGATTAGATTCGATCGACGAAATTCAAGAGTTGTCAATTTTGTATTTCAAGGCATTTTCGACAACCTTTTCATAGATTACCTTGATTGTCAACCACGTGGTCGGTTGAGAACAATGGGACTGAATGTAAACATCGAGCACCAGCTGGTTTTGTTGTGTAAACATGATCAGCTGGAGAGCTAAGAACAATGAAAAAATATGTAAACATGAGGGGGCTTGCGGCAGCTGTCACAATCTTCAAGTGAAATGCGCACGGTAGCCAGCAGCGAAATCGAAAGCGAAATCTTAGCAAGACGAAATTTTTATCATAAGAGTCTAAATGGTGAAAAAAATCGCAATATATTATTTATAAATAGGTATTACTTAGCAAGTTAGACCGATGATATTTTGTTTTGCTAATTTCGTAGAATGTCTTCATATGGGTCTCGAACCTGGAAGCATGACACGGCTCTCTCAAAGTTGTCCTTCCTTGCTCTTGCGGCCACGGATGCGATGTCATATCTTTCTGCTGAAAGGCATATTTAAATCATTGCCTCTTTTTTATCGATATAAATTGTAGTACTGGTTGTGGCACATTCACCCGAGGAAGTTCTCACTACTACATACAGAAATTTCAACCGGTTTTTCTACCAAAATATGTTATTGCATTAAACACTGCTTTTATTACGCATATAATGCTAATGTAATGCTAATTTAATGTCAATAAACATTTGATCTTGCAGCATCAATGATGCAGATATAATGCTAGATGAGAACTTCATTTCATTTGCAGGGCTGTTATAAAGCCTTGAAGCACCTTTAATGCTGATTTAAAGCCTTAAATTAATGCTTACGGTTACTTGGGTTGTTTTATTGATGTGGAATAATGTTTATTTTTTTAACATTCAAATTAATAGAATTCAAGAGAATATTCTATAAAATTTTCACGAGGTAGTGTATAACGAGTTTCCCCTGAATTTTATACGGAGTATGGTTAAAATTTCACCGGATTTTTTTACTGAATTTCCATGTGGAATTCTTCCAAATGTATTTATAAAGAATACCCTGTAAGGATTCAAAATTTACCGTGAAATACTTGAAAAACATCCAGACGAAATTTCCCAAAGAATTCCTGTTGGAACACCCACAGGATTTACTGAAGAAACTTCTGGAGAAATTTCTGAAGGAACTTCCGGAGGAATCGCTGGAGGATTTGCAGAGGGAATTCTTGGGGAAACTTAAGAAGGAATTCCTATAGGAACTTCAGGATAAATTCCGGAGGAATTTTCTGGAGAAATTTCTGAAGGATATTCCTAAGGAATTACTGAAGAAATTTCCGGTGGAATTCCTGTCGAAATTTCTAAAGAAACTTACGGAGGAATTCTTGGAAGTAGCTCTGGATGAATTCTTGGAGGAGCTTCTTGAGATATTGCAGCAGAAATTTCCGAAAGAAACCCTGGAGGAAATACCAGAGAAATTCCATACACACTTAAAATAAATCGCAGATTTCTGTGAAATTTCACCGAAATCTCAACAGCAGAACTGTTCGGTAAAAATTTTACAGATTTTTTGGTGGTTTTGACAGTTGAACAAAGGAAAATACCGCAGAAAATCGGTGAAATAATTACCGAACAAATCTGCTGTTGAGATTTCGGTGAATTGAAGCAAAATTCACCGAAATCTGTGAAATGATTTAAGTGTGTAGTATACTTTCGAAGGCATTCTTGGAGAATCTTTCGACAACATTCTTGGAGAATCTTTCAGACATATTCATGGAAAAACTTCCAAAGGAATTTATGGGGAAACTTCCGGAAGGATCACTGGAGGAGCTTAAGCGGGAATTTTCGAAAATTCTTGGGGAACTTTCGGAGGAATTTATGGAAGAACTTCCGGAGGAATTCTTGAAAGGACTGCTGGAGGAATTCGTGAAGGAACTACCGGAGTAGTTAGGGAGGATCTTCCGAAGGAATTCTTGGATGTACTTTCGCTGGAATTCTTGGACGACCTTACGGAGGAGCTCCTAAAAGAAATTGCAAAGGTATTCCTGGCGGATTTTTCGGAGAAATTCCTGAAACTTTCGGACAAATTCGTAATTTCCTCCAGGAGGAATTTCAAAAACAATACTAGAACGATTTATTGGAGAAATCCATAGAGGAATTCTCAGATAAAACACTGGAAGAATGTCCAAATATATTTCTTGAAGAAATAACAAAGTAATTCAAGGATGAATTTGGCGAAGGTGTGTAATTAAGTTTTCTCCGGATTTCTTTTAAAAACATTTTCCTGTAGTAATTTACCATGTAACAACACCAAACCAAACAATTTCAATTTCTTGTTGACATTTGTAAGAATTTTCTATATGAGAATTAATTGAGGCAAACTTCTTGTGGAAATTAAAAGGGATTTTTTTTTGTGGGAGCTCAGTAGAACTTGTGGAAATTAGGAAGAATTTCCGGTTTAATATTTGGAGTATTTCCTTTATTTCTTCTTAACGGAAATTATTATATGTTTCCACGATAATTTTAACTAAATTTTCAATTTCAATTCTCTTAAATTTAGACAAGAAATTCCACATCGGAAATTCTTCTTAAAAAAATCTTTCAAATTTTCACTGAAAAGTCTTTTAAAAATCCACCGGAAGTTCAAAGTGTTACCCGACGGATATTTAGAGGAATGTGGGATAGTGCGTATGAGGGTTTAAAATGCGTTGCAGTCATCAACTGGCTAGTGTGAATATATTTTATGTTTGAGATTCTAAGCCCGAGACAAATACTATTATAAATTTTGTAATATTCATATACCTGATTTATATATAGAGGTCGCAGAATTTATATGTAAGTAAGTAATTGTATTTTCTATTCGCTGGCTTATTGATTGTCTTCAAGTGTCTTCAAATAAGTATGTAAGTCTTCAAATATTTTGAAAAGTCTTCAAAATGTCTTCACGAAATAAATGTCTTCACTGAGTTTAAAATATCTTCAAATTGAAGACATGTCTTCAAATCTGGCATCTCTGCTGACCACTATCTGGTGATGGTTGAATTGCGCCCAAAACTATCCGTCATCAACAATGTTCGGTACCGACGACCGCCGCGGTACGACCTAGAGCGACTGAAGCAACCTGATGTCGCCACTGCATACGCGCAGTATCTCGAGGCAGCGTTGCCGGAAGAAGGTGAGCTCGATGGGGCCCCTCTTGAGGACTGCTGGAATACAGTTAAAGCAGCCATTAACGACGCAGCGGAGAACTACGTCGGGTATATAGGACGAAGTCGACGGAAGGATTGGTTCGACGAAGAGTGCAGACAGATTCTGGAGGAGAAGGATGCAGCGCGGGCGGTCGCGCTGCAGCAAGGTACCCGGCAGAACGTGCAACGGTATAGACGGAAGCGGAGACAGCAGACCCGCCTTTTCAGGAAAAGAAACGCCGCCTGGAAGAAGCGGAGTGCGAGGAGATGGAACAGCTGTGCCGTTCTCAAGAAACACGCAAGTTCTACCAGAAGCTCAACGCATCCCGCAAAGCCTTCGTTCCGCGAGCCGAAATGTGCCGGGATAAGGATGGGAGCATCTTGACGGACGAACGTGTGGTGATCGAAAGGTGGAAGCAGCATTACGATGAACATTTGAATGGCGCTGAGAGTACAGGCAGTGAAATACAAGGCAGCGGAGGAGATGACTACGTCAGTCTAGCGGACGATGGAAGCCAACCAGCCCCCACCTTGAGGGAAGTTAAGGATGCCATCCAACAGCTAAAGACCAATAAAGCAGCTGGTAAGGATGGTATCGGAGCTGAGCTCATCAAGATAGGCCCGGAAAAGCTAGCCACTTGCCTGCACAAATTGATAGTCAGAATCTGGGAAACTGAACAGCTACCGGAGGAGTGGAAGGAAGGGGTTATATGCCCCATCTACAAGAAAGGCGACAAGCTGGAGTGTGAGAACTTTCGAGCGATCACCATCCGATCGTGATATCCCAGATCATCGATCGTGATATCCCAGATCATCTTCCGTCGTCTGTCACCATTAGTGAATGAGTTCGTGATATCCCAGACCATCGATCGTGATATCCCAGATCATCTTCCGTCGTCTGTCACCATTAGTGAATGAGTTCGTGGGAAGTTATCAAGCGTGGCCGCTTGACAACGGACCAGATTTTTACTGTACGGCGAATCCTTCAAAAATGCCGTGAATACCAGGTCCCAACGCATCATCTGTTCGTTGATTTCAAGGCGGCATACGACAGTATAAAATTATGGACGAGAACAGCTTCCCTGGGAAGCTTACCAGACTGATCAAAGTAACGGTGGATGGTGTGCAAAACTGTGTGAAGATTTCGGGCGAACACTCCAGTTCGTTCGAATCGCGCCGGCGACTAAGACAAGGTGATGGACTTTCGTGCCTGTTGTTCAACATTGCGCTAGAAGGTGTCATGCGGAGAGCCGGGTGTAACAGCCGGGGTACGATTTTTAACAGATCCAGTCAATTTATTTGTTTCGCGGATGACATGGACATTGTCGGCCGAACATTTGCAAAGGTGGCAGAACTGTACAGCAACAAAAGTTGGACTGGTGGTGAATGCCTCAAAGACAAAGTACATGCTTGTGGGCGGAACAGAGCGCGACAGGGCCCGCCTGGGAAGCAGTATCACGATAGACGGGGATACCTTCGAGGTGGTCGAGGAATTCGTCTACAGTGAACGTTCGCTAATTGGGGTTTTTCTAGTTGGGGCGTTTTTGACGTAGAACTACGTCTGTCTTTTCAATATTGGGGTACACTTTACGATTGCACAAAATAGAAAAACGTCACGAAAATATGATAGACTTTGATCGTTAATATCTCAGCCGTTTCTCGATGGATTTTTAATGTTTTTGGACCGTTCAATCAAGGAAGAGTCAACGCTCCATACCCGATGAACACTGATGTCGTTTTTTACGCGGTTATTTTTAAACAAATCGCTTTTTATGCGATTTTTTTTCACACGAATTTTGGGAGCTCCGCGGTTTATTAAGATTTATCATGGGATTTAATCAATTTTTTTTACGATTTTCAATTCACGCGGCCCATATCCTCCGCGTAAGAACCGACTCCAGTGTGTTACAATATTTATTTAAGATAATATTTACTATTGAAAACTTGCTAACAGTTTAGCAATCGGTTTCGGTGAATTAGTTAATTTTGTAAGTGCAGCGCAAGCTTCTTTTTCCATAGCACTACATTCCAACTAGAACTTGGCCTGGTTTTAAACTTAGTAATTTATTAGAATTTTTTTTAGTTATTAATTGAAAGCTTTCTATGTCCACCATTGCAATATAGTATGCATCTTGTGTGGCAAATACAATGGATACACTATGCCAAGAAACTTTCCACCCGAAAACATCCTAGATCGGATCGAGAATCGATATCGCCATCTTCAGATTTTGCGTCTTTGTTCGCAAGGCTAACTGGAGACCTAAAGCCGGCATAGATGTCAAATAATGCAACTTACAGGGTTTTTAGTTGGTGCAGTTCGTTTCTGCTAACTTACACGCGCATTTTCTCTCGAAAGCTTGGGCGTTTGACGGCAGCTTCCGGCTTACGTCTATTGATGCCATTAGAGGGGCTCGTAATCTTCTTCGCTGCTGCAGTGGATGTATTCTGGGAAACATTCTTCAGCTCGTTTATGCTAATTTCTAGGTGTCTGCCTGAGTAAACGCAAAGCCCGACGCAACTCACGTGAAGGAATAATAATTCTTATGAATAATCTGTCAAATTTCTTTGACGCGTCTACTCTGTCTTCCTCCAAAGGGTGACCTTCAAACGCCGTTGGCAGTTCAGCTTTCACGATGGGCTTTTCTGTAATGAGCCACGGGGTGTTTAGACAGACTTAGTGACGGGTGCTTAGTCTAACTATCTGCTCCAGTTTGCGTCGGTTACGATTGTAGCGGTACACTATAAGCCAGGGTTGTGCAGAATCATTCTCATACGATAATTATTGTAATTATCATTTGATAACTTCTCAGGTGTGGAACGTAGGCGAGTTGTTATCGGCGACAACTTTCCATATTTTGGAATCGATTCATATTAATGTAAACTTAACTAATAACAATTTAATGTGAACAATGCAGTTCAATCGGAATCGGATGATTGGCATTGTGTTTTTGTGTTATGTAGGCAAATAAGTTCAAAAGTAGCATATACCAATGTTTCGAATCGAAGTTTTTATCAATCGATAATTTGGATATGTGATACGCTTGAGAGTGTTTCTCATCCTCGATTATTTGAAAATTTTATTTTTATCATCCTTTTCAAATGTGGTTTTAAAAATTGTATACATCATCAAGGTTCGTAATACTCACTCAATCTTAGGAGCACAGGATAAACAACGAAAACAGATTCACCCAGGGCTTGAAAAATGCTTGCTTTGGTCTCATCGAACGGAAGAGTCGAAAACCTGTACATTACACATAGCTACGTAGTTCAACGTCACCTTTGCGTATAACCCGATTGGGCTGGACCTTGGAGTTTTTAGTTGGAGGTTCGCTAATTGGGGCGAAACCCAATTAAAAAGCAATTAAACGTCAGAATGTGATGTCAAAAACGCGTTGACGTTTTGTTTCCGTGTTTGGCGGGATCGATATTTTCTGGCGCGTAAAATTTTCCTTTGTTCAATGCAAAAAGTAAACAACATTGATTCGCTTTGACGCAGCCGCGCTGTTGCCATCTAGCGGCGACGGACGTGTGCGTGAAATCACTGTTTTTCAACATGGTGAAGTATAGGAAGTATATTTTAAAATGCTTTTAAAATGTTATTAACAGTGACATGTTGAAAACTTTTTAATACGTAGGATTAGAATTTTGAAAAACTACATGTTCGGCTCCTTATCTATACATGTTTTTTTAATTAAAATAATTCAACTTTCGTGTTACCTATATGAAAGTAAATTAAATTTCTAACCCAAAAAAGTGAACAATTTTAGGCTAAAATGCGTAACGCTTTAATAAGCATTTTAAGGGGTGTATAAAGGGCTGGATATTATTAAGCTTATACAACACGGCAGACTACGGTGGGCTGGTCACGTTGTTCGTATGCCGGAAGAACGACAAGCGAAGATAATATTTAGTAGAGAACCCGGAAGAGGCCGCAGGCTTCGTGGAAGGCCGCGTACACGATGGCTTTTTGCAGTTGAAGAGGACCTGAGGGCGCTCAATGTTCAGGGCGACTGGAAGCGATTGGCCCAGGATCGAGTCCAGTGGAGAAGGATACTCCATTCGGCGTAGGTTCATCGAAGAGCTGTAGCCCATCAAGTATCAAGTAAGTAAGCATTTTAAAATTGACGTCCTATATCCCTTGCTGGGTGAAATAAAAAAGCATCAGCCGGCCCCCATTTTGTTTTCTCGCTTTCGTCAGGGCCAATGCTTGTCAAAACGCCCCAATTAGCGAACGGCATTCGTTAGTTGGAGTGAGGTCGTACCCCCATTAGCGAACGATCACTATACATCGGATTCTTGATAACGGCCGATAACAATGTCAGTCGTGAAATACGAAGGCGCATCATCTGTGGAAGTCGGACTCCAGAAGAAACTGCGGTCAAAAAAGATTCGCCACCGCACCAAATGTGTCATGTACAAGACGCTTATAAGACCGGTTGTCCTCTACGGATATGAAACATGGACAATGCTCGAGGAGGACTTGCAAGCACTCGGATTATTCGAGAGACGGGTGCTTAGGACCATCTTTGGCGGTGTGCAAGAAGACGGTGTGTGGCGGCGAAGAATGAACCATGAGCTCGCCCATCTCTACGGCGAACCCAGTATCCAGAAGGTAGCTAAAACCGGAAGGGTACGATGGGCAGGACATGTTGCAAGAATGCCGGACAGCAACCCTGCAAAGATGGTGTTCGCTTCCGATCCGGCAGGTACGAGACGGCGTGGAGCGCAGCGAGCGAGATGGGCAGACCAGGTGCAGAACGATTTGGCGAGCGTGGGGCGTATTCGAGGATGGAGAGATGCGGCCTCGAACCGTGTATTGTGGCGTCAAATTGTTGATTCAGTGTTATTGTCGGCGTAGCACCAAGTTAGAATTCGGAAGTCGAGACTTCCGAACCGAACTTTCTTCCGAAGTTTTATTTGTCAAACTAATTGATGCGTTGTTTAGCGCATCTTTAGGCGAATCTAGCGCACTACTTCCGAAGTTGGGAAAGTTGCCTGTATCTGGGGAAAAATCCAACTTCGGTATAAAAAGCGGTATAAATTTATTCCGGATAGACAATATCTGTTTAGATGTAGACTAAATAAATGAAATGAAATATTGTGATTCTCGAGATATTATAGCATTTTGCTCATTCACCTCTGCCTCGCTTAGTTGTGCGCCGTTAAGGTATTTTGTCATATTGTGGTACTTACTCAATTAAAGTGTAGAATATTCCATCAAAAATTAAACACAATTGCACTACTAAGATCCACTTAAACAATATACCGAACGCAACGCAGGCGAGAGAAAAGCAAAAAAAAACTACTAAACCTCGAACAATTTCACTAAAGAATATATTTTCGTAATGGGACGACAATATGATGCATACCTTAGAAGCGAATATGGAAAAGCTTACCGAAAGCTCACATCTGTTTGGCATTGGTTTGTTTACTTTTTGCATGGCGCACAACTCGGCGCATGGGACCCGGCGCGTAACTGGTGAGCCAGTATGCTAATTTTAGAAAAGAATCGCAATACCATTCTAGGCCGGAATCAGCTTCCTTGATTTTTCCGTGTGACGGATTTAAAGAGCTAATGCCAACACAGAAAAAATAAAGAACCTAAAAACAAAGTTTAAAGAACTCAACTTTGAGTACGAAGTTCAAATTTTTAACTCAATATTAGGTAGTTTTCTCACTCCCTCTCATGAATGATATTATAAACAAAGAGAGCTGCATCGACCCAACGTGTGCTGTTCCGTGGAAGAAGCCAAATTTGAGTTGTTTTCACCATAGTCTCGAGTGAGTGAAAATAACATTAATTTGAGTTGGCGAAACTTCATAGTGGGTGAAAATTCAACACGGGAGTGAAGGCAAAGTACTCAACGGATTTTTTCGCATTTTACTTATTTTTGGCTTCTTCCACGCAAGGGCGGATTTGAGTGAATGGAACCGTAAAGTGAGTTGTTTCGCTAATGCCATTTGGCTGTGTAATTTGCGTTAAGCGTGTAATCTTTCAAATGTGTGCGTCATCGTGAGTGCCAACCCATCAAACGTGAGTGACTGTCAAACTCAAAGTGAAATTACGTCGTCTTCGAAATAAAGTAGTGTTTAGTTTTTGCTCGCGTTTTGTCTGCTCGAAAATAATTAGTTTGTGATTTTCGGTGGTTTGTGCTGCTTTTTTCGGGAGTTTTTGTGCTATTTTCGATCGTGCGTCAGTGCTCCTCACGGAAGAAAACAATTCGCTGCCCCGCGTAGGTAAGTTCCAATGGCTAATTTGCAAAAAGATTTTATGGATTTTACGCCTTCGTTCGTGTCTCGACGTGCATGGGGGAAGTTATCAAATTGTTCGCTCCCGGGTTTCAGTAAATGGACACGAGAGGAGAAAAAAGAGCAGGGTGCGTTATACATAAGTAATATAAGCATCCTGGGTTCTTGTGCTAAGTGGCGATGTACTTTTTCTTCACCTTGACTTCTGCTTACCCTGAGGGGTAAGAAACTGGTTCACTGTGCAAACGCTCTTTGGTTATGGCCTGGGAGAGGCCCAGGTCATGGCGGGGGAGAGAAACAAGATTTCATAAATCCAAAGACTGCCACTCAGCATTTCCTCATGCATGGCTGAGCGAAGTTGTTTTGATATGCTCTGGTATTATTATTGTGATTATTATCACGGAACGATTACGAGAAATTTCTACTGGTATGGGAATTTATTATTATTTTTACGTCGCACATACACCAACATTGTGATTCGTTTTATGTGCCGGCATTTATGTACTTTGCTTTGACTGTGTTGGTCAGTTAGGTACATCGACCTGAATGCAGCAATGTTTGTACAATCGTTACGACACACTACCAAAGCGATGTTTTGCTTCGAACACGCTTGTAAAATTTCAAACAAACTATTTACAAATAAGGGAACGGTTCGCCACTTCATCTCATAGCTCCTATTTCCATCTCATCAAAAACAAAGCAATGGTAAGGAATTTGGTTTGTTTATTATTTTTGTGATTTTTTCAGCAGTGAGCACGCATGTTGACAAAAAGAAGCGACGAATTTTGTGTCGTATTTCTTTGTTTAGCGATGAGTTAAAAATATGTACAGTGAGATGGAGATCGGAACATTTTCCTTATCTAGCTCACGGTTAGAAAAAAGTACATTTTCATTCAAATCTGGGGTTTAGTCAACTTCTTCTTCTTCTTCTTAATGGCATTACATCCCCACACTGGGACAGAGCCGCCTCACAGCTTAGTGTTCATTAAACACTTCCACAGTTATTAACTGCGAGGTTTCTAAGCCAAATTACCATTTTTGCATTCGTATATATTGAGGCTAACACGATGATACTTCTATGCCCAGGAAAGTCGAGACAATTTCCAATCTGAAAATTGTCTAGACCGGCACCGGGAATCGAACCCAGCCACCCTCAGCATGGTCTTGCTTTGTAGCCGCGCGTCTTACCGCTAGGCTACAGTTGTTGAATCTCGTGAAATTTCGTAACGAGTAGAGGCCTGAATTCAGGCCTCTAGTAACGAGTACTCGTTAATTGAATTCCTACTAATTTTCACTCGAAATATAATGTAAAAATGTTTATTACAAAGAATACAAAACTCACACTAAGTTTATGTTTATTTTTTTTTTCCCAAATAATAACAATATTTCTCAATAAAGGATCTGAAACGAACATAATCACAATCTTCAATGTTTGGCTCCGGCACAATAGGCAGTTTTGGCTTCAGTTTGACCAGCCAATCGATTCTGTCTGCCCCACCCAGCTCAACAAGGGCAGTAAAGTGTGGGAACGATGGGAGAACGATGCACGCCGCGTCCACCCAGCTTGAAACAACGCTTCGTAAGCATCGGCCTTTATTTCAAGAAAGAATACTTAATGTTGGGTTCGCACACGGTAGCCACCAGACAATTTAAATCCAGTGGTGGAAATACTCGCTTCACGAGTAAGAAAAAAGTGTAATTGGGCCTACCAGAAATGCCACACTCGCGCGAACCTACTGCCTGCATTTTTGCTTTGTTCGCGAGTACGGGCAGAGTAAAGACAAAAAGCAAGGCAATATTTTGTTCGGGAGTAAAAATCACGGTCGCGAGTATTTTGCGGTTACTTCGAATACAATGGATAAATTTGACTTGACATAAACACAATAATAATAAACAATTGTGTTCTTGCTCGAACATCCATGAGAAACATTGGGCACTCGCAAAGCTTCACGAACATTTTTTTGGGGCTCATTTTTTTGTTTTCTCTGCGAGTAGTTGGTAGGCAAGAAAAAGGCAAAACAAATGTTCGCGAGTATTGTGCATTGCCTACTTCTCGTTTTGTGAGTAAGGCTCACAGATTTCCACCACTGTTTAAATCCCGCTACACTGGGGATATGAATACTTTTGAGCAGTGTGTTGCGGTGTAAATTTGGTCACATTATCAGGAGCACTTCAGTGCAACTAATAATATGACGTCCCTTAACACCTAATCCTACGGTATCAAGCAAGGGCCCCATAAGCATGTCACTGGCGAACAAAGCTTGTGTACTCTGCATCGAAGCGAATCAGTGTTAGGGCGCAATCGTTAATGCGAACATTTTTATATTTGGTTAGTTACTGCACATAAATTCTTTTTCGAGTCCTTATAATCAAGCAGGTATCTCAATCATTCCACATCGTTATATTGCTGCATGATTGAGTGTTTAATTTTGATAAAATATCGAAAACAAATGTGTGCATAAAAATTGCCTCGCCATAACAAAAAGGTGGTAGAGAATTAACACTGTTGTTTACATTTTAGAACCAAATCTAGATGTCGCACATGTTGGGGTAGGGATTCAGTGCTCCGCCTTCTCCCCCTGGTATCAAGCGACCCGTGCCAAGGGAATGCATGGTCTGAAGGGTGAAATAAATAGCAGGCCACTAACGGAGCCTATAGGGTGCCTGTGCACCCCCCCATAGTATAACGTTCCCTTACCACGTTATTGCGGAGCTTTGGCGTGGCGGACCTATTTTCTCGCGCGACTCGTGGGACCAAAATGTCGACCAAACCAAAAAAAAAACAAATTTGAGTGGAGAGGGAGAAGCGTCTGATGAAAGGGTGGATCCCTTCGCCAGACAAAGTGGCCTTAACAGGTCGCCCCACCGATTGCCAAGGGCAGACGATACAGAGGAGCGTGGCAGGTCGGTTCACTAACGCTAGAGGTCATATCTTGCTAGAGTCTCTAGCGGTACTGAACGTAGTCCTGCTGAACGAGGGCCAAGCGTCAACGTTCAGATAACCGAATGGCGTGGCCTCTGCAGTGCGGGATGGTCGGTGGAGCCAGAATGGAGGGTTCACGAAGGGTATACTGCTAGTGACCATCAGGAAATACGTTTTATGGTCAGCTATACCCCCAACAGAATCACAAGGCGGGTCAGTAAAGCTGAACAAGGATGGCGTACCTTGCAGTTGTTCGACCCAGAACTGCTGGAAAAATCACTACGGTCACTATCACTAAATCGAACTCTAGGCCTTAGTGGTGATGAGTTATCCGATGTCCTAACACGAGCATGTGACGTGACAATTCCCAGGAAGACTATGCCAACCGGCAACCGCAAACCGGTGCACTGGTGGGCGAGCACGATAGCCGATCTTCGCAGAACCTGTCTTAGAGCTAAAAGAAGGTTGCGACGTGCTAGAACCGAAGCGGACAGGCTTGAAAGACGCCGGTTGTTTCAAACAGCGAGCAGAGCTCTGAACTACGAAATCAAATGTAGTAAGAGAGCCTGCTTTGAAGAGCTGTGTAGGATGGCCAATAATACTCCATGGGGGGATGCATACAGGATTGTGATGGCTAGGACCAACAGTACACCTCCTGAGAAATCCCTGGAGATGTTAGCCAGGATCGTTAAAGGTTTGTTCCCGAAGCATGACTCATCGGACTAACCCGCCGCACCGTACGAGTAAGTGCTTCAACAACAGGGACTCGGTGCAAGTGCAACGTGTCAAGAGAGCAGCTTCGTTGCTCAAATGGCAAAAAGCATGGGATACTGCAGTCAAAGGTCATTGGATCCACAGACTGATTCCAGAGGTATCGAATTAGGAAGATTAGTAGGAAGCATGGTCAGGTCATCTTCCACCTATCGCAGGTGTTGTCTGAACATGGCTGCTTTAAAAAGTTCCTGCATAGGTTCGGGTTCGCAGATTCTGCGGAGTGCCCGGAATGTGTAGGTGAGATAGAATTGGCAGAGCATGTGATGTTTGCATGCCCGCGATTCGAAGTTGATCACCATGCCATACTGCTTGTCAGCGGCATGGATACAACTCCGGACAACCTCGTTGGGAGGATGTGTCGGGAAGAGGTTATATGGAGTGCGGTGAACACAGCTCCCAACAGATTATGTCGAAACTACAGCGCTGGTGGCACCCCAACAACAAAAACGTTGCGGGTGGGCTGTGGGGACCTCCGTATGTAGATATAGAGGTCATTGCGGATTTATGATACAGACCGATAGGTTACTATCATAGCTTACGATCGACGAGTGGTGAGGTTACCACCATTGAAGTCGATGTTGCGTTATAACGTCGAGTGCGTTGGTCCAATAGTCCTCCCCTAATGTATTGCTTAATTGCGGGCCGGGGATACGGATTGGCGAAAATGTTTTGGTTTTAGTGGGCCGGGTGATCCCATCCCCACACTACCTGAGTTACCTCCTCAGGTGTCTGTTTGCAGATTTCCGTTTACCCTTGCTCAAGGAAAAAAGACAATCTAAATACTCACGCTCACTCTAGGGCCCATTCATAAATGATATAACGCTTGAGAGTGTTGGAGGGGGTCTACCAGAGCGTCACGGCTCAAACAAATCCTAGAAACCGTCCGAACAAAACACGTTACGAGGAGGTGGAGGGGGTAGGGATCCCTAGATGGGGATCGAAAAGTGTCAATGTTGGCGTTATTTATTTGTGAATGATCGACTGTTGTTAATATTATGGTGGTTTAATAAATCTCGTGTACTTATTCAAAAGGACGTATGTGATTTTGTAAATAAAGATTCAAACGTGAATTTGTCCAATCTGATGACACTCCCACGCAAACCAACACCACCAACAGGTAGCCGAAGGCTTCCCCAACCTGTCTGTGGTGATAGTTTGCGTGGGAGTGTCATCAGATTGGACAAATACACGTTTGAATCTTTGTATTTCCCCATACTAATTTTGAACATATACAAACTTTAAATGGATTGTACTAAATCAGTTTTTATCCAAATGAGCTCAACTTTTCGAAGAACACTCAGAACATGACACAGAATCAGATAAGCGTCGTGGAGTAAAATCGATTTTTTTTACCCACCCTAGTGAATATTTACTCAGGTGGGTGGTACGACGCCATGTTTTGCGCCAACATCTCAAAGTAAAATTTATGGTAGATTTATTTTGTTTACAATCATCTGATATGATACTCATTGGGATTCAGTTCGCTGTCAGTTGTATGCCACGTTTACAATTGCATCTGACGTCGACTGACAAGACAACCGGTTGATGGCTTGAATGCGTTGCAGTTATCGAACGGCTAACTGAAACGTAAACATGTAAAAAATAATAAGAAATTCATGGGAAATTCCATTGGCTGAAAGCAGAAAACGGCCGAACTGGTAATTTGGCCGAAAAGTCGTTTTCCCTAACAGGTCGTTTGACCAAAATGGTCGTTTGGTCGAATCAGCGCTAAATGCCGTTTCGCCGAAATAGTTGTTTTACAGAATGGGCCATTTTAGAAGAAGGGAGCAGCATGTGTGTGAAAGCAGATGGGAAAGCTTCGGTACAATGTGTACAAACCATACACGACCATCGATGATTCTCCAAATGATAAACATCGATCGCTAGAACTAATTGAGTATTAGCCGAATCATAAATATGCGAATCGTTGCCTCCGTTTATGCCAGTCTCGGTAACAGTGACTTTCATTCACTGCCCGAGCCTTCCCCAGAAAAAATGTACGGCAAAGATGGACGTTTCGATAATTTAATTATTCTCAAACGGTCCTCGCATACTTCAACACCTTTCAAACCATTTCACACTTGTCGCTTAACAATTGATTACCCGAGCAGCACACATGTTGCACAAAAGTTTCTGTGACTCATATGCAACCAAATTTAGTCACATTTAAGTTGCTGCAACCAAATCGGACTTGATTGTGCTGCTAGGGTAGGGCCTACAATGAAAAGTAAACAAATTCAATTTTAACTCCCTTCGATAGCATCCACTAATAGCTACTAATAGTATAAAAATGTTCTGCATCTTCAATTAAATTACTTTAAAAAAAACTAATTTTTGATTGGGTCTACAACGTTTTATTTTCAAAATATGTGTAGGTCCACCCTAAAAAACGGCCAAACCACTCGTTTTTTTCTGTCTGGGATAAGCCTTCTCCAACTTCGGGCCGATAACGGGATTTTTTTCCGAACCGTCATCGGCCCGACCTCGGCGAGAGAAAATTTCCCCTTATCCCGTGTTTACTTTCAAAAAATGCCGTAAACAAAGGGTCTATAAATGACAAGTAAATGCAGAATCTATTATTATCTATTAATCTATTATTAACTTATCTATTCCGGAGAAAAAAATGAAAATAGACTTAAAATTTTATTTTAACGATTTCGACACATTTTTGCATGTTTTCGATGCAATTAAGGTTATGGATGAATAGATAGTGTTGATTATATGCTTTTAGGACTTTTTGCTGCCTAAAATATCATAAACCTAGGAAATAGGTTCGATTGGAACAACCGATTTGACAGCAAATGCGCTGTTCCAATTTTGACACTTGCCGTTTATCAAACAAAATGGTCAATTTTGGAGCTCTAGAATTTGATTGCCCGTCCGTGAATCGGTTTTGCTGAAAATTTGACCAGAGCCCAGTTACTTGAATTTTACCATATCTGAGTTTCGACCTTATTGATTCATTCATGATTTTGTTTGGCAAACCATTTTCGACCTGATAACAGTTTCAGATAAACGACAACGTTCAGTGCGGCTCGGCTGAATGGAATTTGGCTAGATGACTATTGGCTTAAAGGGCAGTATCGACTTAAAAAGTTAGAAAGGTTACGGAATTTTGTTCAACAGTCATTTGACCATTGCTCCAAAGGAGTGGTAATATTTGACCATGTTATCCATTCGATAATTGACATTTGGTGACCAAATGACCAAAAGGCATTTTCGTCTAATGAATTCTGCAGCCTAACGACCGTTTCGGCCAGAAGACATGTTAGGGCAAACGGCTTTCGCGGCCAAATTACCAGCTCGGCCGTTTACTGCTTTCGGCCAATCGGATTTCCTAAGATTTGTTTATAGACAATACAAAGAATTTACTGTAGAAATTCAAGGAAAATCCTTAAAAATTTCGATATTTTTTCAAATTCTACATTTTGAACAATCTTCCGCGGAAACTAAAAAAAAAACCGTAAAATTTCTCATGAAAATTCCAAAGTGTCTCCCGCAGATATTCCGAAGAATTTTGTGTGTTAACGTTGGCGCTGCCAAACTAGTCGTCTTAATTAATTTAGATTGAGAAAGTTAACCCTTAGAAGGCCGGGACGACAGTCACCTCCTTCAAAGTACTCGTTCTCAGTAAAGCGTTGACCAAATTTCATGAGCCCGGACTTTTCTCAAAGGGGATTAGTAGGGCTTTCTTTTGACTAATGCGAGCCCCATTGTGACATTCTAGAATGCGCAAAATGTTCTGAAGTTCGGCTCGTAAGATCTACGCAACAACGGCCTCGAAAATGTTTTCGGCAGCTATGAAAACCCTTCCCAACAGATCCTTAGATACCTGCCAAGAAACGTAATACCAATCTATCTGCATTTGAATACGCTGAAGGCCATTCATAACGTTCTTGAGTTCAGGTCGTCAGATCTACAATCAAGCAGAAGCGCAATGGTTGTTTCAATCAAGCTCAGGTCATCCTCCCCAGCAGAAAATTTTTCAGTAAGTCATTTGATTTCTTTGAATTGGGCAGGTCAAGCATTGCGCTTCTACTTGATTGTAGATCTGACGACCTGAATTCAAGGACGTTTTGGATGGCCTTCAGTGTATTGGAATGCAGATAGATTGGTATAACGTTTTTTGGCAGGTATCCAAGGATCTGTTGGGAAGGGTTTTGATAGCTGCCGAAAACATTTTTGAGGCCGTTGTTGCGTAGATCTTATGAGCCGAACTTCAGAACATTTCGCGCATTCTAGAATGTCGTTTTGAGGCCCGCAGAATTTCTTTCAATAAGTCATTTGATTTCTTTGAACTAGGCAAGATGACCTGAGCTTGATTTAAAACAACCTTTGCGTTTCTGCTTGATTTTAGATCTGACGACCGTGACTTTGACTTTGAAGGAGGTGACTGTCGCCCCGGTCTTTTAAGGGTTAATGTTAAAGCATCCCTTCATTCAGTTCGTCAGTCAGACAATTATGAAGGATTTTTTTGAAAAGTACTCAACAGGAACTTTCATGCGGATATTCCGAATATTTTTCTGTAGAAATTTGGAACAACTTGCAATCGAGAATACCAAAAACTGGTTATAACTTCTGTACGCACTGCTAACAATATTGAACTGCTGCTTGTGGAACGATAATTGCAGTATATCTACGAAGTGCAGAGGAACGATGGCGTTTAAGTGTTCATAATCTGTTGTTGGACCATGCGGGCTTTCGTATAGGTCCAACAATCGAAACATGAGTAGCAAATGCACGATCATTAGCATCGGTGAAAAAATCCACGGCATCGTCAACGCAATAACATGAATTGATGCGACCGCAGTCAACTGCAAGTAGCATTTCATTCAGCGCGGAGTAATCTGCTTTTCGGAAGTCATAACAGACTCGAAATTAATTGGGGGCACATACGGCAACTTCTAGGGAAGTTGATCGGATTTTTCCGACGCAATTCAAAAGATTCTTCCGTTGATGTCTTGAACATATCCAAAATGACCAATTCAGCTTAACGACATTATCGGCTAATTGAGCTAGTCGGGCAACCGATATTTTTTGGCAAATGAACTGAATGACAAATGACATTTTCGGCCAAATAACTTTAGGCTACTTAGTCTTCTACCAAATGGTCTATTCCAGCGGTTCTCAACCTGGGGTACCTTTACTAGCCCTAGGGGGTACCTCGAACAAAGATTAGTAATGGCGGACGAATTACAATTCATGACAAAATTTTCAAAACGACTTATCTGCTTTTGTAAACAAGTATTCGAACGTCGATTTGACGAATCTGAGAGCACTCCCACGCAAAACAACGCTATCAATAGGTAGATGAAGGTTTCGGCTACCTGTTGATGGCGTTGATTTGCATCAGATGCAATCAGATTCGTCAAATCGACGTTGAATCTTTGTTTACAAAAGCAGATAAGCCGTTATGAAAATTTTTGTCTTGAGTTCCAATCGAAATCCATAGATAAGGTTTTGCTAATCGTGTATTTTTTACAAACTTTGTTTTGTACATAATATGTATGACGATTGGTCAATCCAATAGAATACTGCCCTCCACAACCAGCACAGCCTTTTTCCAAGCAGCTTGAAGGCCTCCTTACAAGGTACTTGGAGAACTCCTTTCAAGATGTTCAGAAGCCTTTTTTAAAAGCTTTGGATGCTTGGAAGCCTCCTTTCAAGAGGCCTGAAAGCCTCCTTTCAAGAGGCCTGAAAGCCTCCTTTCAAGAGGCCTGAAAGCCTCCTTTCAAGAGGCCTGAAAGCCTCCTTTCAAGAGGCCTGAAAGCCTCCTTTCAAGAGGCCTGGAAGCCTCCTTTCAAGAGGCCTGGAAGCCTCCTTTCAAGAGGCCTGGAAGCCTCCTTTCAATAGGCCTGGAAGCCTCCTTTCAAGAGGCCTAAAAGCCTCCTTTCAAGAGGCCTGGAAGCCTCCTTTCAAGAGGCCTGGAAGCCTCCTTTCAAGAGGCCTGGAAGCCTCCTTTCAAGAGGCCTGGAAGCCTCCTTTCAAGAGGCCTGGAAGCCTCCTTTCAAGAGGCCTGGAAGCCTCCTTTCAAGAGGCCTGGAAGCCTCCTTTCAAGAGACCTGGAAGCCTCCTTTCAAGAGGCCTGGAAGCCTCCTTTCAAGAGGCCTGGAAGCCTCCTTTCAAGAGGCCTGGAAGCCTCCTTTCAAGAGGCCTGGAAGCCTCCTTTCAAGAGGCCTAGAAGCCTCCTTTCAAGAGGCCTAGAAGCCTCCTTTCAAGAGGCCTGGAAGCCTCCTTTCCAGAGGCCTGGAAGCCTCCTTTCCAGAGGCCTGGAAGCCTCCTTTCAAGAGGCCTGGAAGCCTCCTTTCAAGAGGCCTGGAAGCCTCCTTTCAAGAGGCCTGGAAGCCTCCTTTCAAGAGGCCTGGAAGCCTCCTTTCAAGAGGCCTGGAAGCCTCCTTTCAAGAGGCCTGGAAGCCTCCTTTCAAGAGGCCTGGAAGCCTCCCTTCAAGAGGCCTGGAAGCCTCCCTTCAAGAGGCCTGGAAGCCTCCTTTCAAGAGGCCTGGAAGCCTCCTTTCAAGAGGCCTGGAAGCCTCCTTTCAAGAGGCCTGGAAGCCTCCTTTCAAGAGGCCTGAAAGCCTCCTATTAGCATTTTCTTGGAAGCCTCATTTTAAAAGGCTTGGAAGCCTCCTTTCAAGAGGCTTGGAAGCCTTCTTTCAAGAGGCTTGGAAGCCTCCTTTCAAGAGGCTTGGAAGCCTCCTTTCAAGAGGCTTGGAAGCCTCCTTTCAAGAGGCTTGGAAGCCTCCTTTCAAGAGGCTTGGAAGCCTCCTTTCAAGAGGCTTGGAAGCCTCCTTTCAAGAGGCTTGGAAGCCTCCTTTCAAGAGGCTTGGAAGCCTCCTTTCAAGAGGCCTGGAAGCCTCCTTTCAAGAGGCCTGGAAGCCTCCTTTCAAGAGGCCTGAAAGCCTCCATTCAAGAGGCCTAGAAGACTTCTTCCAAGCGGCCCGGAAGCGTCCTTTCAATAGGCTCGGAAGGTTCCTTTCGAAAGGATAGGAACCATACTTTCAAGAGGCTTGAAAGTCTTCCTTCAAAAGGCTCGGAATTCTACTTTCAAGAGGCTTGGTAGCGTGTTTTCAAAAGGTTCAGAAGCGTTCTTCCAAGATGTAAATGAAGCGTCATTTATAAGTGGATCGAGAGTTGCCATTGAAGAGGTTAGGAAGCCTTTCTAAAAGAGAGCTTCATTTAAAGACACTGCTTTCAAGAAGCCCAGAAGCCTCGTTTTAAGAGGCCTGAAACCCTCCTTCCAAGAGGTTTGGAAAACTCCTTTCAAGAGGGTTGGAAGCTTTCTTTCAAAAAGCTAAGAAGGCTCCTTTCAAAAGATTCGAAATGTTCTTTTCAAACGGATCAGAAAGCTCTTTACAAAAGGCTTGGAAGCCTCCTTTCAAGGGATCCGAAAGCATCGTTTTAAGAGGCCCGCATACCTACTTTTAAAATGCTCGGAAGCCTCCTTCAAAAAGTTCGGAAGGCACATTTCAAAGGGTTCTAAAGATTTCTTTCAAAAGAAAGATCCTTTCAAGTATTTTACATTAAAGATGCTTGGAAGCCTCTACAAGAGGCACAAAAACCTATTATCAAGAGGCGCGGAAGCCTACTTTCAAGAGATTCAGAAGGTCCTTTCAAGAGGCTCGGAAGTCTCCCTTCAAAGTGTTCAGAATTATTCTTTCAAGAGGGGGTACCTCAATTAATGCAATAGTTCGAAGGGGTACCTCTCAAGAAAAAGGTTGAGAACCGCTGGTCTATTCGGTCAAACAACTTTCAGCCTTGTGGTTTTCGGCCAAATGGCTTTTTGCCGAACGACCCTTTTTCGTTCAAACCTTCAATTTCAACGAGAAATTCTTTGGATTTCAACGGGAAATCATTCGCAATTTCACACGAGTTTTTTCTTGGTTTTCTTAGTTAGTTTACGTTGAGTTCTTGGTTTTTTTTGTATATCTACAGTCTTTTTTGACAACACTGCACAGTAGGCCTGACCGCTTCTATGTTTGAACTGCATCTATGATGTACTTCAAACAAGAATCATGACATGAAAAGTGATAGAAGTCGTCGAATTTATCGCTTTCACGATGAATTCCCTGAAGTTTCAACGTGTTGTTGGAGGGATCAATCAGGAAATTCTACAATTCCACTGAATCTTCTTGAAATTTAAATCGGCGTGGAAAATTGCAGATCAGCGGCGTGACAAATTTTAAACGGCGGCGCGCCAATGCAAAAATGTCGGCGGCGGCGCACACCTCTAGCCACCAACAGGTAGCCAAAGCCCTCGCCCTACCTGTCTGTGGTGATGGTTTGCGTGGCAGTGCCATCAGATTGGACAAATAATTGATGTTTGAATCTTTGGTTACAAAATCACATACGTCCTTTTGAATAAGTACCCGCGATATGTATTGCTTGTACCGAAACTGGTGCAAAATTCATTTCGTTTCTACTATTGTTTAATTGACCACATCGCATAAATCAAGCTATTTAAGCAAGCTTTCGCGTGTAACACAAGATGAAGCAAAGCTTGCATAATTCAAAAGCTTAATACGCTTAACAACATCGTACGCTGTCAATTATCGGCATCTAACAAACTGGTTTCGAAGCTTTCAAAGCACTCCTCCTTATCGAACGTTCCGTAATCGGTGTTATAATCCTACAGCGAAATATGAGCCCCAGGTACACGTCCTGTGAACTGGTTTCGTTTTTTTTTTGCTGGTTTATTGTTCATCCATCCAGCCCCGCTCGGTCGGCGGATGCTATCGGATGTGTTATCATCAATATCAATCGCTCATCGGCACGTAGTCCACTGGACTGTTCGGTACAAGTCATGGTCGTCGAATCCCGGGTGCTGGACGACGGATTCCAATCAACCAAACAAACAATCCGATCACTCTGTGACGCCATTTGGGCTGTGTCAGCGGCCAACAGATAATACCGGTTTCGCGCCGAACGAACAATGCATCTCGGTTGAACGCATTACTTTTCAATCAGACGTATCTTGAAGACAAGTTCCATATCGATTCATCTCGATAGTATTCAAATCGGTCGAGTCTTAACATAAGGATTGTTAACTGAACTTTTCCGTAATAAAAACATTGAGACATTTTTCTCTGACCTCAATAATTGTTAGATACGTCGCTTTGAAAACTGACGCTTGAAGACTGTTAAGACTCATACCGTTAGAGCCAACTGAAAGGTATTATCTATTGATACAAGATAAGACTAAGGCCGAGCTTAGATAGTCGAGATATGTGCCCACGCGACTTCTCGGCCGGTCAATGGATTGACGCAAATTATTTGTTTTGCACTGGTTGTCACCGTGGCTTCCCATAGAGCTCAATATAATGATCGATACATCTTGTGGTGAATCTCTATCGGTCGGTCAATCGGTGACCAGCAGCGTCATTATGTTTGACGGCTAATTGTATGTCGATAGGCATTGAATGTTGTCTAGTCTTAACCCGTCTGGTCTTGGACCCCCAGAAACGAAAGATGATACTTGTTATAATCAACAAACAAATTATTGAACTGAAAAATAACTGGGATACTAAATAAAAGCAAATCTTGATGCTTTATTTAAAACTAAAAGTGAGCCAAAACCCGAGGAGCCAATTTTGAATGTAGGGAAAAAAAGGTCTGTTCTCGCCTGTCCAAAGCAGTTTTTGCCTTATACCGGACAAATGCGAACAGTTGAAGGAAGCAACACGTGACATTTCGCCTTATACCGGGTGAATGCTAACATTTAAGGAAAGCCTCATAACTAATTTTCTGTCATTCCGTCCTCTGAGTTTTACCAAAATACCATAGCCTCATACTGCCCATGATTTCATAGTTCACGTAACAACCATTGTACTTTCGCATACTTTGGGGACAAATATCGCAAATTAAAACAGCAATTTGTAGTTAGCCTCCATTTAGCCTCCAAATTTACGAAATTAAGATTTTCTGAACCAACTTGCATGCAAGTTTTGAGGCTAACTACTAAATTTTGGAGGCTAAAGTTCAAGCCCCAATCTAAGGTGAACGAATCTCACTGTAGGCTACAGGAGGTTCTAACGTATCGTTTGAGACCTTAGGAATGAGAATTCAACAGTGCTTTCTCGAATTTTTTGGCATGACTCCAAGAAAGCGCTGTTGAATTCCCATTCTTAAGGTCCCAAACCATTTGTTAGGACCTCCTGTAGCTACCGTCTTTGCAAATAAGTAGCTGCAAGGAAAGTGAGGATTGTCTAGAGGGACATAATAGAGATGCGCTCCCGCAACGGAAAACAGTAAATAGAAAGAAGCAATGTATTGTTCACTATTAATAATATGAAAATATTACTGCTATGAGAAGTTAAACGATTTACAATGATATGGAAATGCTAATATCATCTTCCAAACTTAGACGTTCATGTTCATGATAGAATTAGAGGCGAAAGTATAGATTTGATAGTTCCGTTAAGATACGGCAGGCACGAAGAATGTTTTATAGAAGTCCATTTAGAAGCGAGTGAAGGGCAATATTTATTATTTATTCAGACTAAGGCCGAAGTGGAAGTCCGCTAGTCATCTTCCATCTGATCGATCCGCCTTGCCCGCTGCGCACCTCGCCTTCTTGTGCCCGGCGGATCGTTGTCGAGAACCATTTTCACCGGGTTAGTGTCCGACATTCTGGCTACGTGCCCGGCCCACCGTAGTCGTCCGATTTTCACGGTGTGAACGATGTGCAACTCGTGGTTCATTCGCCTCCTGCACCCCGCCATAGATGGTACGCAGCACTTTTCTTTCGAAAACTCCAAGGACGCGCGTTGGTCCTCCGCGAGCATCGTCCAGGTCTCGTGTCTGTAGAGGACTACGGGTCTAATGAGCGTTTTGTAGATTGTCAGTTTGGTACGGCGGCGAACTCTATTCGATCGTGGAGTCCAAAGTACGTACGATTTCCAGCAACTTTGCGTCTCCGAATATCTCTGCTGGTATCATTTTCGGCAGTCACCAGTGAGCCCAAGTACACAAATTCTTCTACCACCTCGATTTCGTCACCACCGATGCAAACTCGCGGTGGGTGGCTCACATTGTCTTCTCTTGAACCTCTTTCTATCATGTACTTCGTCTTCGACGTGTTGATGACTAGTCCGATCCGCTTAGCTTCTCTCTTCAGTCTGATGTAAGCTTCCTCCATCTTCTCAAAGTTACGTGCCATAATATCTATGTCGTTGACGAAGCCAAAGAGCTGGACGGACTTATTGAAAATTGTACCACTCGTGTTAATCTCTGCTCTTTGTATTACCCCTTCCAAAGCAATGTTGAATAGCAGACACGAAAGACCATCAGCTTGCCTAAACCTCTGCGCGTTTCAAATGGACTCTAAAATGCCCCATCACCGGATCCATCGTCGCTTTGATCAACCGTGTCAGTTTATCCGGAAATCCGTGTTCGTGCATTAGCTGCCATGGCTGGTCCCGATCGACCAGCTTATCGCCCTTTTTGTAGACGGGACACACGACACCTTCCATCCACTTCTGCGGCAAAACTTCCTCCTCCCCATTCGTGGTAATGACCCAGTGCAGCGCTCTAGCCAGTGCCTCACCACCGTGTTTAAATAGCTCTCCTGGTAGTTGGTCAACCCCAGGGGCTTTGTTGTTCTTCAGCCGGCCAAACTCCTCCTGGATTTCCTGGAGATCTGTAGCCGGTAAAATTATGTCCTGCGCGCGTTCTCCCAAGTCCATCACTATACCGCCATTTTCGTCTGCCACATCGCCATCCAGGTGTTCTTCGTAGTGCTGCCGCCACCTTTGGATCACCTCACGCTCGTTCGTAAGAAGGTTCCCGTTTATGTCCTTACACATATCAGGCTGTGGCACGTGTCCCTTACGTGAACGGTTCAATTTCTCATAGAATCTCATAGAATTAGCACGGTACAGTCTCTTCACTGTGATCTTTCTGCTGGCGCTTTTTCCTCCGGAAAATCGAGTTTTGTCTGTTCCGCGCCCGTTTGTTTCGCGCCTCGTTCGCCTTCGTGCGGTGTTGCAGTAATTTCGCCTATGCTGCATTCTTTTCGTCAACTAACTGCTCACATTCGCCGTCATACCAGTCCACACTGGGTCACGGGGCGGAGCTAGCCCGACAAAATGCCTTGGAGCTTAGGTGATGCGTAATTTTGAGTTGGTGTCTTCGGAAGAGTGTCGTGTTTTGAAAAAAATATATAGCTCAGCGTCGAGAATTAGTTCAAATTTTCGCCGCATACGTGACGCTGCGATACAATTTTTTTGTTTTACGTTTTAGAGCTTTGGTGTCTTAGGCAAAGTTCTTCTTCTTCTTCTTTATTAAAGAGGCTTTCAGCTCTTGGATGGTAATAGGCAAAGTTGTAGAACGTAAATAATAACTGTAGCTGCCGAAGACACCTAAGCTCTATGTCTTCAAATTGCTGAGGTATAGTAAAAATTGTAAAATTTCATTGATTTGTAAAAATTGTAAAAAATCTAATCACACGCGACAGAACTAACTGATTTACACAACTCATTATGGTTGTGGTCCATGCTTGAGTTGTTTTTACTGTAACTTGGTATAAAAGTATCATAGAGTTAGGGAAGTTATTGAATTCGAAACATTAAACTATCATATTAAGATAAAGGAACCATATTAGTAACAAGAGTAACAAAACACATTGAGCTACAAATCATCGGATGAAGATTAAACATTGTAATCTAAACGCATAACATGATTGACATTTTTAGTCATATATATTTGTTTACGAGAAATTCAGTCCTACTACTAGGATGTTCAATTGGGTTGTTTTGCAAAGAAAAATATGAGATTTTTTATAGTCTAACATAAAGAGCATGCTAAGCTGATCTCCAACAAATTTTTATTTTGTTTGTAAACCTTTTATTTACAGCAAACAATAAGCCATTTCAATCGATAGAATGATACTAACATTCATAGAATGACAGTTGCTGCATGGGTCAACAATTTTTTAGTCCCATATAAATTTAAAATGCAAATTAAAAATAGTTCCGGGGCTCCAAAAATTCTGAAAAATTGGGATCAGGCTCAGTTTTTATGCAGATTCAGAATAAAACATATATACCCCTAAAAACCCAATTATAGTTTATGTTAATAATCGATGCACGGTAACGTGTCTACTGCAAATCTTTGCCACAACATATCGATTAAGAATCGTAGTAGGCAAAGCGTATGCTGTTGATCTTAGTATACATATTTACCGAGGGTTATGCAGGTGAGATTTCAAAATCAAAACACTTCATCTTCATAAATTGTGCTTTTCTTGTTAAAAATTATAACGAATGTGATTTTTTGCTTTTACGCGATAATCTATATGGCTCAAGGTAAGTTATTTTAATCAGTTTATACATATCATACATTATTTAGTATATCAGTATCCAGTATCACCATACGAACAATTGTCGAGTTGTTTCTCAAGAAGCAGTCGCTGGATAATGTAGCTTTGTATGTGGCAAGGAAACTAAAGGGTAAGCATGTGAAAAAAACCTCATGAAATCGCTTCGTAAGCTGAAAGCATTTTTCGATGTACGTTACGCCAAAAGTCATTGCATGAATGTTTCCTTCTATCGTAAACATTCAAAATGGCTAGACTCAAAATTCGATTTCCCCAACAGTATCTCAGAAAAAACAGCCGGACGACCAAGAAAGTCGTTTGATGGTGCTGGTCAGACAACTAGACTTCGTAAACTCAAAGTCTTGAGAGATGCATACTATTATTATTATTTATTCAGACTAAGGCCGAAGTGGCCTGTGCGGTATATAAGAGTCTTCTCCATTCGGCTCGGTCCATGGCTACACGTCGCCAACCACGCAGTCTGCGGAGGGTCCGCAAGTCATCTTCCACCTGATCGATCCACCTTGCCCGCTGCGCACCTCGCCTTCTTGTGCCCGTCGGATCGTTGTCGAGAACCATTTTCACCGGGTTACTGTCCGACATTCTGGCTACGTGCCCGGCCCATCGCAGTCGTCCGATTTTCGCGATGTGAACGATGGATGGTTCTCCCAACAGCTGATGCAATTCGTGGTTCATTCGCCTCCTCCACGTACCGTCCGCCATCTGCACCCCACCATAGATGGTACGCAGCACTTTCCTTTCGCGTTGGTCCTCCACGAGCATCGTCCAGGTCTCGTGTCCGTAGAGGACTACCGGTCTAATTAGCGTTTTGTAGATTGTCAGTTTGGTACGGCGGCGAACTCTATTCGATCGGAGCGTCTTGCGGAGTCCAAAGTACGTACGATTTCCAGCCACTATGCGTCTCCGAATTTCTCTGCTGGTGTCATTTTCGGCAGTCACCAGTGAGCCCAAGTACACAAATTCTTCTACCACCTCGATTTCGTCACCACCGATGCAAACTCGCGGTGGGTGGCTCACATTGTCTTCTCTTGAACCTCTTCCTATCATGTACTTCGTCTTCGACGTGTTGATGACTAGTCCGATCCGCTTAGCTTCCCTCTTCAGTCTGATGTAGGCTTCATCATTTGGTTTGCGAATAAGCGAGCCCTTACCGATAGATAGTTTCATTTAATCATATTCAACATTTTTCACCAGGTAACACAAATAACGGAAACACAGCCCGTCGATTTTTTTAAGATTCCGAAATAACCGCCAGAATTACAGGAATAGAAAAAGATATTATACACAGATTTTCGACAATTCTCTGTACACTATCTTCCAAGCTGGAAATTAACGTAGAGGCCTTTGAAAGCTATGCAGAGGAGACTCGAGCCTTATTCGTAAGTTTTTACGATTTTTATCCGCTCTCTCCTACAGTGCACAGGATTTTAGTTCATGGATCATCCATAATCAGTCACAGTGAAGTTCCAGTTGGACTTCTTTCGGAAGAGGCGCAAGAACGAAGGAATAAATCTATTCTAAAATTCCGGGAGCACCATTCAAGGAAATTCAGTCGTCTGGCAAATATTAAAGATGTGTTTGATCGACTTTTGCTGACCTCTGATCCCGGGATGACCATAAGAAAACAGTTTCCTCAAACGGCCAGAGATTTCTTCCCAGAATCAGTGTAACAACTATTGAAGTGACCAAATGAAACACATTTACATAATTGTTTATAGATTAGCCATTGTTATTATTTTTTCCTTTATATGTTACGTTGTCCAATGAAAGTTGAAGTCGTGAAAAAGGTAATAGAAGACAACTGAAGTGTATTGTGTTTGCAAACTCGTTTTCTTGATTAGCCATGAATTGTTTGCTTTGACCCACTAATGTTACTTTTATACCAAACTTTAATTTAAAACTATTTAATATATTTGATACCAAAAAAACATGATATGTTTCAATATTCAGGTTAATATTTCTATTTCAACTTGATGAAATATCAAAAACGCGTTCATAAACCATGAGCACTATCCATAGCGGTTTTAAAATGTTATTTTTTACATTTTTCGAAAATAGTCCAAAAAAAATTGAAAAAAAGATAAAATTTTACAATTTTTACTATATTTCTGCAAATAGAAGGTACACAGCTTAGGTGTCTTCGGCAACTATAATTATTTTTCCACGTTCTACAACTTTGCCGAAGACACCAAAGCTCTAAACCGTAAAACAAAAAAGTTTGTATCGCAGTGCTATCTATGCGGCGAAAATTTGAACTAATGCTCGGCGCTGGGCTTCATATTTTTTCAAAACACGACACTCTTCCGAAAACACCAACTCAAAATTACGCATCCCCTAAGCTCCAAGGTAATTTGTCGGGCTAGCTCCGCTCTGTGGCCCAATGTGACTGGTTCGAAGGTTTAAGAATTTAACAATTTTTTATGTGGTCACGGCTTAAATAGATGTCGCGAGTATTAAGAAATTTGTTTTGCCTGCGAGAAAACATATTTGACAAATGATTTGTAGATAAAGGACGATTTTATTAGACGATACATATTTATTCACTTAATGCTAATAAGAACACATGTCTCATGTCGTCTCTCTTTCCCTAGCTGTGTGCGATTTTTTCCTATCGCCTATCTATAATCGTTCGTGCTTTGTGCTCTAACCTTCTAACGTGACGTAACGATTTGCTGAAGCACATCTCCTTAACGATCTGCGCTCCGGGTAACAGCTTGTATTGCGATGACAGCCGAAGTTGGCTAATACTGGTCTATGCACTCTGCGCTCCCGTTACGCAAAGTAACTTTCGGTGGTGGCAAAAAAAAGCTCACGCACGCGTGTTCACGGGTCTGTGATGACTGACCCAATTTTTGTCGGTGGGTTTTCAACTCGTGACAAATAAAAAATGGCGTGATGGCTTTGGCGGCACATCCTTCAGTCTATGACTGGACAACAAATTCCTCCGCGATGCCCTCCTTGGACGCCGCACTCCATACAAAAAAGGCTTGATGGACTTACAGTTACAGTCGATGAGCTATTGGGTCATGGAAATGACCGCCGATCGCTTCTCAATAAAGCGTGTGGTTTGCAGTTGTGATGGCGGTCTCCCGACGGGTTGCTTACTTACCAGTAGATTGGTGGTGGCTGGTGGATTCCGTCCACCTAGAGGTCCTCCGGCCTCCTCGGACCGATGTGGTGACGGATCGTCCGGTCATTTGGCCATTTGGCTACCAAGATATTGGAAGCTTTCTACATTCTCCACTGGTTACCCGGCTACTGTGAAACTGGATGGAGTCACCGTGTTTACATCCAACGATTTGGTTTTGTTGACGTTGATGACTAAACCTGCCGAGGAGGAGCGCTCGGCAAGGTCGTTGAGCTTACTCTGCATATCAGAACGCCGTTGCGCGAGGAGTGCAACGTCATCAGCCAATTCGAAGTCGTTTAGGTGCTCCATGGTTTAAGCTGCCATAACAGCCCGCGGTTTGCTTCACGGTCAATCGCATCTACCAGAATCTCATCGATTACGATGAGGAACAGTAACGGTGATAGAATACATCCTTGCCTCACACCAGCTACGACCCAGATAGGGTCGGACAGGACCCCATTGTGCAGCACTCTACACGAAAAGGCCTCGTACTGTGCCTCGATGAGGCCGATGATTTTCTCAGGAACCCCCTTGCGTCTCAGGGCGCCCCACATATTCTCGTGATTGAGACGGTCGAAAGCTTTTTCGTAGTCAATGAATACCAAGTAAAGGGACTCTTGGAATTGACCTGCTCCAGAATAATGCGAAACGTGACAATATGGTCCACACATAATCTTCCGGCACGGAATCCGGCTTGCTGCCGCCGGAGAGTCGCATCGATCTTCTCCTGAATCCGGGCTAGGATAATTTTGCACAGAACTTTGAGAACGGTACACAGCGACATAATGCCTCGCCAGTTATCGCATACAGTCAGGTCACCTTTTTTGGGCACCTTCACTAAGATACCTTGCATGCATCCAGTCGACCGGGAAAGTTGTGGTGTCCCAGTTATTACGAAATAAACGATGCAGTAGTTGAGCGGATGTCATGGGGTCAGCTTTGAGCATCTCGGCTGATATGCGGTCGACCCCTGGGACTTTATTCGATTTCATGCTTTGGTCGAAATGATCGAGTCTGTGAATCCTCAGATTAAGGAAGGTGGTACTCGGACACAACCGGAAGTACGTCATTTCCCGACCCCTTTGTGTACAATCGTGACTTTATCGTGCCGATTGATAACTTGACAAGATAGTCGCGCTGCTATCCCTTTCCCACCTTATCCAGAATACAAATGACCCCGCCCTTGGAGAACTTGGCTGATTGATTAATGCTCGTTTGCCTATGTCAAGGGAAAATTATATGCAACTTATTGGCGATTAAAAGATTTGAATACTTACAAACTAATTTATTTACAAAATTATGTACAAAACTACTGAATGCTACAAGCATTAGGTTATTTGATTCACATAGGCTACTACCATTTGCATTGATGATGCCATGAAATTAAAAGAGCAAACCAACTTTTGGCGGCAATCGAAGTGAGTGAAAAATGGTTATCACTCTCCAGGCTGTTTTTCTTTCCCGAAAAGTGATTTCTCCCCGAAAATTTTCGTGAAGGAGCATCCTGTGCTCTTGATATTGAGTGAGCATTACGAACCCTGGCTGCAAGAGTAAAATCCTTCGTTTGTTTGTAAAATAAGGTTGAGGTTTAAGGTTGCTGTTAAAGCCTTTTAGTGGAATGTCTTCACTTGTCATGAGAAGAGTTAGTACCGCCGAAGAACCCGGCTTTGCTCGCAAATACTCGGTCTCAAACCTTATGGAATGGCAACCCCATGTGTTCCTCGTAAACGACTTGATTAAACAATTATATAACAGCTAATTTCTGTGAAATGATACATCTTTTGCCTTTCTCGTATACTAAGTATACGGTATTTGTTTTATTTCCAATGAAATAAATAATCTTTTTTTTTTCCTTTTTGCAGATTACAAAACATTTCTGAACAGTGCGATCAAATTCCAAAAGTTTAAAATCCTTTAAAAAGGACTTCTGTTTCTGCGTGGACGCAACAAGTGTTGTGAGTGACGACGTGTGAAAAGTTACCCAAAAAAAAGTGTTTACACACAAAACACCCACAAGTGGTGCAGTGCGACGCGGCACAGTCCTTGCCGAGGTAGGATAAACAGAGAGGATCTCCCGATAAGAAGGATTTCGTTCGAACGGTGTATGAGTGTGCGCGCGCGTGTTTGGTTATCCTTTCGCAGCACACGAATAAGTGCGTGTTGGGCGTATTTTCACCACGACGCAGCGGAGTCGGTGTTGGTGCTGTGCCACTATTTACCTACGACGAGCAGAACAAGAGCCTTGGGCATAGCTAGTGATAAATGCAAGGTCGTTCACGGGTAGCAACCGACTAGTAGGAAAAAGGCGTTGATAACGCAGAGTGTCTGCTTTCGTTTTTCAAGAAGTGAATGTTTTGTGTTTTTTTGGGTTGATTGTGGCTTGACGAGATGGATTAATCGTTGGAAGAAAAATCAGGAAGTAAATCATTAACAGATTGTTGTTATTGGGCATGAAGCCAGCGAATCAATATATGTAATAAATAAGTGAACAAAAACAACCCAAATCAAGTGGAAGCATTGAGCAATCCTGTTCACATTGTGCTCAGTTGTGTAAAGATCCGTAAAGTGTGCTTGTGACAGTCTTACGACTTGAGAGATTTCCTTAGATATCTAACAGCTGGAGGTGCGAAAATCGACGAACCGAGTATGCTTTTGAAATGTCAAACCTCACCCTCGCTTAAACGTGTGCCCCAAGCGAGTGTCAATCCGGTTTCGACAGCAGCTGGCACCAGTAGCAGTGGAACGCAGTTCGTTTCCGGATTCGGGGCCAGCCGTCAACCCACTGCAGCTTCCGGCAAGGGCAAAGGAAAGGGTGGCAAGAAGATATGGAATGGTAGTGGTAGTAGTGTCGGAGGGGAAAACAGTGTTGGTGGTGCTGCCGCAGCTCAAAACTTAATCAGGACTACTGCCAGTGGAACAGGTAAGCGCTTTATGTCCTTTTTGCTGCCCTTTAAAAATCGCACACAAATCTGTGCCACTTGTTGCATGATATCACACTTTCAGAAGTGTGTATTGGTGAGAATAATCAACAACAAAATTCAACAGGCTCTGATTCATCATGTATGTCCAATGATTATGTCCGGTGTAATTCGCAATCAGAGCATGACTGTTGATTGTAACAAATAATCTGTGAATAACATTCGAAAATTTACAAGTAGGTGCAATATAAATTAGCATTTCAATATTTTGGAATTGAGCTCGACATTAAGTTGTCAGATCATGAACATATTGTGCAATGTACTTAGGAATTACCGCAAAATATTTAAGTTCGAATTTTTAAAGATGGGGGACCTATAAAAGGTTTATCAAGTGGGTGACTTAGTGGTCCACAGATGTGGATTTTTGTAATCTATCAAGAGGAACTGTTCCGTTCTCCAACATAAATTCATCTAATCGCAAAACAAAAAAATACATCACCATTCTTGTCGTTTCTTTTTGCTAACAAGCGTGCTCACTGTTGAAAAAAAATACACAAAAAAAAACAAATGATTTAATTTTTTTTTCATTGCTTTGTTTTTAATGGGATAAACATGGGTGCTATGAGATAAAGTGCTGATCAGTTCCCCTACATAAAGATTCATATGTTTTTGAAGGTTTGGAGACCAATTTAATTCTTAAAAATTCTCTTGATCTTCCACGGGAACATATTCAGATTTTTCTCATGATTTTTTGCATTTCCACTGAAAATTCTTATACTTAAAACATAGCTAAGCTAAAAAAAATAAATATTCGAGGGATTTTTTCAAAAA
Organism: Armigeres subalbatus; assembly: GCF_024139115.2. Classification (NCBI taxonomy): domain Eukaryota; kingdom Metazoa; phylum Arthropoda; class Insecta; order Diptera; family Culicidae; genus Armigeres; species Armigeres subalbatus. Next base: position 294,860,445 of record NC_085139.1, read on the forward strand.
GTTTCCGGTGAATTGCCTCAGTTTTTCGATAGGGAATGGTTTAAGGCTCCAACGGGAATTCTTTGAAATTTCCAGGAAAACTCTTTTGAATTTCGATGAGAATATGGTTTTCAAACTCTCTTTTACCTTTTGTCTATACTCTGGGGTCAGCTACTTTGAAAGGCTGCAATTTTTTTAGTTTTCAACCGATTCTCAAAAGTTTTGGTAGTTTGGTAATACATACTCTCGCCGAGATCTGTTCGCTAGGTGCAAATTCGCTTGAAAAATCTTGAAAATTACCGCTAGTCTAATTTTATCAAAAAACTACGTTGTCTGTGCCTTGGGGTCATATTGACCCCAAATTGAAATTGTTATAACTTTTTGGTTGTTTGGTCAATTCAGGATTTTTTTTAGGATGGATCGAAAAATAAATCAAACATCTTTTAGGACGTTACCTAAGATTGACCATAGGTGGGCGGGTACCTTGCGGAGAGGGGTTTTCGTAAAAAAGTGTACAAAAACAGTGATTTTTGTGCCTATTTTAGCTATATCTGAAAATACTGCCCATTTTGAACTGCACCTTTTCAAAAAGGTAATGCAGAAAGGCATGTGCTTTGATATGAGGCATTGATTAGTTTAGAATTTGGCCGCTTGGCCATGATACTCCGATATATGGAGTATTTTACATTGTAAATATTGTTATCGAACAAATTTGGAATTTGTAAAGATGATGCCAAGATCGTCGGAAGGAAATGGGCTGTCCTGTGATGGGAGAAGTAATTTGGAATTTCACAAACAGATGGCGCTAGTGTGCTTGCAATATTTATGAAATATTGCGCTTGAAATCCTTTTTACCTACACTTGAGTTGTATTCGGCTAAGTTGTTCAGGATGTCCCGGACTACAAAGCAGTGCACAGTATAATGAGTACTTCTTCAAAGAGGCGGTGAAAGTGAGCAGTTAAATTAGAGTATGTTGTTCCATGTAAGATGTCATGTATTTTGAGGCGTAGTATTTTTGAATGAATGTTGCGGTAGCCGATAGGGTCTTCCGAAGATTTTATTCTCATTTAACTAACTCTAGTGAGTGGACTATGGGATCAGAAGTTATAGCCAAAATACTTTTTCTACACCAGAAACGAGTAAAAAAGTCTCGCCCATTTTTAGGTAACCGAAGCAAAGTGAGAAGTGAGATCAGGGTTGTTACGGAGATCTTGAAATATTTTCCGCGTCAAATCCGCGCCATTTCCGCGCGACATGAAATCCATTCCGCCCCAAATCCGCGCGATCCAGATCTCAGGCCTGGTAGCGGGTCACTTTTTAGTGACTTGGTCACTTTTTTCGGGCTGGTCACTAATAAGTCTCTTTTTTCGACCTCAAGTCACTAAAGTTGCTTTTTCTCGCAAAAAGTCACTATTTTCAACTATTTTGAAACTATTGACTAAGATTTTTTAATAAAGCTTTATGTATCCTTCGGAAGATGCTTTGTTGTTGGTGGAAATGAAATTACGGATCTTGGAAAAATGATCACTCTGAAACATCGCGCTCTTATTGGCATTTCACCAGTAGCTAATTAAAGGCTCTCCCAGACCTAAGTGATTTTATTGCCGCGACGGCGACAACTAGTCGCCGCGATTCTATCGTTGGGTCGCTGCAGGCAATGTTCTATTTACGCTTCCATACCAACGGCGACAGAATCGCAGTCGCCAAGCGCTAGAATCGCGTCGCGACTGTCGCATCGCGTGTGTTTGGGGGAACCTTAAAGGTGTTTTACGTCACAATTTATAAATTGGTATACAGTTATGCAAGCAAGAGACCTGTCGATTTCGAGTTTTTTTTAAAACTCAAACTTTATGCAGTAGGGGAAGGTGGGGAGACTTGTTTCCTTGGGAGACTTGATTTCTCCCCTGTTTTACCAAGAACTAAACTGCCCATGATCGCAGGCGTAACACTCGCATTCTTGTTCATTTTGTAAAAAACCTGTGAATCGTTCACAAAGCTCAATAATGGATCTAATCCCACAACAGTAAAATAGGTTTTACTATCTTGCTTATCTGTGGTAAGCTGGAAATGATTGAGTTTCTGGGGAGGATTGATAAACGATTTACAAAATCAACCAAAATACATATGTCACAAATATGCGATCATGGGCAGTAAAGTAGTATTGTTATAGCGTATTTTTATAATAGATCTTCTAGATAAATGATCGTTATGTGGCGAGTTATTTTTTTAATTGACAACCTTATTTACTCTATTATTTAATGTGTTTTGTTCCTCTTGAAGATGTTTTTTAGTGGCCACGCAAAATTAGAACAACTTCTCCCAATAATGACCAAATGCTATCATTTTTTCACAGCACACATCCATAAATATGCTAAATGATCTTCACTGAAAAAAAAAGCCATCATTCCACCACAATTTCAGGATATTTGGATTTTAAGTTGTTGACTCAATTTGAGGAGACTTTATTCCTTATTAGGCATCCATATAAAAATTTGTCTAAAAAAATCAAGAAAATATATATTTATTGAATAGATATCATAGAAAGGCGATCAAGTCTCCCCAATTTTGAAGATTGCATGCGCTGTCGAATTCCATAGCAAAAATCGTTCATGAATACGCACAGCAAGTCGGAAAATCTGCATATTTTGGAGTAAAGTTATTTAAATCTTCAGAGAGCATGGTCCTCATTACAAGCAGGAGGTCCAGCGTTCAAGCCTAGGCTCGTTGTACAGGAATCTTTATATTTTTTGTATCGTTTTCTACCAAAACGATCCTAGGTACTGTTGTTCCTGTCTCACTAAAAATTCCAAAAACATCAGTGGAACCTATGACAAATCGTAGAGTTCTCTGCATCTTTCTTAAGTAGGTGTTCAGCTAATCCAATGATCGTAATTTTCACTCATTCTCACGAGAAGAGAATGCTCATTCACGCAGATTTTCTCCGAGAAATAATTTTCCGGAAAGAAAAACAAATGTTAATAAGGACACTCATCACAGAATCCTAATTTCGAAGTACTGGTATTCTTATAATTTTACGCATGCTGCGACGCAGCCAATCTGAAATTATAAAAATGACAGTTGTGCGTTGCTTCTTGTGGTGAGCCCTTGAAAACGTGAGTACTTTCAAATTTTGATTCCGTGAGGAGTGCCCTTAAGAGTGATAACCATATTTCGCTCACTTCCACTGGCGTAAAAATTTGATTTGCTTGAAGACTACTCATAGTTTTGAGTTGTCTTGCTTTTTACTGATATTAATTAAATTTTCCGTGGGGTTAAAAGAGAGGGCAATAATTTTACTTAGTCACTAAGTAGATAAAAGTTAGCGAGTACGATTTTCGTTTCTCTTCTGATTTTGTTCTAAGAGAAAAGAGTGGTGAGTGAAAGGTGTTTTCCGCCACAAATTACGAAAAAAAAATATTCACCTTCGACCAAAAAACGCTTGATTTCGTCTCATCGAACTTGAAATTGAAATTGAAAGTCACTATTTGGTCACTTTTTCTGCAACTGAAAGTCACTATTTGGTCCCTTTTTTCGTCGGCTTTGGTCACTAAAGTCACTATTTTGAGTGGCTTCGGTCGCTACCAGCCCTGAGATCTAAAAAACTAATATATCAATTTTTGTTTAACAATTTATTGAACGTCTTCTCTTCAAGTTCTTTTTTTAAAATATTACTGATTTCAAATATAATTTTAAACTGCCACATATGTGTGTATCGAAATGCTAATAGGACTAATAAAACCGCAATGAGTATTACAAGTAGTAAATTACAACCCTTCTAAATGGCCTTAATCACCACTAGAAGTACTGAATCTAAGGGAACAAAAACTAAACATTCAAAACTACATATTTGCATAAGCATTGCTTTTTGGATTAGATAATGGCTTTGGCATGTTTTGTTCCGTTATTGTCACTTTATGAATGTTAAGTCCAGATTTGAAAGATAAACGTGGCAAATGTTGAAAAAAATCTGCTAAAACCGCCATTTCTTTTGAAGTAATTAATTATGCAGCTTTGTTGTAGTCATTGATCACAAGACAAACTTGCGTAGAAATCAAGGAATTAGACAATGAAGCTCCATTTTTTTTAAACAAAACTTCTGTAAAACAAATATTTGAATTCATATCAAGAAAAAAAAAACAAAATCTAACATAGTTGCTCAAGCTCCGTTGATTTTTAAATCAGAATCAGGCGTAAATTCATTCAAAAATTCCAGGAATATTTTTAGGAATTTCAGAAGAAATTTCTTTGGAAATACGGCAGAATTACTTGCGTAAACTCCAACAGAAATTAGTCCGTTATTTCTCCTTCAATTCTTGTAACAAACTTTTCTAAAAGTTTACGCAGAAATTTTGTTGACCATTCTTACTGGAATTTCATTTAAAAACTCCGAGAACTCCTGTAGAAATTCATCTTTCGTGCTGTAGAAATTCATCCCAGAAATTTCTGAGGCTCATCCTCCGGTAATTCTCCCGGAAGTCTTCATGGAAATGTTTGCAGAAATCCAACTGCCCTCGAAACTGCTGAAGTGCAGAAGTCGCTCCGAATTATCTGTGGGAATTCCTCCGAGTATTCTTACAAAATTCCCCTGGGAAGTTATTTTGTAATTTATTTGGGAACTTTGTCGTAAGTTCAAGTATATTCTCTACAAATAACCTGCGGAAAATTTTCAGAGCTTACTTGCAGAAATCCCTTTATGAATTCCTACGGAAATCGCTTGCAGAAATTGATTGGTGACTTCCTGCGGAAAAACTGCCGGTTCTATTTTCGAGCACTTATTGAAGAAATTTCTGTGATCATCGCTATAACTCTTTTGTAAATTCAAGGCGGCATTCTTTTCGATTTTTTATAGCCATCCCTGCGGTCACCGCTCCAGGAAATTCATCCAAAAATGACTTTATAACTTTTCGGGTTTTTAATGCTGCAGAAATCCTCTTCACGGTGTGGAAATTTATTTGCAAGGAACTTATACAAGGACATCATAGGGTCCATGTGGAAACTTCTTTAGGGAGGTTTCTGCGTTTTCTGTTGGTAATCCTGTAAAATCGGAGTTGACCGAAAATATCATTAAAAAAACCGACAGAAATAACTTTTGCGAATCATCTTTTATTTTTTGATCGACTTCTGCGGAAGAACTTATTAAAATGAGGCATCTGCATTAAATCACAGAACATTTTTATGTTCCCAATTGTTGTAAGGTACCCCGGCGCAAGTGAAAATAAGTAAGTGGGTACTACGGCTGCCGATTAATCGGTGAACGTTTTTAATTGTAACAATGTTCTAGAAACATGAAGCAGAATTATCAACGAATTCGCCTGACACAAAAAAAAATGGAATTAAAACCATTTGCGGCGCCATACTAATGATATTGTTTAATCATGACTTAAAACTACCGGCAAAATCTATTACTTTTATTTTAATTCAATGGATTTCCATCAAAACAGTCGTTTCTTAATTCGTCATTGATGTGGGAAGTGAATATTTTGAGCAATTAAATAATTGTGTGACATCGAAAACGATTTAAAAGTTTTGATTAAAGCCAAAATCTGCTATTTTCACTTGCCCTTAAGTTTTAACATACATGGGGCAAGTGGGACATATTTGAAAAACATTTTCGATAGAGCCATTTTACCTGTTTTTAGATTGTTTTCTAGTGAAAAATAACTTCGACACTCATATATCATATGGATCTGAATCAAATGCAGTTGATATCGTTGGTTTCGTTGTTAAGAAGTAGTGTACAGTTGATTTACCAAATGTGTATTTTACTTTCTGGAAATTATCTTCCTCATGGAAAAGAGCAATGGTTATAACTATGCGAAATTTTCCGTTTACAGTGCAAACAATCTATTTATTCTACAATAGATCAACAGGTTTTTTCTTGTGTTTTGTTATTTTTAAACATCGCATCAGATTAACAGATTTTCAGATAAATAAAGTGCTTAAGACATAAATTGGCCATTTCTTTCTTTTACAAATTTACAGCACTGCGCATCGCCTGAATAAAAACGTTCCTTTTAAAGTTCTAATTTATATAATAATTCTTGTTCTAAACAGAGCAACATTCATTCGAAAAGTGAACAAAGATTTCAATCTAACACATTTGGTAAAAAAGTAAGCTAATGGAAAGCCAGACAATAGCCAAATAAACAGTAAACCGGCTGTTGTCTTGTTTATATATTTGCTAACATTGTAATCCCTTTTTTTGCCAAAACAAAAGTCTGAAGAGCAATAAATCTCCATCCATGATCTGAAATACTACGACTCAGAACATTATATCTACATTCTTCAAATTAGTTTCGTTCGACAGTATAGAGCAGAATAGGTCCCACTTGCCCCGTTTGAAGGGGTAAGTGGGTCTCACAGGTAAATTTATTTATGTCACTACCAATATTTTTGTAACTGAACAACACGCTTATAAAACGTCTACACTTCAACAACGGAAGCATATGATTATGTATCCGTGGTTAATGTCCTGAAATACCCTGTTCTCTAAGTATGCGGTAACGATTTTGCTGAACTAGCGTTTTTTAGGTCCCACTTGCCCCGGGATACCTTATAAACCCTTTTTCGTTCTGGATGAATGTTATAAAGGAAATATAAAATGTTCCAATATTATGAAAGAATTCCTGACGACTTTTGAAGAATGATATAATATATCATGCTGAGTGGTTCATCGTAAAAGAAACAACCAATCAGAAACTGACAAATATCTTGGAATTACAAAGAAATTGTCAAGATGAAAATGGGTATTCATGTCCTCCAATAGACATGGTTTGTGTGCGTCGTGTTTTAGAATGGATGAAAAGGACAACAAGTGGCGTATCTCTCCTCATAACATTTGTTTAAATGATGCCATTAAATAAGGACATAGACATATCCGAAAAATAATGTTAATAACCTTGAAACGTAAATTTGTTCTCAACAACATTTGCTAATGAAAATAAAGCCCATCTATAAACAGGCATCAAACTAATTTTCAAATAAACTTCCTTAGATTTAGCATTTTATTAATTAAATTTCCACCTAAAACTAAATCCGCGCGAAACCCTAAAATCGTTATGTAAATCCGCGCCAAATCCGCGTAGTTGTTACAACCCTGGAGATGTTCGATGTTAATGAAGAACAGGGAGAACTGAGATGGGGTGAGATACGTTCGAAATGAGTACAGAATAGTGCGAAGTGAGTAATGAGAAAAGGAAGTGAGTATTGAGCATTGAGAAATGTGCAGTAACATGTGAGTATTGGAAAGTGAGAAGTGATAGTTGCAAAGTGAGAAGTAGGATGTGAGTAGTGAGACAAACAGAAACAAGGGGTGAGCAGTGAGAGATGGCTATTGAGTACTGTGAAGCGAGTTGTTGAGTAGTGAAAAGTGGGTGGAGAGATGTAAGACTTAAAGAAGAAGGAAAACACAAGAAGAAAAGAGAAAATCTCGTTTCTTACTTCTTGTTCCTCGGTTCTAACTTATTACTACTCCCCTTTCACAACTCCCTTCTCACTCCTCATTTATCACCACTTACTTCTTACTTCTCTCTTCTTACCTTTTTCTTCCCACTATTCATTTCTCACTTCGCACATCGGACTTCTTATTTTTCTCTTTTCACTTCGCACTACAAATTTCTCACTCCTCACTTCTCATTTTTCACTTCCCACTAATCACTTATCATTTCTTACTTCGAATTTCTTACTGCTTACTTTTCCAGGTGGCGATGGAAGTGACCTCTTCAATGTCACTGGAATGGTACACCTTGCTCCCATGAATGAATGAAAAATTTCCACACTTCCTGTTAATTATCATATCTTAGCGTCAATAATCAAATCGCTTTACATTTCGCACAAATATGCACGTTTCCTTCCTGGATTAGGAAGATATTTTTTCGAGTGATAAGCGGTGGGGATACACTGTTGTAATCTGGCGAAATGCCGTTTCGTTTATATCAGTGTCAATTTGTTTCCTCCAGTTCCAAACAGATAACGTGTATGATGCACTTTGGAGCAACTAATTTACTCGGCGCATGAGTTTTGACCGGATGAAATGGGGACGTTCGATACATTCTTTTATCGTTACTTTTCCCAAGCTTAGATTGGACTTTTGGTCAAAACGGATATCAACGTTTAAAAAAAATCTTCGTTTACGAGGGCTACGATCGAATGAATGTATGCTCAAATGTTCCCTGGATCAGACAATATAATGTATGGTTTGGTTAAAATACTATGTTCATAATGTACGAGAAAGGTACCATTACCGCTTGGTGGAGTAATCAGTTTTATTTTGAATTTATTTTCGTTTACTTTCTATGAAGCGGTTTATGAAATACAGAGAAAGATTGTCGCCGTCCGGAGCATCTATTGGTGGCTGGGTGTAACGAGCCTTCGGGTCGTTACAATTATGGTAAATATTCTAATTGTTATTATTGTTTTGTTTCTTGTTAAATGTTTTATTCGTTTTCACGGTTCAAGTCATTAAATCAATATAGGTAAATAAAAGTTTAAACCAGTCTAATGAAGAAAACAGAAACAACTAGAGAGAGTTCATTCGCGTTCATTTCTGCAATTCCCCTGAATTAAATAATTTATGAGATCCAACTCAAGTGGTGAGATACCGTGGGATTAAATTGCGTAAGCCACCCAAGATTGCTTGATCCCGCAAAATTTGCATATGAGCTTCGGCGTGCATCGACCTGTTGGGATTCTTTTGAAGATTTATTGACCTTTTCCGAAGTCCCTCTCGCATGGACAGAAAGGTGGCTAACTTAGGCTGTTCGTGTGAAGAGACGCGAACATGCGCGAAAATGATTGTCATGAGCATGAGAGCAACCGTCGGTATCGCGAATTTACCTTCGTGATTTCCGGTGACGAAATTAATTCGGCGGTTAATCTGAGGATTCTTGAAGTGATCAGATTCACTTCGAACTGATCCGTGGAAGAGGCAGGAGTGGTCCAAGTGTTCTTGCGCCGTGGTAGTTTCTTTAAGGTAAAAGCCAGTGTTTTCAATCAGTGAATCTTTAGCAAAACCCTTTCCCAAAGCAATTAAAACTTTAAACCCTTTCCCTTAGATAGTTATCGTAGCTAGTCGTGTGTGCGAAGTTAATATTGGTGTGTTATCGTGTGTGCTGGTGGTTTTAAAAAGGTAACTTGTGCAATTTAGTTGTGGAAATCTAGTGCTGACACGTGCAACGTGCAACGGTCATCTTATGTATTTAGATTCGCGACCACGCTGCTACGACGCCCAAGATACCACAACGAAACGTCGAGACCAATTCTGACCCCACCATCAGGGTACGAGGTTTTCCCGGGGCACGCCGGAAGAGGAAGGCGATCGCCAATCAATGCGCCCTAGGCAGGGCATTACCACTGAAGAGAGAAGAAGTAAGGCAACCGTTTTTCCCTCCGTTGGTGACGACCGACGGACATCGACGCACGTGCCGCGTCGCGCCGCATGAGACCGTAAGTTTTCGATCCGGAGGTCGACAAAGCCATTCGTAGGCGACAACCGCAGTCGCAGCATAATCAACTAGCCAACTGCCTACCCGCCGGCGAACAGCGTGCAACTTTACCGCCATCGTCCGCAAGTCCAACCGTCATATGGACGCGCCGTCGTACTAGTCGTCGCGTCCATTCTCAAAGTGAGTACTCCTTTCTTTAATCCATGCGCATGTGATTTTCCGCCGCAACATAGCCCATAATCCGTTGCTAGGCGAAGAACGTTGCACGTTACTGTTGAGTGAACCACACCAGGAGAGCACACACGATAGGAGACTAGGGACCGACCAATTAGGTATTAATGGGAAAGGTGTAGAATAGTAGAAGCGAAGAGACAGGCAGAAGATGAACCGATGTTTGTAATTTGAAAGCTCCAATAAATTCTGGATAAAAGCTCCGTTGTATTTTTGATGTAGTGAAACGTTTCAATAAACACTACCGGCAATAAATATATGTACTCTACTCGTTATTTGTGGTCCCTATGAAGTGAAGCTGATTGAAGTTATTTAATGTAGTACGTTTTTCGTTGTAGTTTTTTTGTAGTATTTTTCTACTGGGGAGGTTGGCTCCGAAACCAACCGGGCAACTCTCTAATTCGAAACGACTGAGTTGAGGGAAAATTTGGTCGCTTTACCAGTGATGATAAACCCCCTCCACACAGTTTCATCACTGGCCGACGGTTGTACTTGGGTAACTGGCAATTATTTTATTAAGTCGTACTAGTAGCGTCCTTCACAGGCGCAATTCAAGTTAGCCACCTGTCTTCCATCTAGAATTGAAAAAAAAAGGAACCTTCGTCCTTAGAGGGTCTCAACGGTCGGGCACATTTGAACACGGTAGATGATCTCCTACGGGAGTGGCGCATAAACCATCGTACTTAAGTACCCAAAAAGGGGAAGACGGTCCGGCGTACGGTTATATGGGATAGGGAGGAAGAATAAAAATAAATCTATACGATTTGACCGTTCTGTACCAGAACAAAGAAAACCGAAGCGACAAAGTTTTACAAAAGCTTTACAAAAAACTTGGAAACTTAGTTTACTATTCTGCAATAGGTACTCGAGGCATATTGATTCCACAATCGCTAACCAAAATTCTCAAGCAAGATTCCAAGTTTTCGTCATGAGGAACGACATTACTACTCTTTATTGTTCTCATTCTTGGAAAGAGCTGTCAAACATCTGCATAGCATGCTTGTGAAGAGCAGGAATACTTTCTTCATTCAAAGGGTCGCGATAGAACTTATGAAAAATGTTTCTTGCTAAAATTTAAATTTAAGCTCATCGTTGCATTTGACAGTGTTGCAAAAATGGAAATTTCGTTAGGGTTGTAAACAAGACACGACCGCTCGGCGTAAACTACGTAAAACCAAGCATATCAGTACACTGAACTAATTATTCCGCTCTATATAGAAGAGAAGGAAGTATTCCACCGACACTACTACCCAGCTTTAGCAGCATCTCCCACTCTGTAAGGGAGTGGCAGCTGGACCATCCCATTAATACACCCCAGTTCAACAATTGATAATACCCTAAAAGTAGGCAATTGCAAGGATTGGAACGCGCTGCATTATGCACAACAGAACTGAATTTTTCAATAGTTTATCGTTGATACTCGTAAGTTTTAATAAAACTGGCAAATTGGTGGAGAGCTTGCGAATCGATTGATAAATAAATCTTTAAAATTCATTGAAAGAGGCTCTGATTTTACCAGCGTTTTATCAGATTTGCAAGAACTGTAGGAGAGAAATGTACCAAGTTTCCAGCAATGTTAGAAAATAAAAGTCTTACGTTTCGATCCTTGCCTTGCAGCTGTTTAAATCATTGAGATGTTTGGTCAGACCGCATCGTGCTTTCGTGCTGTGCGGTTCTTTTCTCTCTTTGCGGAAGGAAGTTTTTGATATTACCCGAAGCTATTTTAATTTCAACAGTGCATCTCAGTGCTATTTGTACCCACTGATCCCGTTACGATCTTTGCTTGGACCCGTGCCTTCGTTTTACGTTGGACCCGTTTGCGGAAGTAAAATTCCGACAAGCGGTGGTAATCCTGCAGGGACACCGTTCTGGGAAAAAAAACCTCTTAAAAGGTCACGTCTCCACGCTCAGCAATGAGCATTAATAAAAATAAGAGGAAGGGGCAGTCTCTGAATTCTCCACTTCCTTCAAAGAAACAAGGTTTCAAGACCGTCCTGCCCAAGCGCGGAAAAAATAGAAGGAAGCTGGAGCCTTCAGATATTCCTTCTAAATCTAACATTGACATTGTTTCTTCTCCTATCGAACTGAGCTATCAGTTCGATTTGATTAATGACGAATTTGAGGAAATCGAATCTACCTCTAGCCCAGGTGATTCGATTCATGCGAAGAAACAACGGATTCCGCCGATTGTGGTATCTGTTGCCGAGTTTTCTGGCTTTCGGAATGAAAGCTTGAGTATAACATTCAGGGCATCAAGGTTTCATTTCAGATTGCAAGGAAGGGTGACTGCCGCGTTTTGCCGGGATGCTTTGACGATCGCAAACGTCTTCTTCAGTATTTAACTGAGAAGCGCCATAAATTCTTCACATATGACGACAAAACTGAGCGATTGTTCAAAGTCGTCTTGAAAGGTCTCCCCAGTGATGATAAATCACTGGATGAGATAAAAATTGAAGTTTCTAAATTACTTGGATTTTCACCAGTCCAAGAAATTATGATGAAAAAGAAATTCCACTCTGGTACTTTCCAGAGGGGAATTTCTCAAGAATTTTATTTAATTCATTTTAACAAAAGTGAACTAAATAATATGAAAACTTTGGGAAAGGCCTGTATTATGTCTCAGGTCCGTGTTACATTGGAACATTTCTGCAGGCCTGGGGGAAATTTCCAAAACCCCACTCAGTGCCAAAAATGGGGTCATGGAATCAAACATTGTCACATGGATGCTAAATGCATGATTTGTGGTGGAACCTCTCACGCCAAGGACGCCTGTCCTGTGAGAGAAGATTCCAATAAATTTAAATGTGGGGACAATCATGAATCCAATTTCTGGGAATGCCCTTCACGCAAAAAGGTTTTGAATTCCCGTGCAAAATTGACGATGGGAAATTCCAATAGGATCCCAGATTCGCCGGGTAAACATATTTCAAACGCTCAAAATCCGCAATCATTTGCCGGTCGAGAAATTCTCGTTTAACTTTTCAAAAGGACCTAAGTAACATTTTGTTCATGAATTAATTTGAGTACTGCAATAAAAAGCTTTCATGTTGTTCTGTTGATTGCGCTATTCAAATTGATTCATGAAAAAATGTTACTTAGGTCCTTTTGAAAAGTTAAGCGAGAATTCATACCCACCACAATCAACGAACAAATTTTGCTCCTACCTCACACCGGGTAACGAGCAGTTCGTCAAATTCTAATTTTTCAAACACGCCCTCCTATGCTAGCATCGCTGCAGGCAGGCAAAATTTCATTTCTGAAAATTTACCGACTATGAAAGACTTTCATACCCCAACGGGAAATAACGTTCGTTTTGACGACCCAGATAGCATGTCTGCTTCCGACTTTGATTTTCTAAATGATCAATTGCATCATATGATTGATGCAATGTTCAAAACAAATACCAGAACTGAAGCTGTTCAGGTTGGTATCAAATTTATGCAAAAAATTGTTTTTGGACTTCGTTTTAATGGATCCAAATAATTCTTTGAAAATTTTAAATTGGAATGCCCGCTCTTTAAAGGGTAAGGAAGATGAATTATTCAACTTCCTATCAGTTCATAATGTACACAGTGCCATTCTAACTGAAACATATTTAAAACCTGGTCTTTTCATCAAAAGAGATCCAAATTATTTTATTTACCGAAATGATCGTCTCAACAACAGCGCCTGTGGTGGGGTCGCCATTGTCATTAATAGACGTTTCAAACATAAATTATATTCTTCGTTTAAAAACCAAAGTTTTCGAAACCTTGGGAGTTTCTGTTGAAACAAATTTTGGACAATTCTCTTTTATTGCTGCCTACTTGCCTTTCCAGTGCAATGGGCAGCAAAGGAATTTGTTGAGAGCTGATCTTCAAATTCTAACTCGCAACAAATGCATGTTTTTCATAATTGGTGACTTCAATTCCAAACACCGTTCATGGAATAATGCTCAGAGCAATTCCAATGGTAGAATTTTATTTGAAGAATGTTCTGCGGGATGTTATACTATTCAATATCCCAATGGACCAACTTGTTTTTCTTCCAGTCGAAATCCTTCTACAATTGATTTAGTTTTAACGGATTAAGTCTGCTGTGTGACCAATTGGTAACTCATGCTGACTTTGACTCTGATCACCTTCCTGTGACGTCATCACCTTCCGTCGCTCCAGGCCCCCACAAATCTGATGTATCAAAACCAACCTTTTTTGTACATTTTAGGGGCTCCACATACCGTCGGCCCCCTTCCGGTTAAATCCAGCCCTGTATAAAACGTATATCGATAGGAATTTTGATGTTGATATTCCTCTCGATACTAAAAGTGATATTGATAATGCTCTCGTATCTTTGACAAATCTAATTGTCGAAGTCAGAGGCATTGCAATTCCTAAATGTGAAATTAAATTCAACTCCATTATTATTGACGACGATCTTCAGCTTCTGATCTGGCTTAAAAATGTGAGGCAAAGGCAATACCAAAGAACTCGCGATCCCACGTTGAAAGTTATTTGGCGAGATTAGCAAAATGAAATTAAAAAACATTTCGCTATTCTGAGAAATACCAACTTTGAGAATAATGTTTCGAAGTTGGATCCCAGTTCGAAACACTTTGGAAATAAACGAAAATTCTTTTAAAAAAACTCAGAAGCCAATTCCAGCGCTTAAGGTCTGAGGGAAGGGTTTTCCGTTAAAAAGGCACGTGGTAGCACTCTCTGTGAGAGAAAATTGCCCAATTCAGCCCACCAGAATGACGCTGTCAGTGTCGCCAAAATGTTTTCATCATTATGCAGTTTACAATTGCTTGAGAATTTGCCGTAAACGGAGAACAAAAGAAATTGGCAACAATGGCGAAGAAATTTATCACTCATGCAGTGGTTCGGCGAGAGAACAGCAGCAGCGCCGACCAATCACGCAATGAGGAAATCAAAATAAACAAACTCCAGCTGGTTTTGGAGAAAGAAAACATGAGCCGTTTCTAGAACAACATTAGAAAATATCGAGGGAGGATTTCTATACAAGGTTTCCACACAAGCTTTGAAAAGTATTTGGGTGATAACAGTGGTGCTGGTGTAAGTAAGACAAATAAGACTAATAAGACAAATGAGACAAATAAGACGAATAAGATAGATAAGACTAAGAATAAAAATAAAGTAAGTTCCTCCAGGAATTCCTTCGGAAGTTCCTTCAGGGATTCGTTCGGAAGTTCCTCCAGCAATTCCTTCGGAAGTTCCTCCAGCAATTCCTTCGGAAGTTCCTCCAGGAATTGTCTTCGAAAGTTCCTCCAGGAATTCTTTCAGAAGTTCCTCCAGGAACTCTTTCAGAAGTACCTCCAGGAATTCCTTCCAAGTTCCTCCAGGAATTCTTTCAGAAGTTCCTCCAGGAATATCTTCGGAAGTTATTCCAGAAACTCCTTCGAAAGTTCCTCCAGGAATTCCTTAGGAAGTTCTTCCAGGAATTCCTTCGGAAGTTCCTCCAGGAATTGTCTTCGAAAGTTCCTCCAGGAATTCTTTTAGAAGCTCCTCCAGGACCTCTTTCAGAAGTACCTCCAGGAATTCCTTCGGAAGTTCCTCCAGGGATTCCTGCGCAAGTTCCTCCAGGAATTCCTTCCGAAGTTTCTCCAGGAGTTCCTTCGGAAGTTCCTCGAGGAGTTCCTTCGGAAGTTCCTCTAGGAGTTGCTTCGGAAGTTCCTCCAGGAGTTCCTTCGAAAGTTCCTCCAGGAGTTCCTTCGAAAGTTCCTCCAGGAGTTCTTTCGGAAGTTCCTCCAGGAGTTCCTGCGGAAGTTCCTCCAGGAGTTCCTTCGGAAGTTCCTCCAGGAGCTCCTTCGGAAGTTCCTTCGGGAATTCTTCCGGAAATTTCTCCGAAAGTTCCTCCGGAAGTTCCTCCGGAAGTTCCTACGGGTTCGGCTTCGGGAGGAATTCCCGGAGGAACTTCCGGAGGAATTCCCGGAGGAACTTCCGGAGGAATTCCCGGAGGAACTTCCGGAGGAATTCCCGTAGGAACTTCCGGAGGAATTCCCGGAGGAACTTTCGGAGGAATTCCCGGAGGAACTTTCGGAGGAATTCCCGGAGGAACTTTCGGAGGAATTCCCGGAGGAACTTCCGGAGGAATTCCCGGAGGAACTTCCGGAGGAATTCCCGACGAAACTCACGGAGGAATTCCCGAAGGAACTTCCGTAGGACTTCCCGAAGAAACTTCCGGAGGAATTCCCGAAGGATCTTCCGGAGGAATTCCAGGAGGAACTTCCGGAGGAATTCCCGGAGGAACTTCCGGATGAATTCCCGGAGGAACTTCCGGAGGAATTCCCGGAGGAACTTCCGGAGGAATTCCTGGAGGAACTTCCGGAGGAATTCCTGGAGGAACTTCCGGAGGAATTCCCGGATGAACTTCCGGAGGAATTCCCGAAGGAACTTCCGGAGGAATTCCCGAAGGAACTTCCGGAGGAAAACCCGAAGGAACTTCCGGAGGAATTCCCGACGAAACTCACGGAGGAATTCCCGAAGGAACTTCCGTAGGACTTCCCGAAGAAACTTCCGGAGGAATTCCCGAAGGATCTTCCGGAGGAATTCCAGAAGGAACTTTCGGAAGAATTTCCGAAGGAACTCCGGAGAAATTACCGAAGGAACTTCCGGAGGAATTTCCGAAGAAATTTCCGGAGGAATTACTGGAGGAACTTCCGGAGGAATCACGCCAGATACAAAGTTGACGGACTTTCTACCGCTCTCATCGCTCCTTTCCTGCCGTGCGCCACAAGAAAATATGCTGTTGGCTGCTCTCCCGAAATGGTAACTTTTGTATGGAATTTAAAAAAACTTGGTTGAAGTAAAAAGAGCTTCCTTCAAAATTTATTGCGGTGACATATACTTTTTATTATATCAAAATGATCGTTGGAAAAATTCAAAACTTTTGTCAGTTGGGTTTTGCGAAATTTCCTTCCGTTGTGCCTCAAATCATGGGAGAGAGGTACTGAGAAGCGAAAATTTCAGTTCTACAATAGTTCAGTATTTAGAGCTTAATTCAAATTTGGGAAATAGTAGGTCCATGAAATTTTGTAGGAACATTCCTTGATAAGTTTCAAAGAGATTGTCAGTTGGGATAAGAGAAGTTCGTTCCCAATTCCGAGTTATAGACATTTTAGTACGAAAATAGCGCTCTACCGCGAGAAAGCTTCCCTCAGACCTTAAAGAGGGAAATAAAATTTTATTAACAAATGGCGAAAAGGCTCAAAAACTTGCTCAGCAGTTCGAGAGTGCCCATAATTTTAGTCTAGGTCTCACTAGTCCAATAGAGACGCTTCGAAGACATTCTCAATCAAGATAATGTTTTTGACCCTTCGTTGGGAACTAATTTGGATGAAGTGATATCTATTACTAGAAAATTTAAAAATATGAAAGCCCCGGGTGATGATGGTATTTTCTACATACTTATCAAAAAACTTCCTGAGAGCTCTTTATCCTTTTTGGTTAATTTATTTAACAAATGTTTTCAATTGGCATACTTTCCAGATAAATGGAAAAACGCCAAAGTTGTTCCCAATTTTAAAGCCGGACAAAAATCCAGCTGAGGCTTCTAGTTATCGCCCAATCAGTTTGCTTTCTTCAATAAGCAAACTGCCTGAAAAGATTATTTTAAATAGAATGATGGTTTATATTAATGACAATTCTATTTTTGCTGATGAGCAATTTGGTTTTCGCCATGAGCATTCAACCACCCATCAGTTATTAAGAGTTATGAATTTAATTCGGCTCAACAAATCTGAACGATATTCGACTGGAGTTGCTCTTCTTGATATAGAGAAAGCATTTGACAGTCTTTGGCATGAAGGTTTGATTGTAAAATTGATGAATTTTAAATTTCCTCTGTTCATTAATAAACTGATCCTAAATTATTTATCAGATCGCTCACTGCAGGCTGCTTTAATACCAGAAAAAGGCACTTCAGAGGATTCAAAATAAAATTTTAAAAATGATTCTGAAGTTGCCTCCGTGGTATAGTACCAATGAACTTCATACAATTTCTAATATTGAGTGCAACTAATGTCCAACAAAATAATTTCCAATTTTAGACAAAAGTTGTTGCAATCTTCTATTGCAACGATTAGCTCCTTGTATCCTTAGTATGAATTAGGTTAGGTTTAGTTTAAGTTGAAAACATTGCAATTCCTACATGGTTCAAATCAACCGGAGGAAAAATCCTAACTATTAGAGGCAATTGAAATGTATTAATAATAAATAACTAAAAATGTAACAGCAAATAAGGATGATAGTGTTGAGGAAACACGGAACACCTAATCTAAGAGATAAATGAATGTATTAGATTAATAAGCAAATAAAATTAGTAAAATTGTTCATGATTGCCCCCTATTTAGATTTTTCACAGCAGTAGTAGTAGTGCCAAAATGATTTTTGTATCGTAACAAATCAGTAACCTACAGTATTTAATAATAAACAACATAAAAGAAGCTTATCGAGCCACATAGAAAAGCTTGCGGGCCGGTTATGAAGTATTTTACACACGCATACAACCCGCGGGTCGTACGTTGGGCAGCCTTGCACATAATATAGATTGCTTATATTATTTTTCATTCATAAACCGATGTAACTAAAACAATTTTAAAACTCTGGAGCTATGAAATAATGGTTTCCAATGATTGAGAAAACGACTGCGCTGGCAGTTAACTTTGATTTTACTGGTGGAAGGGTTTATGGGAAATTATCAAGCCAGCTTTGTTGATGGTCGCACGACAACGGATCTCAGATCTTTTCTGTACGACAATAATATAGCGTTGGGAAATCATGAACGAAAACAACTTACAAAACTAATCAAATAAGCAAGGTGTGTCACATTATGTGAGAATTTGTAATTTGACGATGATAAGATCGTGAATTGCGTTCCGATCCCTAACATAAAATCGCCAAGGCCGAAATTTTTAAACCGACGCGCACTTTAAATATTTGAACCTATCGAGAAGCAAGAAGATAAGAATCATTCCCAAGCTTGTCTTATCGAAGAGCAACGCAACATGCCCCCTAAAGTATGTTATCCCCCGCCCCTAGTTTGCTTCGTTTCATAATTGCTGCACACCTGTGAGCTAAGTACGCTTTGAATCACTCCCAACAAAAAACTCTCAAATTTCAAAACAGTGTTTCCTCAGTGCTCAAGGCTAACTTGCTCTTGCTCTCTAGCAGGATAACGTTGATAACGCTCCGAACAGGTTTCTGGTAGCTAGAAGCCGACCAATGAAATCCTATCTGAATGGAAAATAACCACCATGGTACCGCAGAAGCAGCAGCATTCGGCGATAATGCAGGACAATTATATTGCCTTAATCGCGTAATATGACGCACGTGCCCAGTTTTGGCTATTTTGTTGTTAAACTCTTTGCAATAAAAAAATGTAAATGTTGTTTGTTTCAGTTTGGGCTTCAACTTCGGGACAGTGCCGTCCGGATTATGGCAACACGTGATTTCCGTTTTCGTTGAGTTTCTGAATAACAAACAATTGAAAGCTTATTTCTTCATATATCCATTTACCGTAAGCTCGTTTTTCGAGCTTGTTGCTGTTGCCAACGACGAAAATATTGAGTCCTTCCGGAAATCGTCGTTTTTTCAAATTATTTTTCGGCGGTTTCAAACGATTAGCAGCTATCGAATCTGGATCGGTTTCCGAATCGTGATCAACAGGAAATTAGCAGCTAGGTGCGGAACTTATTGTGAATTTTGCAAACGATGAAATCATTACCAAATTCATATATCGAATCGAAGTTGTTTCATAAGGTTCCAAGTCGAAAATACTTATTTCACGTCTTCATTTAAATACAGGTAACTTTATCATGAGTGGTATCAAATATTACAGAATATTATTGTTCACGATTGCATATTAGGGGATCAATTTTTCTTGCATAATTTATTTTCATATGAATTCTCTACATTTTATGATAATCGGATGTTTTTGAAATGTTTAGCTACATGGATTTGGTAATGACTTCATCGTTTGTAAAATACACAATTAGATTCATTTCCACAGATACTTGCTAATTTTTATCTGGTTTCGAACCGGTTACAAACCCAGATTCGCATATTAAACTTCACAACATTCGAAACATACGATATTTCAATCAAAATCAGATCATTCTATTTATTCGTGATGGGGATTTTTTCGTTTTCTAGAAAAGATAATTAAATCTATATGATATAGGTCGAGAAAATATCTCCCTGCCTTCTTCATGTCCTTATCTCACTCAAGTTTTCAGCAGTTTGTTTCCTGAAACGCTTTTTGCCAATATTTAGGTCACACTTTCAGAGCGCAATACCGATTTGACCAATTATCGACAGCACACTTCACTGTCAAATGCTACTTGCTGAGAAAAAAAGTGTTGAGAAGTGTGCCTTCGGATTCTATACACATTCATATAGATATGGAAATTTTGGCTTTCGGTGCGATCTTATAGTCTTGGTATACCCAACGGAGGCTCAAATTGGAACAAATCGAAAGCAGTCGTTCGCAGTCGCCGGGGACGCCATTTCTAAAAATAGGTTCACACAATAGAGAAAAGTACATCACGCCACTGTGCGAAAATTATTTGTTCCATGAGCGAACACAACAGAAATCTATTTATGAACTGTCGTCAAGAAAATTAGCATGTCGGGTTAATCTAAAATTAGTACGTGAAGATATTTCGAAATTGATTCAGTGGGTGGAAATGGCGAAACTACTTACCCTAGGAAAGCTTCGGGTCCTTCTTATGATGAAATTTCTGCCGGACCTGCTAACAATCTGGAATTAGAGGAAGTATGAAACTGCAAGCCAAAAGCAAGCGAAGAAATCCCTTAAATAAGTTTTAAAACCTGTTGAGTCACACAAAAACATGTGACAGCTTTGATCGGTACGGTGATAATCCATGTACAAACAAAATTGCAATGAGTTCATGTTTTTTTTTTCGGCAGTTTTATATATTGACAAACCACGTGGAACACGACGAGGTGTGAATCAACATTGTGTTGATTTCCGGATGTTAATTTGCACTTTTTGGATTTATTCAACGGTTTGGAAAGGCATTGCGATTATTTTTTTTTTTTTGCATTTACAAAATGATCTCGAAGAATACTATTCTAAGCTTGCAGTTCATTGAATTTCAAAACTATTTTATCATCATCAGTTTACAATTGCTTGAAAATTTACAGTGAACGGAGGATTGCGGAGATCAAAATAAACAAACTCCAGCTGATTTAGGCATTTGAAAACATGTGCGTTTTCTGGAACAACATTGGAAAATATCATAAAAGATTTATTGTATGACGGTTACAAATAAGCAGGATTCGAATGATGATCGTAGCACTGGTGAAGTAAGGATGTGAAATACAAACAATAAGATAAACAAGACAAATAATTAGATTAATAAACCAAGAAAGTAAAATAGGACAAATACGACAAATATGACAAATACGACAAATATGACAAATACGACAAATATGACAAATACGACAATAAGACATATTAGACAAATGAGACAAATAAAACAAATAAGCCAAATAAGGGGGCGTTCCTTAGCCTAGCGGTAAGATGCGCGGCTATAAAGCAAGAACATGCTGAGGGTGACTGGGCTCGATTCCTGGTGCTGGTCTAGGCCATTTCCGGTTTGGAAATTGTCTCGACTTCCCTGGGCATAAAAGTATCAAAAGTATTTTTTTTTCTTTATTATTGTGTTTTCTTAAGTTTTACATTAAGTTCAACACAGCGCATGCTATACGAATGCAAAAATGGTAACTTGGCTTAGAAACCTCGCGGTTAATAACTGTAGAAGTGCTGAATGAACGCTATGAAGCGGGGCGGCAATGTCCCAGTGGGTTTACTAATTACTAATATAATTCAATTCAACTACATATCTTTAGGAATATTTCACGCTATTAATCTAAGATCTAGTTACGGTAAACACTATAATCTATAGGCAACATATGCCGTGGATTTTTGCTGATCTAACCATATGTTAAATTTAAGAATTTTAGATTTTAATCACTATTATAAGAAAATTTAGTTTGTAGAGAATCACACCAACTTCAACTTATTGTTTTGGTTCCATTCATCGGTGTCCATCATCATCGATAGCGAGTTTCATCTCTCCTTCATACGATCATCCGCAACTGGTTTTTTGACTAATAGCTCGACCAGTCACAGTTAACCAGTAGAGGGGGGTTTCGTCGCGACATCCCTTGTTTGATCCTCAGGAGCCCCTGACAGAAGTTCACAGCCCTTTCATACGTCGAGTACATCAGATGATGTCCGGACGTATGCTTGCCGAACGCTCCCATCACGCCCTGGCACTACTGCTTCTACTCGTCCTTGAATCCATTGGTCCCTCGCTGTTCCGCTCACGACCAGTGCCAAATCTCCTCTGCGATATCTTTCACTTCTTCGAACCATTTTCCTTGTCGGGTGATCACTGGAATATACTCCTTCAGCCACCTAGCCCAGAATTCTTCCTGAGCTAGAGACTGTGCTAGTCCTCATCCACTACGCAGCACCGCCGGATTTGCCGGTTGGTCCAAACGGTTGAACCTTATCACCGTTAGATGACCCCATGACGGCCTTTAGGAGGCGCTAGTGTGTTTTTTGCCTTTCTCGTATACTAAGTATACGGTAAAGGCTATATGGTCGCTCCAAAAACAAACTTTTTATAGAAGGCCCGGAGACCCATAGTGTTATATACCAATCGACTCAGTTCGACGAATTGAGGTGATGTCTGTGTGTGTGTGTGTGTGTGTGTGTGTGTGTGTGTGTGTGTGTGTGTGTGTGTGTGTGTGTGTATGTGTGTGTGTGTGTGTGCGCAAAACTACTAAAAAAAATGTCACTCATTTTTCGGGCACTTACCCTCAACCGATTTGATCGCAACAAGTTGCATTCGACGCAGAATCCTGTCCCATTGTTTCCTATTTGAAATTGGCCAGATCGGACTATGGGATCAGAAGTTATGGCCAAAATACAAATTCATACGAAAAAATCGCGTAAAAAATGTCACTCATTTTTCGGGCACTTACCCTCAACCGATTTGCTCGCAACAAGTTGCATTCGACGCAGAATCCTGTCCCATTGTTTCCTATTTGAACTTGGCCAGATCGGACTATGGAATCGAAAGTTATGGCCAAAATACAAATTCATACGAAAAAATCGCGTAAAAAATGTCACTCATTTTTCGGGCACTTATCCTCAACCGATTTACTTGCAACAAGTTGCATTCGACGCAAAACCCTGTCCCATTGTTTCCTATTTGAAATTGGCCAGATCGGACTATGGGATCAAAAGTTATGGCCAAAATACAAATTCATACGAAAAAATCGCGTAAAAAATGTCACTCATTTTCGGGCACTTACCCTCAACCGATTTGCTCGCAACAAGTTGCATTCGACGCAGAATCCTGTCCCATTGTTTCCTATTTGAATTTGGCCAGATCGGACTATGGGATCGAAAGTTATGGCCAAAATACAAATTCATACGAAAAAATCGCGTAAAAAATGTCACTCATTTTTCGGGCACTTATCCTCAACCGATTTGCTTGCAACAAGTTGCATTCGACGCAAAATCCTGTCCCATTGTTTCCTATTTGAAATTGGCCAGATCGGACTATGGGATCAGAAGTTATGGCCAAAATACAAATTCATACGAAAAAATCGCGTAAAAAATGTCACTCATTTTTCGGGCACTTACCCTCAACCGATTTGCTCGCAACAAGTTGCATTCGACGCAGAATCCTGTCCCATTGTTTCCTATTTGAAATTGGCCAGATCGGACTATGGGATCAGAAGTTATGGCCAAAATACAAATTCATACGAAAAAATCGCGTAAAAAATGTCACTCATTTTTCGGGCACTTACCCTCAACCGATTTGCTCGCAACAAGTTGCATTCGACGCAGAATCCTGTCCCATTATTTCCTATTTGAATTTGGCCAGATCGGACTATGGGATCGAAAGTTATGGCCAAAATACAAATTCATACGAAAAAATCGCGTAAAAAATGTCACTCATTTTTCGGGCACTTATCCTCAACCGATTTGCTCGCAACAAGTTGCATTCGACGCAGAATCCTGTCCCATTATTTCCTATTTGAATTTGGCCAGATCGGACTATGGGATCGAAAGTTATGGCCAAAATACAAATTCATACGAAAAAATCGCGTAAAAAATGTCACTCATTTTTCGGGCACTTATCCTCAACCGATTTGCTTGCAACAAGTTGCATTCGACGCAAAATCCTGTCCCATTGTTTCCTATTTGAAATTGGCCAGATCGGACTATGGAATCAGAAGTTATGGCCAAAATACAAATTCATACGAAAAAATCGCGTAAAAAATGTCACTCATTTTTCGGGCACTTACCCTCAACCGATTTGCTCGCAACAAGTTGCATTCGACGCAGAATCCTGTCCCATTGTTCCCTATTTGAAATTGACCAGAATTCGACGCAGAATGTCTCATATTTTCTTATTGAAAATTGGCCAGATCGGACTATGGGCTTAGATGTTATGGTCAAATTACTATTTATTGTGAAAAAGTGTTCGAAAAAGTCTAGCTCACTTTTTTAGCACTTAGACTTCATCTATTGACGCTCGCAACAGATTGCATTCGACGCAGATTCTTGTCCCATTGTTTTCTATTGAAAATTGGCTAGATCGGACTATGGGATCGTAAATTATGGCTGAAACACCATTTTTGCCTTTTTCTACGAAAAGGCTGTATGTTCGCTCCAAAACCAAACTTTTACAGAAGGCCTGGAGACTCATAGTGTTATATACGTATAAGCTCGATGAACTGCGATGATGTCTCTGTGTGTGTGTGTGCGCGCACCAAAAGTGCGAAAAGTTTAGCTCACTTTTTTGGAACTTATCCTCAACCGATTTAATTCCAACTGTAGATAGTGGAATATATAGATGAGCGAAGATAAATCCTCTGTCTCCAAACGAACTGTCAAACGTGTCTCCAAACGAGCATGACGTCACGATTTCAATGGAAACGTTAAGGGCTGTGACGTCATATGCGCGTGTGCACGGTAAAAAAACGGCTCAGCCATACTTTCGCTCATCTATAGATTCTACTATCTATAATTCCAACTATAGATAGTAGAATAGATAGATGAGCGAAAGCATGGCTGAGTCGATTTTTCTGCCCGTGCACACGCACATATGACGTCACAGCCCTTAACGTTTCCATT
Organism: Armigeres subalbatus; assembly: GCF_024139115.2. NCBI lineage: Eukaryota > Metazoa > Arthropoda > Insecta > Diptera > Culicidae > Armigeres > Armigeres subalbatus. The sequence continues at coordinate 294,885,279 of NC_085139.1, forward strand.
GAAATCGTGACGTCATGCTCGTTTGGAGACACGTTTGACAGTTCGTTTGGAGACAGAGGATTTATCTTCACTCATCTATATATTCCACTATCTATAATTCCAACAAGTTTCATTCGACACGGAATCCTGTCGTATTGTTTTCTATTGAAAATTTGTACCATGGGCACAGAAATTATGGCCAAAATATACTATGTGTTATAAAAAAGCGAGTAAAAAAGTCTAGCTGACTTTTAATGGACTTACCCTCAACCGATTTACTCACAACAAATTGCATTAGATGCGGAATCCTGTTCTATTTAGAAAGTTGGCCAGCTTGGACTATTACCTTTGAAATTAAGGCCAAAATACTTTTTGCCTTTCTTGTGCAACAAAGTTGTACCGAAAGGCTATAATTTCTTTCCGAAAACGAACTATCGGATGCTTCCACACTGATACACTTCCCTTCCTCTTCATACGGGAGTTTGGAAGAAAGACGGTCATGAGATTTATATCATAACAAATATTGCCCTCCGCTCGCTTGATGGGAATGACATTTTCGTTTTCTTTTTGTGTAGTCGGAGCTTCAGTTCAATTTACATCCAAAAGTGATATCCTTAAAATATATGACTGGGTAAAATAAAACAGGGGTATGTACGTCAAAAAGATTGGAAAAGGAAAATTTTTGTCGAAATTATTATTAGTATATTGTAGATGAAGTTTACAACCGAACTGAGAGCTCATGACAATAGCATTTTCTCACATTTCCTGATGTTGCAACTGCATCGCGAGTAGTGCGCAACTGTGCCATAGTCGGGCACCACTCGCGATGCAGTCGCGACATCCGGGAATGGGACAAAATATGATTTTCGGTTTTCAACTGGATCTACAATATCTTTGCCATAAATAATCTGATTTTCAAAGAAATTTGTCTTTTTTACTCCTAGCTACTAGCTCATCTATTTTCAAGCACACACATTTTACGAAGGTCGAGAAAGGCACCATCACCGCTAGGTGGATTAATCTGGGTTTTTTAATTTGATAACCTAACTACTATCTACACTAATATTTACAATAAAAATTTGATAACCTAGATTGGAACTAGCGCCCTAAGCGCTTCTTGGTCCGAGTGCAAGCAACGGACCCTAAACTTTTCTTTACACTCACCAAAGCATTCATGTAAGGTCTTTATCCCGGCCAGACGGTAGACCTCGGATGTTCTTGTCCTGAGAGGGGTGTTAAGGATCATCCTCAGGAATTTGTTTTGGACCCGTTGAAGTTTAAGGTGGTGGGTTTTAGCGTAGCTCTCCCAGACCGGCATGCCGTATGCACAGGGAGGATGATTTGCTTGTAGACAGCAAGCTTATTTTTCAGGGACAATGACGACCGGCGGTTGATCAAAGGGTACAGTAGTTTCAACAAAACGTTACACTTTGTCACCGTTTTGTCAACCTGTTGCCTGAAAATAAGCTTGCTGTCGATGGTCAAGCCAAGGTAGTCGGCCTCATTAGCCCATTCCACAGTCGTGCCATTGAGGATGATTTTACAGTCCCCAGGCTGAACAAGTTTAGGGGATTTGGAGTGCGGGAAAATGATGACGGGTCTTCGCCGCGCTGATACAGATCGTTGGAGTTTTGCCACTAGCGCTCTGATCACTCTACCGTTGTAGACGATGGAGAATGCCGCCTTGTGGAGGTTCTGGCATGTCGGAGGTGAACAGATTTAAAAGCAGGGGCCCATCACTGCCTGTGAGTGACATTCCGCAATCGAATCAAATCTTTTGTGAGTCCGGAGACGAGCCAGCCTCGGGCTGAAAGTCTCCTTAATAAAGACACAAAAAAAAATAAATCTTTTGTGAGTGTATCGATGTTTAAGGAGTTGCTTACCTGCCGAGCCGTTTGGACATGCTGCTCTCTGGCCACCGAGATTGCCTCTTCGATGGAGCACAGCTGGCGGTCGATACTTTCCGGCGTCTCCGGACGCACCTCGTAATCGACGGAGTTGTCGACGCACTCCTGGAACCGCTGCCAGTTCACTCGATGGTAGTTTCGCCGTAACTGCTGGTGCCGATTGACCGAGGAGGCCATTCATGTTCGTGATGTATAGGTCGAGGGTTGCGTGGATACCGGATCGACTCAGCCGAGTGGGGGAATCCGGGCTCAAGATCGTGTAGTGGCCTTCCTCCATATCGTTTCGTTGCTCGAGATGGTGCCGTTTTGATTGCTGCGACTGTTGCCCCAGGCTTGATGTTTGGCATTCAAGTCGCCGGCAATGATATACTGGCCTTGCCTCCACGTAAGCTTGACGATGTCCCTCCGAAGGGCAGCCGATGATCCATCGCCGACTTTGGCTTGCGTTGGACAGTACGCCGCGATGAGCGCAATTGTGCCGACCGAAGTGGTGATTTCGACACCGATGGTCTCGATGACACTGAGCTGGAAGCTTGGAAGTAGACAACAGTTGATGTTGTAGCGAAGAACGATGGCCACACCTCCTCCCCTGGTCGGCCGGTCGAGTCGCACGATGCCGAAGTCCGGGATGTTGACGTTCACCTCCGGTTTTAGGTGCGTTTCGGTGATGAACGCCACGTCTATTTCCTTCTCCTCAAGGAAATCCTTCAGCTCAATTATTTTGCTCTTGAGCGAGCAAGCATTCCAGTTGAAAACGCCCACCCTAGCAACCATTTTCAATGTGTTGGAGCTTGGACCGATGCAGCTGCCGCTGCCAGTCGCTTGTGTGGCTGTAGCGATGGGAGTATTGGAATCACACGACGGGGAGCCGGGATGGCTGGAAAGTTCACCTCGATGATTACAGGAACACGGTTCTTCTTCGGAATGGTCCTGGTGGAAGCCTTCTTCAGGATTTCCAGGAACTCGGCTCGCTTTGGGCAGCCCTTTGTGGTGGCCCGATGTTTGTCGCCACAGTTGGCGCACTTGGGATCGGCCACCTCCATTTTGTCGCACTCGTCAGTCGGATGGGGTTCGCCACACTTGTTGCAGCGCGGCTTCATGCGGCAGTTTCTGGTGCCGTGCCCGAAATTGAAGCAGTTGGTGCATTGCGTGACATCGCGGTGCACTGGCCGATATCGCTCCCAGTCAACGACGGTGTAATTTATAACGCCAACCAGCTTCAGGTCCTTACAGGTAGTGGAGCCGTGCTCCAGATGGATCAGGTGAAGCTGGTCGCGATATCTCCTCACCTTGTCGTGACGAGCAATCTTGTGCACGGCTACTGGCTTCAGTCCGCAACTTTCAAGCTCTGCTTGGAGCTCTTCCTGCCTTATGTCATGGAGTCCTCGCAGCAAAGCCTTGAGGGGCTTCGTGCCGGGGTGGTCATGAGCGTAGTACTCATACTTGTGGATCTCGAGGAACTCCACGACGGATTGATGATGGTCCTTGTTTGCCGGCATCACTTTCACGCCCTCGCTGCAGAACCGAAAAGTATATTTCAGCCCCTTAGCGATCAGCTGGCGAATTTTTGGGCGTAAATCCGGCGGATTGCCCTTCACAAGCACGGGCGGGCACTTCTCCTTCCGCTCCGGTTGCAACTGTGGCAGCTGCGATTGCTGCTTCTTCCTCTTTTGCGGCGGATTGCCGGCGTCGTCAAGCGGTAACGGCGAGAACACGTTGCTCTGCAAAAGCTGCTTGGAGGGGTTACCCACGCCTCCAAGAGCAGTCCGCTTAGACACTTTTCCAGCGACCGAATCGGCCACCGAGTCTCCACCGAGACGGGTCCGGGAGAAAATAACGCCAACGCGACGAGGCGAAAACGTAAACAGCGAACGAACGAGAAAAAACACTTGGAAAAAATTACGCGAGCAAAAAGATGACGTAAATGTGGCGGCCAGTACTTTCCACTTTCTCCTTCTCCAGTTGATTGCTCGCGCCTTAAAAACACGTTCCGTTATCCGTATAGAACTCCGCAGGCGATCCGCGACGTGAAACGAAGCTCCTAGCTCCTACCAAATTTAACCAATAATGGTCCAAAATAGTCAAGGCCAACATTTGTGAACGGTCGAACGTACGGTTTTTGTCGGACTTCTGGTAGAGGAGACATGACAGGGGAGCTAGGGAAGGCATTCCTCATCTTGCATATTCTCCAGGTTTAGCTCGGAGCTTCGCTATTTCGAATCGCTGGCGCATTTCGTTGGCGATGATTTCACGGTTAGCGTGGCGGAATCGGCGATGGTACCAGTATAAGATAAACGTAATTAGATATTGCCTAGGGAGAATGGCTGGGTACTTAGCTTCGGCCGGTGCAAAGGCTGCAGCAACGATTCTTCCACGCATTCGAAGTACTCCATTTACATCAAGAAATGGCCAGTTTTTGTGGATGGAGCTTGATTTGGTAACGCGTTCATGTCGGGCGTTGGGTGAAGATCCTTTTGTGGCTTAAAGGGAGGCTATTTCTTCAGGGAATGAGTCCGACTGTGCAATCTTCCACAACGCTGCTTCGGCCCGCGTTAGTTCGTTTTTGTTGGAGAGAACTTTGTTGCAGCATGTCACCTCTGAACTTCCGTTGTATATACCACGAATCATTGAAAGAGAAATCAGGACCGGCTCTCCACTTTGTTCGAAGTCAGCGGAATTTATTCCAGAAGGAACCCATCTCCATTCCTGGGCATCGGCCATTGATAGTATCTGCCCAATTCGTACAGCAACAAATTTATTGAACACACTCATAGATACTCATTGGTGCCAACGTTGGAAAAGTTCTTCGCTGATTTTTTCATCCCAAGCAATACCGGATGCCCAAACATCGACACAAAGCCCAAAGGGTCAAATAAGCACATGACCACCTTGAAAACTTCTCGTTTCTAGGGAACGTGTTGTTCGTTCAGAATCGGTTGCAGATCGTTTCGCAATGCTAGCGTGTAGGTGCAAAGATCGTCCTCTGCCAGCCATCTCATTCCTAGACACAGATTCGATGATTTCTGATCGCACGAGAGCGAAGTCCTTTGACGGTCTTGGCTCGATTTCCCCAATTCGTTTCAGTACTTCGGTTCTGTTGGATAAGAAGTTTCGTATCTCGAAGCCGCCTCTAGGGTGAACGTACTTGACGTCGTTTACCATCTGTATCGCCTCGTTGACTGTTCTGAAGCTATCAAGATAGTCGTCGACATAATGGCGTTCTCTGATGGCACGATTGTAGCTCGAGGATAGTATTCGGAAAACTGTTCGTCGTTCACGTTTTTAACGTATTGCGCCGAGGATGGAGATCACGTCGACCCAAACATCGTGACGTCAATTGCGTAGGTCTGCACCGCTTCGTCAGGGCTGGGGCGGGACAGGAACAATTGTGCATTTCTGTCCGCCAGCTGCAGCTTAATTTGAAGAAACATCTCTCTTATATCCCCAGAAACAGCTAATGGAAACAGTCGAAAGCCACTGAGAACCTTTCGGCAGAGGTTTTAGAAGATCGGGTCCTTTCAGCAAATAAGAGTTGAATGAAACGCCTTCGACTTTAGCTGCGGCGTCCAAAATCAATCTTATTTTACCAGGTTTTTCCGGTGTTGTGACAACTCCCAAAGGAACAAACCAGGCTCTCCGTTGATCTGCATCGCTAATCTTGTGTATGTAGCCCTTTGGTTCGAAACCGCTCAACTGCTCTTGTACACGCTGCATCATCGTTGGATCCTTCTGCAACTTTTTCTCCAGTGATTTCATACGAAGTAGGGCCAGTACGTCGGTTCCAGTACGTCGAGTCGTGTCTTCGAGTGTCTGCCTCTTCGGATTCAAGTTTGTCAGCGGTAGCGACTACTCCACAGCTTTCTAAGGTGAAGTAATATCGTTACTGCTCGTTCAATAACTCTTCAGACTTTGCTATAGCGGCCGTATGGAAGTTGACTGCAATTGTCGCTGCTGGATTGGTCGATGTACTTCCATAGATACTCCATCCAAGACGACTCTTTGCAGCGATTGGTATTAACAGTTTTGGCCGAACATAATCATATCCTTCAACCGGTAGCCCTTCAGATGTGGAAAACGATCGCTTATTTCACGGTAGTTCAACTGTTGTGTGGGCAAGACCAAGCAGGTCACCGTTCGTGCCTGTCGAAGTTCGTAACGTTTGTTGTTATATTTTTTTATTGCATGCTCACTTCCTGTGAATGCAGCTCGTTGCGCTTCACGTCCCCCTTTAACTGTAGGGTGAGTGGTCTTTTAGGGCCTGTGACATCAAGTTCTTTGGCTACCTTTTGCTCCAACATTGTGATCTGTGATCCTTCATCTATAAATGCAAATATATAGTAACACTCTTCTTAATTCCATAAAGATCAACCCCTGATCATCCCCTGAACAGTGTTTGGTTTTAGCCGCATAAAAGCGGGCTCGAGGAAATGTTCACCGAATGAGTCCGAACGGCTGAAACAGACGACCCCGCATCCGCGCCACGACACGACATGGCCACTTTCCATGGTTGTTTAGAAACGTCCTTTGTGCAGTTGTGTTCACATTGTATTGTCTTCCAACGCTCATCTACTCTCAGTTGCTTAAACTTTGAACATTCAGCTACTCTATGCCCTTCACGATCGCAAACAGCACAAGGTTTCGGAAATTTTCGTGTGTTTACACTCGTTGGCTGGAACCGAGGATGTTCCTCAGTGAAATGCGTCTGCGCTCTCTCCTGCGTTTTTGCTGAACGCTGGTGTTTCTTGTCGTTCTGGCTTTTCAGAAGCCCAGGTAACGCGAAACTTACTTCACTAGCCGCGCTTACGAGCTTCGACATAAACTCGCCGAATGTTACAACAGTAGCTCGCGGTTGCGTTTCTTTGAATACTGCCCTGCCCATTCGCATGGAACCGGGCAACTTCTCCACCAGCTCTTGCCTTAGCATCGGGTTTGACAGATGTTCCTGTTGATGGGCTGCTTGCAGGTGGTCGACGAATTTTTGAACTGCCAGTCCATAATCAAGAATGGTTTTAGGCCTATCTTGTCTAGGACCCGGAGTTTTCCTTATCCTTTCGTGAAGAGACTTAATTAGCAGCTCACGGAGCCCATAGAGGATCCGAAGCGTGATGACAACCTGCGGTACATTTGCTAGAAGAAGTAGTCGCACGCTACGCACTGCCTCCTGAACATGCCCTGTGAGGCATCTTTGTAGGCGTACGAGATTTTCCGCGTTCGAATATCCGCACGCAACGGTGGACTGTTCAAAACTATTGATGAACATCGGCCAGTCGGTTGGATTTCCGTTGAACATGGGCATATCCTTTCCCACAACCTGCCGCGTCGCTATCTGCTGCGTATTGAGAACCCCTGGCTGCGCTCTTGATGAAAACGAATTATCTTCGTAGCGTACTTGTAAATTGACCTATATTTGTACTAGCGATGGGATGGCCGTATTCCGGAAGAGGATCCCGATATTGGAAACGTGGATCGGCCGAAATATTACGATGATCCGTAGTCCTGGATGACATCCGGGGATTATGTTGGATTACCCATCCTTGCTCCATGACGGCCCTCGTTATACAAAATTAGCCCCAGTTGTATGCCGATCGAAGGGATGACGTATCATCGGTGGACACGACGCCAACCTGGCGGGGATAGGCGGCGAATCGTGAAAAGGATGCGAAGCGGATACAAATTGTTGGGAACCTGACGGTAACCGAACGAACGTCTCGTAGAGGCTTTTGTTTGCGCTGTGCGACCATAGTTATCGCAGACGGACCAAATAAATTGTCGACGGTAGCTGGCGGTGTTGAATTCCGAACAGGCTCTGTACTTGAAGGTTGTATTTCTGCTGCAACTGCTTGCGCACTCGACGAAGCCCCGGGTACTTCAGTCGGAGCCAAAGGAATTATTGTTCACCTGCTGATTTCCTTTCGGTCAATCTTCCTGATGGATGAGTTGTCAACCATTTCGACACTTTGTCGACCAAATTCGCAACGGATTCTATAACACTACCGCGTTCGGAAAACTGCAAGAGAATTTCGTTACGTTTCTCTAAAGATTCGCGCCGGATCGATTGTTGTTTCTTTCTTCAATAACTTCTTTTTTTCTTCTGCTGTGCTTCCTGTGCGCAAGCTCGCTTTTGTGGAGTTGTTCTTCTTCTTCGATTCTTGCACACAAATGGACGACTATGCACAGCTTCGTCGATGCCAGCGCACTGAAAGTGCTCCCACTGGCTACATTGATCACATGTAATCATGTGGGCGTTAATTGAATCAGCACGTATGCATGTTCTGCATTGGTACAGCGACGATTCGCGATGTTCCATCATCGCTTACCCACGTACAAAATTCTAAAAGAATTTTGTGGGGGTTTGCCAATCCGTATAGCAGACCGCAGATTTTGCTTTGGTAAGTCTTTAGCTACAAAATATATTTGATCGAAAACGGTTTCTTAACGTCTGAGGGAAGCTCTCTCGCGGTAGAGTGCTATTTTCGGGAAGCTCCTCCAGCAATTCTTTCAAAAGTTCCTCCGGGGATTCCTCCGGAAGTTCCTCCAGGAATTCCTCCGGAAGTTCCTCCAGGAATTCCTCCGGAAGTTCCTCCAGGAATTCCTCCGGAAGTTCCTCCGGAAATTCTTCTGAAGGTTCCTCCAGGAATTCCTCCGGAAGTTCCTCCGGGAATTCCTCCGGAAGTTCCTCCGGGAATTCCTCCGGAAGTTCCTCCGGGAATTCCTCCGGAAGTTCCTCCGGGAATTCCTCCGGAAGTTCCTCCGGGAATTCCTCCGGAAGTTCCTCCGGGAATTCCTCCGGAAGTTCCTCCGGAAGTTCCTCCGGAAGTTCCTCCGGGAATTCCTCCGGAAGTTCCTCCGGGAATTCCTCCGGAAGTTCCTCCGGGAATTCCTCCGGAAGTTCCTCCGGGAATTCCTCCGGAAGCTCCTCCAGGAATTCCTCAGGAAGTTCCTCCAGGAATTCCTCCGGAAGTTCCTCCAGGAATTCCTCCGGAAGTTCCTCCGGAAGTTCCTCCGGTAATTCCTCCGGAAGTTCCTCCGGGAATTCCTCTGGAAGTTCCTCCGGGAATTCCTCCGGAAGTTCCTCCTGGAATTCCTCCGGAAGTTCCTCCGGGAATTCTTCCGGAAGTTCCTCCGGGAATTCCTCCGGGAATTCCTGCGGAAGCTCCTCCGGGAATTCCTTCGGAAGTTCCTCCGGGAATTCGTTCAGAAGTTCCTCCGGGAATTCCTCCGGAAGTTCCTCCGGGAATTCCTCCGGAAGTTCCTCCGGAAGTTCCTCCGGAAATTCCTCCGGAAGTTCCTCCGGGAATTCCTCCGGAAGTTCCTCCGGGAATTCATCCGGAAGTTCCTCCGGGAATTCCTCCGGAAGTTCCTCCGGGAATTCCTCCGGAAGTTCCTCCGGGAATTCCTCCGGAAGTTCCTCCGGGAATTCCTCCGGAAGTTCCTCCGGGAATTCCTCCGGGAGTTCCTCCGGGAATTCCTCCGGGAGTTCCTCCGGGAATTCCTCCGGGAGTTCCTCCGGGAATTCCTCCGGGAGTTCCTCCGGGAATTCCTCCGGGAATTCCTCCGGGAATTCCTCCGGGAGTTCCTCCGGGAATTCCTCCGGAAGTTACTACGGAGGAACTTCCGGAGGAACTTTCGGAGGAGAGCATCGATTTTCAACATATGGTTTCAATCAGAAAGAGCCCTACTTTATTTGTGGTTACTAATATTATTCTGTTTTTAACCACAACTTATCCTAATACCGACCACAAATTTACGGATCTGAACCTACCTTTGAAAAAACCGGAATATCTCCGGTATTCGATGGCCATGGTTTGTTCCATGAACATATGGTGAAACTACATTAAATTCCTAGTTCAGGCATCCCTGAATTGTCCTATTCGGATAATAATAGACATAGTTACATCACATCTAATTATGCCCAAAATTTTCCTATCCCAGTTATTTTGGACATCCCCTGTATATGATAGTATCATTATCATCATCACAGTCCTATGCATATTATGAACAAGACAAGATTCGGAAATAAAAAAAAATTTCACGATTTTAAGCCATTACGCACTGTTGTCCAAGGTGGGGCCAGCGAAGGTACACCCAGGGGTACATGTACCCCAGGTTGAGAACCTCTGTCCTTGAGGAATATCTTGATTACTATAGGAATATCCGGACAAAAAAACTGGAGGGATTCCTGAAGGAGTATCTGAAGGAATTTCTAATGGAACAATCCATGGAGGAATATCTGGAAGAATTCCTGGAGCAAAATCAGGTAAATTTTCCGAAGGAATATTCGGTTGAATCCCTGTAGGAATATCCGGAAAAATTACTGGAGGATTTTCTGGTGGATTATCTGGACGAATTCCTTATGGAATATCCGGAAGAATTTATGAAAGAATATCTGGAAGAATTCCTAGTGGGACATCCTAAGTATTCCCGAAGGAATAATTGTTGGAATTTCTGGAAGAATATCCGGAGGAATCCCTGAAGAAATATACGGACGAGATCATTATCAAATATTCAGAAGAATTCCTGGTAAAATATTCGGACGAATTCTTGAAGGAATATCCGGAGGAATTCCAGGAGGAATATTTGAAAGAATTCGTGGAGGAATATCAGGAAGAACTCCTGGAGGAACATTCGGAGAAATTCCTTGAGGAATATCAGGATGACCTCTGGGAGACAGGGCTGGTTCGCTCGGAGGAATATTCAATATAAGGTGTAAAAACTTCTCTCTCTCTCTCGCTCTGTTATCCGAGTGTATCGTGCAGGAATATACTTTCTTTTTCTTTGTATGGAAGAGCGTACGTCATACCCATTCTTCATCACACAAGCTCACAAGTGTAAAGAGTAACAGAAAATGACTAATTGCTGTTTACCAAAATTGGTACATTTAGGCTGTGTTCTAAATCTTCATTGTAAATAAGTTGTTGTGAGCGCCTAAACATAGACCTTTTTTATACACAATAGCAAAATATGCAACCGAAAATATTCTTTCTCTTTATCGATTATGTTTCTCTCGTCATTCGTCATACGCACGTGTGTGAATAAATACACTTCTCTTCACTAGTAAATTTTCTACAAGACGAAATGTGATAAATGGTTGGAGGAATATTCGGAGAAATTCCTGGAGAAATTTCCGAAGGAATTCATAGGAGTATCCGTAGGAATTCTTGAAGGAATATCCGGATGAATTCCTGGAGGATTGTCCAGACGAATTCCTGAAGGAATATTCGAAAGAATCCCTTATGAAATATCCAGAAGAATTCCTGGTGGAGCATCCTAAGAATTCCTGGAGGAATATTCGGAGTATTTTCTAGATAAATATCAGGAGAAATTCTGAGAGGAGTATCAGGAGGAATATCCGTATGAATTCCTGGAGGAATGTTAGAATGAACTCCTGGAGGAATATTCGGAAGATTTCCTGGAGGAATATTCGGAGGAATTCATGGAAGAGTATCCAGTAAAATTCCTAGAGGAATATCAGGACGAGCTTCTGGAACAATATTCGGAAGAATTTCTGTAGAACTATCCGGAGGAATTCCTGATGGAATCTAAAGGAATTCCTAGAGAAATATTCGGAAGTATTCCTCGAGGAATATATGGAAGAATATTTGTAAAAACATCAGGAGAAATTCGTGGAGGAACATCCGAAATGGAATTCCTGGATAAATATCGGGAGGTATTAGCGGAGGAATATACGAAAGAATATCTGGAGGAATAACTTAGGGAATTCCAGGAGAAATATCCGGCAGAATTATTGATGGAATATCCGGACGAATTTCTGGAGGAGTATTTTGCGGAATTCGCGGAGGAATTCCTGGAGGAATATTTGGATGAACTGCTGGAGAAATATCTGAAAGTATATACGAACGAATTCCTTGAAGGAATATGAAATATCTGGGGGAGTATATCTTATTTGTTTTATTTGTCTAATGTGGCTTATTTGTCTCTTCCATTTCCTGTATTTAATTCCAATTCATATGTTTGTTAACTTCGTGTTTGTAAATCCTGACTGTAAACAATCCGGAGCAACTGTTTTTTTTCTCTTCGAAATGGGGGAACTTCTGCGAAGTCAAGTTTTTAGAAGTTCAATGACAATTGTAAAGACAGAGATAAAAAAATATCGGACCTATTATGAGGCTGCCTTTCTCGTAATTTTCTAAGATAGCAACATTTTTGGTTCGATGAATAGTTTTCTCATAACTTTTGTACGCAATGATCTTTCGTAATCAATTGCAATGCAATTTGTTCGGAGAAATTTTTTTGAGAATTTGTTGAAAGTGAAAGTTGTTTTTTTCTTTTAGACACATACACACAGACGAACATTTGCTCAATTCCTCGAGCTAATTTAATTGGCTATGTGTCTGCATTCATTTCATTTATTCAGGCTTAGGCCGAAGTGGCCTGTGCGATATATAAGAGTCTTCTCCATTCGGCTCGGTCCATGGCTACACGTCGCCAACCACGCAGTCTACGGAGGGTCCGCAAGTCATCTTCCACCTGATCGATCCACCTTGCCCGCTGCGCACCTCGCCTTCTTGTACCCGTCGGATCGTTGTCGAGAACCATTTTCACCGGGTTATTGTCCGACATTCTGGCTACGTGCCCGGCCCACCGCAGTCGTCCGATTTTCGCGGTGTGAACGATGGATGGTTCTCCCAGCAGCTGATGCAACTCGTGGTTCATTCGCCTTCTCCACGTACCGTCCGCCATCTGCACCCCACCATAGATGGTACGCAGCACTTTCCTTTCGAAAACTCCGAGTGCGCGTAGGTCCTCCACGAGCAGCGTCCAGGTCTCGTGTCCGTAGAGGACTTTGTAGATTGTCAGTTTGGTACGGCGGTGAACTCTATTCGATCGGAGCGTCTTGCGGAGTCCATAGTATGCACGATTTCCAGCCACTATACGTCTCCGAATTTCTCTGCTGGTATCATTTTCGGCAGTCACCAGTGAGCCCTAGTACACAAATTCTTCTACCACCTCGATTTCGTCACCACCGATGCCAACTCGCGGTGGGTGGCTCACATTGTCTTCTCTTGAACCTCTTCCTATCATGTACTTCGTCTTTGACGTGTTGATGACTAGTCCGATCCGCTTGGCTTCGCTCTTCAGTCTGATGTAGGCTTCCTCCATCTTCTCAAAGTTACGTGCCATAATATCTATGTCCTCGGCGAAGCCAAATAGCTGGACGGACTTATTGAAAATTGTACCACTCGTCTTAATCCTTGCTCTTCGTATTACCCCTTCCAAAGCGATGTTGAATAGCAGACACGAGATACCATCACCTTGCCGTAACCCTCTGCGGGTTTCGAAGGGACTCGAGAATGCCCCTGAAACTCGAACTACGCACATCACCCGATCCATCGTCGCTTTGATCAACCGTGTCAGTTTATCCGGAAATCCGTTTTCGTGCATTAGCTGCCATAGCTGGTCCCGATCGATTGTATCATATGCGGCTTTGAAGTCGATGAATAGATGATGTGTGGGCACGTTGAATTCGCGGCACTTCTGCAGTACTTGGCGAAGGGCGAACACCTGGTCCGTGGTGGAGCGTTCGCCCATAAAACCCGCCTGGTACTGCCCCACGAACTCCCTTGCAATTGGTGCTAGTCGACGGCATAAAATTTGGGAGAGTACCTTGTAGGCGGCGTTCAGCAATGTGATTGCGCGGTAGTTGCTACAATCCAGCTTATCGCCTTTTTGTAGATGGGACACACGACACCTTCCATCCACTCCTGCGGCAAAACTTCCTCCTCCCAAATCTTGGTAATGACCCAGTGCAGCGCTCTAGCCAGTGCCTCACCACCGTGTTTAAATAGCTCTCCTGGTAGTTGGTCAACCCCAGGGGCTTTGTTGTTCTTCAGCCGGCCAATCTGGATGGATGGATTTCTTGGAGATCCGGAGCCGGTAGAATTATGTCCTGCGCGCGTTCCCCCAAGTCCATCACCATACCGCCATCTTCGTCTGCCACATCGCAATTCAGGTGCTCTTCGTAGTGCCGCCGCCACCTTTGTCTGCGAAACTTCTAAAAAAAGATCCCTTCTGTAGTGCAGGCCTGGTAGCGAGTCACTTTTTAGTGACTTGGTCACTATTTTGAGTCTAGTCACTAAAAAGTCACTATTTGCATCCAAAAGTCACTAAAGTCACTATTTTTCGGAAAATGGTCACTAAAGTCACTATTTTGGCATTGTTTATTGTAAAAAAGTTCAAAATAAAAATCATTTATATTATCAACCAAATCAAATGTGAATCTGGCAGCAATATAAAATTTGGGAAATATGCACCAAAGAAGTCCCAAGTGTGAAAATCGTAAGGTTATTTCCGATTCATGTCGACTATGATCTTTTTCTTCACGAATTGAATCTGTTAAAATGCGAATGGTTGACCTCGAGTATAGAGTACTGAATTGAGGAGTATTGAAACTAGAATAACGTCTGTTGTTGATCGGTTATACTCTCCGGTGACAAAGATAGTGAACAGCCTCAGTTTCATCACATATGGCAATGATATTTAATGTTTCACAACGTTAAGGAGAATAATGCGCGATAAGGGCGTCGATGACAGGAAGTAGGTACATTATGATTGTTAAATCCGCCTTGCGACCCTTCGGGATAAGTCTCGAAAAATAAATTGTAGAGCAAGTTATGTTAGAAGTAATTCTGGCACAAGTCCATGCTATATGGTGTTTTGACCGTCCATGAAGACAGGCTTTTCGAAAATGATTTGCGGATCATATGCAGGAAGTCGTGATAGAAAAAAATGCTTGATAAAAATGACTTCTTCAAAAAGAAAAAGAAAATTAAACAACGCTGCTCATTTTTGATAACGAAGGTGTTCATTTTTACTATAATTTAGTGCTCCTAACTCCGGTAAGATTTGTAAAGAACATGTGCGAATGAAAAAAGCTCGCGAACACATCGCCTTTAAAAAACATCGTGGTGTAATTTAAAACTTTTTGATTGAAATTATTTTAGAAATATCACATTTTTATAAAAAAGATTCTGTATATCAACAATTAAGAATAGATACCCAAAAACTAGTGTGGAGGTGAATGAATTGGTCGAATTTCTAAAATATCTATATAAATAAAAATAATTTTTGTCTGTTTGACCCTTATAGCCTCGGATACTACTGAATTGATCGGCGTGAAAATTTGTATGCAGAGGTTTTTGAGGCCGGGGAAAGCTCTTAAGATGTCTTGAGACCCCTCCCCCTTTCCATAGAGGGGCTCCCATACAAACGAAACACCAATTTCTTTTATCACTTGAGAATTAATCAAGCAAATGGAAACAAAACTTGCATGTGGTGGTTTTCGAAACCCCTCCCCCTTCTGGGAAGGGGGGGCATATCAATGAAATAGGAATTTCTGCATTACTCGAGAACTAATCAGAGAATGAATCAAGTTTAGGCGAAACAAAGTTCGTCGGGTCTGTTAGTCTAAAATAAAACAGGAAAAAAAATTTAATTAGAATTTATGGATTTCTAATAAGAGACCAAGGCTCCAATGGATTTTCAAAAATATCCTCAGAATGCCACATCGATCTTAAAATCTTAAAATTTAAACTTGTTATTGAACCATAGCTTCATTACAGGTAAAATTGTATTTTTTTTTTATTTTTTCATTAGGTGGGTACAAATTTTAATATCTTCTGTCACCATCCCTCGCTAAATTTTATTTGAAAATTTTACCGGAAAAAATTAGAGGATTGTATCAAAGATACGATCGTAAATTGAACGTAGAATTACGTATAGTGTGATACTGGATGCGAAATTTAATCAACATTTTATATTGGAAGGCTATCAGCCGGAATGTAGGCAAGTTACTGTTAAAGTGCGGTCGAAATTGAATTTTTCAATAGTTAAATGCACTTAAATGTAAACTGTTTACAATAGTTGTATAGGTTTTAAAAGAGTTTGCTAATCGATTCATACGAAGATCTCCGGAATCCGTTGGAAAACGACTGAGTTATTGGCTCGTACTTCCTGACCTCTTTTCGTGACCGTCCCAAATTTGAAACTTTGAAATGACCCCCCATCTTACCAGGACGTAATTCTACGTCAAACTAATAAAATTTTGAACATTCATAAATTTTTTTTAAGAAAACTGATGAGTTAGTTTTTTAGTTTTTTGATTTTATCAATTTATGCCTTTATTTTTTATTTCCCACCCCTTCATTATCGATAGGTCAGTGAGACCTAAAAAAACAATGTTTATTCCGGCCTTATTGCAATTACTTTAAATTTTTAAAACAGATGGTTCTTCCAAAGATTTATAAGCTTTGTGAGTCCAAATAGTTCACCGTCTAGGAATCAATTAGAACATTTTATATCTTTCTTTTGCTGTTATACAGAAAACTCTGAGCTCATATTAAAAAACATTTTTTTTATCAACATTATTTTGTGTAACAACTTGTAATTCACTACATGCTCTTGTGAAGCCGGGTAGATACCTTAAGTGCGTTACTTAATATGATGCCTTAATATGATACTATGGTCATATTGCTAGCTGGCCTCTTGCTTCCATCCTCTTCCTCCTCACGGTGAAGATAAGCGTGGCCAGTAGCAGTAATATTCATGCTTTTGTTGTGTTTGCCTTTTCTTAATTTCTGATCATTCCAGATAAGGATTTCAAAAATAAAACACTAGTTTGAAATCTACGAATTATATCAAAACAATGCTAATGTAACTTGTAGGTCTATCCATGGTTTAAAACTTCATACAAAAGTCACTATTTGGTCACTTTTTTGTCAACGTTGGTCACTAAAGTCACTATTTTGAACGGCATTCGTCGCTACCAGCCCTGGTAGTGAAATAATAGCCTCTCGGTACAACTTTGTTGTACTACAAAGGCACAAATTATGTACTAAACTGAAACCTACGGAGAACTCATCACAATCAATCGAGACCATTATGTGTGCAAATGTTTTAGTGACGTAGATTGTGATTCGTTAAATCCTTTGAAAACAAAGAACAATTGTGCATTGTTAGGCACAGTTTGTTTATTCAGATGTTCCTCAGAACAGTTATAAACATTCTCGGAAGGAATCCCCAGGAAACTGTGTGTACGAATAATCACACTGTAAGTAAACGAAATAATGCATAAATAAAAATATGATTAATTAACAGGAGAAATTTATCAAAAGAAAAAAATGTTAGTTGACATCATCAACATTCCTTAGCACAGTGTGATGTCGGAAAAGTCAAATGTCAAAACCCTTCAGAACATTGAGGTGACGTTTTGGCATATTGTTTGTTTGAGAAACTGCATATGTAACCTTTTTGGCCAAAATGAGATTTTTATATATTCTGAATCCTCTTCCAAAAATACGTATTCTGGCAATAAATACGAATAAAAAAATTTAGTTCAGGAATGAATGATTTTTTTTCGTTTGTTTGAGAAACTACATATGTCCACGCACTTTGAAGAGCGATTATGGAGTACTGCTTACAGTTTTAGCACTGAAAGTGCCCCAGGGTGTTGAGTTTTGCAAAAAACTATTGATCTGTATCGAAGAAATCGAAAGGTTCGTTGCCAATTTGTTTGTACAAAAAAAATTTTTGTTATTTTCTCGAAATTGTGTAAAATCGACTTATGCAGTTTCTCAAACAAATGATTCATATGTTTCCTTTGGAGTACATAAATCCTTGCTCTTCGTATGAATTCATCTAGTCTGGTTTTCGCTGTCGGTGCACACTCTGAACAGCGTTCATAAAAATATACAAATGATGTGTTTCATTAGTTCCGTAAGGCGACCATCATAATAATTTTCAACGCTTTTCGAGTATTCGATCTTGTTCTGTTTTGTTGTCTGCCTCTTGATAACATGCGTCCATCACACCACATTATCATGTTCCAATTCGATCAAATATGCCTGTTCCGCAAATAAACTGCACCCGTGGCCACGAATAGACAATGAAATCTATTTGTACTCTAATCTGACATCAAATAAATTCTATAAATAGCCAAAACCTCCGCTTCCCATAACCTCCTTGTGCCGCACCATCCATGGAGCTTATCACCAAAAAAGTCATCTGATAATCAAAAGTGTTAATTTTCCCTCATAATATTCATATTTGGTCCTCTGTTGTTTCTAAGGCCAATGACGACGAAATGCGGTTCCTTACCGGCGGCACACCAACCTATCTAAGGCTTTGCTCGTTCGCATTCGTTATTGTCACTTGATTAAAAGTGTATTCACAGGCAACCGTGACGTCAATTATTTTCACACCGATCGAGCATATGAATCAGTTGGTTGGTGTTGGGCTGTCGGTCGTAGCACAAACAACTCGCATCCCCCTCAGCATAGCGATAAAAACATCCACTTAAAAATTATTATGCCTTGTGTTTGAGCAACGACGAAAACACGCAGATAGGGTTCAAGGCAATGCCCGGACTCGCGCTTCGCGGTGAGAGAAACGCCGGAATTGATCACCGATCGGAGTACCGCAAAAACGTGTTCCCTCTCTCTATCTCGCTCGGGCTGAGGCTGGCTCTCACGCAAAAAAAATGTTTTGCACAATCATCACATGTTGATGATTGTGCAAAACAATTCATTAACCTACTCTGTAAGATGTTGTGCTCGCGCTCAAGCTTGCCTCTTTCGTTGAATTTGGAGTTGGGCCTACCCAAAGGAGAGTTTATTGTTCTTGCTGGGAAGCGGAAAGGTTTTCGGACACGCGAAGCCTTCGTGACTGCGTTATCTATTTATTCTTTTTTATAACTGCAATTGTGATATTTTTGCCTTCCGGGTGTAAGCGTAAATATGTTTTTGAAAAAAAAACCTAGTTTTGAGAAAAATGGGTGCGAAGTTTTTCAACATTTTTTCGTTCCATACAAATCGTATGAAAGTTCAAAAAAATACTAATTTTCTTTGAATTTTCATATTTTTGACAAACAACATACAAACTCTATCAACATATTGCCGCAAAGCTCTAAAACCCAAGCATTGTTTGCTGTAGTCAACTCAAATTTGACCAAAATGTACTTACACTCCTCTGTTTCTAACCCCGTCATATAATATGTAATACCAGCAGACCCGACGAACTTCGTTTCGTCTAAAATGGATTTATTCTCTGCTTAGTTATGCAGAAATTTCTGTTTCATTTGTATTGGAGCTCCCCATTCCAAAGAAGGGAGCGGTCTCTAACCAGGGTGTCTACTACCTGGAAAAACCTGGAAAACCTGGAATTATCAGGGAATTTCTCCTCACCTGGAAAATACATGGAATTATCAGGGAATTCCTGACTTAATCAGGGAAATTTCAATACCCGGTGATCATGAGTGAAATTCTCTCAAAAGATGAAAAAATCCTTAAAAATATACGAATAAATATACCAATCAAATCTATTGAAAATGTAGTGAACGTTAATGGATTGATTAATTATTTTAGAGCGTCTTAGGGGAAATGCTACAAGGTTAAAAGACTATTATTCTTCCATTTACTTCCACTATTAACTTTTTTATGTATCAACAAGCAGATACGTATTTCGTTTCCTACTTGGAAACTTCTAGTTCTTTTTGGAATCGACTAGTCGATAACAAACACTGAAGAAGTTTCCAAGTAGGAAACGAAATACGTATCTGCTTGTTGATACATAAAAAAGTTAATAGTGGAAGTGAATGGAAGAATAATAGTCTTTTAACCTTGTTAATGGATTGTTGTTCCGCAAAAAACGTTTTGCCATCTTCTAAAGAATTCCTGGAGAAATTCCGAAGCTATTCTTAGTGAAATCTAGGAATTTATTTAAATCAATTAGAAATTGCTTTGTAAATTCTTTTGAGTATGCCCTCGGAAATTTTTTACGAATATATTAAAAAATACTTAATTAGTTAGAATTTTTCAAAGCATTTCTTGGAGGAACTTCCGAAGGAATTTCGGGATCAGTTTTCCAAGAAATTATTCAAAGAAATCACTAAAATAGTGTCCATAAGAATGATAAGCAATTTTCTAAATTATTTCTGAAGGAATTTCCAAGATAAAAATCGAAAAGAATTCCCGGAAGAATTTCAAAACGATTTTCCAAAAGATTTTTCGTATGGTTTCATTAAGAAATTCCCAAAAGGCAACCTGAAGAGACTTTCAAAAAAAAATGTGGAGTGATTTGTGAAGGATTTTTGCTAATAGAATTCTTGAAAGAATAGGCGAAGGATTCCCAAATAAATTTTTCAAAGGAGGCTCTATTTAGGAGAGGTATTTCCAAAGAATTCCTCAAAGCAAAATATCCGGAAAAAACCCCTCAAGATACTTCTGAATGAGTTCCTAAAAAAAAAATTCCGAAGGGTTTTACAGTAAAGCAGTAATAGAACGCTAGTGGCGCTGTAACTATTGAAATTATTCTGCCAAAATATGCTTCAATAAGCTTAATAACCTATTCAGATCACGATTAGATTATTTATCGTAATAAATATCGTTTTAAGGCGAAGAAAGACAATTGAATGTATGGGGATGGCATCAGGTTGTTGTTTATCATGATATTTATGATCATAAGAGGCGTAGTCTGAATAGGCTATAACTTGGCCGTTTGACACTTATAGTACCGGTACTTTGGCTGCTAGGCAAAAGCAAACTTGATGTGTGTCCGGATTCCGTCAAAATTCAACGGTTCGCACGCGAAGCAACCTCCGGTCGACACGAGATGGACGCCCCATTTTCGATGGTTGATTTCTCACTTGCTCTCCTTTCATGTAATAATACCGCTCCAGGAATGGATAGAATTAAATTCAACTTGCTTAAAAACCTCCCAGACGTCGCGAAGAGGCGCATGCTGAATTTATTTAATCAATTCGTGGAAAGCAACATTGTTCCGGATGAATGGAGACAAGTGAGGGTGATCGCTATCAAAAAAACCGATAAACCCGCTTCGGATCATAACTCGTACCGTCCAATCGCGATGTTGTCGTGTATACGGAAGCTGTTAGAGAAGATGATTCTCAATCGGCTCGACCGATGGGTCGAATCAAATGGCTTTCTATCAGATACTCAATTTGGATTCCGCAGAGGCAAGGGAACGAACGACTGTCTTGCATTGCTTACTACAGAAATCCAACTGGCATATTCTCAACAAGAACAAATGGATTCAGATTTCTTGGATATTAAGGGGCTTTTGACACAGTTTGCGTTGACGTCCTTTCAGACAAAATCCACGAGTGTGGGCTTTCAACAATCTTAAACAACTATTTGTTCAACTTGATGTCAGAGAAACATATGAGCTTTTCTAATGGAAACTCGATAACTTCAAGAATTAGTTACATGGGTCTCCCCCACGGCTCATGTTTAAGTCCCCTTCTTTACAATTTTATGTTAAAGACATCGATGGATGTCTTGTGGGAAATTGCTCGTTAAGACAGCTTGCGGATGACGCTGTTGTCTCCGTTACAGGAACAGGGGCGGGCGATCTGCAAGGACCATTGCAAGATACTCTGGACAATTTGTCTACTTGGGCTTTAAAGCTGGGTATCGAATTCTCTCCGGAGAAAACTGAGCTGATTGTCTTTTCTAGGAAGCATACGCCAGCAAAATTAAAGCTTCATCTTAGGGGTAAGAAAATCTCTCAAGGCATTTCACATAAATACTTAGGGGTCTGGTTCGACTCGAAAGGCACCTGGGGAATGCACATTAGACATCTGTATCAGAAATGCCAACAAAGAATCAACTTCATGCGGACAGTTACCGGTGGGGAGCCCACCCGGAAGATCTGATAAAGCTATATCGTACAACGATCTTGTCGGTTATCGAATACGTTGTTTTCAAGCCGCCGCGAAAACTCATATATTGAAGCTCGAACGCATTCAATATCGTTGCCTCCGCATCGCGCTAGGCTGTATGAACTCGACTCATACAATGAGTTTAGAGGTACTCGCGGGAGTACTTCCTTTATCAGATCGCATCGCGGAAATATCGTTCAGATTCCTCATTCGGTGTGAGGTTTTAAATCCATTGGTAATTGAGAATTTTGAGAAGCTAATCGAACGAAACTTCCAATCAAAATTTATGACACTGTACTACTGGTACATGAGCCTGGAGATTGGCCCTTCTTCGAATGTTCCCCATCATGGTTGCTTCTTAGACTCCTCCAGTTCTTCTGTAGCTTTTGATCTGACCATGAGAGAAGAGATCCATGGAATTCAGATCCTCTCCGAATGGAGTGTATACCACCAATTTTCACAAGTAAATACAGCCATGTCAGTTGCGTCAAAAGTTTTTCACCGACGGGTCAAAATAAATGAATCCACTGGATTTGGTGTCTTCAACGAATTGCATAGCGCCGCTCGAAAACTTCAAAATCCTTGTTCCGTATATGTTGCAGAATTAGCAGCTATACACTACGCATTGGAGCGAATTGCCTCTCTTCCCTCTGATCAATACTTCATTTTTACGGATAGTCTCAGCTCAATAGAGGCTATACGTTCAATGAGGCCGGTACAGCACTCACCGTATTTCCTGAGCGAAATACGATCCATATTGAGTGCTCTATCGAATCGCTTTTATACTATCACTTTGGTATGGGTCCCTTCACATTGCTCGATCCCGGGTAATGAGAGAGCGGACTCACTTGCCAAGGTGGGCGCTATGGAAGGTGATATATACGAGCGTCAAATCACCTTTAACGAATTTTTTTCAATTTTTCGTCAAGAAGCCTTGCTCAGTTGGCAACGAAAATGGGATGAAGGAGATTTGGGTAGGTGGTTACATTCCATTCTCCCGCAGGTCTCGAAAAGACCTTGGTTCAAGGGGTTGGACCTTAGCCGAGACTTTATTAAGGTAATGTGTCGTCTAATGTCCAACCACTACTCACTAAACGCGCATTCCTATCGAGTAGGACTCGCAGACAGCAATCGATGCGGTTGTGGGGCAGGCTATCAGGACATCAATCACGTTGTCTGGAACTGCCCCGAATACGGTATTGCCAGGTCCGATTTATATGCATCCCTCCGGGCCTGAGGGAAACCAGAAAATGAGGACATTAGAGATGTATTGGGAAAGCTTGATATTGACTACATGGCCCTTGTTCACAATTTTTTGAAGCGCATCAACGTCATTGTTTGATTCCCTCTCCCCCCATTCGTAGGGCCATGTCCACCTTGTATTCTCCCACTCCGCTCGGTAGAAACGTTTTGCTTGTATAATTGCAGTTTGTCCCTGTTCTGAACCACACCAATCATCATGGGAAGACTGCATCAACGCTACCTACGGACACCAATATAATCCCAAGCCCCAATCCCATCCAATTATTTTTTTGTATGTACTCCTTAACCTCGACCAAGCCGCGAGTTTTTCGGCTCCCCAAAACTAACATAGGAACATAAGAAGCAAAAGATGAAATTGTAATAAAATTTCAATTGACTTTCGGCTCCGTTATGCCTTCGAGCGCTTGAGCCTTCAAATAAACGCTAAGTGAAAAAAAAACTCCAGTATTTGTGAGGGAAAATAAATTTCCCCTCTCTCATTACTCACTAATCTCAAATCTACAAATTTCTATGAGTTGATTTACGTGTATAGTGTGTTCATAGGGCTATCGCTTATCAGATGTTTTTTCTATCGTAATACATATCCATCGACTAGAAAGGGTCTTTGCATTAGTGCAACACGACTTATATTGGCGTGCACTACACGCTCGTACAAATCACTCTCAGAGAGCTATTTTATGTTCTCTTATGAACGATTTCTCTTTGTACCTGGAGTTCTACAACTACTTTACAAATATACGGAACTGCGACTAATACCCATTTTGTTTGTTCCCTTTTGGTTCTATTATGCAATAACCTCTATATTAGCAAGCTGTGAACATTCATGGCAAGTCTAATGTAAGGATTAAACATGTATAGAATATATGAACACACAATATCGCATGGCTTAACAGCAATTGTGAGTTTGTGTAGGATTTAACAGAGAGATTATTCAAAGTTGTGTTCAATTCGGAAATGTACGAAACTGCTGAGTTTTTGTGTACATATACATCAAGGCTCTGTGTTTCAAACATTTTTTTTTTAGTATTGGGTATTGCTTTTGAATGTTCTACAACTCTATTGTGATATTCCGGAGAGTTCGCTCTTTACTTGCTCAAATGATTGTTCTGTCGGTTCGTCGCCATCCTTATATCATTTGATCTTTCTTTTACAATCCGATCACCATCGAGTTTGCATCTCCTCTAGATACTTTGCGTATATCACCAGTGACTTTACCAGTTCGTTATTTTGGTCATGGCTGCCGTTCAGGATTCAAACATCGGAAATCTATCGATTTCCGATTTTTCGGAAACTATTCAGCAGGTGAGTCATACCGGTACTGAAACTATTGTTGCTACAATTTGCCTGCAGATTCGTTTATACCTAGTTTCGACGGCTTTGGTTTAAGGTACGGCAAAATTTGGTTCTCTCCCGAGAACGAGAAAAGCTGTATCTGGCTGAAGCAATCGCTTCTAGATATAAATGAAAAGGCAGCAAACGATTTCAAGTTTTGCATTCAGCCATATTGTCTGAAGCAATACAAAATTTGTTTAAACATTCCAATGAATCCTAACGAAAGTTTAACTACTAGCGATGTTCTACATCGTCTCGATTTCCAAAACCCGCGTTTTTGATTAACCTTTGGAAGGTGATTTCAGTCAAGGCCAACACTGCAAAAAGTCGACTGATTTTCTGTAGTGCAGACCATGATTCTTTTGAACTGTTAAAGAAACAGAAATTTCGTATTTACTACGGGTTCCAGAAAGTGCTCGTAAGAGAATTACCGCAGAATGTTTCTGCTAAACCGAAGACGGCTAGTTCTTAGTATTCGTACTAGAACTTTCGTCTTTTTGAGGGGGGACATGGGCCTTCTCTAATCTTTCTCTATATTTCCCTTTCCTATTCCCATTCCCATATCCTTTCCCATTTCATCCCTTTTTTCGTCGGGTAAATGATGATAAAGGCGATGAAGGCGGGGCACAAATCTTCCTTTTGCAGGGGAACGTGCCGCCCGAGCCGACTTACTGATACCTGATACCTGATACCTGTTAGGATTCCATCCGGAATCCGGTTAGGATTCCATCCGGAATCCGGTTAGGATTCCATCCGGAATCCGGTTCGGATTCCATCCGGAATCCGGTTAGGATTCCATCCGGAATCCGGTTAGGATTCCATCCGGAATCCGGTTAGGATTCCATTCGGAATCCGGTTAGGATTCCATCCGGAATTCGGTTAGGATTCCATCCGGAATCCGGTTAGAATTCCATCCGGAATCCGGTTAGGATTCCATCCGGAATCCGGTTAGAATTCCATCCGGAATCCGGTTAGGATTCCAACCGGAATCCGGTTAGGATTCCATCCGGAATCCGATTAGGATTCCATCCGGAATCCGGTTAGGATTCCATCCGGAATCCGGTTAGGATTCCATCCGGAATCCGGTTAGGATTCCATCCGGAATCCGGTTAGGATTCCATCCGGAATCCGGTTAGGATTCCATCCGGAATCCGGTTAGGATTCCATCCGGAATCCGGTTAGGATTCCATCCGGAATCCGGTTAGGATTCCATCCGGAATACGGTTACGATTCCATCCGGAATCCGGTTAGGATTCCATCCGGAATCCGGTTAGGATTCCATCCGGAATCCGGTTAGGATTCCATCCGGAATCCGGTTAGGATTCCATCCGGAATCCGGTTAGGATTCCATCCGGAATCCGGTTAAGATTCCATCCGGAATCCGGTTAGGATTCCATCCGGAATCCGGTTAGGATTCCATCCGGAATCCGGTTAGGATTCCATCCGGAATCCGGTTAGGATTCCATCCGGAATCCGGTTAGGATTCCATCCGGAATCCGGTTGGGATTCCATCCGGAATCCGGTTAGGATTCCATCCGGAATCCGGTTAGGATTCCATCCGGAATCCGGTTAGGATTCCATCCGGAATCCGGTTAGGATTCCATCCGGAATCCGGTTAGGATTCCATCCGGAATCCGGTCAGGATTCCATCCGGAATCCGGTTAGGATTCCATCCGGAATTCGGTTAGGATTCCATCCGGAATCCGGTTAGAATTCCATCCGGAATCCGGTTAGAATTCCATCCGGAATCCGGTTAGGATTCCATCCGGAATTCGGTTAGGATTCCATCCGGAATCCGGTTAAAATTCCATCCGGAATCCGGTTAGAATTCCATCCGGAATCCGGTTAGGATTCTATCCGGAATCCGATTAGGATTCCATCCGGAATTCGATTAGGATTCCATCCGAAATCCGATTAGGATTCCATCCGGAATTCGATTAGGATTCCATCCGGAATCCGATTAGGATTCCATCCGGAACCTGTTAGGATTCCATCTGGAATCCGGTTAGGATTCCATCCGGAATCCGGTTAGAATTCCATCCGGAATCCGGTTAGGATTCCATCCGGAATCCGGTTAGGATTCCATCCGGAATCCGGTTAGGATTCCATCCGGAATCCGGTTAGGATTCCATCCGGAATCCGGTTAGGATTCCATCCGGAATCCGGTTAGGATTCCATCCGGAATCCGGTTCGCATTCCATCCGGAATCCGGTTAGGATTCCATCCGGAATCCGGTTAGGATTCCATCCGGAATCCGGTTAGGATTCCATCCGGAATCCGGTTAGGATTCCATCCGGAATCCGGTTAGGATTCCATCCGGAATCCGGTTAGGATTCCATCCGGCATCCGGTTAGGATTCCATCCGGAATCCGGTTAGGATTCCATCCGGAATCCGGTTAGGATTCCATCCGGAATCCGGTTAGGATTCCATCCGGAATCCGGTTAGGATTCCATCCGGAATTCGGTTAGGATTCCATCCGGAATCCGGTTAGAATTCCATCCGGAATCCGGTTAGAATTCCAACCGGAATCCGGTTAGGATTCCAACCGGAATCCGGTTAGGATTCCATCCGGAATCCGGTTAGGATTCCATCCGGAATCCGGTTAGGATTCCATCCGGAATCCGGTTAGGATTCCATCCGGAATCCGGTTAGGATTCCATCCGGAATCCGGTTAGGATTCCATCCGGAATCCGGTTAGGATTCCATCCGGAATTCGGTTAGGATTCCATCCGGAATCCGGTTAGGATTCCATTCGGAATCCGGTTAGGATTCCATTCGGAATCCGGTTTGGATTCCATCCGGAATCCGGTTAGGATTCCATCCGGAATCCGGTTAGGATTCCATCCGGAATACGGTTAGGATTCCATCCGAAATCCGGTTAGGATTCCATCCGGAATCCGGTTAGGATTCCATCCGGAATCCGGCTAGGATTCCATCCGAAATCCGGCTAGGATTCCATCCGGAATCCGACTAGGATTCCATCCGGAATCCGGTTAGGATTCTGCTTCCGGAATCCGGTTAGGATTCTGCTTCCGGAATCCGGTTAGGATTCTGCTTCCGGAATCCGGTTAGGATTCTGCTTCCGGAATCTGGTTAGGATTCTGCTTCCGGAATCCGGTTAGGATTCTGCTTCCGGAATCCGGTTAGGATTCTGCTTCCGGAATCCGGTTAGGAATTCTGCATCCGGAATCCATACGGAATTCAACCAGTATTTCGTCTAGAATCCGATCAAAGTTTCATTTCAATCTGGTAGGGCTATCGTCCGGAAAGCGGTCGTGATTCCATCTGGAACCCATCTGCTGGAGGTGTGTCAACGTAGAGAAGACTCCAGGGCACGTGGTTTTCGATTGCCCGAGGTTTGTAGAAGTACAAAGAAGAATGTATGCTAGGGTTCATTGTACCATGTACCTTGCTGTAGGATTCATCACCTGCTCTACACCTTCGATTGCCTTGTCTTCCTTCCACTTCTTACGAACTTGTTGTTCCAGCGGTCGAGCATTTGTCACGGTGTACCATTGTTTTCATATGCTGTCTGATTTGGATTTGCTTCTTCCGGCGAAGTTCTTGTCTTTGATATAAAGAATTCTTATTTCTAATGCATTCACTGGATCCACATTTTGACTTTGTCGGTCGACACTGGTTCACGCTGTCGAGCAAACGTTTCACACTGGGGCGATTCAAATATGACGTCCACTATTTTTTGGGATTTCTAGACCCCCTCCCCCCCTCTGTCACGCTTTTTTGTATACCTAGTACATGTAGTGTCACAAAATCTTAGACCCCCTCATCCCTAAAACCTGTGACATCATTTTTGAACGACCCCACTCCGCTGTTTTTGCATTTCCCTCTTTGATGAGCATTGCAAGAGTTTCTTGAAGCTCGACTGCTAATTTCTTTGTCACATACACTTTTAATTGCTGCGGTAGTCCTGATATCAGTGGCTGAGCTTCTTGCATCTGTTTCTATTACTGTTGGTCTCGTAGCTACTTCTCTTGCTGATTTAATTGCTGTTCTTCATGCTACTTTTCCTTCTCTTCATTCTCGCATTTGCTACAGGTAACTTTAAGTCTAGTTAGACTCAGCATATCAATGCTTTCTATCGACCCAACCTTACACTCAGGTTCTTGTCATTATTTTACGGACCATGTGAACAAAGAATCATTCGTTTAAAAAAATCAATCAAATCATTGCCGAGACATAATTGAAAAAAAAAAAATCATAGTTGGAAAGTCAGAAAAGGCTTTAATATCGATACGTAGATAAATCATATTTCTCCAGGAAATTGATTCCTCCTTCAGAACCATGCACAAAGGAGATATGAGGCAAAACACAAAGTAAACGAGGTGAGCCCCTCTTTTTTGTGGGCATGTGTCAACAAAAACCTGCATTAGGTTCACGCTCTGCCTTCATTTCAAACTAGTTTTGCCGCGGTAGTCAGTAGTACATGCCCGATCATGACAGGTTGTATGACTGAAAATGCTCGAGCACGTGAATGATTTGACAAACCGAATGATCCACTCGGACAAATAGATCGCTCAGCCGAGTATGTTGTTTGTCAAAATAGCTTTCGACCATGACGGCGTTTAGTTCGATTAGGAAGTGGTTCGGATGGATAGCAGAGAACCAGAGGTGTGCAAGTGTTAAAACGACGTTGTGTAGCTATTTTGAATTTGTCAAACAATATGTTCACATCTATAAATTAAATAAAACTACCCAATGGTCAATGAGATCCAGCGTCACGCACTTCTACTCTGTAGATAGGTTCACGGCCGCTGCGTTGCTGCCCCCATCTGCGACGGTATGTGGATTTGTATTTTGTGGAGCCTAGTCGACCGACCCGAACCACTAACCAATCGTAAAACGATGATGATGGGCGTTTGTTTATTTTAACAATAATTCGAATGTTTGTTCGAGCTTCTCGTTCGCCACCGTTCGGTCGGAGAGTCAGTCCAGCGGTGCCTGCCCCGTCAGCCAACAACAAACCGATGCGATGGTCGAACACCGCACGTTATCGCCGTCGAAGCATGAATGGTTTAGTGGCGGACGGGCGGGCTTGCTCTCACGCAGAGCACTGCCGCGCTCGCTCGCGGTTCGCTGCGAGGTCGAGTGTGGTGTTTATGCGATGGCGGACTTGCTCGCTCCTAGTCGTAGATGTTTACTATTCGGTGGCCGGCGCCGGCTCTTCATACATGTGTGCACATACCTAAATCGATGTTGTCATATTTGCTCTAGTCAAAAAAACATCTCCCGAACTCTCACCACTACGCGGCTGGCACCTGTTGCGGGGGAAATGTTTTGTCTTTCGATGTTAAACAGCTACATTTATTAACCCTGCAATGATGTCTTTGACTATCCATAAGTTCTAAGGCTGAGATAGGTGATATTAGATATCTTGAAACTTGAAGCTGAGTATCGCATATTTTACTTTTTGAGTACTTTTAGTGGTTTCAACAATTTGAAAAGTTATAAGTTCATAACTATGTAAGTTGAATGTGGCATCCCGGTTGCAGGCGGCAGTCATCGTCATCATCAAGCAAATTTCAGTCTCAAGTCAACAATCAACGACCAATTAGCCGACGTTCTGTGGTTATCGCATGCACATAGGGAAGGCAGTCTTTCGGAGTTATTTTCGCTGTTTTCACATTTGGTTTGTGTTATAAAAGAAATTGTTTTGCCGGTACATGCTGTCAGTTTTGAATATTCGTTCGAAAAGAAGGCGACGATTACTCCGGACAACTGGTTGCCGTAATCGACACTGCTAGTGTTCTTTCTGTTGGTGATCCGTTTTTTTATGTTCAAGTTTTGCCAGAACGGAACTAGTGTTAATGGTTAGTGGCCGAGAAAGTGAGACACGTAGTGATGGCAAACGGTGACGGTATTCAGCAACTTCCATTGTCTTCGTTCTATAATTTTGTTGCATCATCATGAAAAAAAACTCATCGCACTTATCTCGACGATTGCTCCCTTTAAAATCTTCTGGTTGTGAGGATGACCCGAGTAGCACAGTTCAGTCGAATTTAGTTGCAGAAACTCACATGTGATTTGATTATGTCGTACATAAGTCAAAGCAACTGCTTTATAAGAAGGAGATTGTCTCATCTAATAATTTTGGTTTTATAACGACTTTAAAGACTCGAATTTTCCCATCAAGATTGCAATGAACTCGTATTGAAGCTTCCATCCTTTTCAATTGGGATGGCTTTATACGATTCTACAGAGCATTATCCGGATAGAAACTGCTTTTCTCATAATCCGTTTGTGTTCTACTTTTTCCAAATCTTCTAGCAAATAGCTCACGCACATATTTTTTCCGGGTTGCTGATTCCTACTCTCCGTAGGATATCTTCTAGCACAATGCTGATCAACGAACCAGTGAGGTCATTTTTCTCACACTGCAATAGTTTAATTTAGTTTAGTATCGAATTAGACCGTCTCATTCCCTTTCCACTTCTTTAAATACTAGCAATTTATTCGTTCCTGGAAAACTCTCATTGATTATGTCTTGTCCCACATCGCCATCTCAACAGTCGATTTGTTATTTCATAGCTAAAATCGGGCCACCTGAAAACCGTGAAGAAAGCATAAAGTGGAAATAGGATGCGAGAAAAAGGTATACTAAAGTTAAACGAACAAACAATCTACGAATCATTATTTCAAGCGTTTTATAAAAAAAATATGGGTTGGAAAATATGCCAAAAGAGAAAATAGTTCAGATAGGCATTTCGCAGATTTTTGAAAAAGAATAGTTTTTGACATTATGGCATCATGCGAACTCTGATCGAAAACAGCGATCCTGTATCTCCCCTGATAAATAATGTATCACGCAGGAGTCCACCATTACTCAGTACCCATTATCATATTACAACTCCCAATAATAATATTGCACTTCGAATGAAATTGCGTGGGAAAATTAAGATGGAAATCTCGAAGAACTTCTTTTGGGAATCCCGAAGAATTTTCCGTAAAAAATCCTAAACTTTTTGTTTGAGAAAGGCTCATAATTTCACAATATGGCAAATTTTGAATAATTTCCCAAGAAAATTCTGAAAAATTTCCCGACAATTCCTAAGAATTTCCCGTGGAAATTTCGAAGAGATTCCCTAGAAAATTTGCAAAAAATTTACGATGGTAATTTTAAAGAACTTCCTTCCCGAGGAAAGTTTGAAGAATTTTCCGAAAAAATTCCAAAGAAGTTTGATGATTTCACAGCATGCACATTCCGAAAACATTCAAAGCATTTTCCGAGGAAATACCAAAGAATTTCCCGATGAAATTTCATTAAGTTTCGATGGATTTACAACACGTTATTTTTCAAAAAAAATTCTGAGTATTTAGTTTTCCACAGAATTCCTCAATGAAATTCCGAAACATATTTTGAGAAATTTCAAAAAAATCTGTAGAAATTCCAAAGCATTTTGATAAATTCATGATAAAGTAGATTCAGAAGAATTTTCGAAGTAAATTTAAAAGAATTTTCCAAGGGAAATATAAAAAATCCCGAAGAAATTCCAAAGAATGAGGAAATTAAAAGCAAGAAAATTTGAAAGAATATTGATTTTTTTTAAATTAGATTTCGATAAGAGTTTCCCGAAAAAAAACTAATGAGGAAATTCCAATGAATTCTTCGCTGGATTTTCTAAACAACTCCTCGAGAAAATTAAAAACAAAAAACAAAAGATTCTAATGGATTCACAATATGGGACACTCCAAAGAATTTCTCGAGGAAAATTAATTTTTTTCATAGGCGGCTTGCGATGTGAAGCAACGAAATGCTGCGATGGGGGCACGTTTTATTCAAGGAAAAAGTTTCCCAAAGAAACTCTGAAGAATTTCTTGAAGCTCTTCAAGGAAATCCAGAAGAATTATCCAAATTCTTTTGAACGAAATTTTGCGAGAATATTTAAAAGAGTTTCCCGACAAATTTCTAAAAACAATCCTGGGGAAATTCTAAAGAATGCCTTTGAAGAAACGCCTAAGAGCTTCCCAAGGAAATTTCTCAAAGAAATTCCGAAAACTTTCCAGGAAAAAATTGGTGGATTACCAAAATCTCTCCATCGGTGGAGATTTGGATGATCATTGCATCAAATTGAGCTCCTAGATTCACGACGAATAGATGGCCAAACTCCAGAATGAAACTATGTACAAACTCCTGGAAATTAAAAAAACTCGAAGGTGCAGCCCAATCGGGTTGTACGCAAAGGTGACGTAGGACTGCTATTCGAAATTGATAGTATTTGCCATAATAATTTGTGTCGTTTTATTAACATTGAGCAATCTGCTCGGAGGCCAACTGAATCAAGAAGTCGAATAGTTGTTCCCAGTTGGATGGACTTTGAGTCTCTAACCGTGGAATTAACATGACTCATTGGCCGCTGAAGCCACTCGACTGGCTTTCAGTCGGGGACATCACAATCCTTACATTGCCACGAACGCTTACATCGCGGGCGAAAACCAAACGTTGCATATAATTATATTTGCGTTTGGTTTCACGCCACTTCTGATTCTGCTTATTTCTCCTTTATTTCGGCCATTTTTGAGGATGGTGTCCTCCAAAAAGGTTTTTATACAAAAGAAGGTTGATCCGACAATCCGACAATCCGAAGTGCAAAACTGAATCATAACTAGCAAATTTGATAGCGCGGCGGAGGGAGATGATGCACTTAATTTGAACGGGTGGAATCACTAACAGCAACCAAGCTACCACGCCAAACCTAATGCCACCAAAACAGTCCATTTTCGCAATTAACTCTTTCTTTTCGTAAAATGTTGGTCCTGAGAAGAACCAATTTTCTTTTCCCAATGTTCCTTTCCAACTAACTGACACCACATTTGTAATAAATTTTCAGCATCGGCACTGGCGGTGCGGAATCGCCACAGTGCTATTTTTATGGTCAACCTTTTCTTCATATGAAATTCAGGTTCGTTGAGGTTGAATGATCTGCAGCAACACATCGAGCACCACCACCAATGCGATGGATTTCCTTTGAAAATGTTATTAGCGCCTCCGTGATGCTGTGTCCGCTCCGCTGCGATCACTTTGATGCGTCTGCTCTGCGTCAAATCTTGTTCAAACTGAGGATTAGATCCAAACCGCAAGTGATTGATTTTGATGTCTGTGCTAGTGATGCATGTACGTGATTGGTTGGTTGACCTATTTCTAAACTTTTTATCATTTTTTGATAATAAATAGTTAAAATTCAGTATTTTCATATAAATACAAAGAAGCGTTGACTCATTCTTGATCGAATTGTCCAAAAAAATTGAAAATCCATCGAGAAACAGCTTAGATATTAAAGTTTAAAGTCTATCATACTTTCGTGACGGTCCCCGATTTTCGCAATCGTAAAGTGTACCCCAATATAGAAAACACAGACGTAGTCCTACGTCAAAAGTATACGTAAATGCTAGAATTTACGGAGAAAAATCCGGAAGCTTTCCCGAAGAAAATTGCGAAAAATCTGCGGAGGATATTGCGAAGTGTTTACCAGAGGAAGTTGCAAAAAAAAAATCTCGAAGGAAATTGCAGATAATTTTTTTCCGAAGAATTTTCTGATGAATCTTTGAAGAATATTAAAAAAAAAAATACATCCGAGGAATTTCCCAAAAATGAACAGGAATTCTGAGATTTTTTTAAATTTTGTTGAAATTCAGAAGATCGTGGACTATTCGATGAATTTTACTTACTTCTATTACAGTGAACTCTTCCTTACTCGATATTGAAGGGATCATCGAGTTGGGGAGGTATCGATATAGATAACACATTTAATCGGCTGTTCGGCCACATTGAGAGTTGACGTAAAGTCAATGTCAACTTCTCTCCACGAACAGCCTAGATAGCCGTGTGGTGTCGGCAGCTGGTTATCTGGCTAAGAGTAACATTACGGATTGCCTGTTCCAGTGGTAAAAGTCCACCATACAGGTGACCCCTAATTTTCGGTGTGATGCGGCTTTATGCTTACCGTGCCTACGAATGAATGGTTAGGAGGGTCTAATAAGAACCTGACCGCAAACGGAGCCTGTGAAGCACCAGGGCCACCTTCACAGTATTTAAGCCCTCGCTGCGCTAACCGGAGCTATGGCGTAGTTGACTTTTTACTTCTCCGAGTTAATCAGCTACTCTTATTCAACCTCATCGTGAGGTTAAATAAGAGTAGGGTTATGAATATGTGTTTTACTTAGTTTTCAACATATTGTCACCTATATGGATTCGCATTATGCGTTTTTCACAGTGTACTCTGTGTCTCGTCTTTGACGTTCGGCTTTGGCTACTCTTGTTCATCCTCAACGTGAGTGTGGAGTTATGAATATGTGTTTTACTTAGTTTTTCAACAAACTTCCACCTATATGGATTCGCATTATGCATTTTTTTTACAATGTACTTTGTGTTTGTCACCTATATGGATTCGCATTATGCGCTTTTCACAGTGTACTCTGTGTTTCGTCTTTGACGTTCGGCTTCAGCTACTCTTGTTTAATCTCTACTTGAGGTTGAATAAGGGTGGGATTATGAATATGTTTTTTACTAAGTTTTTCAACAAATTTTCACCTATATGGATTCGCATTATGCGTTTTCTTTTTTTTACAATGTACTTTGTGTTTGTCACCTATATGGATTCGTATTATGCGTTTTTCATGTACTCTGTGTTTCGTCTGTGATGTTTGGCTTCAGCTACTCTTGTTTAATCTAAACTTGAGGTTGAATAAGGGTGGGGTTATGAAAATGTTTTTTTTACTTAGTTTTTTTCAACAAATTGTCACCTATAAGGATTCGCATCATGCGTTTTTTTTACAATGTACTTTGTGTATGTTACCTACATGGATTCGCATTATGCGTTTTTCACAGTGTACTCTGTGTCTCGTCCTTGACGTTCGGCTTCGGTTACTCTTGTTCAATCTCAACGTGAGGTTAAATAAGAGTGGAGTTATGAATATGTGTTTTACTTAGTTTTCAACAAATTGTCACCAGTCACCTATATGAATTCGCATTATGCGTTTTTTTTACAATGTACTTTGTGATTGTCACCTATATGGATTCGCATTATGCGTTTTTCACAGTGCACTCTGTGTTTCGTCTTTGACCTTCGTCCATTGTTACGTCCTCTGTGTTTTGTGACCTCTCTTTAGTCCCTAGCTAAATGCGTGTGAGTCTACATAATTGGCTTTCCTATAAATGGTTCCATTCTCCATTCCAACTTCACTTCCTCTTCCTTTCCCCTTTTCACTTCCTTTTCCGTCAGGTAAATGATGAGAAAGGCCAGTGAAGGCGATGGCACAAATCTCCCA
Source organism: Armigeres subalbatus (assembly GCF_024139115.2). NCBI lineage: Eukaryota > Metazoa > Arthropoda > Insecta > Diptera > Culicidae > Armigeres > Armigeres subalbatus. Next base: position 294,920,737 of record NC_085139.1, read on the forward strand.
AATTGAGGGGAACGTGCCCCCTGAGCCGACGTTCTGATATCTGATACCTGATAGGGAGGTATCGAGATAGATAACACATTTATATTTTTGACTTTCTCGTATACAAAGTATACATAAATGCTATATGGTTACCCTCCAATACATTTTTCAAACTAAAAAATAAACGAAATATTTCACTCATGCAGTTGTTCGGCGAGAGAACAACAGCAGCGCCGACCAATCACGCAATGAGGAGATCAAAATAAACAAACTCCAGCTGGCTTCGGAAAATGAAAACATGAACCGTTTCTAGAACAACATTAGAAAATATCGTGAGAGGATTTCTGTACAAGGTTTCCACACAAGCTTTAGAAAGGATTTGGGTAATAACAGTGGTACTGGTGTTCCTTCGGAAATTCCTCCAGCAAATTCCTCCGGAAGTTCCTCCGGGAATTATTCCGGAAGTTCCTCCGGGAATTCCTACGGAAGTTCCTCCGGGAATTCCTCCGGAAGTTCCTCAGGAAATTCCTCCGAAAGTTCCTCAGGAAATTCCTCCGGAAGTTCCTCAGGAAATTCCTCCGGAAGTTCCTCCGGGAATTCCTCCGAAAGTTCCTCCGGGAATTTATCCGGGAATTCCTCTGGAAGTTCCTCTAGACCCGTAATGCTGGGTAGACACCTTTGCGTGGTGTGTTGCGGGGTAAGATCTACCACGGTTACATTGTCAGCTACAGGCAAATCCTGACCCAACGGTTACCTTCCTCATTATCCAACTCCGTGGTACTTATGAGGGTGTCGCTAAGTCGGTGGTCTCTCGTTAAGTAAGTACTACATCAACACTTCCTTCCTCTCCCTAGTTACGGTGAAGATGGGCGTGGCCAGGAGTAGTAATCCTCATGCTTTTGTTATTTTTGTTTAAGACTGGAATCAAGAACCACTCCCCTTCTTGATTTCTGATAGCATTCTAGATAAGGATCTCAAAAGTAAAACATGAGTATCACTAGTGTCCAATCTACGAATTACACCGTAACAATGCTAATGCTAATGCTAATGCTAATGCTATTCCTCTGGAAGTTCCTCCGGGAATTCCTCCGGAAGTTCCTCCGGGAATTCCTCCGGAAGTTCTTCTGGGAATTCCTACGGAAGTTCTTCCGGGAATTCCTACGGAAGTTCTTCCGGGAATTCCTACGGAAGTTCCTTCGGAAGTTCCTCCGGGAATGCCTACGGAAGTTCCCCCGGGAATTCCTCCAGAAGTTTCTCCGGAAGTTCCTCCGGGATTTTCTCCGGAAGTTCCTCCGGGAATTCCTTCGGAAGTTCCTCCGGGAATTCCTCCGGAAATTCCACCGGAAGTACCTCCGGGAATTCCTCCGGAAATTCCTCCGGGAATTCCTCCGGTAGTTCCTCCAGGAATTCCTCCGGAAGCTCCTCCAGGAATTCCTCCGAAAGTTCCTCCTGGAATTCCTCCAGGAATTCCTCCGGAAGTTCCTCCAGGAATTCTTCCGGAAGTTCCTCCGGGAATTCCTCCGGAAGTTCCTCCGGGAATTCCTCTGGAAGTTTCTCCGGGAATTCCTGCGGTAGTTTCTTCGGGAATTCATCCGGAAGTTCCTCCAGAAATTGTACCGGAAGTTCCAAGTTCCTCCTGGAGGAATTCCTGAAGAAACTTTTGGACGAATTCCTGGAGGAACTTCTTGTCTTATTCACCATTATTTATTTATTATTATTATTATTATTATTTTATTATTATTATTATTATTATTTTATTATTATTATTATTATTTTCGTCCCATTCCTACATTTGATTTCTAATTATTTATGTGGTATCTTCGTGTTTATAAATCGGAATACGCTTTTTTCCAGTGTCACGCTACATTCAAAGTTGACGGACTTTTTATCGCTCTCATCGCTCCTTTTCTGCCGTGCGCCACAAGAAAATATGGTGTTGACTATTCTGACCTGAAGTGGTAATTTTTGTATAGAATTTGGAAAACTTTTTTGAAGTAAAAAGATATTCCTTCAAAATTTAAAGCAGTCACACATACTTTTTGCCTTTCTCGTACAACTAAGTTGTACCGAAAGGCTATCATTTCACTCCGAAGACGAACTTTTTATAGAAGCCTCTGAGACCCATAGAAGCCGACTCCAAACCCTTGGACCACCTCTTGTTTGCGCCTGAACTAGCAATCCTTGAGTCCACACGCCACCTTCTGTGTAGCTTCGAGACGATTTGGACGATAGCCGATGAAACAGCGTTCCAGCCAACATCATCTTTACACTAGGTTGTCCGGGGTAGTGTCCAGACCACATGTGGCAAGCATGTGATCACGCATTGCGCGAAAACGTGGGCACACGAACAACACGTGTTCCGCTGTTTCCTCTAAACCTGCGCACACAAACACTCGGGCGAGGCAGAGCAAGCCAGCTGCGTTACCTGCACTGTGATTTTGCAGCCCGCTTAAACGCCGGGCACTTCGAACCCCCCATGGGGTGCTTGTTGTTCACAGCTTTGCTGGGACAAATTAAACAATTGGGAGGGTGCGTGCAGCATTGTGCCTCCAATCCGCAGCGTCGACAGAGCTTGCTTCTGTCAGGGCCTTTGCAGTCCCATTGCTTGTGCCCCGGTTCCAGGCACTTGAAGCAAACTTCGGGTTGCTCGTATATACCCACAGGGCACACCGCCCATCCCACCTTGACGCTCCCTAACTTGACTTCCTTGGAGGCATCCGCTGCAGATAGCCGAACCAATGCTACCTGCGTCTTTGCCGGACCTTTCTGTAGCCGAACGGCTGCGGTGGGCGTCTCCACTTCACACTGTCGCCGCAGTGCCGTGACGAGCTCTTCGACTTCGGTGATCTTGCCCAGGTCTTTAACCCTTAGATTCACCTTCGTCGTGAGTGCCCTCACCTTGACCCTCTCGCCTAGGACTTCCTCCGCCAACTTCTTGTAGGCGGCGGCATCCGGGTACGTCTTATTCGACGTACGTCGGAGCCGAGTTGGGAAAAGGAAGGTCCACAAAATTTTCTAGGAACATTCCTTGATAAATTCCAAAGAGATTGTCAGTTGGGATAAGCGAAATTCGTTTCCAACAAGACATCTAACGCAGATTTTCCAACAGCAGGAACTTTTACGAAAATCTATTTGGTACCAGTTATGTAGGAAGGTGTCCGCTATCACGCCTACCAAATATTTTTTTCGATTAATGTGATTGTTTTCGAGATATTAAACCTTAGATGCTTTTTGCCATACTGATTTACGAAAGTTAACTCCTAGTGTGCCGCTTTAAGCACGCTTAAAGTAGGCGAGTCATTTCGAGTTACAGACATTTTAGTGTGAAAATAGCGCTCTACCGCGAGAGAGCTTCCCTCAGACCTTAAGTTCCACTCCGGGTGGCTTATACCCGGATTATAGGCAATTAACTTTGATTGTACCGATGTAGAAATATGTTGAAGCATCATTTGGCCAAATTCTATTTGGACTGAAGGGTCATTTGGCTGAATGACGTTTGATGTAGTTTCAATTCATTTCCTTGTTAAGTGAAGTGAGATGTTCGAAGTGAATAGTGAAAATTGATCTCTGATAAGTGAGAAGTTAGATGTTCGAAGTGAGTACAGAGTAGTGAGAAGTTCGTACCGAGTGGTGAGCTAAATGCAGTAACAAGTAAGTGAGAAGTGAGTAATGGGAAGTGAGAAGTCAGTATTGAGATGTGAGATGTGATAATTGCCAAGTGCGAAGTATGAAGTGAATAATAAAAAAACAAGCAAGAGGAGTCATACGCCTCAGAAAAAAGATTATGGAAAAATTAAGAAGGAAGAAGGGAGAAAAAAAAGTTGGAAAAATATAGATTACTTCCACAATTTTAAAATCTAACATCTTTCTTCTCATTTCCCATTTCTCACTTCTTATTTTTCATTTCTCACTACTCACTTCTAACTTCTCTTTCCTAATTTCGCTCTTCTCATTTCCCAACACATTTTCTACGTCTCGACGTTTTGTTTTTTATGAAATGATCTCACTCCCCTTTTCCCGCTATACACTTCATGTAATTATCTCTACTCATTTATCAATATGTATGTACTCACTTTTCACTACTCGCAATTTAAGATTTTTCGGTATTTGGTCGAATGACCCGAAACCGCGTATATCGTGTATGTGAACTATTTTTGATAACATTGAGTTCTAGAGGTGGAAATGCATTGAAAAATAGCTTCGACATATAGAATATCGAATAAGGGAAAGCAGTATCTAGATTCAAGGGACTTTGTTGTGTTGATTTCTTATTGTGGAAATTCCAAAGACTCTCGTGAAAGCACAGAAAAGTGAAAAAAATAGAAATATATATATATATATATATATATATATATATATATATATATATATATATATATATATATATATATATAAAGAATTCCCAAGAATTTCGATTATGCATGGCAGAATGAAGGAGAAAATCGAACAAGACTAGTATTGTGGAGGATTGTGCAAATCTAAAAAGCGGAAAATCCGGAAAATTAGCAAATTGGCTAAGATCATTATAATTTGGATTTGTAGTTATCACTTACTAACATCTTAGTCGGGTATCCATTGTAGGGTTAACACCCATAATACCATTCAGAAAATGTCATCGTGAGTTTTGCCTACCGAAGTGCGTTCGTGGCCGCCCTCTTATCATTCTGCTCCACATCGTCTTCGGAGGAGCTACGGCAGACGGTGGTGGCGCGAAAGAATCAAAAAAACACCGAGAGATATGAATCGGCTCCGCCGTCGTTGCCCGAGACACGTTGCCCTCCACGCGGGAGCGAGCGATATCGCTCGCACTGGCCCGGCCCTTCAGTCTTAGTAGGAACCGCCTGTTGAACACACGTTCGTACCGTTGCGTCTTACTCGCCTGCCGGTGGTTACGGAGAGCGTCTCGTATCTTTTTTGGGAGTTTTCTTTAATAGGCCAGCCACGATTAAGAGCTGTTTGTATCTCTTTTATCTTGTGCGGAAATAGATCATGCCAGTGTCAACAATGGCCTCAGCTGCGCCGTGAATTAATCGCTTCTCGTTTCAAACGTTGCCGTCGCCGTCGGAAAATAAGTTTAACCTGTGTGAGTTTCTGCGTCCGTGTGTGCGCGGGTCTGATAATAAATGCGCCGCGCTGCTCTCTCGTCGGTGTTTCTGTTTTGATCAACAATTTCGCTGAGGGAACAATACCGCTCCGCCGTTAATAACCGTTCGGACTCGCGTTTCGACTTGTTAATTCGGTTGTTTTTCTGGAAGTTGTACCAAGCTCGGCGCAATGGCGTGTCCGTAGAAAGGTAGTTCTACTAACGACTCACTGCTGAGCTGAGAGACGAGAAACGTCGTGCTGTGTTTTATTATATGTAGAGATGTTTGCCGAAATCGTGCTTCAAAATGTGGAAATAATTTACGATCCTGTGGCCTTTAGTTCGCTTATCTCTGTTTGCATTTAGTACAAAGGATACAAATTCCAAACCACTGTGTGTTGAACTAGTCAAATTAGGTTTTAAAGTGAAGTTCGGAAGAAGAATTTCGTTTATAAAGTGTTCTTCAAAAAATCATGCAACCGTGCATCGTGTACTTATGCAGTGCGAAATAATCTACCGACTGTCTAAACTGTTACGGCGTGAGTGCATGCGCATCCCGAAGACGGGTATTACTTTTAAAGTGGTAGCTAAACGTAAAATGCGACCAAACAAAACGCTGATCATAAGGAAGTTCAAGCGCAAACGATTCAGGACAGTTCAACGAAAGAAAGCCTCAGTGTTTTGGAGGAATTTTAGTCGAAAGTGTCTGCTTCGAAAAATTTCGTAGAGTGAAATCCTCTATACTTATTGGATTGCCCGTTGTGCCGAGTGAACGTTCGAGATATGAACTATCAGGGCAACAGCAGTCAACATCCATATGCTGGAGATTTCAGGGAAGATGAGCAATCATCTCGCCTGAAGTCCTCATCTTCAGAGCAACAACCCACACCTCAACTATCCCCACAAGAACATCAACAACATTATCAACTGTCTCTACAACAACAGCCGGAATCTAACGCCGGCACAAATCGCCTGCTGCAGAGTTCTCAGTGGAGCAAGAGTTACGACTCGGTGATCAACTACTGGAACACCAGTGGATCCTCGGCAGTGGTGGCAACTGCCGTCAACTACCACCAGTATTACGGCGGCTACAGTCAGCCCATGCCCAGTGCGCGATCTTTGTTCCCGGCTCAGCCCTACTCAGCCAGTGACTACCAGCAGAATTCGCCGCATTCTGCTTCCTCGACATCGTCGGGGAGTCCACCGATGTCGCATCAATCGACGGTGGTCGATAGTGGTCCGTCGCATTACTACGAACCGTACTCGTCGGATTCTCAGCTGCGGAGTTTTCGCGCGAAACCGACGGGTGAATTATCCGGTAAGGCGAGAGGGTTTTGATTTATGCTAAGAAGTAAGGGGTGGCAAATTTCTGGTGAGTCTGTTCCAATCAATTCGGAATGCAAAAAAAAAAATCGTTTGCCAACATTTGATTGCCACGCTGAACCTTGAGTTCGATAGAGCTAAGAAATCTATTTGGATCGATATTAAATTCGTTAATGAGTTTAAACATCCCGAAATACGATTTGTTGAAATCGTTAGAAAACCGCTCAGGAATATCTTTTTCTTATGTATATCTGTTTCATGTAGACCTGTGCGATCTACTTTGAGCCGGCGGCTGCGAAAACGAATTTTTTTAACGGCGGTGGCAATACCTTTGTTAAATATTTTCATTTCACGATCACTAAGGATCGTTCAAAAATTACGTCCAAGATTTGATGGAGAAAGGGGGGGTCCAAGTTTTGCGACAGTTTGTGACCCGAGGGAGGGGTGTTCGTCTTATACGATGTCGAAAAAGAAAAACCAAAATAATCGCCAAAATAAAACCTTTTTTGCAAATATTTTGTTATTGGTTTGCTCTTCTAATTTCGAAATGAGTTATTTTTTAGCTTTGAGCTCGAACAATTTTTGCTATTATTTTGTTATTTTAGCAACTGTATGAAACAAACTAACATCAGATTGTGCTATTCTGTTATTCATATATTTGTTATTCTTTTGCTATTTCCTTCTTCCCGGGTTTTTACACAGTTAGATTTTATCAATTTCTCGGTCTATCTCAATTTTCACAGCTTTGCAAATACCCCCTTATTTTTGTGATTTTTTTCGTGGGAATAACTCAATGTTTTGATGAATACAAAATCCAGAAATAAGGAAAACCCCAGATTAATCCACCTAGCAGTGATGATGTCATTCTCGTGAATTAAAAAATATATTGAAAAAAACACATTAGAAGATCAAACAGCTCTTTAGGGAAATAGATCACATTTTTTCGATCATTTTGCATGTTTTTGCATTGGTGAAAATGCAACAATCGGACCGCATTCCCCGTCAAATGCAACTTGTTGCGAGTAAATCGGATAATGCTAAGTTCCAAAAAGTGTGTCTACAAAATTTGTACACATACACACATACAGACATCACCGGAGTTCGTCGAGCTGAGTCAATCGGTATATAACTTTTTTGAACCAATCATATAGCGTTTCTCTTACTAAATGTCTTCAATAGTTCGTCCGGAAGGGAGTGTGATTCCTAGTGAACTGGCAGTTGCAGAGGTACGGTATAAGTTTTTTGTTCCTGTCCTATGCTTATGAGCATTATCTTGTTAGTTTGATGACACATACAGGAATGCAAAAATGGTAAATCGACTTGGAAACCTCGCAGTGTTTAACAGTGAGAAAGTGCTTGCTGAACACTAAGCTGCGATACAGCAATGTTCAATTAGAGAATGTCATGCCAATAAAGAAGTTCAGATGAGAGAATTCCAGCAGGACAATCCTATACAGAAATTTTCAGGAACTGTTAAACATTCGTGCGAGAGGAATTGCCCTGATCTTTTGGAGAAGCATTTCCCCAAAATTCTTGAATAATAATTCCGGAGATTTTGTGTAGTAGGAATTCTCGTAGGAGAAATTCCCCAGAGTGTCTAAAGGAGGGAAGATTTCCAGGGTTGTCGATAAAAAGGTTGGGGGAGGGTAGGCTGCAGTTCTTTAATTTTTTGGTGGAATAATTCACCATAATTTTTCAAGGGATAAGTCCTCATAACTCCTGAGGAAGCAATTCCCCAGAATTTCGGGAGATAGAAGAACTCAGAATGATTGGAAATTGTTTTCCAAGAATTCATGGAGCAGGAATTTCCAAGATTTCCTGAAGAAGAACTTGTTCAGAATTTGAGCAAAATTCCTCAGAATTTCTGCAGAAAGAATCGTTGGTGGCAGAGCTCCCAAAATTCCAAGAGAAGAAGTGTAATGTAAACAGGTGTTCGTTAATATTTCTACTATGCTATGCTTCTACCCGACTTCAGGTTCCGCGTCGTTCAAATACAATGATCCAGAATGTTTTCGTTTTCTAAGCTTCTTTCGAGCAAGTAAAATAAAAAACATTTTTCACGAATTATTAGAACAAATGCGTCGCGTGATCTATTCTTCAACATGTGCACCATTTGATTAAAGTCAAATACTTCGAAAAAAAAAACGCGTGAAAACGTAAAACGCTTTCTAGAGGCTCGGAAGCCTCCTTTCAAGAGGCTCGGAAGCCTCCTTTCAAGAGGCTCGGAAGCCTCCTTTCAAGAGGCTCGGAAGCCTCCTTTCAAGAGGCTCGGAAGCCTCCTTTCAAGAGGCTCAGAAGCCTCCTTTCAAGAGGCTCAGAAGCCTCCTTTCAAGAGGCTCAGAAGCCTCCTTTCAAGAGGCTCAGAAGCCTCCCTTTGAGAGGCTCAGAAGCCTCCTTTCAAGAGGCTCAGAAGCCTCCTTTCAAGAGGCTCAGAAGCCTCCTTTCAAGAGGCTCAGAAGCCTCCTTTCAAGAGGCTCGGAAGCCTCCTTTCAAGAGGCTCGGAAGCCTCCTTTCAAGAGGCTCGGAAGCCTCCTTTCAAGAGGCTCGGAAGCCTCCTTTCAAGAGGCTCAAAAGCCTCCTCCTTCCAAGAGTCTCGGAAGCAGAGTTTAGAAAATATTAAAAGTCCTTTCAAGAGGCTCGGAAACCTGCTTTCAAGAGGCTCGAAAGCCTGCTTTCAAGAGGCTCGAAAGCCTGCTTTCAAGAGGCTCGAAAGCCTCCTTTCAAGAGGCTCGGAAGCCTCCTTTCAACAGGCTCTGAAGTCTCCATTTGATTCGGCTCAGGAGCCTCCTTTCAAGAGGCTTGGAAGCCTCCTTGCAAGAGGTTCGGAAGTCTCCTTTCGAGAGGCTCGGAAGCCTCCTTTCAAGATGCTCTGAAGCCTCCTTGCAAGAAGTAGAATTAAAAAAAAAACACATTAATAAAGTTTAAAAAAATCCTTTCTAGAGGCTCAGAAGTCTCCTTTCAAGAGGCTCGGAAGCCTCCTTTCAAGAGGCTCGGAAGCCTCCTTTCAAGAGGCTCGGAAGCCTCCTTTCAAGAGGCTCGGAAGCCTCCTTTCAAGAGGCTCGGAAGCCTCCTTTCAAGAGGCTCGGAAGCCTCCTTTCAAGAGGCTCGGAAGCCTCCTTTCAAGAGGCTCAGAAGCCTCCTTTCAAGAGGCTCAGAAGCCTCCTTCAAGAGGCTCAGAAGCCTCCTTTCAAGAGGCTCAGAAGCCTCCTTTCAAGAGCTCAGGCCTCCTTTCAAGAGGCTCAGAAGCCTCCTTTCAAGAGGCTCAGAAGCCTCCTTTCAAGAGGCTCAGAAGCCTCCTTTCAAGAGGCTCAGAAGCCTCCTTTCAAGAGGCTCAAAGCCTCCTTTCAAGAGGCTCAGAAGCCTCCTTTCAAGAGGCTCAGAAGCCTCCTTTCAAGAGGCTCAGAAGCCTCCTTTCAAGAGGCTCAGAAGCCTCCTTTCAAGAGGCTCAGAAGCCTCCTTTCAAGAGGCTCAGGCCTCCTTTCAAGAGGCTCAAGCCTCCTTTCAAGAGGCTCGGAAGCCTCCTTTCAAGAGTCTCAGGCCTCCTTTCAAGAGGCTCAGAAGCCTCCTTTCAAGAGGCTCAGGCCTCCTTTCAAGAGGCTCAGCCTCCTTTCAAGAGGCTCAGAAGCCTCCTTTCAAGAGGCTCAGGCCTCCTTTCAAGAGGCTCAGAAGCCTCCTTTCAAGAGGCTCGGAAGCCTCCTTTCAAGAGGCTCGGAAGCCTCCTTTCAAGAGGCTCGGAAGCCTCCTTTCAAGAGGCTCGGAAGCCTCCTTTCAAGAGGCTCGGAAGCCTCCTTTCAAGAGGCTCGGAAGCCTCCTTTCAAGAAGCTCGGAAGCCTCCTTTCAAGAGGCTCGGAAGCCTCCTCTCATGAGGTTCGGAAGCCTCCTTTCAAGAGGCTCGGAAGTCTCCTTTTAAGAGACTCGGAAGCCTGCCTTCAAGAGGCTCGGAAGTCTCGTTTCCTTCTTCTTTCAAAAGGGTCGGAAGTCTCCTTTCGAGAGGTTCGGGAGCCTCCTTTCGGACAAAAATTTAAACGTCGATTTGCCCAATCTGATGGCACTTCCACGCAAACCAACAAATTGGACAAATCGAGGTTTGAATCTTTGTTTACAAAATCACATACATTCTTTTGAATAAGTACCCGAGATTCAGTTTTAGGGCGGGGCTTCGCTGTATTTTCTTCTGCGCATGAAAAGAGGCGTGTTTCGCGCTAGTGCGTCGCTTCCGTTCGAGATGTCAAGAAGGTCGGTCGACGTCGTACCTTCCTTCATCCACAGGAGGAAGCATTGAGAGCTGCTCAGATTTTTATCCCAAGATTCAAACTATTTTAGTGGTTGATGATAATGGTTGAAGGAGCACGGTTCATTTTCGGAAGAAAGTAGAAGGCTGTACTGTGACTGTAGCAAATTCATGGCATCCAGTGAAATTTTCTCGCAAGACTTGAAACTGACATTTGATGGCATCAATATCGGTCCGAGCGGTAGCCGTCGGCAAGTGGTTGACACGAATAGTGAAATTCGCCTCACAATATTCTGGATTTGGTTTGGTTGCTATTAGGGACTAGAAATGCGTACTATTGAAAATAATTGGTGGGTAACGGGATTTTATACAGGAGAGTGTTGATCCGAGACAAATTTTCTTCAAAGTACTAAACAGACCGCTTGGCGATGGTAGAAAATTGGCGTCAGTTGCGGAATCACAAACGTTCGTCGGACGGTACAATAAATGTATTCGTTTGGATGGTGTCTGTGGCGTATGTCCATGCATTTCTAAGCACAATTATAAAGTATTGGTAGTTGATTCCGATCGACAAGTGCACTTACGCATTGAGTTTTGCCTTTAACTAATAATTTCTCGCGCTAAGTTTCATAAGGGCGTAACTGTATTGATCGATTTCTCTTAATCGATTTTATATTTTGTTAATAACTCAATTGTTAACTAAAAGGCTACAACCGTGATTATTGATTCTGGTGCAAGATACAATCATCCTTTATCACACCAAACCATTAAATCATCGACAAACTAGCGCAATTCGGTACAATAATAAAAAGAGAACATCGACGAAGAGAAATCGATCTATTCAGTTACGCCCCTATGAAACTAAGCGCGTGAATTGTATTGACTAAAATTATGCGACTTGGACTTTTTTACTCTTTACAGTTTTTACTCTCTACCAGAGTTTGCAGAAATCTATCTCAATAGATAACAAACAACGATAAAAGAAAGGCAAAAACTGTTCCGAGTCGTGACAAGACTTGATAAGGGGCTGTCCATATACCAGGTGGACGGTTTAAGGGGGAGGGGGTGTATGGCGGTTCATACAAATTTTTGAAAATCTATATAAGCAGTTGTCCACGCTGTGGGAGGAGGGTATCTTAAACCAACCAAAACCTGTCCACGTGGTATATGGACAGCCCCTAACCAATTTATCAAACATGTATACTGCCGTTATACGCATAGTTGTCCCATGTTTGCTGGGATTACCTGTGTACATGGGACTCTTATAACAGCAGTATACAAGTGCGAAAAAAAAACAGAATCGGAAAGGCAGCCTTCACAGAGAAGTGATAACTTTCGCTTTGTTCACGCTCATTTTGTGTTGGGGAATGGGGACCACACTGCTGTGTAGAATAAATTGAAATGCATCGTCAGAATCAGTGCTTCCCGCGCTTGGAGCTTTTTAAAAGAAATTTATCATGAGTTATAGCCTCCTCAATCAGTTCTTTATCATGACGGTATGCTACATATCGTATAGGTATACAGAGATGATGAGTGAGAGACTTTTTCATTCTCTTTTAGATTCAATCCATGCTCTCTACTTTTCACGCTATGAGCCAAAAATGCATTTTTCATCCTTCGATCACTAATTTCACAAGACCATATCTAATCGCATTCTATTCTCCTTCCCATCTTATTTCCAGTTAAACTTTCAACCAGTCCCAGTTCAACCATCACATCGAAATTGCACCGCAAGGTACTGCGGATACCGTCGAAGCGACTTCCCGGCCGAATCCACTCCGGGAAGCTCGCCTCGGTGGCCAGTAAGCTAACGGCCACCACCAAGCAACGCCTGCAGCACCAGCAGCAGCAACTTCAGCAACATTCCCAGTTTGGTCTGCATCCGCAGCAGCAGCAACAACAACGGCCCCGCGCACCCACCAGCTGCGATAACTCGAACGACTCCGGTCTTGGATTCGACCGAGGAATCGACAGTACCAGCAGCACCCTCAACCCTCAGCACCACTCGGCGTCGGCGTCCACCACTACCACTTCGAGCGGTTCGCTCGGCAGTGGGACCGACCGGCCGATCCATCACAGCAGGTAAGTCTTCCGTCAGGCGTTTGGTTTGTGGTTTTTCCCTATTCTAGCACTACTCTCTTTATTGGGATAATATGCATTTATTCTAACACGATCTAACAGTTCTAAGTGCCTGTTGGGATTGTAAGATGCTCTGCTCGACAAACTTTCTGTGATAGAAAATCTTTCCATTGAATTTAATTTACCAAGCTATGCAGTGTCGTGAGAGCCGCCGTTCATGTAATCTGTTTAATTTAAACTTACCGGTTCAACCTTCTAATCGCCTCAATAGCCTAGCAGCGTTTTGTTAACTCACTTAAGTAGTTAAATCTTTTTTAGCTATTTGATAAAATTTAAACAATTAATGAAATGTCTGTCTCAAATAAATTTATGATAAATATACATAAATAGCCTTTAAAAATTATTCCGAGAATCAATCTATTCACCATTCTTTTTTACTTGACTGCATATGTGCATTTTGCACTTCAACTAAGCACCCATTCCAAAAGCACAGTGTAATGCATTTTGCTACTGTGGTAAAATGATAAATTGATAGGAAAACCACAACACGATCGATAAACCTTCACCGCGATCGTACAATTAGCTTATTAACCTTTGCATCCCCAACCTATTTTGCGCACTCAAATTTTGATGATGTTTTTGCTCCTATCTCATTCAATATTCGACAGATTTGTTTAAAATTTTCAAACACAAACCGGAAATTATCATAGTTTTAGATCGACATGGCGACATATTGAACGGTTCCGGATTTATACGGAATCCCAGTGGAGTCTGTCGGGTGGCCATTTTGAGCATTTCTGACTCTTTTGTTCGTTATTCCTACCAACAGTGGAGCTCTATCAGCTTCCACACTGATATTCTTCCCTCCCCCTTCATACCCGGAGTTTGGCAGAAAGAAGGTCGTGTGATAGGGAGTGAGTGCTAGTAATGGACCCTGTGCGTATAACGGACCCCCTGAACAAAATCCCAAATTAAACGCTGGAATCGACTATTTTCTGCAAACTTCCGTCGGATGGAGTTGCTTTATGTAACACGATAGCAGTTCCATACATTTGTTATGGACTGGGAAGCAGGAATTTAGTTAAATTATCTAATTTGTAAATGCACATACGCTAAAGGGTCAGCCTTGGGCGATGTTCCTCCAGTTTCCCCGAACGTTCAGGGTCCCCAGGTCCGATTCCACCGCGTGCAGCCAGCGTGTTCGTGGCCTTCCACGAAGTCGCTGTTGAATATTGTTTTCGCTATTCTTTCTTCCGAGATTCGTACTAAGTGACAAGCCCACTGAAGCCTGCCGTATTATACGATTCACAATATTTTCTTCTTTGTATACTTGATGCAGCTCATGATTCATGCGTCTGCGCCACTCACCATTTTCTAGTTTCCCTCCGAGTATGTACGCAGAACTTTTTGCTCGAAAACCCCGAAAGCTCGCCGGTCGGCCTCTTTCAACGTCCATGCTTCATGTCTATGAAGGGCCACTGGTAGAAACAGAGTTTTGTATAGAGCAAATTTCGTTTCCGTCTGCATGTTGCGGGTCCTAAGCTGGTTACGTAATCCGTAAAAGGCCCTATTCGCAGCAGCAATACGTCTTTTCACTTCACGGGAAACGTCATTGTCACATATCACAAGCGTTCCAAGGTAAACAAATTCTTCAACAACTTCAAACATCGCCACCAAGCACTATCTCAGCACCAACACCACGAGGTCTCTATCTCTACCTGCCACCATGAACTTTGTCTTGATAGAGTTAATGGTTAAGCCGATCCTCGCCGTCTCCCTCTGCTCTGCGATCGAAATCAATGAGGTCGATATCGACTTCCGTGCTTGAGAAGCTCGATCGAGAACGCGTCCTTCCTAGTAGCTTCACTGGTTTTAGCTCGTTTAGAGCCTTCTTTAAGGTCTGAGGGAAGGGTTTTCCGTTAAAAAAGCACGTGGTAGCACTCTCTGAGAGAAAATTGCCCACTCAAGCCCGCCAGAATGACGCTGTCAGTGTCGCGAAAATTATTTCATCATTATGCAGTTTACAATTGGTTGAGAATGTGGTGTAAGTAAGACAAATAAGATAGATAACACTAAGAAGAAAAATAAAGTAAGTTCCTGCAGGAATTCCTTCGGAAAATCCTCTAGGGATTCGTTCGAATGTTCCTCCAGCAATTCATCGAAAGTTCCTCCAGGAATTATCTTCGAAAGTTCTTCCAGGAATTCCTTCGGAAGTTCCTCAAGGAATTCCTTTAGAAGTTCCTCCAGGAATTCCTTCGAAAGTTCCTCCAGGAATTCTTCCAGAAGCTCCTCCAGGAATTCTTCCAGAAGTTCCTCCAGGAGTTCCTTCGGAAGTTCCTCCAAGAATTCCTTCGGAAGTTCCTCCAGGAATTCTTCCGGAAGTTCCTCCAGAAATTCCTTCTAGAAGTTCCTTTTGGCATCCCTTCGGAATTTCATTATGCAGTTTACAATTGGTTGAGAATGTGGTGTAAGTAAGACAAATAAGATAGATAACACTAAGAAGAAAAATAAAGTAAGTTCCTGCAGGAATTCCTTCGGAAAATCCTCTAGGGATTCGTTCGAATGTTCCTCCAGCAATTCATCGAAAGTTCCTCCAGGAATTATCTTCGAAAGTTCCTCAAGGAATTCCTTTAGAAGTTCCTCCAGGAATTCCTTCGAAAGTTCCTCCAGGAATTCTTCCAGAAGCTCCTCCAGGAATTCTTCCAGAAGTTCCTCCAGGAGTTCCTTCGGAAGTTCCTCCAAGTATTCCTTCGGAAGTTCCTCCAGGAATTCTTCCGGAAAATCCTCCAGAAATTCCTTCTAGAAGTTCCTTTTGGCATCCCTTCGGAATTTTCCCCGGGAATTCCTTCGAAAGTTCCTCCAAGAATTCCTTCGGAAGTTCCCCCCGGAATTCCTCCGAAAGTTCCTCCGGAAGTTCCTCCGGGAATTCAAATGGAAGTTTTTAGATAAACTTTTGGAGGGTTTCCGGAGGAGTTCCCAGGGGAACTTCCGAAGGAAAGTTCCTTCAGGAATTCCTCTGAAAGTTCCTCCAGCAATTCCTTCGGAAGTTCCTCCAGCAATTCCTTCGTAAGTTCCTTCAGAAATTCCTTCGGAAGTTCCCCTGGGAATTCCTTCGGAAATTCCCCCCGGAATTCCTCCGAAAGTTCTACAGGGAATTCCTCCGGGAATTCTTTTGGAAGTTTTCAGTGAAACTTTTGGAGGAATTCCCGGGTGAACGTCCGGAAAAATTCCCGGGGGAACTTCTGGAGGAATTCCCGGGGAACGTCCGGAAAAATTCCCAGGGGAACTTCCGGATGAATTTCCGGGGGAACTTCCTGATGAATTCCCGGGGGAACTTCCGGATGAATTCCCGGGGGAACTTCCGGAGAAATTCCCGGAGGAGCATCCTCAGGAATTCCCGAAGGAACTTCCGGAGGAATTCTTGAAGGAACTTCCGGAAGAATTCTTGAAGGAACTTCCAGAGGAATTCCTGAAGGAACTTCCGGAGGAATTCCCGAAGAAACTATCGGAGGAATTCCCGAAGGAACTTCCGGAGGAATTCCCGAAGTAACTTACGGAGGAATTCCCGAAGAAACTTCCAGAATCCTCCTGGAATCCCTTCGTAAGTTCCCCCGGGAATACCTTCGGAAATTCCTCCAGCAATTCCTTCGGAAGTTCATCCAGGAATTCCTTCAGAAGTTCCTCCAGGAATTCCTTCAGAAGTTCCTCCAGGAATTCCTTCGGAAGTTCCTCCAGGAATTTCTTCAGAAGTACCTCCAGGAATTCTTTCGGAAGTACCTCCAGGAATTCCTTCGGAAGTACCTCCTGGAATCACTTCGGAAGTTACTGCAGGAATCACTTCGGAAGTTCCCTCCGGAAATTCCTTCGCAAGTTTCACCGGGGATTCCTCCGGGAGTTCCTCCAGGAATTTCTCCGAAAATTCCTCCAGGAATTCCTCTGGAACTTTTCAGAGAAACTTTTGGAGGAATTCCCGGGGGAACTTCTGGAGGAATTCCCGGTGGAACTTCCGAAGGAACTTCCGGAGGAATTCTGGGGGGAACTTCCGAAGTGATTCCTGAAGGAACTTCCGAAGTGATTCCCGGAAGAACTTCCGAGGGAATTCCTGGAGGAACTTCCGAAGGAATTCCTGAAGGAATTCCTGAAGGAATTCCTGGAGGAACTTCCAAAGGAATTCCTGGAGGAACTTCCAAAGGAATTCCTGGAGGAACTTCCAAAGGAATTCCTGGAGGAACTTCCGAAGGAATTCCTGGAGGAACTTCCGAAGGAATTCCTGGAGGAACTTCCGAAGGAATTCCTGGAGGAACTTCCGAAGGAATTCCTTGAGGAACTTCCGATGGAATTCCTTGAGGAACTTCCGATGGAATTCCTGGGGGAATTTCCAAAGGAATTCCTGGGGGAACTTCCGAAGGAATTCCTGGAGGAACTTCCGAAGGAATTCCTGGAGGAACTTCCGAAGGAATTCCTGGAGGAACTTCCGAAGGAATTCCTGGAGGAACTTCCGAAGGAATTCCTGGAGGAACTTCCGAAGGAATTCCTGGAGGAACTTCCGAAGGAATTCCTGGAGGAACTTCCGAAGGAATTCCTGGAGGAACTTCCGAAGCAAATTCCTGGAGGAACTTCCGAAGGAATTCCTGGAGGAACTTCCGAAGCAAATTCTTGGAGGAACTTCCGAAGGAATTCCTGGAGGAACTTCCGAAGGAATTCCTGGAGGAACTTCCGAAGGAAGTGCTGGAAGAACTTCCGAAGGAATTCCTGGAGGAACTTCCGAAGGAATTGCTGGAGGAACTTCCGGAGGAATTTCCGAAGGAATTTCCGAAAGAACTCCCGGAGGAATTCCCGAAGAAACTTCCGGAGAAATTCCCAAAGAAACTTCCGGAGGAATTCCCGAAGGAACTTCCGGAGGAATTCCCGAAGTAACTTCCGGAGGAATTCCCGAAGTAACTTCCGGAGGAATTCCCGAAGTAACTTACGGAGGAATTCCCGAAGAAACTTCCGGAGGGATTCCCGAAGGAACTTCCGGGGGAATTCCCGAAGGAACTTCCGGAGGAATTCCCGAAGGAACTTCCGGGGGAATTCCCGAAGGAACTTCCGGAGGAATTCCCGAAGGAACTCCAGGAATTCCTCCTGAAGTTCCTCCAGGAATTCTTGAGGAAGTTCCTCCAGCAATTCCTTCGGAAGTTCCTCCAGGAATTCCTTCGGAAGTTCCTCCAGGAATTCCTTCAGAAGTACCTCCAGGAGTTCCTTCGGAAGTACCTCCAGGAATTCCTTCGGAAGTACCTCCAGTAATTCCTTCGGAAGTACCTCCTGGAATCACTTCGGAAGTTACTGCAGGAATCACTTCGGAAGTTCCCTCCGGAATTCCTCCGGAAATTCCTTCGCAAGTTTCACCGGGGATTCCTCCGGGAGTTCCTCCAGGAATTTCTCCGAAAGTTCCTCCGAGAATTCCTCTGGAACTTTTCAGACAAACTTTTGGAGGAATTCCCGGGGGAACTTCTGGAGGAATTCCCGGTGGAACTTCCGAAGGAACTTCCGGAGGAATTCCGGGGGGAACTTCCGAAGTGATTCCTGGAGGAACTTCCGAAGTGATTCCCGGAAGAAATTCCTGGAGGAACTTCCGAAGGAATTCCTGGGGGAACTTCTGAAGGAATTCCTGGAGGAACTTCCGTAGGAATTCCTGGAGGAACTCCCGAAGGAATTTCTGGAGGAACTTCCGAAAGAATTCCTGAAGGAACTTCCGAAAGAATTCCTGAAGGAACTTCCGAAGGAATTCCTGGAGGAACTTCCGAAGGAATTCCTGGAGGAACTTCCGAAGGAACTCCTGGAGGAACTTCCGAAGGAATTCCTGGAGGAACTTCCGAAGGAATTCCTGGAGGAACTTACGAAGGAACTTACAAAGGAATTCCTGGAGGAACTTCCGAAGGAATTGCTGGAAGAACTTCCGAAGGAATTGCTGGAAGAACTTCCGAAGGAATTCCTGGAGGAACTTCCGGAGGAATTTCCCAAGGAACTCCCGGAGGAATTCCCGAAGAAACTTCCGGAGAAATTCCCGAAGAAACTTCCGGAGAAATTCCCGAAGAAACTTTCGGAGGAATTCCCGAAGGAACTTCCGGAGGAATTCCCGAAGGAACTCGGCCAAATTACTTGCTTGAAGCAAGGATGTTATCGATCATTTAGTAATCTGCGTTTTATCATTTAGTTGTTTGTCAATAGCACATTCTAGATGCTAATTTTCAAAATGTGTTGTATGGTGGACTTCTAGTGCGAAGGTTTTTCTACAACTCTGTCTAACAGTTCGTTCTTTGAATTTCACTAATAACGGAGCTATAGCGCTAGTAGCAGTAACTTATACTAAATTATTGAAATTTTGTTATCATTTAGTATGAGTTACTGCAACTGGCGCCTTAACTCCGTTAATACTGGAATTCAAACATCAATGAGGCAAAGTTGTAGAAAAACCTTCGCACTAGAAGTTCAGAATACAACACATTTTAAAATTTAGCCTTTGGAGTGAGTTACTGACGAATAATCTAACGCAGATTACTAAATGATCGATAACATCCTTGGCTTGAAGTCATATATTCTTCGCCCAAATATCTTATTTATCCGATCGAAGTATTCGGACAACTAGTTTTTAGCATAATAACCAGTGTGGCGTCTCGTAACCTTACTTTTTGCATATTCAATAACACAAAAATGGAAAATTTTGATTTTTTGACAGGCCAAAAATAAAATAATATTACACTATCCAACAAAATTGAACTTTTTTTCGTTCCCTTCAACCATCTTCAATGACTTTCGATCAAACAAGCCTTCCCCCTTTTGTACTTCATGAAAAATCGTTGAATATTTATGTGTGTAGAAGGTATGCAGATCTGTGTCCCCGGCTAGTGCTCCGGAACCGGTACCGAGTGCCCAAAACTAACCAATAAGGCTCAAAATTGGATCAGAAGTAAACATATGAATGTTTATTTCTCGATTTGATTTTGAGTCGAAATGTGCGTACTACTAAGGGGCCTTTTACAAATATACGTTATATCCAGTTGTTCACCCACTGCAAGCCGAATATACCTCTGCACTTGCCACGAGTTCATACGGAATTTATTGAAATTTTGGGTTAGGTTCGAGGGGCAGAGGTTGGTCTTGGTTAACGGAGCTGCCAATAATGTGTTAGATAGGAAACGTAGCGTAGGATGTAGGAAACGAGCTTTTTTAGTTCATTTGCAATTCTGGCAGCTACTGCTAGAATAGTCACAAGTTGAAGGTATAGAATAGAAATCGAAACGGTATGGAAGTCCATTTTCAGTTCTGGCGATTGTTAGAGCATGAGCAATATGGAGAAAGATACAAAGTAGGAGAATGGAACGGACCTGGGATTGAACCCACGACCTCCTGCGTGTGAGGCAGAAGCAGTAGCCATATGACTACCAAGCCCGTTTTTCCAAAAGGGTCAACATTGATAGTAAAACTCTAAACCTAGTTTCAATATTTGTTTCGCAAAACATGCCGTAGATTTATATCTCGCTTAAATTTTCAAAAGGACCTAAGTAACAATTTTTTCATGAATTAATTTGAATATTGCAATCAATAGACCAACATGGAAGCTTTCGATTCCAGTACTTAAATTTATTCATAAAAAAAATGTAACCTTAGTCCTTTTGAAAAGTTAAGCAAGATATGTCCCATTATACATTTGAAGATAATCTGATATATGTTCTCGTATAAATCCGGAACCGTCCAACCGACATGTCCTCAAAAACAATGATAATTTCTGGTTTATGTCTAAAAATTTCAAACAAATCGGTCGAATGAGTTTGAGCAAAAACATCAATGTAATCTGCTTCCGCAGAAGATGTTGGGGATGCAAGGGTTAACAGCAATTTATGCGCCGTGAATCGTCGTGCGGTGGAGAATGAGAACGTCGCGATCGACGCCCCCGTAACGTGTTCGGTAGCGTGAGCCACCTTTCGTTTACTATTCATCGTGGAATTGTGGTGGAATTTGTTACATTTCCGTTAATGGAAGGCGAAGGACAGGGGTCCAGGGGGAAAAACTCAATCGAATCAATTCCTAAATATGTGAAGTTATAAAATGACTATTTTTTTATTATTTGCATTAGTTTTGTTTCCGCACTGTTCTGTTTATTTTTACATCCTTTTCATGTCTGCATCTTTTTAAACCTCTACACAGATAAAAATATGTTGTGATTTTAAATGTATTTTCATGCACATATTTGGAGCATACAAATAAACGTTACAGTCAATCGATCTCACTATTCTTTTAAATCGAAATAAATTTAAACGGTGCGTGTTTGTATGTGACAATGTGACAAGTGAAAAAACAGAGATTAGACGTGAAAACAGAGACTGCAGTTAAAGTATATTTTAAACTGTGTAAAATAAGTTTATACGCAAAGTGGTATATATTGTTAAATGCGTAATAGAACATTTATTCCAACGATATATAATTTGTGCTTGAGAAGTTGAGCATTTCTTATATTTTCGTGAATAAAATATCACGCAAATAAGGCCTAGGCCAGTGAAAGTGCTAATCGAACAAAGCGGCTTGCGGCCGCCTGAAAACAATCATCAGAAAGCGGCGGCAAAATGTCGGTACAGTGTAACGTTTGCTGCAAAGCAATAAATGTGAAAGAGAGAATATTTTGTTTCGGTGGCTGTGGCCAAGTGCTACATGCAAAATGCGCCGATCTGACTAATGCCGGCGAATTAGCATTGCGAGAAAATCTTGCTCTCAAGTATATGTGCCATGATTGTAGAAAAAAACAAGTATGTTTGAACGATATGACGGAAAAATGCAACAGTATTATGAGTGTCTTAGATGATGTTGTAAACCGTTTAGGTAAAATTGAATCCAATTTTGCTAAAATGGATTGTGATCAATATTTTAAACAGTGCGAAGAAAAGATGAGAAAGATGGTTGAAAAAAGTGCTGGAGCATATGGGGAGCAATTGAGAAGTATAGAGAAACAAATAACTAATTCGGTTAATAAAAATGCGAACAAAATAACTAGTTCTGCTGTGGGCAATGGCTCCATTGAAGAATATGATGGAAATCCATCATCTAGCAGCTTTGCTGAAGTCGTGCGTAGAAAGAAAACGAATTCCGGAACGGATTCTATTTTGCGGTCTGGACGTATTCGAAATACAAGTGTGACTGGTTCAAACAATAGTAATGATAAAAACGTGCGTGCAAATGCATTGGAAGAAGGGAGAGAAATGAATAATAGCGGAATAAGTTCCAATAAGAAATTCGGGTGTTCGGTGCGAATTAAACCTGCAGCGCAGCAATCAAACCATCAAACGAAGAAAGCGGTGAGAAGCAAAATAAATCCAGCTGAGTTAGGAGTGAAAAGTGTACGAAATGGCATGAATGGTGCGATTGTTGTTGATTGCGGGACGGAGAGTGAAGCCAAAGGGCTTGTAGGTATCATGAGAGAAAAATTCGGTGAAGATTATTCTGCCGATATTGAGCAACCTAAGAGGCCTAGAATAAAAATCATGGGTGTTGCAGGTGAATATAGTTCAAATGAACTCATTGACATCTTGAATCACCAGAATGATATTGGAGACGTCCAATTTTTAAAAGTATTGAAGTGTATTCCATCGAAGAAAAATGCGGAATTTTCGATAATATGTGAAGTAGATGCAAGCACATTTGAGAGAATTATTCGCAAAGGTAAGCTCAATATTGATTTTGAAAGGTGTAGAGTTTTCGAAAGTATTGAAATCTTGAGGTGCTTCAAATGTTGCGGATATGGGCATAGAGCAGGTGATTGTAAAAATGACGTTCACTGTGCTAAGTGTGCCGAAAGTCATGATGTGAAAGATTGTTCATCGGAACAAGAATCATGTGTAAATTGTATGTATTCAAATAGAGAAAGA
Organism: Armigeres subalbatus; assembly: GCF_024139115.2. Taxonomy (NCBI): domain Eukaryota; kingdom Metazoa; phylum Arthropoda; class Insecta; order Diptera; family Culicidae; genus Armigeres; species Armigeres subalbatus. The sequence goes on from NC_085139.1 coordinate 294,943,331, forward strand.
AAGTCTAAATTTGACACAAATCATTCATCATGGAGTGTAGATTGTCCGATTTATTTGAAAAAAGTATCGATTTCGAAGAGCTTTATAAATTACTAGCTTTATGTACCCGGCCTTGCTCGGAATTGCCAGTTTGATTCGCAGTTTTTTTTTCACAATCGGAAAATGAATAAACCAATTGGTCAACAGGATAATTGCGTTATCTTATCGATACTTCATCATTTGATCAAAAGAAGGCAGATTTCATTTGAAAACATTGACTGATTTTGGAAAAGGGAGCGAACCCATAATCGCCATATTCCGGGCAAACGTCTATTTCTAAAGAAGGACAAACATCCACCGATGCCTTATTCCGAGCAAACGTCTATTTTTAAAGAAGGGATCACATTCACCATCCAGAAGGAAACACATTAATCATTGCTTTTTACGTTGGGCAAACCATGATTTCGATAAATGGTTGAATTGATCGATAACTAAACAATACAATAATGGGTTCAGAAGTTAGGCTGGAGCACACACACAAACATACAAACATTGAGTTTTATATATCTCGGCAACTTATTCAAAACGACGTATGTGATTTTGTAAACAAAGATGCATACGTCGATTTGTCAAATATGATGACACTCCCACGCAAACCAATACAACGAACATGTAGCCGAAACCTCCCCTACCTGTATGTGGCGATAGTTTGCGTGGGAGTGCTATCAGATTGCAGAAATCAACGTTTAAATTTTTGTTTACAAAATCACATACGTCACATACGTTGAATAAGTATCCGAGATATATAGATAGCTAATAGCTATATGTATCCGGCTTTGCTAGGGACTGAAAAGTAAATTATAGAATTAAAATGTCCAATGCTGTAGCACGAAACCCACAGAGGTAGATCTACCGCTCATAGAATTGAACCTTTGTATCAATATATTTTTATATCTTTGTTTGGCCCTACCTTTTCAATAAACATCTTCCAAAAATAGAGAATAAGTGTACCAAATCTGGTTGGAATTTATCCTGGGAGTTACACTGAATTGCTCATTTTTAAAGACAACCCCTTCCCCCATAACTTTCCCTTTTCCAAAATGACCCTCCCACCTTCTTTGTTATCTTCTCCTTAGAATAGAAAATGTGTGCACCAAATTTGGCTGAAATTGGTCCTGGGAGTTGGGTGTTACACTGAATTGCTCTTTTCTAAAGACAACCCTTCCCCTTACCCTCCCTTTTCCCAATGATCATCCCACCCCTTTGTTATTTTCTCCTTAGGATAGAGAATGTGTACCAAATTTGGATGAAAGCGGTCCAGGGGTTCAAAAGAAACACTGAATTGCCTGTTTTCTGAACAATACCCCTCCCCAGACCCCTCCCTCTTTCCCAAATTACACTTCCATGTGATCGACTTCTCTTAGTGAATATGTGTACAATATTTGGTTGATATGGGTACTGGAAGTTGGGAGTAACACTGAATTGCTCGTTTTATAAAGACAACCCTCCCCCATACCCTCCCTCTTTTTACAATGACCGCCCCACCCCATTTGTTATCTTTTCTTTAGGGTAGAGAATGTGTATCACATTTGGTTGAAATCGGTGCAGGGGTTCAGAATTTACTCTAAATTACCCGTTTTCTGAACAATACCTCCTCCAGACCCCTCCCCTTTCCCAAAATCTCTCATATGATTGTTTCCTTATAGTGAATATGTGTACAAAATTTGGTTGAAATCGGTCCTGGGAGATGAAAGTTACACATAATTGTTCGTTTTCTAAACAAAACCCCTCCCCCTTTCCTAAATGACCCTCCCACCCCCTTTGTTAACTTCCCCTGAGGATAGAGAACGTGTGTACCAAATTTGGGTGGATTCGGCCTAGTGGTTCAGAAGTAGTTAGCGAACATACATACATAGATTGGTTTTTATATATATAGAAGATAGAGCATAGCAATTGAAGAATATTGCGGATGTTATTCTAGTTAATGTTGCTGGCATTACATCACATTTTTCGGAGTTGGAAATAATGATTAACAGGAAAAAGCCTAAAATAGTTATGCTGACCGAGACTCATTTCACAGAAAACATAGGAGTAAGTGAGTACAATATAAGAAACTAGCTTTATGTACCCGGCCTTGCTCGGAATTGCCAGTTTGATTCGCAGTTTTTTTTTTCACAATCGGAAAATGAATAAACCAATTGGTCAACAGGATAATTGCGTTATCTTATCGATACTTCATCATTTGATCAAAAGAAGGCAGATTTCATTTGAAAACATTGACTGATTTTGGAAAAGGGAGCGAACCCATAATCGCCATATTCCGGGCAAACGTCTATTTCTAAAGAAGGACAAACATCCACCGATGCCTTATTCCGAGCAAACGTCTATTTTTAAAGAAGGGATCACATTCACCATCCAGAAGGAAACACATTAATCATTGCTTTTTACGTTGGGCAAACCATGATTTCGATAAATGGTTGAATTGATCGATAACTAAACAATACAATAATGGGTTCAGAAGTTAGGCTGGAGCACACACAAACATACAAACATTGAGTTTTATATATCTCGGCAACTTATTCAAAACGACGTATGTGATTTTGTAAACAAAGATGCATACGTCGATTTGTCAAATATGATGACACTCCCACGCAAACCAATACAACGAACATGTAGCCGAAACCTCCCCCTACCTGTATGTGGCGATAGTTTGCGTGGGAGTGCTATCAGATTGCAGAAATCAACGTTTAAATTTTTGTTTACAAAATCACATACGTCACATACGTTGAATAAGTATCCGAGATATATAGATAGCTAATAGCTATATGTATCCGGCTTTGCTAGGGACTGAAAAGTAAATTATAGAATTAAAATGTCCAATGCTGTAGCACGAAACCCACAGAGGTAGATCTACCGCTCATAGAATTGAACCTTTGTATCAATATATTTTTATATCTTTGTTTGGCCCTACCTTTTCAATAAACATCTTCCAAAAATAGAGAATAAGTGTACCAAATCTGGTTGGAATTTATCCTGGGAGTTACACTGAATTGCTCATTTTTAAAGACAACCCTTCCCCCATAACTTTCCCTTCTCCAAAATGACTCTCCCCCCTTCTTTGTTATCTTCTCCTTAGAATAGAAAATGTGTGCACCAAATTTGGCTGAAATTGGTCCTGGGAGTTGGGTGTTACACTGAATTGCTCTTTTCTAAAGACAACCCTTCCCCTTACCCTCCCCTTTTCCCAATGATCATCCCACCCCTTTGTTATTTTCTCCTTAGGATAGAGAATGTGTACCAAATTTGGATGAAAGCGGTCCAGGGGTTCAAAAGAAACACTGAATTGCCTGTTTTCTGAACAATACCCTCCCCCAGACCCCTCCCTCTTTCCCAAATTACACTTCCATGTGATCGACTTCTCTTAGTGAATATGTGTACAATATTTGGTTGATATGGGTACTGGAAGTTGGGAGTAACACTGAATTGCTCGTTTTATAAAGACAACCCCTCCCCCATACCCTCCCTCTTTACAATGACCGCCCCACCCCCATTTGTTATCTTTTCTTAAGGTAAAGAATGTGTGTATCACATTTGTTTGAAATCGGTGCAGGGGTTCAGAATTTACTCTAAATTACCCTTTTTCTGAACAATACCCTCCCTCCAGACCCTCCCCTTTCCCAAAATCTCTCATATGATTGTTTCCTTATAGTGAATATGTGTACAAAATTTGGTTGAAATCGGTCCTGGGAGATGAAAGTTACACATAATTGTTCGTTTTCTAAACAAAACCCCTCCCCCTTTCCTAAATGAACCTCCCACCCCCTTTGTTAACTTCCCCTGAGGATAGAGAACGTGTGTACCAAATTTGGGTGGATTCGGCCTAGTGGTTCAGAAGTAGTTAGCGAACATACATACATAGATTGGTTTTTATATATATAGAAGAAGAAGAAGATAGAAGAAGAAGAAGAAGATTATCAAATGGTAAATAAATGAAATGAATGAATGAATGTAAAATTCAATCAAATTTAATTGAATATCGAATGTTGATTCGTTTGATGAGGTAACCTGCAGTTTTACACGTCGTTGAATTTTCAAAATTATTTGCTGTGTAGTCTTCTTTCAGTTTTGCATCATTCAATCAATCAATCATGTATCTGTCTTTTGTAACCTTCTATTCATTTTGTTTTTTAAATAAACCCGACGATGTGTAGCAAGTTACTATGTTTGAGCTGTAGAAAATGTACAAAGTCAGTCACTTCACCGGCTGACGATTATTGGGGGTCGTTCGCAGCTAACCACCGCAGCTCTCCCGCCGTAACAACAGAACCCGGCTTAAATTAATTTGTATTGTCTATTCCGCAACCGCCATAACCGGCATAATTAATTATGAAAAACACTTCACTTAGTGAGATCGTGATTACAGTAAAGTAGCCTAGGTCTCGAACCGCGTATCAGTGGATTAAATACGTTTAGAGCTTCGCGCACCCGCACGCCATGATTTGACTCGACTTACCGCCGGTAAATTCGATGTCGTAGATGCATGATCAAAGCACTGCTCCAATGCAATGTGCTGCTCCTTCTCCACTGCACTGTTTAGTTTGCGTTGCGCTGCATTTCTGGCATGGTGCGCGCCAAATTGTATACAAACAAACTTCCATCCGATGCTCAGCTCGTTTGATATGAGCGTTGTTTACATATACAGCTGATAGATTTTGCGTTCCAGCAACTTGAAATTAAGTGGCGGGTCGAGTTTTTTTTCCACTCATTTTCTACTTATTCTTTGTTGGCATTACATTACACTGGGGGAATGAGACTTTGCTGCCTCACAGCTTAGTGTTCGTTGGGCACTTCCACAGTTGTTAACTGCAAGGTTTTTAAACCAGGATCCCGTTTATTTGCATTTCTATACCGAGACCGGGAATCGAACCCAGCCACCTTCTGCATCCTACCCCTTGGCTAAAAAAGATACCAGTTTTGCTTCCCATTTTTCGCCTTTTTCGCTTGAACAGCAGAACCAATGTTCTCTTATCCTCTTTCTCAGATCCAATATTATCGAAATAAACCATTCGAAAACTCGTTGGCTTTTGCATTCGATGATGTTTATGTAACGGTTAGAAAATAATAATCTACAATCTCAGTGGTCAAAAACTGAGAAAAGTTGACAATAAATCAACCCCTGTGGATATGAAATCCCCATCACTGATTTCTGAACCACTGTGCAAGCTTAGATGTCTCACCATCCGATAACGTCGGAGGCAAGGCAAGGCGCTTCAAGGTAACAGGTTGACTCCAATCGCACCGAGCCGGTTTTTCCGAGCAGTTATCTTGTTGGGCTGTGCGAAATTCAGTCATAAACTCATATGCGTTCTGCCCGACTGCCTGCTGCTTGTTTGTTTGCCTCCGGATGGTGATGGTGTGTGCGCAATCGTAGATGAATCACCACAGCTCTTCTACAGGTCTCTAGGGTGGTTTAGCGATAACTCGCCGGCTTTGCTGTGTGACTCAATGCTGCTGCAGCTCTTTTCTCGTGAATTTCTGAGATCAAGATTTCGAGAGCGAACTGTGAACGATTTCAGTTGAACAAGACCTAGCATTTTTTCAATGATCCTAAACAGCAGCGAAAGAATTCATTCGCGTCACGTCAAAATTGGAAGCATCTACCCTACCCGATGAGAGCAAATTGTTTTCAATTAAGTGATGTTTTTTGTGCGATGATACGCGGTACGGTGGTTGGAGGGGGCAAACAAGATCTTCAACCGCGATAATACTAACACGCTTCAAATAGGTTCTGCGGCGAACCCGAACAACAGCAACCATGACTTTGCAAAAAATGAAACTCAGGAGGATTGGCTGACGGCACACGCTAAACGATCATGCCCACAATCAATGGAGGAAGCGAAAGAATGCGATAAGTTATTCGGCTTCTCAAGGACGATGAGAGATTTCATTCACGCGTCGCGCCTCCTAGGGTATCTGTTCAGGATGTTCGTGATAAGGGGCGCATTTGTTTAGTATTTTATACAGAACGGATCTCTAATAACAAATCAAATGATACGACGAAACAATTTTCAATACGAAGAACGTACAATTACTGATGTATTTGTAGTTCGAAAAAATCTTTATGACTGAAGACATGTAGAATGGCATCGTAAAAAAAACTTGTCAGAGCGGAATAATTAAAGAAAGAATGAAGCCATTTGAACAAGACTGTTGTATCCCATAAAGCGATTGAGATGAAAAGGCCGGTATAACGCCTAAAGCCTTGGTAGCCAAAATCTCAGCAATAAAACACATTAAATAGGAGCACGATAGATGTAGAAACAGGTTGTTAGAATAGAAAGATATTTGCAGTGAAAAGCTTTTTAGATAAAAGAGTTTTAATGACCCTGAAAAAAAAGCTGGTAGAACGAGATAGTGTTAGAACAAGACAAATAGCAAAGTAATTGCAAGGAGTCTTTTGCAATCAGTTTTCCCACTTCATTCAATTGAAACTATTTGTTCTTTAAGACAGTGGTTTTCAACGTGGAACACATGTACATGTAGAACGAGTAATGGCGAACGTTGTATTAATACAGCCATAAATGCTATCGGCAAAAGTATTTAATTATTATTTATTGAACTTGCTCCCTGATGTAGACATTTATTGTATAAATCTGAAATTGACTAACCCTAGTAAAATAGAGCAGTTTGCCATAATTTTGGCCGGTGGCTTCCGAGCCTCTTGAAAGGAGGCTTCCGAGCCTCTTGAAAGGAGGCTGCCGAGCCTCTTGAAAGGAGGCTGCCGAGCCTCTTGAAAGGAGGCTGCCGAGCCTCTTGAAAGGAGGCTGCCGAGCCTCTTGAAAGGAGGCTGCCGAGCCTCTTGAAAGGAGGCTGCCGAGCCTCTTGAAAGGAGGCTGCCGAGCCTCTTGAAAGGAGGCTGCCGAGCCTCTTGAAAGGAGGCTGCCGAGCCTCTTGAAAGGAGGCTGCCGAGCCTCTTGAAAGAAGGCTGCCGAGCCTCTTGAAAGAAGGCTTCCGAGCCTCTTGAAAGGAGGCTTCCGAGCCTCTTGAAGGAGGCTTCCGAGCCTCTTGAAAGGAGGCTTCCGAGCCTCTTGAAAGGAGGCTTCCGAGCCTCTTGAAAGGAGGCTTCCGAGCCTCTTGAAAGGAGGCTTCCAAGCCTCTTGAAAGGAGGCTTCCAAGCCTCTTGAAAGGAGGCTTCCGAGCCTCTTGAAAGGAGGCTTTCGAGTCTCTTGAAAGGAGGCTTTCGAGTCTCTTGAAAGGAGGCTTTCGAGTCTCTTGAAAGGAGGCTTCCGAGCCTCTTGACAGGAGGCTTCCGAGCCTCTTGGTAGGAGGCTTCCGAGCCTCTTGACAGGAGGCTTCCGAGCCTCTTGACAGGAGGCTTCCGAGCCTCTTGACAGGAGGCTTCCGAGCCTCTTGACAGGAGGCTTCCGAGCCTCTTGACAGAACGCTTCCGAGCCTCTTGACATGAGGCTTCCGAACCCCTTGAGAGAAGGCTTTTGAGTCTCTTGAAAAGAGGCTTCCGAGTCTCTTGAAAAAAGGTATAATACGCTGGTACTTGGGGTTAGGGAGCACGTGATATTTGATGAACTTTCCAGTTTGACTGTTACTCTAGCACTATATTTCAGATTTCAGATTTGTACAATTGAAACTTAAACTCTACACAATTATTACATTTCTACACTACAATATAATTATGGGAGGTGCGTGTATGTACATAACAAATTCTATTTGAACCAATCACTTTCGAGTTGGCTATCCATGCGGCATATGTTTTGAAAACAACATATGCCTTTTCTACTCGGGTGGCATATTGATGACTGCTCATAACATAGAATGTATGTCAAGAAAGAATGAGAACACGTAGCTTGAATTGGATGGTAATTTGAGCTTTTGTTTAAAAGTGTCCAAAACATATTATGGTTCAAGTAAGGAAAACATGTGCATGTAATAAATTCAAAGGAGGTCGCTACGAAAGTAGGTCTGTTAATAAATTTGACTACACATGCACTTGAGTGTAATGTTGCTAAAGGCAGTTGTATCCAATTGCAATTTATGACTTGTTAAATGAAATGTACATGTGAGGTCTGATCCAAACATGTTGAAGTTGTTTCAGATGAATTTCGAGATGAATAAATTAATCAACAAGATTGAGTATGCTACACCTTCCCTCTTAAAGAGAATGATGTAACGAAGAGAAATCATTCGTATATTATACACACACCTTTACAAAAAAAATTTAATTTAGATCGAATTGAATTTTAAGCTTTATAGAATATACCTAAGATTATACCTATCTCATTTTTTTTTCTTCATTTTACTTACCGAATACCGATTGAATATTGGGAAAAAATATATATATATATATTATATTTCTTATTATTTTATCAATCTATTTTTATGCACTACCATTGTTTTATTTGACGCCATATCTTGAATTGTACAATTTGTTCCTGTTATGTCAATCACTTTAAATGGTCCAATATATTTTGCATCTAGTTTACTTTTATTTTCATTCGTTAAATATACTCTATCATTTATTTGAATATGGATTGGGTTGCTAATTGGTTCATATTTATTCGTTCGGGATATTTTGTGTTTATTTAAATTCTTTTTTGCGATTTCGTTAGATTTTTGTAGTTTATATTTCAATTCATAGTAGTATTCATTGATATTATATACGGGTTCTATTCCAAGTTTGTGAATTTCATTAGGTAAACTGCATTTTCTTCCAAAAACTAACTCATAAGGTGTAAAACCATGGTCAGTATGAGGAGTAGTATTATATGTAAAAGAATAAAACTTCATCCAGTTATCCCAATCATCTTTCTGATCATTAATGAAAGATCTTAGATACTCGTTTAAGCATCTATGATTCCTCTCTAATGATCCAATTGTCTGTGGATGATAAGCTGTTGCAAATGTTTGTTTTATACCTAATAATTTACAAATTCGGTCAAGAACTTCATTCTTGTATTCTGTTCCTTGGTCGGATTTTAAATCAAAAATGTACCATAAATAAGTATAAAATTTTCTACTAAAGCCTTAGCAATAACGGTTGCTTCTTTAGTCGGTATAGGAATTAAAACTATATATTTTGTAAGGTCACATTGTATGCTTATGGCATATCTGTTTCCCTTAATACTTATAGGTAAAGGTCCTACAGTATCTATAGATATAACTTCAAATGGTGAAGATGGTGTTGTGGTAATCACCATTTTTCTTTTGTGTGTCTTATTGTTTTGTTCTTTTTACACGATTCGCAGGCCCTTACGAATCTAGAAATCGAACCTTTCATATCTCTCCAGGTATACTTTTCACGAACTTTAAGGTACAAGCGATGTTGTCCTATGTGTCCTCCTGTGGGTGTATTATGATAATTTTCTAAAATTGACTGAATTTCATTTAAATCAGTAAGAAACTTTGGCGGTTGATAGATTATAATGCGCATGCTTTTTAACGCTTGATTTACTACAGTCTTGAACGAATTCAAGGGTATGTATTTGAATATATCTTCTAGTAATGATATTGCCATTTCTTTAATATTCAACAATTTTGCATTATTTTCAAGTATTGGAAGAACAAATTCAAGAATTTGACTTCCACTTTCATTTCTTTGTTTCACGTGTGCTACAATAATTTTCTTTGCTCTATTTTCCATAATAAAAGTCCATATTTTATTATCAACGTGTACACGAAGTTTCCATAATCGTTTTGTCTCAGTTGGGTTCTCAGTAACATAAGTCAAAAGGTGATCAATCTTTGATTACATTCTGGTAAATGTAAAGATCCGTTGTTATCATTGTGTTTTACATTAGAATTTTGTTTATTTCGAGTCATTGATCTAGTGTTAACTACTAGAACACTGTCTCTTTTTAAGTCATCAGATGAAATTATAATTCTTGATAATGCATCTGCACCAGTATTATTTTTCCTTTAATGTATTCTACTACATAATTGTAATCTTCTAAATCAATACGCATTCTTGTTAATTTTGAAGTAGGATTTTTCATTCCAAACAAGTAAACAAGTGGTCTATGATCTGTTCTTACTCTGAATTGACGTCCATACAAATACGCTTTAAAATAGTTTATAGCCCAGTGTATGGCAGTTAATTCCTTAAGTATAACAGGTTTATTCTTTTCACCTTGGGTAAATGATTTACTTGCAAATGCAATGGGTAAATCTTCATTTCCAAACTTCTGGGATAAGACTGCTCCACATCCAACGTCTGAAGCGTCTGTTGTAAGTATAAATTCATTTGAAAAATCTGGGTATTGGAGAATTGTTGGAGATATTAGATAATTTCTCAAACTATTAAATGCTGTTTCACATTCTGAAGTCCATTTAAATTGAATATTTTTCCTTAAAAGCTTATTTAAAGGTTGTGCTATAGTCGCAAAATGCGGAACAAATTTACGATAGTAATTACAAAATGCCACAAATCTTCGAACTTCATCTGCGTTCGTAGGTGTTGGGTAATTTATGATTACATCGAATTTAGAACTGTCAGGTAAAATACCTTTATCAGTTATGTGATGCCCTAAATATGTTACTTCAGAGCGGAAAAATTTGCACTTCTTTACATTAAGTTTAAGATTGTATTTTCTTAAACGATTAAAACTGTTTCTAAATTTGATAAATGGTGTTTGATTGAACAACCGATGACTACAATATCATCGATGTATACAAAAGCACATTCGGAGATAATCCAGCCATAGCTATTGTCATCATACGCTGGAAACTATTTGGACTTACATTCAATCCAAACGGTAGTCGCGTAAACTGATAATGACCAGACTGTGTTGAAAAAGCAGTATATTTTCTGGAATCATTTTCCAAAGGAATTTGATGAAATCCAGACATCAAATCTAAAGTTGTAAAATACTTCGCTCTACCAAGTTGATCAAGAATCGTATCAATTCTTGGTAATGGGAATTTATCAGCCATTATTTTTTGTTAAGTTGTCTGAAATCAACAACTAAACGCCACTTCTTTTCTCCATTATCTGATTTTTCGGGACCAAAAGTATGGGTGAATTGTAAGATGACACAGATGGTTCAATAGTTTTATTTTGAAGCATCTTCTTCACTTGACTTTGTATTTCATCATGCTGAGCATGTATTGTCTTGTAATTGGGTATATACGTTGGAACAGCATCGTTTAACACAATGTTCTGTGAATAAAAATTATTGGTAGTTAACTTTTCCTCTGGTAAACAGAATATATCTGCATAATCTGTAATGAGTTTATTGAAATTTTTCTGTGAACTTTCTGGTAAATTGCAGACATCTAACTCCTTCAAAATATTCTGTACTCTCTCTGTAAAAACTTGTTTATTTTTGGAATATTTCATTATGCAATAATCCTTCAGTGGTTCTAAAATTGGATTAAATGATAAATTTGAAATATATACCGGATTATCAGTAGTATTTATAAATTTTACATATGGCATTTCTGGCGATATGATAGTATTTCCACAAAAATTCCTGGTAGAATTTCTTGTGAATGTACCACCACATCTTCTTGAATATGCAAATTTGAAATTTTTCGAATTACTTCACTTCTGTTAGGCAGAATAAATCCATTGTTTACGTTATCCTCAATTGGAATTGAAATTTTTATATTACCAACATTAAAATGTAATAACCATGTTTCATAATCAATTATGCATTTATTATTGGTTAGAAAATCTCTTCCTAAAATGCCATCTGTCGCAATAGGAAAGTTGCTAGGCACCACATGAAAGGTATGCCGTATTGATAAACCATGTTCAAAATGTAGGTCAGTTACCGTAGTTGCTAGTGTATAAACAGTTCCACTGGTTATACCCGTTAACCTTGTTTTAACTGCTGTATCAATAATTTGTGTTGGATTAATTTTGTCAGCTTTAAAGAGCGATACGTCAGCTCCACAATCGATTATAAAAGTACACTTGCGATTTGCCATGTGAACCTCAGCTGTTATGAAATTTGATGCGTTTAAATTAATGGTAAAGACGGTCATTTGCATTTTATTCCTATTTGTATTTACATTCGCCGGTCTAAAAAATGTTGTTGCGTTTGTTGGGGTTGCTGGTTTTGCACAACTTGCGCATACGTTTGGGTGGCTTGGCTCGGATGAATAGAACGATTTACAGATTGGTTAGCTGTTTGCATTTCGAATGTATTGTCTTGATAAGTTGTAACTTTTCCAACTTGTGGGTTTAAATTAGAGAAATAAACACGAGAGAATCTGTTGCTGTTATGGTTTCCAAAATTCTGAAAACGATTGTAACCAACATCTCTATTTCGGAAATGGATATTTCTATTTCTTTGATTTGGAGTGGGATTAAAACTTCTGTTTGGTTGTCTATTATTGAAAGTTCTGGAAAACCGTGTTCGATCATACGATTGATTTCGGTTAGAATATGCATCTCGCGAGAAATTCGGTCTAAAATTTCTTGGAATGGTATCAAATTTACGAGTTTGTATATTTTTGGTTTGCAGAATTGCAGAAGTTTGAGTTGCATCCGGAACATTCTCAATCAAGACATTGATTGCATCCTTCAGGGTGTCAAATTTCCCTATTTTCAGCATCATTTTTGTTTCGCTGCTATAAGATTCCCTTGCCATGGTCTGTATGGCAAGTTTAATAGCCATTTTCTTTGCTACGTCAGCAGGAATTTCTTCTCTGATATAAGCTCCAGTCAGCTTGTCAGAAAGAAATTCTATTTGTTTTGTAAAGTTCTGTAGGTCATCGATATTTTGAGTTTCAAATTTTTCAGACTTGATTGCGCTAAATCTGAATTACTTTTATCAGAACATTCTGATTTAATTTTATCGATTATCTCATCGAATTCCAGTGGTACGGCCACGAAGAGGTTTCGCGCCTTGCCACTTAATTTAGTTAATATTATTTTAATTGCAGCCTCCTTTTGTCCAGCTGGTATAATTGTTTTGACCAATGCTACCGCATCAGTAAAAGATTTTACTCCCTCGACGTTCCCATTGTATGATGGAATTAGCGTCGCTAGCTCGGAAGCTGTTTTTATATCCATAGCCATGTTTAGTATACGATTATGTTTCACTCTGGAGTACCAAATAATTATTTTAGCAATAGTTTTTACCCTAATTTTAACTTTAGGTTGCTTTAAACCTTCTAATGAAAATTTATTTTGGTCGTCTTCCTGAATTGTTTCTGTCTGACCATCATTCAAAATTACTTCACTAGTATCCAGTAATGTAATGCATTGATTGTATCTCAATTTTACCGCAGAATAAGTTTCAACTTCTGAATTCCACTCTTTTGCACTAATTCTATGTTCATAACTTTTCAGGATTTTTCTATAACGTTCAATATTTTGATTCAAATTTTCCTTTTATTCAAAATATTCTCCAATGATCTTGCTCTGTATTTACTTTTCTGCAAATTTAAATGCTCTTTAGAAATTAATTGCTCAATTTCGCGCAATTGATTCATTGATTGTTAAGATCTCAATTAAGTTGATATGCTTATTCTAATTTTACTAATTCCTTCCAAGTTCTAGGGGTATTTTTAGATTCCTTAGTAAATTCTGGTTGCCATTTTTCACTCATATATGAAATTTCAGCAAATAATTCCTTATCAAATGTACCATTTATCCTTAATTCATTGTTTTTCCTATCAACTTCTAAGGCGCGCACATAATCAACATTGTGCCAATTATTTAGCTCTGCCACTACTCTGGCGGATCCGTTCATTTTTGTTTCCATTTTGCGATTTAATTTAATTTACAAGGCTCAGAAATTTTTGATAACATAAGAAAAATCAATCATAATAGATATTCCACAATAATCTAACACTTCAATAAGAATAGATATTCCACAATTATGTTTATCATGTAATTGAAATCCATCAGCTGACTTACATTATTTTACGCTGGTGCTCCTTGTTGCATTCATAAGCTGTTACGTTCCTCCGTCACCTTTCTCCTCTTCCTTCAGAAAACCCGCCTGCCGACTCCCGCCGACAGTGGTCTCGCCTGCAGTTGAATGTTTATTTTCGTTGTTCACTTCGCACCAAAGGCAGAAATATGCATTTTTTTTTTCTTGTATCGTCACTCGGTGGGTCACTTCATCATCAATTAGTGTTTGTTTTGATTCTTCTTTCGCCAATGCATGTACAAAGGTTACGCACAGTTATTTAGTAGGAGCCATGTGTAAAAAGCAGTTATTTTTTTTTTTTGTGTCCATGCACTGCACCGTCGCATCTCACTGTTAATTGTTTTTGTTTATTGAGAACTGTGTCAACTGGGGCGCAATAATTTTCACTCCGCGCTCTATACTGTTTGCGCAAATACAGCCTTTTTGGCGGCTTTTACCATCATTTTCTTAGCCAACTTCGCCACATTTTTAATTATTATCCAAAGAGTTTGGATAATTAATAAGCACAAAATAATATTCAACTTCGCACTATGGTCTTCGTGGAAGCCTGTATGAACTTCCTGATTTTCAACTATGGTGACTGTTTGATCGCCGATAGTTTTAGCACTTTCTTCTTTAGATGCTCCTTTGCCCATTTTATTTGCATCTCATTTACTGCATTTTAAGAAAATGTTTTCACTAATGCACTTAGCACTTTTTACTATCACTGATTTTTTAAAGTCCGAACATTGCACGTCCGAAAGTCACTCGTCGCCATATAATACGCTGGTACTTGGGGTTAGGGAGCACGTGATATTTGATGAACTTTCCAGTTTGACTGTTACTCTAGCACTATATTTCAGATTTCAGATTTGTACAATTGAAACTTAAACTCTACACAATTATTACATTTCTACACTACAATATAATTATGGGAGGTGCGTGTATGTACATAACAAATTCTATTTGAACCAATCACTTTCGAGTTGGCTATCCATGCGGCATATGTTTTGAAAACAACATATGCCTTTTCTACTCGGGTGGCATATTGATGACTGCTCATAACATAGAATGTATGTCAAGAAAGAATGAGAACACGTAGCTTGAATTGGATGGTAATTTGAGCTTTTGTTTAAAAGTGTCCAAAACATATTATGGTTCAAGTAAGGAAAACATGTGCATGTAATAAATTCAAAGGAGGTCGCTACGAAAGTAGGTCTGTTAATAAATTTGACTACACATGCACTTGAGTGTAATGTTGCTAAAGGCAGTTGTATCCAATTGCAATTTATGACTTGTTAAATGAAATGTACATGTGAGGTCTGATCCAAACATGTTGAAGTTGTTTCAGATGAATTTCGAGATGAATAAATTAATCAACAAGATTGAGTATGCTACAAAGGCTTCCTAGTCTCTTGAAAAGAGGCTTCCGAGTCTCTTGAAAAGAGGCTTCCGAGTCTCTTGAAAAGATGCTTCCCAGTCTATTGAGAGCCGACTTCCGGAATGATCTCTTGAAAGGAGGCTTCTGAGCCTCTTGAAAGGAGGCTTCCGAGCCTCTTGAAAGGAGGCTTCCGTGCCTCTTGAAAGGAGGCTTCCGAGCCTCTTAAAAGGAAGCTTCCGAGCCTCTTAAAAGGAAGCTTCTGAGCCTCTTGAAAGGAAGCTTCTGAGCCTCTTGAAAGGAGGCTTCCGAGCCTCTTGAAAGGAGGCTTCCGAGCCTCTTGAAAGGAGGCTTCCGAGCCTCTTGAAAGGAGGCTTCCGAGCCTCTTGAAAGGAGGCTTCCGGCCTTTTGAAAGGAGGCTTCCGGGCCTCTTGAAAGGAGGCTTCCGAGCCTCTTGGAAGGAGGCTTCCAGGCCTCTTGAAAGGAGGCTTCCGAGCCTCTTGAAAGGAGGCTTCCGAGCCTCTTGAAAGGAGGCTTCCGAGCCTCTTGAAAGGAGGCTTCCGAGCCTCTTGAAAGGAGGCTTTCGAGTCTCTTGAAAGGAGGCTTCCGAGCCTCTTGACAGGAGGCTTCCGAGCCTTTTGACAGGAGGCTTCCGAGCCTCTTGAAAGGAGGCTTCCGAGCCTCTTGACAGGAGGCTTCCGAACCCCTTGAGAGAAGGCTTTTGAGTCTCTTGAAAAGAGGCGTCCGAGCCTCTTGAAAAGAGGCTTCCGAGTCTCTTGAAAAAAGGCTTCCGAGTCTCTTGAAAAGATGCTTCCCAGTCTATTGAGAGCCGACTTCCGGAATGATCTCTTGAAAGGAGGCTTCCGAGCCTCTTGAAAGGAGGCTTCCGAGCCGCTTGAAAGGAGGCTTCCGAGCCTCTTGAAAGGAAGCGTCCGAGCCTCTTGAAAGGAGGCTTCCGAGCCTCGTGAAAGGAGGCTTCCGAGCCTCGTGAAAGGAGGCTTCCGAGCCTCGTGAAAGGAGGCTTCCGAGCCTCGTGAAAGGAGGCTTCCGAGCCTCGTGAAAGGAGGCTTCCGAGCCTCGTGAAAGGAGGCTTCCGAGCCTCGTGAAAGGAGGCTTCCGAGCCTCGTGAAAGGAGGCTTCTGAGCCACTTGAAATGAAAATTTCGAGCCTCTTGAAAGGAGGCTTCCAGGCCTCTTGAAAGGAGGCTTGAGCCTCTTGAAGGAGGCTTCCAGGCCTCTTGGAAGGAGGCTTCCGAGCCTCTTGAAGGAGGCTTCTGAGCCTCTTGGAAGGAGGCTTCCGAGCCTCTTGAAAGGAGGCTTCCGAGCCTCTTGAAAGGAGGCTTCCGAGCCTCTTGAAAGAAGGCTTCCGAGCCTCTTGAAAGGAGGCTTCCGAGCCTCTTGAAAGGAGGCTTCCGAGCCTCTTGAAAGGAGGCTTCCGAGCCTCTTGAAAGGAGGCTTCCGACCTTTTGAAAGGAAGCTTCTGAGCCTCTTGAAAGGAGGCTTCCAAGCCTCTTGAAAGGAGGCTTCCGAGTTTCTTGGAAGGAAGCGTCTGAGCCTCTTGAAAGGAGGCTTCCGAGCCTCTTGAAAGGAGGCTTCCGAGCCTCTTGAAAGGAGGCTTCCGAGCCTTTTGAAAGCCTCTCCGAAGGAGGCTTCCGAGCCTCTTGAAAGGAGGCTTCCGAGCCTCTTGAAAGGAAGCTTCCGAGCCTCTTGAAAGGAGGCTTCCGAGTTTCTTGGAAGGAAGCGTCCGAGCCTCTTGAAAGGAGGCTTCCGAGCTTCTTGAAAGGAGGCTTCCGAGCCTCTTGAAAGGAGGCTTCCGAGCCTTTTGAAAGCCTCTCCGAAGGAGGCTTCCGAGCCTCTTGAAAGGAGGCTTCCGAGCCTCTTGAAAGGAAGCTTCCGAGCCTCTTGAAAGGAGGCTTCCGAGCCTTTTGAAAGCCTCTCCGAAGGAGGCTTCCGAGCCTTTTGAAAGCCTCTCCGAAGGAGGCTTTCGAGCCACTTGAAAGGAGGCTTCCGAGCCTCTTGAAAGGAGGCTTCCGAGCCTCTTGAAAGGAGGCTTCCGAGCCTCTTGAAAGGAGGCTTCCGAGCCTCTTGAAAGCAGGCTTCCGAGCCTCTTGAAAGGAAGCTTCCGAGCCTCTTGAAAGGAGGCTTCCAAGCCTCTTGAAAGGAGGCTTCCAAGCCTCTTGGAAGGAGGCTTCCGAGCCTCTTGAAAGGAGGCTTCCGAGGCTTTTAAAAAGCCTCTCCGAATGAGGCTTCCGAGCCTCTTGAAAGGAGGCTTCCGAGCCTCTTGAAAGGAGGCTTTCGAGTCTCTTCAAAGGAGGCTTCCGAGCCTCTTGAAAGGAGGCTTCCGAGCCTCTTGAAAGAATGCTTCCGAGCCTCTCGAAAGGAGGCTTCCGAGCCTTTTGCAAGGAGACTTCCGAGCCTCTTGAAAGGAGGCTTCCGAGCCTCTTGGAAGGAGGCTTCAGAGCCTCTTGAAAGGAGGCTTCCGAGCCTTCTGGAAGGAGACTTCCGAGCCTCTTGAAAGGAGGCTTCCGAGCCTCTTGAAAGGAGGCTTCCGAGCCTCTTGAAAGGAGGCTTCCGAGCCTCTTGAAAGGAGGCTTCCGAGCCTCTTGAAAGGAGGCTTCCGAGCCTCTTGAAAGGAGGCTTCCGAGCCTCTTGAAAGGAGGCTTCCGACCTTTTGAAAGGAGGAGGCTTCCGAGCCTCTTGAATGGAGGCTTCCGAGCCTCTTGAAAGGAGGAGGATTCCGAGCCTCTTGAAAGGAGGCTTCCGAGCCTCTTGAAAGGGACTTCCGAGCCTATTGAAAGGAGGCTTCCGAGCCTCTTGAAAGGAGGCTTTCGAGCCTCTTGAAAGGAAGCTTTCGAGCCTCTTGAAAGGAAGCTTTCGAGCCTCTTGAAAGGAGGCTTTCGAGCCTCTTGAAAGGTGGCTTTCGAGCCTCTTGAAAAGAGGCTTTCGAGCCTCTTGAAAAGAGTCTTTCAAGCCTCTTGAAAGGAGGCTTTCGAGCCTCTTGAGAGGAGGCTTTCGAGCCTCTTGAAAGGAGGCTTCCGAGCCTCTTCAAAAGAGGCTCCCGAGCCTCTTGAAATTAGGCTTCCGAACCTCTTGAAAGGAAGCTTCCGAACCTCATGAAAAAAGGCTTCCGAGCCTCTTGACAGGAGGCTTTCGAGCCTCTTGACAGGAGGCTTTCGAACCTCTTGACAGGAGGTTTTCGAATCTCTTGACAGGAGGCTTTCGAGCCTCTTGACAGGAGGCTTCCGAGCCTTTTAAAAGGAGGCTTCCGAGCATCGTGAAAGAAGACTTCCAAGACTTTAAAAAGGCGGCACCGGAGCTTTTAGAAAGGAAGCTTTCGAGCGTTTTGATAGGAGGCTTCAGAGCATCTTGACAGGAGGCTTCCGAGCCTCTTGAAAGGAGGCTTCCGAGTCTCTAGAAAGGAGGCTTTTGAGTCTCTTGAAAGTGGGCTTCCGAACCTCTTGAAAAAATGCCTTCGAGCCTCGAAACCAACCTAGCGACTTGCAGTTCCATGTTCCAATCTTCCTATCGTGATGGTGTCTTCGTTACATAGATCGTTGCCGGTTGTATCGATCTCTTATGTCTATCGTAATGATTAGCTTTACAGGATATTGCGCTTTGAGCGGCCCACAGTCGCTTTGGCGGGGCCTGCTAACGCATACAATGCAGTTTTGTATAGAAGTTGCACAGAGCCCACTATTTAACCTCACCACATCCTTGGCAATACCCATAAATCGCAGTGACGCGGGGAGGGGTCGTCAAGCCACCCTACGCAATAAGTCGCATTGAAAATCTAGAACCCACAATGAGACTGTTGGTATTAAGTAGGAACATTCCGGACAATCGGCGATTAGCAACAGTATTGTATTCTATCATGCATGGGAATTTCGCAGGAAATCATATCCCGCCTTGAAGGAATCATTTCTTCGAAGCAGAATGCCTTTCCTGTAATCACTTTGACTCAACACAGACAATTAATTCATCAATCTGGCAGACGGGAATCTCCAGTGAGTTGTTAGAACTAGGATACGTTAATGTACCTGCAGCAGCATTCAATGCACCTACGCCTATCGTACCCACCTATCCGGCCCATTGACGTCAATGAAATCTCCCTTCGCCAAAAACTCGTTTGATGATGATTCAATAATTAATACTAAACAGTGTGCTATAAATAATTTATCGGTCATTAAGCGGGACTGTCATTAAAACGTAACCGACCGGTATCCGATGGCACCCGCTGGAATGATTTGTCGCCTATCGGCGCTCGGAACACATATGGGCCGAAACGTGCCGGACACGTTTCGCTACTCGAGCAACCCCGTGCCGTCGTAAACGCGCGGGAACGCTGGGAACAGAAAATCTTCCACTTGTTCCAGGCTCGGCTGGTGTCTGTTTCACTTCCAGAGGGAGGTAGATGGATGGGAGGGGGGGGGGCACCATGAGATCCCCACCAGTATCAATTGCTGACATGGCACCATCTCTTTTCATCATATCACGACGCGCAGTTTGATTCATGTATTCGTGCCCAAGGCAGTGTTTCTCAACGTTGGAGCCAGCTCAAACCGCTTCGTCCATTAAGTCAAAGTTGAGTCAAAATTATGGTATTTTTCATGACTAATCGACTAATGTTGGAAAATGAATATACGTGTGATATGTATTAACGACACAGAAGAAGAAGAAGAATTATTGAAAATGGTTTGAAATTTTCTAAAAAGCTTCAAATTTTAAAGATTTCACATCAGATTTTTGACTATTACAGCCGGTTTGGTTTTTTAAACCACCACTTGAATCACAGCCGATTATGACTAAATTTGCGTTGAGTGCCCGCCAGAGTAAATTGCCCTATTTGCGTCATGACGTATCGCGTGCTCGCGTCTACTCCGGCACACCCCTTTTTGGCAAATTAAAATTAATTTGACAGAATGAAAAAAACATCGAACCACACCCGCCGTGCAAGGTCGATTCGCTCTCGCAAATAAATCGATCTCTATCAAAAACATTTCTAGTCACCGAGCCGGGTTAGAAGCCAATCAAATCTCAATCAACACGTTTCTTTCTTCATAATAGGAAACCAGTTGGCAAAACAACAACTAAATTCGATTCGTTGAGATCATGTGGGTCAAATTCAAATAGAAACGTACTGAATGTTGCGTGGAAAATTCTGATAAGTAGCGCCCATTTGCAAGAATCTCTGTAAAATGCAATTCGTAGTAAAACTGTTTTCTTTTTCAGGCGCCCTTCGACTGTCTAGGTAAGGTGATCCTTGCCCAAGCCAATTCTGGCCGTCCTCTCATTAACAAGTTTCAATACGATTTCATATTTGTTGCTTGTTTGCAATAGTATCAGATTCTGTTCTTCAAAAACATTTATGTCTTTCAAAAACATTTATGTCGAGTTGTAAAAGCTATGGAAATCTTTATCATCTACAACTGAAAGTTGATAACATTTTTGAGATCGTAAGGATTTCTTAAAGCCTGAGAATATTCTCTGGGGTCGTTGATGAGTTCTAAAAATTTGTACATACAAAGGACGTGAAAAAAAATCCAAGAAAGCACAAAGCAAGATTTCCTGAAAATAAATATCGAGAGTACTGTTTTCTCGGAAGGGATTATCAGGAACATGTCGTCTCTGATCTTTATTTCTTTAATCCTAAGGGTCTGGATTTTTAGCCGGATGACTGGATAAGCTGGATAACATTCAATTCGCCAAACGGATTTTCAATAAGGGTATCAATGGTTAGTTCACGTAAGCTTCGATGCTGACAAATATTATTGCGATGTATGACGAAGGCCCCACCCTCTTCTTCCGGTTAAGATACCTTCGGAAAATTGAAAAACATTGTTTTCGAAAGAATTTTTCATTCGAAAATTTAAAAGACTTCGAAGATCCTTCGAAATTTAGAAAGAATTGCCTTTCGAAAATTTGAAAGAATTTCCTTTCGGAAATTCGAAAGATTTCCCCATAGAAAGAAAGAAAGAATTTTTCTTTGGAAATTAGGAACAATTTTCCTTGCGAAATTGGAAAGAATTTCCCTTCCGCACTATGAAACAATTTGTCATTCGGAAATTATAAAAAAAAAACCCTGTTGGAAATTCGAAAAAAATGCTTCGAAATTCGAAGAAAATTCTAAAGCATTTCTCATCAAAAATTTGGAAGAATTTACCTTCAAAGTTTAAATTAGTTTCCTTAGGAAATTCGGAAAAACTTTCTCTGCAAAAAAAAAACAACAGAAGAATTTCCTGTCGGAAATCGGAGAAACATCCCTTTGGAAGAATTTTACTCTGCAAATTCGCGAAAAAATTCGGAACAACTTCTTATCAGGAATCGGAACAATTTTCCATCGGAAATACAGAACAATTCCTCATACGGGAAATTAGGATAAAATATCCCTTCGGAAATTCGGAACGATTTCCTTTAGAAGATTCGGAACAATTTCTCATCGAAAATGCGGAGCGATTTCCCTTCGAAAATTTGGAACAATTCCCCTTCGGAAATTCGGAACAATTTCTCTTCGAAAATTCGGAAAATTTTCCTATTGGATATTCGAAACATTTTCCCATCGGATATTCGGAACAATTTCTTTTCTGAAATTCAGAAGAAATACGGAAATACATCCTTACGGAAATACGGAAGAATATTTCTTCGGGAATTCGGAACAATGTCCCATTGTAAATTCGGAACACTTTTTTTTCGGAAATTCGAAAGAAATCTTTTTTGGAAATTCGAAACAATATCCCTTCGGAAATTCGGAACAATTTTGTTTCGGAGATTCGAAAGAGATCTTTTTCGGAAATTCGAAACAATATCCCTTTGAACATTCGGAATAATTTCCCATCGGAAATTATGAATAATTTTCCTTCCAAAATTTGAAACAATTCCTCTTCGGAAATTCGAAAACATTCCCCTTCGGTAATTCGAAACAATTTTCCATCGCAAATTTGTAACAATTTCCCATCGTAAATTTATAAATGTTGAAGAATATCCCTTCGGAAATACGAAAGAATATCTCTTCGGAAATTCGGCACAATTTCCCTTCGAAAATTCGGAACAGTTTTTCATCTGAAAACCTTAACAATTTACCATCGGAAATTCGGAACAATTTCCCATATGAAATTCTAAGCAATATCCCTTCGGAAAGTGGGAACAATTTTCTGTCGGAAATTCGAAAAAAAAATTGTTTCGGAAATTCGAAAGAAATCTTTTTCGGAAATTCGAAACTTTGAAAATTCGAAAGAATTTCCCATCGGAAATTCGGAACAATTTTTTATCGGAAACTACGAACAATTTTCCTTCCAAAATTCGAAACAATTTGCTATCGCAAATTCGTAACAATTTCCCACCGGAAATTTTGAACAATTTCCATTGGTAATTCGGAAAATTTTTACATTTGAACTTCGAAACAAATTTCCTTCGGAAATGAAATTCGGAACAACTTCTTATAAGGAATCGGAACAATTTCCCATCGGAAATGTGAATCATTTTTCTTTCGGAAATTCATAACAATTTCCCTTGGGAAAATTTTAAACAATTCATTTTTGGAAAAAAGCTCGGAACAAAGCCCCTTCGGAAATTCTTGACAATTTCCCTTTGGAGGTTCGGAACAAATTTCTTTTCGACAGTTCGGTTCGGAACAATCTTCTTTCGGAAATTCGGAACAATTTTCCTTCGAAAATTCGGAACAACTTACCTACGGAATTTTAGAACAATTTACCTTCTGAATTTTGGAACTATTTCCCTTCGGAAATTTGGAACAATTTTCCATCGGATATTCGGAACAATTTACCATTGGAAATGTGGAACCACTTTCCATCGGAAATTCGAAACAGTTTATTTTCGAAGATTCGGAACAATTTCTCATCGGAAATGCGGAGCGATTTCCCTTTCAAAAATTTGGAACAATTCCCCTTCAGAAATTCGGAACAATTTCTCTTCAAAAATTCGGAACAATTTCTCTTCGGAAAATAGGACCATTTTCCTATCGGATATTCGCAACAATTTCCCATTCGGAAGTTCGGAACAATTTTCTTCCGAAAATTCGGAACAATCTTCCTTCGGAAATTCGGAACAATATCCCTTAGGAAATTTGGAACAATATCCCTTAGGAAATTCGGATTAATTCCCTTTCGAAAATTCTAAACAATTCCCCTTCGGAAATTCGGATTGCTCATCGGAACTTCGAAACCATTTCCCTTCGAAAATTAGGAACAATTTTCTTCGGAAATTCGAGACAATTTACCTTTGAAATACAGAACAATTTCGCCTCGCATTCTTAACAATATCCCATCGGAAATTCGGAACCATTTCCTGTCGTAAATTCGGAACAATTTCCCGTCTGAAATTATAAACAATTTCCTTTCTGAAACTCGAAATCATTTTCCATCGGAAATTCGGAACAATTTCCCTTCGAAAATCTGGAACGATTACCCTTCGGAAATTCGAAACAATTTCTCTTCGGAAATCAGAAACATTTTCCTATCGGATATTCGGAACAATTTCCTTTAAGAAATTCGGAACAATTTCCTTTCGAAAATTCGGAACTATCTCCCTTCGGAAATTCTGAGCAATATCCCTTAGGAAATTCGGAAATTCGAAACAATTTCTCATTGGAATTTCGAAACAACTTCCCTTCGGAAATTAGGAACAATTTTCTTCGGAAATTAGGAACAATTTTCTTCGGAAGTTCGGGACAGTCTCCCTTCGAAAATTCAGAACATTTTCCCAGCAATTCATAGCAATTTCCCTTCGGAAATTCGGAAAAATTTCCCTTCGCATTCCTAACAATATCCTATCGGAAATTCGGAACCATTTCCTGCCGTAAATTCGGAACAATTTCCTTTGTGAAATTCGAAATAATTTTCCATCGGAAATTCGGAACAATTTCCTTTCGAAATTTCGGAACAATTTCTCATCGGAAATGCGGAGTGATTTCCCTTCGGAAATTTGGAACGATTACCCCTTCGAAAATTCGGAACAATTTCTCTTCTGAAATTAGGAACATTTTCCCATCGGATATTCGGAACAATAACCATTCGGAAATTTGGAACAATATCCTTTAGGAAATTCGGAACAATTCCCTTTCGGAAATTTGAAACAATTTCTCATTGGAATTTCGAAACAATTTCCTTCCGAAATTAGGAACAATTTTCTTCGGAAATTCGGGACAGTCTCCCTTCGAAAATTCAGAATATTTCCCTTCAGAGATTCATTACAATTTCTCTTCCAAAATTCGGAACAATTTTACATCAAAAATTCGAAACAATTTCCCTTCGGAATTTCGGAAATTTTCCATTGGGAACTCGGAACAATCGAAACAATTTCCTTTCGGAAATTGAAGACAATTTCCCTTCGAAATTCGGAAAAATTTCTCTTCGCATTCTTAACAATATCCTATCGGAAATTCGGAACCATTTCCTGTCGCAAATTCGAAACAGTTTTCTTTTTGAAATTCGAAATCATTTCCCATCGGAAATTCGGAACAATTTCTCATCGGAAATGCGGAGCAATTTCCCTTTGAAAATTTGGAAAAATTCCCCTTTGGAAATTCGGAACAATTTCCCATTCGGAAATTCGGAACAATTTCCTTTCGGAAGTTCGGAACAATTTCCTTTCAGAAATTCGGAATAATTTCCTTTCGGAAAATCGGAACAATCACCCTTCGGAAATTCTGAACAATCTCGCTTAGGAAATTCGGAACAGTTCTCTTCGAAAATTCAGAACATTTCCCTTTAGAGATTCATAACCATTTCTCTTCGGAAATTCGAAACAATTTCCATTCGAAAATTTGAGACAATTTCCCTTCGAAATGCGAAACAATTTCGGAAATTTTCCATTGGAAACTAGGAACAACCCTTCAGAAATTCGGAACAATTTCCCTTCTGAAATTCGGAACAATTCTCCTTCGGAGATTCGGAACAATTTCCCATTCAGAAATTCGGAATAATTTTCCTTCGGAAATTTGGAACAAAGTCCCGTCGGAAATTTGGATCAATTATTCTTCGGAAGTTCAAAACTACTTTCTATCGGAAATTCGGAACAATTTCTCATCGGAATATCAAAACTATTTTCCTTCGGAAATTCGGAACAATTTTCTTCGGAAATTCGGAAAAGTCTACCTTCGAAAATTCAGAACATTTTCCCTTCAGAGACTCAACAGTTTCCTTTCGGATTCCAATTGTTGTTGATGTTGATGGGCTACAGCTCTTCGATGAACCTTCGCCGAACGGTTTATCCTTCTCCACTGGACTCGATCCTGGGCCAATCGCTTCCAGTCGCCCTGAACATTGAGCGCCCTCAGGTCCTTCTCAACTGCAAAAAGCCATCGTGTACGCGGCCTTCCACGAAGCCTCCGGCCTCTTCCTGGTTCTCTATTAAATATTATCTTCGCTTGACGTTCTTCCGGCATACCGTAGTATGCCGTGTTGTATAAGCTTAATAATATCCAGCCCTTTATATACCTGGTACAATTCGTGATTCATGCGACGCCGCCAGATACCGTTCTCTTGTTTACCGCCGAGTATTGTCCGCAGCACCTTAGCCTCAAACACTCCGAACGCTCTCCGATCAGCCTCCTTTAACGTCCATGTTTCATGGCCGTATAAAGCCACCGGAAGAATCAGAGTAGTATACAGCGCGAGTTTTGTTTTCGTTTGCAGACCACGGGACTTAAGCTGGTTACGAAATCCGTAATAAGCCCTATTTGCAGCTGCAATACGCCTTTTCACCTCGCGGGTAACATCATTATCGCACGTCACTAATGTGCCAAGATACACAAATTCTTCCGATACTTCAAATTTTTCACCATCCAGCACCATTTCGCTATCACCACCACTAATGAACCTACGTTGATTGCCAGCGACCATGTACTTCGTTTTGCTGGTATTGATCGTGAGTCCAATCCTCGCTGTCTCCCTCTTAAAAGGCGCAAAAGCCTCTTCCACGGCACGGTGATCAATTCCGATAATATCGATATCGTCCGCAAATCTCAGGAGCATATGCGATTTTGTGATAATGGTACCGCTTCTTTGCACGCCAGCTCTCCTAATCGCTCCCTCGAGCGCTATATTGAACAGTGGATTCGAGAGTGCATCACCCTGCTTTAATCCATCTAAGGTAACAAATGACGTCGATATTTCATCCGCAACCCTTACACTTGATTTCGATCCGTCCAACGTTATACGAATCAGCCGTATCAGTTTCGCCAGAAAACCATGTTCAAGCATAATTTGCCATAATTCAATCCGTTTCACTGAATCGTACGCCGCCTTGAAATCAATAAACAGATGATGTGTCTGCAAGTTGTATTCCCGGAATTTATCAAGGATTTGTCTCAGGGTAAACATTTGATCCGTCGTTGATCGGCCCTCACGAAAACCTGCTTGGTATTCGCCGACGAAGGACTCTTCAAGCGGTCTCAATCTGTTGAACAGAATATGGAACATGATTTTGTACGCCGAATTAAGGAGGGTTATTCCTCGGTAATTGGCGCACCCCAGTCTGTGCCCTTTCTTAAAGAGAGGGCAAATGGACCGTGCAGAACTTCATAAAGCTGCTCACTGCCATGTTTGAGAAGTTCAGCCGGGAGCTGGTCCTTCCCCGCAGCCTTATTGTTTTTCAGCTCTTCAACAGCTTTTTCAACCTCATCTAGTGTAGGTGACTCCACAGCTTGTCCATCGTCGCTAATATTTATTCTGTTCACCGATGCACCGTCACTTCCACTATTCAACAAAGTCCCAAAGTGTTGCTTCCACCTGCCAGCCACTTAGGTTTTATCTGTCAGCAAATTCCCTTGTTGATCGTTGCACATCTCCCGCCATGTCGCTGTCTTTCTCCGCACGCCATTGACAGACTCCTAAAACCTCCGCATATCGTTCTGCTCTATTTTTTCTTGCGCCTCACTAATAACTTGTTCTTCGTACTCTTTTTTCTTCCTGCGGTGGGTTCGTTTTTCGGCTGCTCTTGCTTCCTTGTACCGATCTCTATTCGATGGGTACCCGAAACTAACATCCGGCTTCTGGCAACGTTATTCTCGTCTGTCACTCTCTGACACTCCACATCGAACCAACCCGTTCTGGGTCGCCTCTGTGCAGTGCCTACCACTTCTCGTGCTGTTGTGCTCACCACTCCATGGATCGACTCCCATAGATCGTTGATGTTGTCGCTAACGTTGATTGCACTTATCCGTTCGTCGAGCTTCTGGCGGTACTCAGCCGATACTCCTTCCGCCGACAATCGCTGGATATTGTAACACATCATTCGCTGTGATCTTTCGTTCGATACAGTTGACAACCGTGATCGAATTTTATTGACAACGAGGTAGTAATCAGTCAATGTTCGGACCTCTGAATGTCCGCACATCGATAACATCCGAGAAATGGCGCCCATCCACCAGAACGTGGTCTATCTGATTGCAAGTTTCACCATTTGGGTGTCTCCAGGTGTGCTTTTGGATATTCTTTCGTGCAAAGTAGATGCTACTGATGGCCATCCCTCTGGCAGCAGCGAAGTTTACTAGCCGTAGACCCTTGACATTGGTATCGGAGTGAAGGCTCTCCCAAACGGATTATGGGACGGAAAAAGTCATCTCTACCGACCTGAGCGTTAGCGTCTCCGATAACAATTTTCACGTCATGCCTTGGGCATTGATTCTCGGATTCCAATTATCCATGGGAAATTCAGAACAATTTCGCATCGGAAATTCGGAACAATGTTCCTTCGGAAATTCAGGACATTCGGAAATTCGAAGCAGTTTTCCATTGAAAGTTCGGAACAATTCCCCATCGGAAATTCGAAACAATTTTCCATCGGAAATTCGAAATAATTTCTCTTCGGAAATTTGGAGCTGTTTTCCTTTGGATATTCGAAACTTCCGATTGGAAATTCAAAACGGAAATTCGGAACATTTTCCCTTCGGAAATTCGTAACAGTATCCGTTCGAAAATTCAGAATATTTTCCCTTCAGAGATTCAGAACAATTTATCTATGGAAATTCGGAACAATTTCTCATCGAAAATCGGAACAAGTTCGTATCGGAAATTCGGTTTCCCTTCGGAAATTCGGAATAATTTTCCATTTGGAAATTCGGAACAATTTCCCTTCAGAAATTTTGAGCAATTTCCATTCGGAGATTCGAAACAATTTCCCTTCTGAAACTCGGAACAATCTTTCATTGAAAATTCGGAACAATTTCCCTTCGAAAATTCGAAACATTTATTTATAAAACCATAACTAACTATTTTTGTACATTCATGGTGTCTTTCCGGCCTTTGTTCTCAAACTTTTGTGCAAAGTTACCTATTTGAACCCTTTTGGAAACAGGTTTTTTTCATTTCCAATTGAAGTTTAGTTGGTTAAGCTAGCTACTGGATAGACAATTTTGAAAGTTTTGTTGATATAAAAGTAAGCAGTTAAGGGAAGAATATCTGCATACAAATTTGCTTCTCATCCATCCACAACCTAAGTTTTTGTTTTCGCTCAAAATCACTAGTTTGCTTACTTAAACCGATTTGAACTCGGTAATAATAATTTGTAATTCTTGAGTTCAACAATTTCAGAATTTTGTTTTTCAAATTTTTAATCAAATAAAATTATTTCTTAAATCTATATTTAGAGTTTAAAATTTCTCATAAATGCGTGCTCACTGCTGAAAAAAATCACATCACAAAAATGAGAAATAGTGGAAGATCCATTAATTACGTAATGCAATGGTCATTTTCAACCCGACCCCCCTCCTAGAGGTGTGCGCCGCCGCGCCACGCCGCCGCCGCCGATAATTTTGCATCGGCGCGCAGCCGTTTGAAATTTGTCTCGCCGCTGATCTATTGTTTTCCACGCCGATTAAAATTTGAAGAAGGTCGCAGAATTTAGATATCCCCAAGTAATCACGTTGAAACTTAAATGAATTTTTCATAAAAATATCAATGATTTCTCGCTTAACTTTCAAAAGGACCTAAGTAACATTTTTTTCATGAATTAATTTGAATAGCGCAATCAACAGAACAATATGAAAGCCAGTGGCGTAGCCAGGGGGGTGGTTTTGGGCATAAACCCCCCCCCCCCAGAGACAAAATTTTTAGAAGAAATTTTTTTTTTCGAAAAAAAAATGTTCGGAAAAACCCCCCAGACCAATTTTCTGGCTACGCCACTGATGAAAGCTATTGATTGCCGTATTCAAATTAATTCATGAAAAAATGTTACTTAGGTCCTTTTGAAAAGTTAAGCGAGATTTCCTTGAAAATAATAAGAAAAACTTCGAGTGCAAATTCTGAAGGATTACCCGTTTTTTTAACTTTATTACCGTGTTAAAGGATTTCCTTTAAAATCCAAAGATATCTCAATGAAATAGAATTTTTGATCGGAGAGGGTCGTTTGACAGAAAGCCAAATGTTGTTGGGTCAAATATGGCATTTGACCGAACAAACCATTTAACGGAAGCCCATCTACCCTAGCAGCACACATGTGGTATAGTGGTTTCTGACACCTAATATGTTACTGAATTCGGTTACATATAAGTTGTTGGAACCAAATCGGTCCAAATTGTGCTGCAAGGGTAGGCTAAAGTTATTTCGCCAAAAAATGTCATTTGGTTGAAAGGTACATACGGTCCAAACTGTCGTTAGGCCAAACAGTTCCAATTGGCCGAAATGGTCGTTTGACAGAAAGAGCCATTTGGCCGAAATGGACATCCGGCCTAAAGTGTCTGAGAGTGTTATGCAGAATGGCTCTTTTTGCAAAACGGTATCTTCGGCTAAATGATCTATTCGGCAAAACAACATTTTCGGTCAAACGACAATTTCAGCCTGAAGGGTTGCTAGGGCAAACAAGTTTGTTGGCCGAATTACGAGCTCGGCCGAATATCCCGTTCAATTCCACCAAATGGAATTTTGCTTACCGTGTTATTCGGCCAAATGGCATTCGAACAAATGGCCTTTCGCCGAATGACTTAAGACCAAACGACAGGAAGGGTAATTTGGGCGAAAGGTGTTTGGCCGAATAAATCATTAGACGCGTTTGGCCGAAAATGTCATTTAGCCGAAATGGATATACGGCCGAAAATATCGTTTGGTCATTTGGCCGAAAAAGTCGTTTGGCCAAATAGGTCATTTGACCGAAAATACCGTTTACCGAAAATACCGTTTACCGAAAATGTCATTTGGCCCAAATGGCCGTCTTGGTAAAAGGTCATTTGGTCCTTTCTGTCAAGCGACCAGTACGACCAAACGGAATTTTCGGCCTGTCAAACCTGTTGCTAGTTCGATTCTGCTGTAGTCACTTTTTCATCTTTTGTGGATGTCATCATATTGTCGATAAAGTAATTTCGCAACAATTTCGTAAGTAAAAACAACCATGAATGTTATTGTTCTGATGTATTATTTGCAGGGTTCGTACTTTTCATTTTGGGGAAACGAAAACAAGCGAGCCAGGGGTACCTCGGACAAAAATGCAGTCTTTAAAGACGGATGAAACATCTTTTACTCAAAACTTATCGTAAAGTTTCTCTAATTTTGTGAAAAAATAAAAGAAAATCGTTTGTCTTGTACATAATATGCACGATCAGTAGATCCTATCAAATCCTGCCTTTTTTCGCAAAAATTGGAAGAGGTGTTTATAAAAAGATCAAAATAAAACCATAACAGAATGAACAGAACATCAACAAAAATGGTCCTGGGTTGCGCAATCTACCTGATCAAAACCTCCATGTTGACTGCTTTTTGGGAATATTGTTAAGATTTGTTTCCATAATATTCTTAACATAAAGCTACTCTTGAGTCTACAGATTCAGAAACCTCATTTGAAACCGAGCAAATGAAGACTTTTCACGAAAATCTCAGCTGCTTCGTGAGGACAAGAAAATCTCAGCATCAGGCCTTTTTTCTCGCGCATAATGATGTCTCGGAAAATCTGCGTGAGAGCATCTCAGGACTCGTGAAAATGGTGAGATTACCATCCCTGATTATTTGGCAGTAGTGACCGGAAGCCTAATTTTGAAGGTTCAAATGCGAGTTGAATCAACAGGCCTGTTGACTCAACCCTTCTTTTAAATAAACTATTTATTCCTGTCCATGGATAATTTGACGTTGATATTTCAAGTGTCGCTTCTTTTAAAAGATTTTTATTTATTTTTATTTTTGTTGTTTAATAGAGTGCATTTTTCAAACAGGCTTAAGTTCAAGCACTAAATTAAAAAATAAAAATATTTTCCATTTTTATATCTCCCTTCACAAGCTTCCTTATTTGAATGGTAATGGTCTTCTTTAAGCTTTCTTCTTTAAACTTTTTTTCACATCTTACTTAAAAAAGCTCGAAAAGCTCTTTTCAAAAGGCTTGAAGTACCATGCCTTTCCAAAGGTTAACTAATTCTTAAATAGGCTTGAACAACAACTGCCTATTCAGAATTTGGAGGTGCCGGCTCTCTGAAAGCCTAACATAACTCTAATACTAACAAGATTCTCCTGAAACAAGCCCTTTTAAGTAGCATCAAGCTTTATACTTGTCAGTAGTAGCTAACAGATAATTCATTTTTAAAGTGGTTTTGGAAGCATCCTTTCATCTGAAAGTATAATTTGTAGATCTCTTAAAAAAGCTCGGAAGGTTTCTATTAAGATCTTCTCGATAGTCTCCTTTTATTTTAGCCTCTCTGCATGGATCAACGCAAGACTCAAGCCTTCCTTTATTAGAGGTTGAAATTCGGATTCCTTCAAAGAGACATGAAGTGTTTCTCATTTAAGATACAAATTCCGAAGCCTTTACCTTATAATAAAATAAATGACCTTCTTTTAAAATAAATGACCGATAGTAAAATAAATGACTGAAATTTAAACATACTTGATTTGGTAATAATCAGCTACAGAACCATCGTGTGGACAGAAAAGTGTACAAGAACAGAGTTCTGTTTAGAATAGCTTAAAAAGACCATTGCCCTCTACAAGAGGCTCGAGAAATAGCCTCCTTATTGCTACAATGGTTAACTGACCACTTTCAAATGAGCTTGAAGCCTCCCCTAGAATGCGTTCATCACTATTTTTCTTCAACAGGCTTGAAGCGTCCATTCAAGATTCTTAATGCCTTCTTTTAAGCGGCTAAATAAAAATGAACCATTCAAGAGACTTGGAAAGGTTCAAAAAAGCAATTACGGAAGAACTGGACAGAAATACTCCGAATGCCTCCTATTCAGACTACTGAAACTTTAACATATGACATTACTGTGACTCGAAGATACAATTAACTCGACGACGTATTGACAGCCGATACTATTAAAAGCTTGAAACCTCCCATCAAATGTCAGATTTCTCTTATTACAATAGGCTTAAATTAATCTATTTTTCAAAGGGCGTCCTACCAGAATACTATCATTACTCTCTTATGGCTCGGAAATTGTTGCTTCCAATAAATGGCAACGAGTACTACCGTTGTCAACATAGACTACTTTCAGGTAAGAAGCCTCCTCCTTAAGTAACTAATATAGCCTTACATATTCAAGAGACTTATTCAGAACATCTCTTCAAGTTGAGCTTCCATTCTTTTCTCCGGTTTATAGGAGCATAGACTTGAATCAGCTCAGATAATGTATCGGTATGATCACAATACAAAGCCTCAGGCCGCAGTGACCTAGTGAGCAACATAGCGAAGTCGTCTTGAAAGGTATCTCTCGGAAGAGACATGGAATCCTACTTTCAAGAGGATACCAGTCCTATTAAGACTACAACTGGTCCAAGCTCTCGAAAAAAAAAAAAAAATCTGTAGGAAATCGACGTTGAACTTAATTTGAATTGAAGTTTCAAAAGTCCGTATAGAAATTTCAAAAATTTTTTGCAGAGCCACATGTTTCTTTAGTTTTCAGGCCCTTAAAGTTTTCACGCATATCTTAAGAATTACGATTATTTTGAAAATTATTAAACAGCGAAAAACATAGAGGTACCTTTCAATTAATGCAAACATTCTCCTGTGAAACTTGGATATTTCTCGTCAAGAAAAGGTTGAGAACCGCTGTTTTCACTAGTATTATTTGCAGGGTTCTTAGAGCTTTTCCATTTTGAAAATTCAAAACAAGCGATTACCCCCGAATTTATGTCTTTTTCGCAGAAAGTCTTTGGCAGTGAAAAAAACTCAGTTATCGTTTTCATCAGAAGCCTCAAGGCAACATCGAAAATCAAAAAGCAACAATCGTGCCTACTTGATGAAATTCTGTAGTTTCGTTTGAGGACGACTGCATTGGGCCGGGCACTTACTCAGAATGTCGCAAAAATTTCCCGGTGAAAATGTTCTCGACAAAAATAAAGATAAAACCATAACAGGCTCGAGTGGATACAGGATACAGCGGGCACAGGTGGATTGATCAGGTGGAAGATGACTTGCGGACCCTCCGTAGACTGCGTGGTTGGCGACGTGTAGCCATGGACCGAATGGAGAAGACTCTTATATACCGCACAGGCCACTTCGGCCTTAGTCTGCTGAATAAATAATAAATAATGGTTAAGCCATTTTTTACGCTCCATATAAATTGATTTGTATGGGAAAAATTCTACATGGGGGGAGGGGGGTTGAAAAACCCACAAAAATTGCTTACGTAATTAGGGCCTATAACCATAATTTGGCCGCACAAAGCAGAACAAATCAACTACCTGCACACCGATCAGAAACACGATCAAATGCATATCAATTGATTTACTTCTCGACCGCACCAGATTCTGTACTTACTTGCCCGATAGTTTCTGCAAATTATGGAAGATCGCACTTGTCTCGACCGGAGCAAAGCGCAATACAAGTGCATGATCTACCGAATATCAAAAATATATTTTTTATTCTTCCGCCCGCGACGAACAACAGACTTACTGTACTCACTTTCCCGATGGCTCCGAAAATAATTTCCAAATGAATATTTTGGAAAAACTAAGAGAATTTTATTGGAAATTTACTCGGAATTTCTCAAGATTCTTAAAAATTTCTTAAAATTAAAAATTCTTTCTCAATATTTTTTAAAAATGCAGAAAAAAAACTTTTAAAAATTTATGTAATAAAAAATTGCCACGCCGATTCACGCCGCCGCCGCCGCCAGTTAAAATGGCTCTCGGCTTGACGCCAAAAACGCCGCCACCGCCGGCTAAAATTCTGACAAACGCCGCCGCAGACAATTTTTGGACCGGCGAACACCTCTACCCCTTCCCCTCTGTCACACTTTTTGTATGAAGCATTCGAAAATATTGTATGGGTTGTCACACTTCAGGCAACACCCCCTCCTTTAAACGAATTCTATGGATGTTCCCTAATACCATTGCTTTTTCTGATGAGATGAACATCGGAGCCATAATATGAAATCCAGGAGCAGTTTCACTATTTCATTTTTCTCGAGCATAAACATGGAGGGACAAAAATTTACACTATTTTCAATATTTTTTTTTAATTTACTTTAAACATGCATTAAAGTGTATAAAGTTTAAGCCAAATTTGAGCCTAGTCAGTCATAAAAAAAACCCCTGCCAATAATAGAACAAAACCTGCCAAAGCCGTCATTCCCCCTACATAATTAGTCGACATCATCGAAGTCTGAACAATTAAAAAAATACAAAAAATAATCACACTACCACGTCTAAAGACGTTGTTTGGCTCTAGAGGGTTAATTGCATACATACCTTATTCTGTACCATTCCAATTTGAATTCAACACGATCATGCTAAACATTAATTGTCAAATAATTAAATTTATTTTAAACCTGGAACCTGTTCAAATTATTAGTCTAGAATGAAATTATTCACGAGCCCAAAATTGCATATTGCAATTCACTTGCAACCATGACTGGAGACTTACGAGTAACAATTTCTCATTCGACTGGAAAATTTCTCTGAATATCGAAAAGCAAATTACAAAGGTTGATCTAAACTACATTTATGAATCAAATTATTAGCAATGATACATACTCACCGTCACCATCATGACTAATCATGTTCAATCGCACTTGATTCATAGTTTGGAAACCGCTGCGGAACTGAGTTAAATTCATTTCAGCGTCGCATCGGGTCGTCCAGTCCAGTACATCAAGTTTCGCGATTGTTGTTGTTTGCCGGTTTAAGGGCGCTTTATCTACCTATGTGGAAGCTACCCGCTCGCTATCTGCCGTCTCTGTCGCGTGCAAGACTGCAAGGCAGAGACCGGTCGGTGCAGCGGCCAACAACGGTGGAATGCAGTAGCAGGTGACGGTGGGCTGGGAACCTTTCGGCCGGGGGCAGAGGGGAAGCCGTCTGTTTTTATTCGCCTGGTTTCTCGACCGGGCGCCCTCAGTTCGCAATCGAGTCCACTCCGGACTAGTACACTATCCTATCTACGGACGATTTGTTAATCTCAGTCTCAGCCAGACAGTCGCGAGCGCACTCGGTGATCGTTCGGGTCCCACGGAGAACGTATTTGTTTACTACATTGCCTGCCCTGCCGCAACTTGATTGCAAATTTTATTCGCGAAGTCTGTAAACAGGTGTAATCACCGTGATTAAATCGCACATACATGTCGTATCTCGCCGCAGTGGATTGTTTATTCGATCGAGCAGAGTCGGGAGGACTGTGGATGTCACGTGGAATGCCGTGCGGTGATCGTGCTGCTACTATACAGGGCAAAATAAACCGCGAGTGATTATCAATCTTGAATACTTTTGAATTTATTACTAACAAAACTGACATTTTTCCTTCTTTTAACCGCTGCATGAGTGTATCATATGTGTCTTGTCTACGATCCGTGCTGTGAACACTTCTTATCTATGCTACGAACGTATCATATTTCATTCACACATAACACGGTGTCACACTGGTTGTAATTTTTCAAGGAAAAAAGCTCACTTTAGTACATATTACAAGTACATTTTATATAATTGAAAAATGTTCCTTCCCTCCTAATAGCTTGGTCACCTTGTACTTGTCCTATTTAGATACACGATTCATTAATCGGGTTCTAATGTGTAGCACTGTGTAATTGAAATCACGTCAAATCATTACATTCCAGCGGCAACAATGGCTGCCCCATCGGGAAAGATGGGATCGCTATCGTTCGCAGCGGCAGTTCCACCAGCCTCGGTAAATCCAAGCGGACTCACCAGGAGCTGGAACATACGAACCACCAACCGGCCGAGGCCTGCACCGCAGTCATCCGTACGGTGACGGTTCCGCAGAAAATCATCATTCCGGTTCTGGGGAAATCGACACCCGGCGAATCGACCATTACGATTGCACCACCGCCACAATCATCCCCATCCTCATCTTTATCATCCCTCGCTACTAATAACAGTGCGTCAGCCCCCGCCAGCAGCGGGGGCGATCCTAGGACGGAAGGACGACGACCATCATCATCATCATCAGCAAGGGGTTTTCCAGTTAAGAGCGCGGTAGTTACGAGGGCGGCTGCGACAGCGCGGACCACGACCGCGACGTAAGGATCGAATTTCTCACACAGTGTATCATCTATCTAACTACATATATCTACTCATCATAAATGCCCCTGGCCGTAGCCAATGCTTTGCTGTAGAAATAGCTGCTATTATAACTGTCGGTAGTTTCTATCGTATACTAACACACGCCCACAATTGTTCAAATGTATTCCGAATTCCGGCTATAATTTGCTTGCCTTAGCTTGAGTAGGGTAGCTCTACCGTTTGACGAGCGAGGTAGGTTTTTTGTGCGAACCCGTCCTTAGCCAACTTAGGGACATTGCATTGCATGCCTTTGGATTTAGTTTTAGTAATTGAGCAGGATAGTGGTGTGCTAGATGTGCTACATGCGGATTTTTTTCGATTAAGTAAAAAAGGTGTGGAACCAGTATTTTCAAATTACACGGATTGTGTAAATTTCACCTCAATCTTTCAATAATTTTATGTTATTAATCACGTTCAAATTAAAAATCATACAACCGGTCGCTGATGAACAGAAGCTGAGCGTCACCGGCATCCACGCTTTTTATTTTTTGATTTCTACTGAATTCAGTTTGATAAACATTTAGTTATTGCCGGGACTTACTTTCACATTTTAGAATTGTGATGTATGTATTTTCTTAACCAGAGGTTCCCAAACTTTTTGGAAACCCAACAGAATCCTTTGTTGCTTGCGATTCACCAAATACAAAATGCACAGATTTTTAGAAATTGGATAAAACATTATTTTGCGATTGAGCAAATCATAGTAGGGGAAATGATGGCGTTGGCAGGTTTTGTTCCATTATTGTCAGGGGGTTTTCTATTATTCATATTAAAGAATATTGTGGCCAAATTTCATAATATTTGGTCAACAAACACTCTTCTGACAATAATAGAACAAAACCTACCAAAGCAATAATTTCCCCTAAATTGTTCTGCAATGTTCTTGATATTATAACAATTTAAGATTCAGTACAATCAAAGTCAATTGCCTATATTCCGGGGATTAAACCACCCGACTTGGACATTAATTTACATTGTTCTGAAAACTCATATGTGAATATGTACCTTGAGCATGCCTTATTCTGCGCGGCTCCTAATTCTGCACACTATGACAATATTTTTTTTTATTTCTTTACTGTTATTATTATATTTACTTACATTTCATCAAAAAGTTGGGAATTTATTGTTGTCATGGGCACACAATAATGCAATAAATTAGCGTTGATAACGGGAATATGCAGAAAAACAAAATATCGAAAAATGACAAAAAATGGCAGCAGCGTTAAACCGCACGAAAACCATTTTTTCTCGTGTTTGAGCAAAAAAAGATTTGGACTAGAGGTGTGCGAATTTTGCCGAGCTGCAGAAATAAAAACTGAGTGTGTACAATTTCTTGTTGAAATTTTGAAAAACTCTCCGTAAAAAACTAAGAAAAGAACTTATAGTCTAGAATTTTTGTACAGCAAAGAAGCCAAGCAGAAAGCCATTTGGCCGAATGCTTCAAGGCTGATAGTTGTTTGGTCGAATTTGTCGCTTGACCGAATAAGCCATTTGGTAAAAGACTATCTAGCATAAAGTTATTTGGCCTACTTTGTCATTCGTTCGAACAGTCCATTTGGATGAAAAAATCGGTTGGCCGAATAGCTAAATTGGTCGAATTTGCCTTCAGGCCGAAATTACATTCGGACAAAAGTGTCGTTCGTCTGCAGCCCATTTTGGTTAATTTCAAGGCATTAACGGAAGAATATATTGAATTTCGCCAGAAAAACTGATCATCTTCCCCAGAAAATTCTATATTTTTTTTCAGAATGTTCATTTGACAATTATTTTCACATTTTCCACGGGAACTACTTTGAAGTGTTTAGAATTCTTTGAAATTACCAAAAGGAGCTCTTTGGATTTGGATTCATCGGATTTTACATGAGAGTCTCTTCAAAGTTTCAAAAGTTTTTCCAAATTTCTACAGGAAGATATTCTTCAAAATTTGCACAGAAAATTGTTCATAATTGTAGGAGCTTGTGACTGGTTGAAGGGATGCTTCCACGTTGACTTCCTCAATCTAGATTAATTAAGACGACTAGACTAGCGCCAACGTTAAAACCGAAATCCACGGGAGACTCTTTGGAATTTTCGCAAATTTTTAAAATCCTTAGATTTTTAAGATTTTTTTTTTTATTTTTACAAGAAACTCTTTTTTATTGTCCATAAGAAATTCTAGGGAAATTCCATTGGCCGAAAGCGACAAACGGCCGAGCTGGTAATTTGTGAAAGACGTTTGC
Organism: Armigeres subalbatus; assembly: GCF_024139115.2. NCBI lineage: Eukaryota > Metazoa > Arthropoda > Insecta > Diptera > Culicidae > Armigeres > Armigeres subalbatus. The sequence goes on from NC_085139.1 coordinate 294,982,229, forward strand.
CCTAACAAGTCGTCTGGTAGAATAGATTGTTTAGCCGAAGAAGTCATTAGGCTAAAAATGCCGTTTGGCCGAAAATGTCAATTACTAAACGGATCATATGGTCATAACTGGCCTTTTCGACAAATGACTATTAAACAAAATTCCGTAACCTCTACTTTTTAAGTCAATACTGGTCTTTAACCCAAAATTTCGTTTAGGCGAGCCGAACTGATTGTTCATCTGAAAATATTATCAGCTCAGCAATGGTTCGGCCGAAAATGTAAATTGGCCAAAAGCGACATACAGCCAAAAGAAGATTCGGCCGAACGAAAAACAACAATTTCGGCCAAATGGCATTTTCTGCGAAAAGTGTCGTTCGGCTGAATTGATCATTTGGTTAAAAAGTCGTTCAGCCGATAGGTTATGTGGTAAAAATGCCGTTTGTCCCCGAATGGGTTGTTTGCAGAAAGGACATTTTCGGGCCAAGTGGTTCTTTCTGTCAAATGGCCATTTCTACCAAACGACATTTTCAGTCAAATGATCTATTCGGTATATCGATTTTTAACAACCAAATTACCAGTTCGGCTGAATGTCCCTTTCGGCTATATGTCGACCTGATAACGGTTTCAGAAGTGCGATAAATGGCTATTTCGCCATTAATGTCATTCGGTCAATCGGGTGGACATTTTCGACTATACTATTCGTTCAGTAATTGTCATTTGGCCGTATGACCCGTTGGGCCAAACGACATTTTCGGTCAAAAAGACGGTATTTTCGTGCTGATGACATATTGGACCATATGACATATTTTTCGGGCAGCAGGGACTATGTCCAAGGGCTTGACGATCCCTCCCCAGGCCATCTGCGAGTTGTGGGGCTTGCCTAGGATGTGGTGGGGTTTGACAGTGGGCCCTGTTAAACCTCTATAAAAAGCTGCATGTATCCGCAAGTAGGCCCCACCAAAGCGACCGTGTGCCGCTCAAAGCGCACAAGCCCAAGTCCTGGTGTTAGGTGGGACGCTAAACAGCCCTGACACGACGGCCCTCCGACGAGACAGGAGGTTTGCGCAGGCCCAATAAGCCGCCTAGAAAACCAATCATTACGAACAATATAAGAGATAATGCGACTCGATATAATCGGCAAAGACCTAGGCGACGAATACAGGATCACGATTGGAAGCTTGGAACATGGAATTGCAAGTCGCTAGGTTTCGCAGGTTGCGACAGGATGATCGACGATGAATTACATCGCCGCAACTTCGACGTCGTGGCGCTGCAGGAGATTTGCTGGACAGGACAGAAAGTGTGGAAAAGCGGGCATCGAGCGGCTACCTTCTACCAAAGCTGTGGCACCACCAACGAGCTGGGAACCGGCTTCATAGTGCTGGGTAAGATGCGCCAACGCGTGATTGGGTGGCAGCCAATCAACGCAAGGATGTGCAAGCTGAGGATTAAAGGCCGTTTCTTCAACTATAGCATCATCAACGTGCACTGCCCACACGAAGGGAGACCTGACGACGAGAAAGAAGCGTTCTACGCACAGCTGGAGCAGACATACGATGGATGCCCACTGCGGGACGTTAAAATCGTCATCGGTGACATGAACGCACAGGTAGGAAGGGAGGAAATGTATAGACCGGTCATCGGACCGGATAGTCTGCACACCCTATCGAATGACAACGGCCAACGATGCATAAACTTCGCAGCCTCCCGCGGAATGGTAGTCCGAAGCACCTTCTTTCCCCGCAAAAATATCCACAAGGCCACATGGAGATCACCTAACCAAGAAACGGAAAACCAAATCGACCACGTTCTAATCGACGGTAAATTCTTCTCCGACATCACGAACGTCCGCACTTACCGAATATTGAATCCGACCACTCCCTCGTTGCAGTATGCCTGCGCTCAAAACTCTCGACGGTGTACAACACGCGTCGAAGTCGGACGCCGCGGCTTAACATTGGGCGGCTACAAGATGGTAGACTAGCCCAAGAATACGCGCAGCAGCTGGAAGTGGCACTTCCAACGGAAGAGCAGCTAGGCGCAGCGTCTCTTGAAGATGGCTGGAGAGATATTCGATCCGCCATTGGTAGCACCGCAACCGCTGCACTTGGCACGGTGCCCCCGGATCAGAGAAACGACTGGTATGACGGCGAATGTGAGCAGTTAGTGGAAGAGAAGAATGCAGCATGGGCGAGATTGCTGCAACACCGCACGAGGGCGAACGAGGCACGATATAAACAGGCGCGGAACAGACAAAACTCGATTTTCCGGAGGAAAAAGCGCCAGCAGGAAGATCGAGACCGTGAAGAAACGGAGCAACTGTACCGCGCTAATAACACACGAAAGTTCTATGAGAAGTTAAACCGTTCACGTAAGGGCCACGTGCCACAGCCTGATATGTGTAAGGACATAAACGGGAACCTTCTTACGAACGAGCGTGAGGTGATCCAAAGGTGGCGGCAGCACTACGAAGAACACCTGAATGGCGATGTGGCAGACGAAGATGGCGGTATGGTGATGGACCTGGGAGAACGCGCGCAGGACATAATTCTACCGGCTCCGGATCTCCAGGAAATCCAGGAGGAGATTGGCCGGCTGAAGAACAACAAAGCCCCTGGGGTTGACCAACTACCAGGAGAGCTATTTAAACACGGTGGTGAGGCACTGGCTAGAGCGCTGCACTGGGTCATTACCAAGATTTGGGAGGAGGAAGTTTTGCCGCAGGAGTGGATGGAAGGTGTCGTGTGTCCCATCTACAAAAAGGGCGATAAGCTGGATTGTAGCAACTACCGCGCAATCACATTGCTGAACGCTGCCTACAAGGTACTCTCCCAAATTTTATGCCGTCGACTAGCACCAACTGCAAGGGAGTTCGTGGGGCAGTACCAGGCGGGTTTATGGGCGAACGCTCCACCACGGACCAGGTGTTCGCCATTCGCCAAGTACTGCAGAAATGCCGCGAATACAACGTGCCCACACATCATCTATTCATCGACTTCAAAGCCGCATATGATACAATCGATCGGGACCAGCTATGGCAGCTAATGCACGAACACGGTTTTCCGGATAAACTGACACGGTTGATCAAAGCGACGATGGATCGGGTGATGTGCGTAGTTCGAGTTTCAGGGCATTCTCGAGTCCCTTCGAAACCCGCAGAGGGTTACGGCAAGGTGATGGTCTTTCGTGTTTGCTATTCAACATCGCTTTGGAAGGGGTAATACGAAGAGCAGGGATTAACACGAGTGGTACAATTTTCAATAAGTCCGTCCAGCTATTTGGTTTCGCCGACGACATAGATATTATGGCACGTAACTTTGAGAAGATGGAGGAAGCCTACATCAGACTGAAGAGGGAAGCTAAGCGGATCGGACTAGTCATCAACACGTCGAAGACGAAGTACATGATAGGAAGAGGTTCAAGAGAAGACAATTTGAGCCACCCACCGCGAGTTTGCATCGGTGGTGACGAAATCGAGGTGGTAGAAGAATTTGTGTACTTGGGCTCACTGGTGACTGCCGAAAATGACACCAGCAGAGAAATTCGGAGACGCATAGTGGCTGGAAATCGTACGTACTTTGGACTCCGCAAGACGTTCCGATCGAATAGAGTTCGCCGACGTACCAAACTGACAATCTACAAAACGCTAATTAGACCGGTAGTCCTCTAGGGACACGAGACCTGGACGATGCTCGTGGAGGACCAACGCGCACTTGGAGTTTTCGAAAGGAAAGTGCTGCGTACCATCTATGGTGGGGTGCAGATGGCGGACGGTACGTGGAGGAGGCGAATGAACCACGAATTGCATCAGCTGTTGGGAGAACCATCCATCGTTCACACCGCGAAAATCGGACGACTGCGATGGGCCGGGCACGTAGCCAGAATGTCGGACAGTAACCCGGTGAAAATGGTTCTCGACAACGATCCGACGGGCACAAGAAGGCGAGGTGCGCAGCGGGCAAGGTGGATCGATCAGGTGGAAGATGACTTGCGGACCCTCCGTAGACTGCGTGGTTGGCGACGTGTAGCCATGGACCGAGCCGAATGGAGAAGACTCTTATACACCGCACAGGCCACTTCGGCCTTAGTCTGATTAAATAAATAAATAAATAACATATTGGACCAAACGGTCTGTTAGGGAAAACGGCTTTTTCGGCCAAATTACAAGTTGGGTTATATTTTGCTTTTAGCCAATGGAATTTCCCAAGAATTTCTTAAGAACTATACTCTTGTCGTTGGGTAACTGCAACATGTTTACGTTTCAGTTAGCGAATACCGTCCGATACCTGCGACGCATTATAGACGTCAGTTATCAGTTGACGTCAGATGCAATAGAAGTGTAATCGAGTTGCATTTGAATTACTTGCAGTTATCGAACGTCTACTGCACCAAGAGTTTCTCGTAGAAATCCAAAGAAATTCCTTAAAAAATCTGAGCAATTTTTCATTGAAATCTACATTTTGAACAATCTTCCTTGGGAATTCTAAACAATTTGCCGTTGAAATTCCGGAGAATTTTCTCGTGAAAATTCCAGAGAATATTCCTTGAAAATTCCTCCTCTCTATGCTATACTATGCCAAACTATCCTCATTTCATTTATTTAGTTGACATCTAAACAGATAACACTGAATCAATAATTTGATGACACAATGCACGGTTCGAGGCCGCATCTCTCCATCCTCGAATACGCCCCACGCTCGCCAAGTCGTTTTGCACCTGGTCTGCCCATCTCGCTCGCTGCGCTCCACGCCGTCTCGTACCTGCCGGATCGGAAGCGAACACCATCTTTGCAGGGTTGCTGTCCGGCATTCTTGCAACATGTCCTGCCCATCGTACCCTTCCGGCTTTAGCTACCTTCTGGATACTGGGTTCGCTGTAGAGTTAAGCGAGCTCATGGTTCATTCTTCGCCGCCACACACCGTCTTCTTGCACACCGCCAAAGATGGTCCTAAGCACCCGTCTCTCGAATACTCCGAGTGCTTGCAAGTCCTCCTCGAGCATTGTCCATGCTTCATGTCCGTAGAGGACAACCGGTCTTATAAGCGTCTTGTACATGACACATTTGGTGCGGTGGCAAATCTTTTTCGACCGCAGTTTCTTCTGGAGCCCGTAGTAGTCCCGACTTCCACAGATGATGCGCCTTCGTATTTCACGACTAACGTTGTTGTCAGCCGTTAGCAAGGATCCGAGGTAGACGAATTCCTCGATCACCTCGAAGGTATCCCCGTCTATCGTAACACTGCTTCCCAGGCGGGCCCTGTCGCGCTCGGTTCCGCCCACAAGCATGTACTTTGTCTTTGACGCATTCACCACCAGTCCAACTTTTGTTGCTTCACGTTTCAGGCGGGTGTATAGTTCTGCCACCTTTGCAAATGTTCGGCCGACAATGTCCATGTCATCCGCGAAGCAAATAAATTGACTGGATCTGTTGAAAATCGTACCCCGGCTGTTACACCCGGCTCTCCGCATGACACCTTCTAACGCAATGTTGAACAACAGGCACGAAAGTCCACCACCTTGTCTTAGTCCCCGGCGCGATTCGAACGAACTAGAGTGTTCGCCCGAAATCTTCACACAGTTTTGCACACCATCTATCGTTGCTTTGATCAGTCTGGTAAGCTTCCCAGGGAAGCTGTTCTCGTCCATAATTTTCCATAGCTCTACGCGGTCTACACTGTCGTATGCCGCCTTGAAATCAACGAACAGATGGTGCGTTGGGACCTGGTATTCACGGCATTTTTGAAGGATTTGCCGTACAGTAAAGATCTGGTCCGTTGTCGAGCGGCCGTCAACGAAGCCGGCTTGATAACTTCCCACGAACTCATTCACTAATGGTGACAGACGACGGAAGATGATCTGGGATATCACTTTGTAGGCGGCATTAAGGATGGTGATCGCTCGAAAGTTCTCACACTCCAGTTTGTCGCCTTTCTTGTAGATGGGACATCTAACCCCTTCCTTCCACTCCTCCGGTAGCTGTTCGGTTTCCCAAATTCTGACTATCAGTTTGTGCAGGCAAGTGGCCAGCTTTTCCGGGCCCATCTTGATGAGCTCAGCTCCGATACCATTCTTACCATTCTTACATTCTTACTGTTGAATGGCATCCTTAACTTCCCTCAAGGTGTGGGCTGGTTGGCTTCCATCGTCCGCTGAACTGACGTAGTCATCTCCTCCGCTGCCTTGACTTTCACTGCCTGTACTCTCAGCGCCATTCAGATGTTCCTCGTAGTGCTGCTTCCACACGTTCGTCCGTCAAGATGCTCCCATCCTTATCCCGGCACATTTTGGCTCGCGGCACGAAGCCTTTTCGGGATGCGTTGAGCTTCTGATAGAACTTGCGTGTTTCTTGAGAACGGCACAGCTATTCCATCTCCTCGCACTCGACTTCTTCCAGGCGGCGTTTCTTCTCCTGAAAAAGGCGGGTCTGCTGACTCCGCTTCCGTCTATAACGTTCCACGTTCTGCCGGGTACCTTGTTGCAGCGCGACCGCCCGCGCTGCGTCCTTCTCCTCCAGAATCTGTTTGCGCTCTTCGTCGAACCAATCGTTCCGTCGACTTCGTCCCATATACCCGACGTTGTTCTCCGCTGCGTCGATAATGGCTGCTTTGACTGTATTCCAGCAGTCCTCAAGAGGGGCCCCATCGAGCTTACCCTCTTCCGGCAGCGCTGCCTTCAGATGATGCGCGTATGCAGTGGCGACATCAGGTTGCTTCAGTCGCTCTAGATCGTACCGCGGCGGTCGTCGGTACCGAACATTGTTGATGACGGATAGTTTAACCATCACCAGATAGTGGTCAGAGTCGATGTTAGAGCCACGATATGTCCTGACATCGATAATGTCGGAGAAGTGCCGTCCATACATCAGAACGTGGTCGATTTGTAATTCTGTCTGCAGTGGTGATCTCCAGGTGTACCGATACGGAAGGCTGTGTTGGAAGTAGGTGCTGCGAATGGCCATATTCTTGGAGACAGCGAAATCAATTAGTCGTAGGCCGTTTTCGTTCGTCAGCCGGTGAGCGCTGAACTTCTCAATAGTCGGGCTAAGCTCCTCCTCTTGGCCAACCTGAGCGTTCAAATCTCCTATGATGATTTTGACGTCGTGGCTTGGGCAGCTGTCGTACTCACGTTCCAGCTGCGCGTAGAATGCGTGCTTATCATCATCAGTGCTTCCGGAGTGTGGGCTATGGACGTTGATTATGCTGAAGTTGAAGAACCGGCCTTTGATCCTCAACCTGCACATTCTTTCATTGATCGACCACCACCCGATCACGCGCCTTTGCATATTGCCCATCACTATGAAGGCTGTTCCCAGCTCGTGTGTGGGTGTGTTGCCGCAGCTCTGGTAGATGGTATGATTACCTCCAAACGTTCGTACCATTGATCCCTTCCAACAAACCTCCTGCAGCGCTACGATGCCGAATCCACGGTCCTTGAGCACATCGGCGAGTATGCGTTTACTCCCGATGAAGTTGAGAGATTTGCGGTTCCACGAACCGAGTTTCCAATCGCTAGTCCCTTTTCGTCGCGGTGGTCTTCGCCGATGGTTCCGGTCTGTACTCTCTTGTTGATTGTGCGTTGCGTGAGTTTTTTTTTGCTGGCTTGCAGGGCCTGACACCAAATCCCCCAAATTTCCGGTGGACCATTGTGCACAGTTTCACTTAAAGTCCCTCGCTGGCACTCGGACGATGATAAGCCGCCCCTAACATGGAGAACAGACGCTGTTGTGATCCGATCCTGACATGGAGAACAGACGCTCAATAATATTTGCACCTCCGGAGAGGAGCAAACCCCCTTTCCCTGTCAGCATACGACCATAGTTCCCACCGGGGTTGGTTACCCGATCTTCCCTAAGGTTGCTCGTATCCCGGCCACCACCACGGGGAGGTAAGGATAGGAGTTGCTGGGTATGAGGCTAAGGACCGCGAGATGGGGTCTATTTTGTTCCTTCAGGTACGCGAAGTACCAATGGTACGCTTTACCCAGCATTTGCCGTGCCCTGTTCGTGCCGTGTTCTGATTGATAACCTACCCTACCCACTCTATCCCTGTGTTGATATTCCTTATTATGGTAGCCGTGAATCGCATATTTGTCCCATATGAATAGGAAACCCAGCAAAGATGGGACAGATATGCGATTCACGGCAGTATATTAGACACGTGCTCCAAAGTTACACAGTTGAATCATTTCACAGATTTCGGTGAATTTATCTTCAATTAACCGCGAAATTTCAACAGCAGGATTGTTCGGTAATTATTCAACCGATTTTCTTCGATTTTTTCCCTTGTTCAACTGTCAAAACCACCGAAAATCTGTAAAATTATTTACCGAACAGTTCTGATATTGAGATTTCGGTGAAATTTGACAGAAATCTGCGATTTATTTTAAGTGTGTAGACTGTTTTTTCTCATTCAAATATACTGATGGCCTTCCCAAGTCCAAAGTTAAAGAGTACTCACATGTTCCGGTTTTGGTAAAATCTATCTAGACGCTTAGAACTATTTACTAGATATTTTTACTGCAGAATTATGTACTACAAATACCTTTTGGATAGACTTCATTCTATACTTCATGTTATACCGATATAATTTATGCATCCTTGTAGCTTTTTATAGACTGCTAGTAGAATTGATACAATGCGCACACTGTACCTACTTTCCTCAAACAATTCAACCAACACGCGTTCCACCTCTCTAACACCATAGTTTCCACTTTTTATTCTCATCTCACAGAGTAATGTCCTCGCCGCTAACGCGTCCCATGTCCGGTCGAATACCGGGCAAGCGCCCGCCACTGCTCCAGTCAGCCCTGACGGGCGCTAGCACGTCATCGCCCTCACCGGCGTCCCCGGCCTACACCAGCGTATCGTCCGATGTCATTTCCGCCGTACAGTCCCAGCTGCCCAGTGAATCGCGGGACGGCAAAATTCAGCTGCAGATCCTAACGCAACCGGAACAGCAGCACCGGGCCCGTTATCAAACCGAGGGCTCACGGGGTGCCGTCAAGGATCGCAGCGGCAACGGTTTCCCGGTGGTACGGCTGGTCGGTTCCACGAAACCGGTCGTCCTGCAAGTGTTCATCGGCACCGACATGGGCCGGGTGCAGCCGCACATGTTCTACCAGGCGTGCAAGGTTTCCGGCAAAAACTCGACGCCCTGCGTCGAGCGCAAGCTCGAGGGAACCATGGTCATTGAGGTGGACATGAAGCCGGAAAACGACATGACGGTGACGTGCGATTGCGTCGGCATTCTGAAGGAACGCAACGTCGACGTGGAGCACCGCTTTCCGAACCAGAGCGGGCCGCGGGCCAAGAAAAAGTCCACCCGCTGTCGGATGGTGTTCCGGGCGGCTGTTACGAACGAGGACGGCTCCCTGGAAATGCTGCAGGTGTGCTCCCAGCCGATTGTGTGCAGTGAGTATCCTTTTGTTCAAATCTGTTGTCAGTTGAAACCTAATGCCATTGAAGTCAAACCAGATAGTGAATAGTTTAGAACCTTAAAAGTCCTACCAAAATGTATGTTACCAAATTTTAAACAAAACATTCTAAAAAGTCGCTCAATTCATTCTAAAGTATTGGATTTCAAAAAATAAACGTCTCGTACTTGACTCGACTGAAGTCGACCTTACCGATGGGGGTCCCGTAGCGTGGTTGGCTACACGTTCGCCTTAGCAGGCCTGGTAGCGGGTCACTTTTTAGTGATTTGGCCACTTTTTTCGGGCTAGTCACTAAAACGTCACTAAAGTCACTTTTTCTCGCAAAAAGTCACTATTTTCAACTATTTTGAAACTATTTACCATAAAGCTTCATGTATCCATCGGATGATGCTTTGTTCATGGCGAAAATTAAATTACGGATCATGGAAAAATGATCGCTCTGAAACTTCGCCAGCCATTTAACTCGCTGCTCTTATTGGCATTTCACCAGTAGCTAATTGAAGGTGTTTTACATCACAATTTAAAAATTGGTATACAGTCATACAAATCCCTGTCGACCTGGAGACCTGTCGATTTCAAGTTTTTTTCAAACTCAAGCTTTATACAGTAGGGGAAGGTGGGGATACTTGACCCCTTGGGAGACATGATTCTCCCCTGTTTTACCAAGAACTAAAATAGTATTATATTGTTATAGCGTGTTTTTATAATAGATCCTCTAGACAAATGATCGTTATGTGGCAAGTTATTTTTTTGATTGACAATCTTATTTAATCTATTATTTACTGTGTTTTGTTCCTCCTAAAAATGTTTTTTAGTAGCCACGCAAAATTTGAACAACTTCTTCCAATAATGACCAAATGTTATCATCACAAATCACAAATCCATAAATAAACCTAATGATCTTAATTGATAAAAAGGTCCACATTCCACCACAATTTCAGGATTTTGAATTGTTGCCTCAATTTGAGGAGAATTGATCCCTCATTAGTCATCCATATAAAAAAATAATTTGTTCTCAATTTTTTGTAATTGGAAAAATGTTAAGAGGGGTTTGCTCTAAAAAAAAATATTGAGTAGATATCATAGAAAGGAGATCAAGTCTACCCAATTTTGAAGTTTGCATGCGCTGTCGAATTCCATAGCAAAAATCGTTCATAAATACGCACCGCCAGTCGGAAAATCTGACAAATCGTAGAATTTTCTGCAACTTTCTAAAGTAGAATCCAATGATCGCCGAAAAATCATTTTCGGGAAAGAAAAACAGGTGTTATGAGTGATCCTAACCATATTTCGCTCACTTTCAGTGGCGTAAAAATTTGATTTGCTTGCAAGACTACTCATAGTTTTGAGTAGCGCTGCTTTTGACTGATATTAAGTAGGTCAAAAGAGAGGGCAATACAATTTTACTTAGTCACTGATTAGACAAAAGTTAGCGTGTACGATTTTCGTTTCTCATCTGAGTTTCTCTTAATAGAAAAGAGTGGTAAATGGAAGCCACAATTTACGGAAAAAATATTCTTCTTCGATCAAAAAAACGCTTGATTTCGTCTCATCGAACTTGCAACTGAAATTAGAAATCACTATTTGGTCACTTTTTCTGCAACTGAATGTCACTTTTTGGTCCCTTTTTTCGTCAGCTTTGGTCACTAAAGTCACTATTTCTAGTGGTTTCGGTCGCTACCAGCCCTGCTTATAAGCGAATGGTCATGGGTTCGATTCCCAGCCCCCACCAAACCATCGTCAGTCGTTGGATGCGCAGCCTATGTGGTAGCGTATTGGGAGACGCGCCTATCATCATGGCTGTCTGATGACGACTGACAACTTGTTCTTCTCGGAGGCATTCCTCCAACGTTACCTTTTTTGCATTTGTAGGGTAGGATGGGACAAGATAGGTCGCTTAAGGCGAACCTTCTATGCCTCAAAACAAAAACATTTTAATTTAACTTTTTACCATGGATCTATAAAACTAACGCATATTCTGTATACCAAGGGTATGAAATAACGAAAATTTCACTTTTTATTCCATTTTGAGTCATAAAAATTAAAATCAATTTTTCAGTCAATCAAAAATGGATCACCTTTTGATTATACAATTAATCTTGTTTTTATTCTTCTTCTTCTTCTTCTTCTTCAATGGCTCTACATTCCAACTGGAACTGCTTTCCAACTTAGTATTCTTGGATTCTCCTCAGATATTAATTGAAAGCTTTTCTATGCCCGCTATCGCATGAGTATGTATCTTGTGTGGCAAGTACAATGTACACACTATGCCCAATCGAACTCGCCATCTCCGGATTGGAAATCCTACGCCAATTGTGTTTTTATTCACAATATTCAATCGCAATCGCAGATAGATATGTTTATTGCAAAGGATTTTATTAAATAGAAAAGGATTTTTAAGCTTTTGATGAAAAAATATCTAACATTTAAAAATGTCTGCAATTTCTTATGTGAAAGACAAAAAATTAACCCCAAAATGCTCGAAGATAACCTTAGAATGATTAAATCAGTAGAGTGGCTCAAAAAACACTTTTTCAAATTTTTTGATGGGCCGCCCTCTTATTCGGTTCTGTTTGGTGCCCTGATGCTCTGGACAAAATTTCAGCCAAATCGGTCAACGTTTGGGCGGTGCTAAACTCATTGGAAGTTTATATGGAAAAATGTATGCAGAAACATCCCAAAACAGTGATTTGCAGTTGGACGGCACAATTAACGATCAAGAACCATGATATTCATTCAGTTCTTGTAGAATTAAATACAGAATGTTATGCTGAAAACCGCGAGAAGATTAGAGTTTATTAGGCAAAGATATTAGCATTTTACTGGAGTGTAGTAGGGGTGAATTTATTTCTTTTCAAAGGTAAAAGAAACGAAATTTGCTCAAACCCCACTTCAGAGAAATGCTAATAACTTAGCCGGGCAAACTCTAATCTTCTCGCGGTTTTCTGCATTACATTCTGTATTAAATTCTCCAAGATCTGAATGAGTATCATAGTTCTTCATCGTAAGTTCTGCCGTCCAACTGCAATTCACTGTTTTTGGATGTTTCTGCATACATTTTTCCATATAAACTTCCAACAAGTTTAGCACCACCCAAACGTTGACCGATTTGGCTGAAATTTTGTCCAGAGCATCAGGGCATCAAACAAAACCGAATAAGAGGGCGGCCCATCACAAAAATTGAAAAAAGTTTTTCCCATACTAGTTCGAGCCACACTATTAAATCAGCAATGAAAAATATTTGTTGAATACAAGCTATGCCGTTCAATGTGTGCTGACCCATCTTGCCCCAATTGTAAGTTCATGTTTGAATCTCTAATTTTTGATCAAACTTATTCATTTCAAAGTAGTTAGTACACTTTCACTTCATTGCTAAAAATGTTTAAATTTCACATTGATCTACGAAGTTACACGTTTTATAGAAATTGTTTTTTCGCATAAGAAACATAGCTGAAAAATATTTTACCCTATATCATGACAAGGTATGTTTACAACCCGATGTTTTTAGACCGGATCTGGAATCGAATCCAGTCACCATCAGCACGGGCTTGCTTTGTAGCCGGGCATCTTACCGCACAGCTAGAGAAGAACACTGTGAAAAACACTTTCAAATAAAAGTTGAACTTCAACACATATTTAAAGCGACAGATCAGGTTCAATTCATGCGAGAAATGTGGATTCTCATGTTTTTTTTTAACAATTTGTAACGTCGTACATATAGAACACAAACATATCAAAATTCGGTTCGAACCTTGAATAACAGATTTCGGCACGTGTGTTGCTGCGCGATACTACTGGTCCAAAGAGATAAGAAAACTGCTCAATCATTGTTTACGTTGCCAATAATACGTACCGCAACGGTGAGCACCCAAAACCAAACGCAAATTTTTCGCCTATCCATTGAACAAACTAAACTGTATGGTAATTGTTGAAAATGTTTGATCGCACAACGCACTCGTTGTGCGCGTGTTGTACCTTCCGGGGAAGGTATTCTGCTGAAGCAATTCAAGGGTAATTTGCACCACAATTCAAGAATGATCGCTTTGTCGCTCCTGTTAGCAGGATGAATGAAAAACACGCTCCGCCACACATATTGGCGGAGGAATGGAAATTTCGGCTTGCGTTCAACAACAGACGGACCGAAATTGGATCGAATGGAACTGGGCGGTGAGAATTGAAAATGTCGACAGTCTACAATCACGGAAGTAATCAATTATCGTAGCACTAATTGTATAAGTAATAGGAGCTGCATTCAATGATGATTATTTTTTACATATAAATTTGTCAAAATTTCCATTTCGGCATCAGTTCTAGACTGCAATAGATTTTCTTTTCTTAGTAAAGAATCTCAGTTGGGCTCGAAGCTAAATTAGCTTGTCCTCTCGGGTGGCCAGAGTCGGCTCAGGGTGGCCATTAGTAGTATATTTTGGGAGATTTCATTATCAATTCTGGCCATATTTTTATCCAACATTTAACAAAATTACCATCGCTTAAGACCTATGTTATTTGTAAGGGATGTCAATTCAGCATCCCGAATATTTTCATTAGCAAAATTGATTCAGGCAGGGCAACGAATCAAAACATAAAGTTCATCGTGTATATTTAAGATTCATCATCATAGAAAAATGTACATAACTTTATTCCTTTCATTAGACAAAGCTGCTTTTTAACTGACTTGTGGTATTTTGTTCGTACAGGAAAAACGGAAATCATTTCATATCAATTCAAACGTACATTTGTTGTAGGATATCCTCAGTTATGAGGACAAGGGATATCCAATACGATTTGCGATCAAATAAATCTGTAAAGCTTGGGCAAAAAATGCGTAAATTCTTGTTGGCGCTTGGTGCGAATTAGCAGAGCTTCGATCGACCATATAGAAACTGCAGTAAATGTAATAGTCGGGATTACATGAGTAGATGTTGAATATCGACTCATAGAAATGTCGATTTGCAGAACTGTTCTGCAAATCTGCCAGAACATAAATTTCTTAAAAAGGTGTTTGAAACAGGGGACGAACGATAAAGCTTAATCGTCTACCAATCATTAAATCAATATGGCGTCCAATGTTTTCGTGTTTATTCCGTTTTGTTCATGAAAACAATGCTCCAGACATATCGACGTTCTATTTTTCAACATAAAATAGTTATACGAAGATTAAAGACTTGATAAACCTCAACTAATAGCTAATTGCCGATAATTAGCACTAACTTCGTACGGGCAAATCGCCCGGCATGAGCAATTGCATTTTGGTATAATACCTAGAAAGGGGGTACCAAAACCAGAAGTACAAAACACGATGTGGGGTAAAGTGCCATTGTACCGCGTATGACAGGCATTTCACTCGACTTTTTTAGTAAAAGGCCCTGCACAGTAGTAACCCAAAAAAGATATCGTACATCTAAGTTTGCGTATCCTTTTCTTAAATATTCGAGGAAGGTCGTTGGCGTTATATTTGGGTTGCTATTTTTTCGGTGACAGTTTCTAATTTTAGTCGATATTAGGAGATCTAGCCCGCTAAACTCCTTGGTCCATTATGGTGGGGTCCAACCACCGGGAGAGTGTGACATCGGCTATGGAAGCTAGGATTCGATTGGCTTGACTTTCGATGAAAGCCTCCGACCCATCGTCTCTAGTGCATGCCAAAAAGCTTATTGATCGACTACAGATGGCTGAATTACTCAAAGACTTGAAAGGGAGGACGCCCGACTCCACAACGGCTGATATGGCCGGTGTTGATGGGAGTAGACCGGATATGGCTCTAATAGCATTGTTGTATACTGGTTCTAGCTAAAAAAAACACTTTAATAAAGGAGAAAAAAAAAAAATACTGGTTCTAGCTGCTGGACTAGATTGTCGAAGGCTCGGCAAATAATTTCGATGCCGTAAAAGAGTCGGCTGCATATGATTGCATTCGCCACTCTGATTCGGGTTTGTCTATCGTTTAATGTGCACTTTTTCCAAATTACTTTCAGCAGATTTACACGATTTTTGCAGTTTTTCTTGGTAAGTTCGAAATGGGGTTTGAAACTTAAATTACGATCGAGAGTAATGCCAAGAATTTTTAACGTTTTCTTGGTGGGGATGGGGCTACCATGTACCGTAAATGAGTTTTCAGGGGATGTGTGTCTAATGGAACAGATGTGGATTCTTGCACATTTTTCAGAAGCAATTTCGAAGCCTGCAATATCGGCCCATTTGGTGGTTGCGTTTTTAGCGGTTTGGAGGTTTATCTTTACTGTTTTTGGACTGGTTCCACAAACAACGAGCAATGTCATCTGCATAGACGTCATCTGCAAACAATGTCATCTGCATAGACGAAAATATAAATTCCTTTTGGGAGTACACTAAAAACGCCGTTTATAGCCACCAAAAACAGGGTGACGGCTATAACGGAGCCCTGAGGGATTTCTGTTTCCTCCGCAATTGTTTTTGGTTAATCCTAACATTACCTGGAAGGTTCCTACTCTGTAGGAAATTTTTAACAAATGACAGTAAGATGCCCGTGATGCCCCATTTAACCAACTGTTTTAGCAATTCAGGGGTTTATGCTCGATTGTGTGTTGTGTTCGCCAGAGTATGCGTCGTCCAGAACCTGTCCGAGTGTGGCAAGGTAAGTGCCTGTGCCTTGGCCTGGTCTGAAGGCGTGTTGCTTTTGGTCCAATCTAAATGTTCGATAGCCCTCCTGTTTACCATTCGTTCTATAAGTTTAGCGCAGCAGCTAGTGAGAACATTAGGACGATAATTTTTGACATCGTTAGCTAAACCTCCGTTTTTTGTATGGGTACCACAAAACCGTGTCTCCACGTGTCTGGAAGGGTGCCTTCCATCCACTCTTTGTTGATTGTATCTAGCAAATTTTTTTTACCTCCGGTTGGTAGGGTTTTAAGCATCGGGTATCCAACTTCATCGGGACCAGCTGACTTCCCGGATGCTTTGCGAAGCGCAAATTCTAGTTCACTCATTGTGAAAGGTATGTTAAAATCTTGTCCCTATCCTGGTAGATCCACAAAGTTCGTGCGAGCTTTTTCAGGTGAAGGATGCTTTTGTAAGAACATGGTGGAATATCGCTCATTGGAGGAGATTTCGTAAAAATGGTCTGCCAGTGCGTTTGCTACCACGTTCGGGTCTCTCATTGTAGTTCCGTTTGTCTTGATAGTTCTGTCGCAGATTGATGTTCATTAATGCCGTTCAGAAAGTCTGTCCACGTTTTATCCTTTGCGTTCCTTAATATCGTTTGTCAGCAAGCGTTTCGAGCTAGGTGTAGTATCCAGTAGCTGTTATCCAATTCAAAAAGATTTCATCGTTCTAGATATAAATATATAAGACGCCAATGTGCCCTACAATCTAGTACGGTTTGGGATTGTTATGTTGCTCAATGACCTTGCTGCAGTTTGGTATGGCAACGAGGCAACTAGGGTTGCTATGGGTGACGACGTGAGGTTTCGAGTGTTGATTTTGTTTGAGAAAACTTTCAGAAAAAAATATTTCAAGTTCTTTTACTTAACTCGTCTTAGACGGTTGCATATTTTCAGTTTATTGACGACTTTTGCAACGCTCGTATCGGCGGACTTCTTTGGGATACGACACTAGGCAGTATGCCTGTTTCGCCGTTTCTCTCCCAGAGTGGTCGATTGGTAATTTCTTGACTGCTCTGAGGGCTTTTCTACGCATTTTCACTGCTATTTTGGTTTCTTTCGACCACCAGTAAAGAGCATGACGGCCGGGCATACAACTTGTTCTAGGTATTGTAGATGACGCAGCTTTAAAAATCATTTAGGTGGGGTGCTTTTATTGGGCAGAGCTAATAAAAGACGCGTGTGTTCTAGGTAACGGACAAACTAGTAATGAATTAGTATATTGCAATTACAAATATTAAACATATGTCATGGGTTCCTACGAATGTAGATTTGCATCTGCTAACACTCCTCCTCAACCCATGGGTCGTTGTAATCCCATAGCTTCACGACATAAATCCATCTTTGCAGCTGGTAATGGTTTGGTCAATCCGTCGGCGGTCTGCTTGTCTGTGCTGATGTAAGCAATCCTAACTTCGCCCTTCTCCCAAGCATCACGGATAAAATGGTGACGGATATCGATATGTTTGGTCCTTGGTTGATACCCACCATTCTTTGCCACGGATATTGCGCTTTGATTGTCACAATGGATCAGAATTGACTGCTCCTCCTCGAACAAACTTCGCAATCGCTTCCACCATAAAGCTTCCTGAACCGCAGCCGACAAGGCCATATATTCGACAGGTGGATAAAGCCACGGTTTGTTGCCGTTTGCAACACCACGATATGGCTCCTCCTTGAGCGGTAAACACGTATCCCGTAGTGGACTTCCTATCATCATGGTCTGAAGCCCAGTCGGCATCCGAAAATCCTTCGATTATTGACTGCTTGTTGCGACAGTATACTAGGCGATATATGGAGGTTCCTTTACATACCGCATCAGATGTTTCACTGCATTCCAGTGTCGTTCGCCAGGATTGGAATTGAATCTGCTAAGCACATTAACCGCATAGCAAATATCCGGACGTGTACTTTGTGCTAGGTACATTAGGCACCCCACAGCCTCCCGATATGGAACATTCTTCATTCGTTCTTCTTCTTCTGTAGTTGACGGGCACATTTTTTTCGTCAACTTCTCGCTGACATTCATTGGTGTACTGACTGATTTGCACTTAGACATTTGAAACCGTTCAAGCATCGAATTGATATACGATTCCTGATCCAAAGTAATAGCTTCGTTGGTTCTCTCGATCCGTATACCCAGGACGTGTTTCGCTGGTCCAATGTCTTTCATCTTAAACTCCTGACTTAACTTAATTTTAATTTCTTTCTTCCAGCGCTTGCAATTACTGAAAATGAGGACATCGTCGACATATATTGCAACTGTTCGACATATATTGCAACATATATATTTTTCCATTGCATATACGATAGTATACGTAGGGATCATACATGGTACATTCGAGGCCAAACTTGCGGAGGGCAGCATCTAGCTTGGAATTCCAGACACGGCTGGATTGTTTTAGCCCATAGAGAGCTTTATTAAGGCGGCAAACTTTGGACTTCTTGCCACCGTCCACGAAGCAGGGTGGTTGCTCCATGTAAATCTCTTCTTCAAGCTCGCCTTGCAGAAATGCCGTTACTGCGTCCATTTGATCCCCGTCGAGGTTCCATCGCGCTGCCAGGGCGAAAACATATCGCAGGGAACTATACCGGACCACGGGGGAGTAGGTGTCCTCATAATCCACCCCCTTTCGCTGCGAATATCCTTTAATGACCAGTCTGGCCTTGCATCGATCAACGTTTCCATCTGCATCAGTCTTCTTACGGTATACCCATTTACACTTTATGGGCTGCCTTCCTGCCGGTAAATCTGTCAGCGTCCACGTTTTGTTAGAGATGAGTGCCTCATACTCTTCAATCATGGCCTTTTTCCAGTGCTCACCATCGGCTCGCGACAAAGCTTCATTGTGTGTCATCGGCTCATCCGGGATCGTCTGAGGATATTTGGCACCAGTATCGGAACATTCAAAAATAATATCATTTGAATACTTGCCTTGGGGCAGGCGCCCCCTATCGCAGAGCATCAACCGCTGTTGCATATTACCGCTAGCGGGCCTTTGATTTGAGCACGACGGGGGCGCAACGATATTCTCAGTCACGGATGTTGATGGCATAGTACGTTCATCTATTGAATCTGTAAATTTTGAAGACGGCAAGCCTTTGTTCACAATTTGAAAATCTTTATACTTGCCTGAGAGAAAGCGCTCCCGACCGCTGCGCCTCAACGCCACAGGCGATTTTGAAGATGTTTGCGGTGGGAGCGCAGGGTCAGATGAATCGTTCGCATCTTGAAATGATTCATTGCTTTCATCGCCAATCGAGTTTACTTCTTCTTCTTCTTCTTCTTGATCTGGATTATTAGTAATAGCCATTCTTGGTGATGGATTGTTAAGCACATCTTCACTGAATTCGAGCCTCACAAAATTTTGATGTTGGTTGTTATTTTCAGCTTTTGTCAGGTCAGTAGTTATGACCCCTTCTTCAATAAAAGAAACGTCACGGCTTTTGAAAATCTTCCTAGTCTTCAGATTGAACAAACGATAAGCTTTCGATTCCTCGTCGTAGCCGGTAAGGATGCACTCGTTCGCTTTCTGATCCCACTTCCTTCGTTTTTGCTTCGGCACATGGGACATAACCGTAGTACCAAATACTCGGATATGAGACAGATTTGGTTTATGACCTGTCCAGGCTTCCTCCAGAGTCGTTTCGATCCCTTCGCTGGTGATCTGTTGATCAGATATACAGCGGCAGCCACAGCTTCTCCCCAAAATGCTTTTGATAGTTTGGCTTCATATAGCATGCATCTGGCTCGTTCTACAACTGTACGATTGACCCGCTCAGCGAGTCCATTCTGCTCCGGTGTGTACTCCACTGTGGTTTGATGACGGATACCCAGTTGCTTGAGATGGTTTTCAAAATTCCAGTTCTTGAATTCCCAACCGTTGTCTGTTCTCAGAATCTTCAATTTTTTTCCTGTTTGGCGCTCGGCCATGTTTTGGAAGTCTTTAAATTTTTGCAGCACTTCTTCCTTTGATTTAGTGCGCAAAAAGTATACGAAAATTTTACGAGTTTTATCGTCCGTAAATGATACGTAGTACCGGGCTCCTCCCAAAGATGCTTCTTCCATTGGTCCGCAAATGTCTGAGTGGACCAGTTCGAGTACCTCCTTGGCCCGTGATCCAACGTGTTTGAAGGGCAATCGTGTTTGCTTTCCAACGGCACAAATTTTGCAACTTCCACCATTTGTGCCATCGTAGTTGACACCGCTTGCAAGTCCATTCTTGAGTTTTGCCAATCCTCCAGGGATCAGATGTCCCATGCGTTGATGCCACAGCTTGGCAGTCGCTTGAGATGAACACGTCAGCACTTCAGAGTACTTTTGCTCTAACTTAAACAACCCATTCGAACGGCATCCAGTAGCGATTAATTTTCCGCTGGGGTTTATGACTTCGCAACCAGTTTTTCTAAAGGTAATAGTATGACCTTGGTCAACAATCTTACCTACTGACAGAAGATTTACAGCCAGTTCTAGAATCAGCTCGACGTTTTGCACTTCGATCGTATCTGGATTACAGCTGGGCTGTAGCTTGACAGATCCTTCCGCAACAATTTTCATCAAATTTTTGTTAGCCGCGTAGATACTGCCTTCCGCTTCACACATGTTTTCTAACAGACTTCCGTTGTTGGTAAGATGTTTGGCAGATCCCGAATCAAAATACCAATTGTTGTCCGTGGCAGCTCCACGAACAGACAGCACAGTGCAAAAAGCATCTCCTTTCTTTTCTTGTTGATTTCGCTTCGGTGGTAATTTAGCTTGACAATTTTTCGCTATGTGACCATATTTTTCACAACGTCGACATCTCGGTCCTTTACCCTTTACGTTGGTACTCGCGTTGCTATGGTAACCGTGTGAATATTTCTTTGCCGAAATAAACGCCGGTTCCATAGTAGGCGCTGACAAATCCGTCTCCTGGAGAAACTTGGTTTTGATGATGTCACCTGTTATCTGTATTCCCGAATTTTCCAGTCCCATCACCATGGGCCGATATTCCTGCGGTAGCCCCGCCAACAGCAGCATACCAATCCATCGGTCGTCAAGAGGAAAACCGATTCCAATCAGCTGGTGAGCAGTCGAAATCATCCGATTTACATACGCCTCCATCGATTCAGAGTTCTGCAAATTCGTCGTGATGAGCTTGTGTAGTAATGCCCACTGGCGGGTCAAACCAGTGTCTTCGAAGGTGTTTCTCAGCTTCGTCCAGACTTCCGCCGCCGTTTTGACTTCTTCGACGTGAATATAGTTCACCGGATCGATCAGCAGTATTATTTTACCTCGCGCTATCCTGTCCTTCCTTGCATCTACAGCTGGGATTGTTCCGTCTGGATTGAGTTTCGGCTCCACCGCTTCCCAGAGATCTTCCACTTCCAGATAGGTCTTGACTGCAAACTTCCACGTTCTCCAGTTCTCGCGACCAACCAGCCGCTCAATTTGAGGGTGGCTCTGTGTGTTGAAACTCTGCGGCTGTGCTTCTTCTTGTACGCCATCACCGGATCCCCCACTTCTACGGACCCTAGGCATTTTTCACTCCAATCTAACTTTTTTCACTTCCGCATCCGCTAGGTACGTTTCTCTGGGCCCATAACCTTTTGGGCAGAGCTAATAAAAGACGCGTGTGTTCTAGGTAACGGACAAACTAGTAATGAATTAGTATATTGCAATTACAAATATTAAACATATGTCATGGGTTGCTACGAATGTAGATTTGCATCTGCTAACAGCTTTTAATCGCGCAGTCAAGAGAGTTTTTGAAAACCTCCCAATTGGCTTGCTCATATAACCATCGGGGTCGTCGAGATATTTCCGAAGGTGTTGTGTTCAAGTGTACGGTAATGGGGATGTGGTCACTCCCCAAGTGGTCTGTGCCGGCTGACCAAAACAGTCGATTGAGTAATGTGGGAGAAGTGAAAGTTATATCGATCGCTGTTTCCACTTGTCCTCTGTTGAATGTAGGAGATCCATCGTTAAGAATGGTAAGTCCACAAGAACTTACCAGTTCAGCTACTATAGAGGAACGAGCATTAGAGCGTAGGCTTCCCCATACCTGGTGATGTCCATTACAGTCGCCAAACATGATAAACGGTTCTGGGATCGATTCTATCACTGTCTTTAAGCGGTTTTTTAGGTTCGATACGATTGTTTGCGGATTTCGACCAAGCTCCGCCGAGCACAGGCCTCGTTACGAAATCAGCAGCTGGTACATATGAAGGAGTTGCAGGAATAATGAGGGATGCAGCCTTCCCTGGAGCCCTATCCGTTGCGTGTCCCGCCATGACACTCGCAGCAGGCTAGGAAGAAAAAGAGTTTAAGCTTCTTCTGATAAAACTTGATGTATCTGGTCTGATGGGTTCTGATTGTTCGTCACGTGCACGGAGAAGGGCATCGTAAACGGCCGCATTAGTGGCTTCGGCTTCCGTGATAGGTGGCCGTGCTACTATATTGCTTACGTATTTGGCAACGGTAGGCTTATGGCAGCTACGTATTGGATTTTTCCGACGGATCATATTATTTCTCTCGTTCTTTTTGGGGTGTTATGTGCTCCGATTTTCATCTGCAGTAGCGCTGAAGGTGGGGGTTCAGATGCAGCAGAACCATTATTTATGATTCCCGCGTCGTCTTCCGGGTAAGGTGTTGTTACGATCCTGAGTAGTGAGTATGCAGGTTTGCTCAGTTGACTCATTAACTTCGTTATCATCGCTGTGTTTGAAATAGTCGAATGTGTCAACTTGCTCGGTAACTGTTGGACTCGCGATTGTGGGGGCGATGTATGACACTTCGGAGTGTTGCGTATGAGAAATGCCAGACTGTTGAGTTTCTTCGCCCACAACTAAATAGACTCCAGATTCAACTTCCGTCATATTTCTAACGTGTTTTATTGTTTGAAGTTCCGCGATGATTCTGTCTTTTTCAACTAGTGCTAACTACACTACTGTACGGGAAAGCGCGGCCACTTAGCTCACGAGGTCCTCAATGGTGCCATGTTTTTTAGTCTTTTCCATTCGATCCTCGACACCGCCTTTAAGGAGGGCACGCTCCATTTCGGCGATTTTCTGGTCCTTTGCTTTTGAGTCTGCTTGTAGTTGTCTGATCGTGTGTCTTAATTCTCCAATTACACTGTCCTTGCTTGCACTAGCAACTTGATTTGCAATATGTGCTGTTTGTACAATTACCAGCAACGAAAACATTGCTTATGGGAAGGGTAAAAATTACTCGTTCGGCATCTTGTCCAACCAAAATCGATAATGCAGGGAAATTACAGTTCCATTTATGGCGATAATTATGGTAGATGTGTTCTCGAAACTTCCATCGGGTTGACGGCGCTGGATACGTCGCAGATCCATTACCTCTTGAGATAGCAATTGTTTCTTCAGGTACTGGTCGTCTAAGCCAATCGAGTCATAATTGGATACGACGCACTTCGATTGATTTAGAATTAAGTGTGCAACGATTGAAATTTGGGTGCCGTCTACGAATTTGTTTAGATTGAGCAGTTTGTTGAACTGCTCTTGATTTCGGACTTTCAAAACATACGAGGAGCCGCGATTTTCTTTGTAAGCACCTTCGATTTCGCCCTCCCAACCTATCTCAACAGATGCACGTAGCAAGAAAGGATCTTGCGGTAAACTGCCGTTTACTGCTCCCATTTTCTGGAACTGCAGTTGTCCTGTACCATGGGAGACGAGCTCCGCAGTACTCACCATTCTTCTGGGTTGTTGCAGCACCACCACCACCGGGGTCTGTATTCCCTATGTGGGATAGCTTGCCGTTTACCAGTGGCATGCTGGTGAAACGGGGAGGGGTGGGCGGTAATCCCCGCTCAAGCTGATCCCCAATCCAACACCACGTGGATCCCCAATCCTTCTTTGCACCACGTGGTTTGCTTAGCCTAACAGGTAATATGTACACGACGCAAGGGGTATTGTCGACACTAAATCTCTCCTATGGCGTAGGACTAGCACTTTCAAAAGCGGAACAAACAAAGGGATTTTTTGAGCTTTGTTACAGAAACAAAGTCGACCGATCGCAACGAACGTTGGCTGTCGAATGAAAAAAAAAAAAAAATTTATTTTAATCAAAATGCGTGCAGATTCACCTTCATCATAATTCGCATTTGGTACCTCTCATATTTTTTAAACCACCATTCTCCTCCAGTAGATTTTCGGCTTGCGTAGATGATCCGGTGATTGCCTGCCTGGAGTAGAGAAGAAGCATTTGCGAAGATAACGTCAGTGCTAAAATAATCAATTAAAATTGCCGTCATTAGAAAACCTATATTTTTTCCCAGGCATGAAGAAGCAAATTTTAACTGACTCTAGTCGAATCCCTGCACGTGCGTTGCAGATGATTTCGTCGATAATGGCAGCAATTCGCAAATGTAAATAATTGGTCAGGTTTGAATTGGTTTTAACAATTAATAAAAGAAAAGTAAAAAAAAACCTGTTGTGGAATTACATCAGAAAAACATGCGTCGATCCCAAATTGCTTAGAATATCGGGAGGTATATACTGATTGGTGATCGAAAACAGTATGAGCGTTTTTCTTTTTCTCAGTTCACTCCCGACTATGGTTTACCGGAAAAGATATTTTAGTTACTAGATAAAGATTGTCGCTGTCGTCGCTGTCCGGAACATCTTTTGCTGGCGAGGATAGGGGAGCTAAATGTCAAAGAAGGAAAATCCATACGATTTGGGAGGTATGTACCACACATGTTTCGGACAGCAGAACAAAGGGAACCGAAGCGACAATCTTTATCTAGTAACTAAAATATCTTTTTTTACCGGTGCTATTCTTTAAATATGTTTAAACTATGATTTTTAAGTTCAATCAAAGTTTAATGCCTAATTTCCGGGTACATATTGACCAGACGGAACAGAAATTATTCACTATGTTTGAAAACTCGATTTGTGCAAATACACAATACCGTCATGTGGGGTTGCTTTTGACCCCGAGAGCTACTTTGAATTTGTGATTTCCTTCAATAGGAGAGCAGCGGGCATGAAAGTATTTCCCACATTGAAAACGACACAGTGGGAAATCCTTGATTGCGATCCCCACGTTGCACTTTCCGCACTCCATCCTCTACACAGCAGTGGTCTCAAACTCTCAACATGCATCAACACACTACACGATACACAGAGTGAGTAAAAGAAATGGGGCAAGCAGAAATGAACAACAACAGTTTGGCACGCGAAGTTATAGGAAGGTAGAACTATGGCTTCACGGGATGCTGTGTTAGGTAATAAAGGTTAAATTAAATGAAAATTTTGCACGGAAGCTTAATGCCTCTTACTTATCCTGTTATAATCACAAAAAGAGCATACGAATTACCTTTTCTGTACGCACAAAACAAACTATTAGGTATTTGCACCATCAGTTCGGTCAGTTGCTTACCAGTCGTGCCTTTAACAGGCATCTTTGCAATCATCTCCGCCCCGCTTAAGCGTCGTGAAATATCGTAGAGGAGGCAAATCTAGAACAACATATGAAAAGGGCGTAACAGTCAAAATTTATTCCTTCTGATTCTTCGTCTACATATATAGCTATATATGTGGACGAAGAATCAGAAGGAATAAATTTTGGCTGTTACGCCCTTTTCAAATGTTGGTCTAGAAATGTCCTCGGTTGCTGCGGTTCTCTTTCCTTCGGCGGCTAGAGAGTCCGCCCACGTTCGCTTGGCCCGTCAACGTTGAGCGTTTCACTTCCTTTTTCAGAGTCGAATATCGTTGACGGGCTAAGACCTTGGCTCCTCTGGTTTTTGTTCGCTCTATCGCCACTTTTTCTTATCTTCGCTTCCAGGTCTCATCGGTGATTCATTGTTTTCTCTGGGTGCGCATTTCGCCCAGTTTATTCTCTCTGGTGGCGATGAAGACGTTCTTTTGATGGCGATCCATTGGCCTTCCACACTGACACCTTCCGGAATATCTGTAGCACGAGCCTCCAGTTCTTTAATGAAAGACTTTTTCATCGTGGCATCTTCCAGTCATTGTTCAACAAACTGTTCGCCCCCTGCCGTCAAGAATGACAAAGGCTCTCACTTCTGTATACATAAACGATATGTAGCATATCACGAAAGACTTTTTTTCGCAAGTTGTCGTGATAAAGAACTGATTTGGGGATATTTTTTTTAAAGGCTCCAAACGCGAGGACTGGTTTTGATGATGCATTTCAACTTATTATACACAGCTGTGCGGACTCCAATACAAAATGAGCGAGAACCAAGCGAGAATCATCAATTTTCTGTGGGGGCTGCCTATCGGATTCTGTTTTTTCGCACTTGTATGCAATTTAAAATATACAATTTCGCACTTGTATAATAATTTTTTCGGTAAGACGCGCGGCTACAAAGCAAGACCATGCTGAGGGTGGCTGGGTTCGATTCCCGGTGCCGGTCTAGGCAATTTTCGGATACCTCCCTCGTGTGGTCCACATTCGCGAAAACGAGAAAGGGAGAAAGCTAGGAGAAAGCTTCCACCAATGCTGGTGGTGGAGCCACAGAACGCTGACCTACTGGTTTGGCGCTCGGAGGTTTTGAACCGTTCGCCTTCTTGTCATGGCCCAGTTTGCTTCGCCACGTTCGCATAGGTCTTCTGGACTAGCAGCTTTTTGTTCTGGGCACACGATACGCCAGTATGCACTTGCTCTTGCAGTATTTACAAGAGACGATTTGTCCCTTGTAAACAATGTAGGCCTGCTTTCCATCGATCCTTACCCACGAATCGATGTTCCGATGGAGTAGCATTCGGGCCGACCAAATGCCAAGCGGTATTTCATCGAACTCGAACCCATATCCGTTAGCTCTCGCCGCGAAAACACTTAACCGAACGCATTTAAAAAAAATTCTTCGGGTACGTTTTCTGGTAGGTCGTGCACTTTAACCTCTACACATTCATCTGCCATGGTGATGCGAAGCTTGTGCTTCTTCCCCGTGTGCTCCACTTCATGCTTCTCATCATGTTCTTGCACTATTCGTTGTGCGAGCGCCAGGTTATCAACCTTGGCGAAAGCACATTGTGCACCTCTATGGCAGTGTAGTCTCAATCTCAACACTTCTTCTTTCTGCAGGCCGAGTACCGTGCGACAAAAGCCGTGAACCTTTTCGAATGACGGCTTCACCGGGATACTTGAATAGTCAATACGAAAAGTATTTGCTCGTCTCATCGCGGATCACTAAAACGCGCGACGCGGCACGGAAATCGAACTTTAACCACTGTAATTGTAATCGATCACATGACTTTCCAAGAGCGCAATCGGAAACACGTCTGCACGTCTCGAAGCTGAGCGGTAGCGTGTTCACCAGACTGTTTTACAGGGGTTACCTACAATACATTTTCCAAATCAATATCTTCCACATGATGTACATATTCACATATGAGTTTTCACAACATTGTAAATTAATGTCCAAGTCGGGTGGTTTAACCCCCGGAAATAGGCAATTAACTTTGATTGAACTGAACCTGAGTTGCGTGCTCTTGCCTACGTAATGCGATCGGGTCTGAGCTTGACGACCGACTGGCAAATAGCTTACACAACCTCACTTGATCAGTGCAGTTGCTGATGAAGAATGTATATAGCCGCCAGACATTCTAAATACTCACGCTCCTGTAATGTGAAAGTGTACTACACACATGTGGAAGTGTTAGCTTGAGAAATGGATTGCGAGTGATTTGACTATGCGTTCAATTTGGGAATCTCGAGCTCGTTCAGTAGCCGCTAGGTTGCGAAGGCCGAAGGAGGTCCTTCGTAGCTTAGTTGCTTAAAGCACCAATCTAGCGTACTGTAGGGTCATGGGTTCGAGTCCCATCCAAGGGAAAGTGGTTACCTCCAATACATTTTCCAAATCAATATCTTCCACATGATGTACATATTCACATATGAGTTTTCACAACATTGTAAATTAATGTCCAAGTCCCCTTACTTTACTTATGGATCCTGTACACCTCTGGTGGTGCAAAGGGCCGACTTGAAAGATCTCCATCCTGAGCGTTGCCCGGCTATCGCTTTAATCTGTTGCCAGGTTAGATTTCGGTCGACTTCTTTTATTTCTTTATTGAGGCTCCGCCGCCATGAGCCTCTGGGTCTGCTTCTGCTGCAATGTCCCGCTGGGTTCCAGTCTAATGCTTGTTTACAGATTTCGTTTCTGCCCCTACGTAGAGTGTGGCCGACCCAGCCCCACTTCCGATCCAGAATTTCTGTTGCTATCGGCCTCTGGTGACAACAACGATGGAGCTCGTTGTTTGAGATCCAGTTGTGAGGCCACCAGGCCCGATTACTGCAGGCATCTGTTAATGAACACCTGCAGCCGTTGAGTGTTCTCCACTGATACACACCATGTTTCGCTAGCGTATAACAGCACAGATTTCGCGTTAGAGTTAAAAATTTGTATTTTGGTGCGTTCACTTATCTGCCTGTTTTTCCAGATATTTCTTAAACTCGCAAAGGCAGCCCTTGCTTTCTTGATCCGTGCGCCTATGTTGATCTTGGTACCGCCGTTGATCTTGGTACCGCCGCCATTTGGCTACCAAGATATTGGAAGCTGTCAACATTCTCCACTGGTTGCCCGGTTACTGTGAAACTGGAACGATTTGGTTTTGTTGACGTTGATGACTAAACCTGCCGAAGAGGAGCGCTCGGCAAGGTCGTTGAGCTTACTCTGCATATCAGAGCGCCGTTGCGCGAGGAGTGCAACGTCATCAGTCAATTCGAAGTTGTTTAGGTGCTCCATGGTTATAGGCTGCCATAACAACCCGCAGTTTGGTTCACGGTCAATCGCATCTACCTGAATCTCGTCGATTACGATGAGGAACAGTAACGGTGATAGAATACATCCTTGCCTCACACCAGCTACGACCCGGATAGGGTCGGACAGGACCGTGCAGCACTCTACACGATGTGCAGCACTCTACACGAAAAGGCCTCGTACTGTGCTTCGATGAGGCCGATAATTTTCTCAGGAACCCTCTTGCGTCTCAGGGCGCCCTACATATTCTCGTGATTGAGACGGTCGAAAGCTTTTTCGTAGTCAATGAATACCAAGTAAAAGGACTCTTGGAATTCGTGGACCTGATTCAGAATGATCCGGAGCGTGCTGCCGCCGGAGAGTCGCATCAATCTTCTCCTGAATCAGGGCTAGGATAACTTTGCATAGAACTTTGAGAACGGTACACAGCAACATAATGCCTGGCCAGTAATGGAGCTTCGGTATTGACGCGTGTTATACGTCAGATCCTAGGCAGATCATGCCGAAGTAGTGGTGGCGAAGTAGTAAAATAATATTACACGTGTATATACTTAGTATGTATTTAGTTCTGGGTCGCGCGGATTTGGCACGGAAAATATTTCTGGATCTCCGTAACAATCCTGTGATTGGCTTCAATCAGTTTTATTGAAAATGACAGGAATGGACGTCATCCATAAATAACTCAAACTTATCGCAGCAGGAAATTCTACAGAAGCGTTATAAAAATGTTAAAAGTGTCATGCAAAATCGATACATTTTCTAATTTGTCTAAAACATGCGAATTCAAGCTTTACGTAATGCATATTCTATTCACTGCCCAACAGCTCGATTAATTTTAGTCTTGCGTTTTGCGCTTGAGAATGGTTCCGACTTAAAATATCGTAAAGCCCCTCAGGAACTGTTATGCTCGAAAAGTTAAAAAACAAACAACGGAAGCCAAGAAAATTTATGTTGCTTGAATATAGCAGATGCAGTAACAAACAGCTGAAATGCGTTATCAATTATCGCGTGCACAACCAGAATGTGTTCATAAACTGCGTGGCTGCAAAGCAAACCATGCTGAGAGGTTGGCTAAGTCCAAATCTCGGTCCGGTTTGGAACATTTTCGGGTGTTTACCACTTCCCTGTTTCATGCTCAGGTTAACATGCTAGCTAGGTACAAATACATGAAAGCTACATTTTTCTAGTGGATTTCTAGCGCAGTTAATAACTGTGAAAATGCTTAATAAACGCTAAGCTGCGAGGCGGCAGTGGCCCGGTTACGTAGGATGCGATACCAGTGAAAGACACACGTTCTGTGCACACGTGCTCCGAACTGATTCGATGAAAGTTATTTAAAGACGTTAAAAAAACATAAACCCATCGCCACAGGGCAGCGCCCGACGAATGCAACTAGCAAAACAAGAAAGCATAATAACTGGAGGCCCGTCGGTCGACGAGCCTCCTATATATAGGAATACTGCTGCGAATACGATTCGAAAGCAAAATTTTCGATAATGGCTAGAGGAATGTGGTATATACACACGAAAACCTGTTCAAGGCCTCACTGTTTTGCGATTGGAACCGGCTTTCGCAGTAGATGTATGGGTGAAATAATTGAAGATAGCAAATACACATAATTGTAGATCAATCGAGATTTTATGATGGGCTGATTTTTTTTTATTTGAACGTGTTTTGTATTAAGGGGACTGTTCCTTTTTCTACCTCATGATAATAAATTCATATTATCTTGATGAAAAAACCCTGATTGATCCATCTAGTGATGTTTGAGCCTTTCTCGTTTATTAGATATACTAAAAAAATTGAATGAAATTTTTATAGCGTGTTTTTTTTGTATGTAAATCGTATTTTTGCCATAACTTTTAGTCCCATAGTTCGATCTGGCTAATTTCCAATAGGAAACAATGGGAAACGAACTTTTGTCGAATGCAACTTGCTGCAAGCAAACGGGTTCAAAATAAGTTCCTAAAACATGAGTGAGTTTTATTTTGCGCACATACATACAGACAGACATCATCTCTACGTCGAGCTGAGTCGCTTGGAATATAACACTATGGGTTTCCGAGCCTTTTATCATAAAATCGTCTTTGAAGTAAATATATAGCCTTTTCGTTACGCCTTGGTGTACGAGAAAGGCAACTCACTAGTCTAGTTGCTTTTCATTACTTTATATTCGATAAAAATTGTGGTCGTGTGTTAACTGGTTTTGTTGACTCCAACAAGAGCAATAACATAATGAAGATGCGATTGAAACACTACTCTTTTTGTTCAAGTCCACAGCATAAAACATAAGTACGTTAGTCATAATTGACGTACTTCATGCGTTTTTCTTCGGGGCATTTTATGCCTAACGTCCCTATGCCTAACGGTATACGCTTTCGTTTTATTGCTATCATGAAGGTTTGCTATTCTTAGATGGCTTTTTAGAAACTGTCTTAGTTGGAAATTGCAACTTAAAAATTACAATTTCAAAACAACGTTCAAGAATCCCCATGCACAGTCAAAAAGAACTTTACTAGCTGTGGTCAACTAAATTTGTAATAATCTGTCTGCCCAGTGCCCAATAATACCCATTTCTTCCATTTAGTTTCAAGAAACCCTCAAAAATTTGAACCCTTATCTAACTATTGTCATTCTCCTCTTCACAGCGCAACCACCGGGCGTCCCTGAAATATGCAAAAAGTCTCTAGTCTCCTGCCCCGCCGAGGGTGGCCTCGAAATGTTCATAATCGGCAAAAATTTCCTGAAGGACACCAAGGTCGTGTTCCAGCGGCGAAAAGCCCCACTAGGAACGAGCAAGACCCCCATCAGTAGCATACCGTGGGAGCAGGCGGTTGTTCCCGACAAGGAATACCTTCAGCAGGTGAGTTCGTCACGCAAAAACTATCTTCGCTAGTAGATTTCGTACGTTGTGACTCATGCTTCCCGATATTTTCTCGCCCATCACACAGACGCACCTGATTTGCACCGTTCCGGCGTACGTCACCCAGGACATCGTCGAACCGGTGGTAGTACAAATATTCATCACCTCCGCGGGTAAGAAGAGCGAAACGCACAACTTCACCTACACCCCCAAGGGACACCACACGGCCCTGACGGCGGCGTCCACCACGACCACGGCGATGACCGGTAGTTCCTTCTTCGGATCGCTATCGGCCGCCGTGCCCGCTGGCCATGACGCCGGCCCGCTGGTCGGTGGAGGAGAAATGGTAGCCAGCGTGGTCGGCATCGGTGGAGGTCTTCCCGGGGGGCGGATCACTCCCCACGGAAGTGGGACCGGCGATGGCGGTAGCAATACTGGCGCTGCCACAAGCTTCAATTCTCTCAATTCTAGCTTTAGTAGCCAGCCGAGCGAAGGTAAGAGACACTCGAATTTTTGCTTTTCCTCTTGCGTTCTCCGACGGGTGACGGCGGCCATGTCCGCATCGATGAGGGACGAAAGTTATGGACGAGTTCGTTCGTTCGTTCTAGTGATGAACTAAAAGGTTATATGTCCAGACTGTAGGCTGCGACGCAGAGTATCAATTTCCTAACTACTCATTACCAATTATATCATGATCTATAATTCTATTCGATGAACGACGGGAGGGAGGCATCACGTGGTTCTTAGACTGTTGTTTTCTTCCGTAGATTAGTTGAGTTCATGTTTGTGAAACTGAAGTTTGAATGAGTCAAAATTAAGGTATGCTTGGTACGGTTTTTTATAGTATTGGCGGTATTTTATACTATTTTTGCCTTTCAAGTAAGTATACGTAAAGGCTATTGGATCATTCCATAATTGAACTTTTGATAGAAGGTTCGGAGACCCATAGTGCTATAGACCAATCGACTCAGTTCGGCGAATTGAGCTGATGTCTGTATGTGTGTGTATGTCTACAACAATATTTTGATGGAAATAGTAAAATGCATCTCCCTAATCATTTTTATAATGTGCGAGAAAGGCACCACCAACGCTATGTGGATTAATCTGGGTTTTGTTAGTATTGCGTGCACGCGTCGTTTAAAGGACGCAGGTGTGCAACGAAAAGAGGCAGTAACGCAGCGTTACCGCGTCAATACACACCGGCGTTATTATAACGCTGTGTGGTATGTACGAGAAGTCAGAAAAAACGAGCTTCAAGTTAGCGATAAATTGCGGTTCAATGAGACTGAAAATGAGCTCAATTATGGTGATGGCAGTAGAGGGATCGTTTAGTTTTAAAACTGATTCATATGTTATACACAGGAAGCCCACGATTCCGATATAAGTATGGTATCTGTTAATTTATTCTATGGACAGGGAACACGATTGAATCCATCTTTCGTCATGGTATCATGTTTGCCCATCGAATTGAAGAGAAAAAAAAGCTTTGTGGCGTGACCACGACGGGTTGCCTTTTAGACAACAGTTGCTTTATCGCTACTATCCAATTTGTTGTGTCTATCAAATAGACAACTAATCCGTGGATTGTGTGAAAAGCTTGTTCGAGTTCTATTCCTTCGAATGAATATGCGTGCATGTTTGGATGTGTGTTTGTGTGTGTGCGCGCAATAAAATTTAACATATTTTTAATTATTTCATTATGAGCTAGAAGGGACCTCTGTTGTTACTCGCTTGTTCGTTGTAAGCTATGTTAGTTTAGGAAACTAGAACGGCCGAGCCTTGTTCTGGTAAATGTCATGTTATACTTGATCACTCGTGTTTTTCTGCAGGCTAAGCGCCATGATTGTAGTATTAACAAAATTAGCAATGATTTATGAATAACAGCGTGACAATGAATAAAAAGGAGCCTTGAAGCCAAACTGGTCTTCTGGAAATATTGATGAAAGTGATTCTAAGGTTCTTTTATACAGTCCAACATCACCAAAGCTATTCGTTGTAGGGTAAGGTGGGGCCTGGGGCAATATGGATCAGTGCCGTTTTTGAGCATCGTATACATTTGAATGCAGAAATTTTCGTTTATTAGTGCTTTATTGTCACTAAATTTGAAAATAAAATTTTATGTTCGTAGAGTATGGCAAACTAAAGTATTTTTCAGCTATGTATCTTATGCAAAACACACTTCTTATAAAACGAGTAATCTAAGTGAGGTAAGACTCACGGGGCTACCCCAAATGGCATAATGCCATTTGGCATAACGAATTGAAAAGCCAGGGACCATTTGGCATAACGATCGTTTGGCATAATAAAGAAAAATAGATA
This sequence comes from Armigeres subalbatus, assembly GCF_024139115.2. Taxonomy (NCBI): domain Eukaryota; kingdom Metazoa; phylum Arthropoda; class Insecta; order Diptera; family Culicidae; genus Armigeres; species Armigeres subalbatus. The sequence continues at coordinate 295,016,199 of NC_085139.1, forward strand.
ATGATTGCAGTTTTTACGTGAAATTTTTTCAGGTGAGAACAGTAGGCGAGTTGTCGCCGGCGATAACTGCAATACCAAATTTTTAAAACGACTTATCTGTTTGTTTGAAGAGTTTGATCGAGTCCAGTGGAGAAGGATACTCCATTCGGCGTAGGTTCATCGAAGAGCTGTAGCCCATCAAGTATCAAGTAAGTATCTGCTTTTGTAAACAAAGATACAAACGTCGATTTGTCGAATCTTAGAGCACTCCCACGAAAACTAACACCATCGACAGGTAGCCGAAGTCTTCACCTATGTGTTGATGGTGTTGGTTTGCGTGGGAGTGCTCTCAGATTCGACAAATCGGCGTTTGATTCTTTGTTTACAAAAACGGATAAGTCGTTTTGAAAATTTGGTATGGACTTCTCAAATGATGGTATCAAACGATGACTCAAATGCAATTTTCAAACGATTCGCATTTTATCAATTGATAATTTAAATGTGTAATCGCTTGTTCCGGACGAATGCGTTCTTTTGAAGAATGGGTCATCTCGTCTTCTGTCTTCTTCCGAAAAAAGGCGTACTTTTAAAGAAAGGATCATCTCCTCTTTTGCCTTATTCCGGGTAAATGCATAATTTTAAAGAAGGAGTCATTTACACGTTTGCCTTATTCCGGGCAAATGCGAACTTTTAAAGAAGAAGTCATCAACTATTTTGGGTCATCTAGTCTTCTGCCTTCTTCCGGAAAAAGGCGTACTTTTAAAGAAGCGATCATCTATTATTTTGCCTTATTCTCGACAAATGCATACTTTTAAAGAAGGAGTCATCTACTCTTTTACCTTATTTCGAGAAAATGCATGCTTCTAAATGAGGAGTCATCTACTTTTTTGCCTTAATCCGGAAAAAATACATGCTTCTGAAAATGGAAATCTTGGAAGCCTCCTTTCAAGGGGCTCGGAAGCCTTCTTTCAAGAGGCTCGGAAGCCTCCTTTCAAGAGGCTCGGAAGCCTCCTTTCAAGAGGCTCGGAAGCCTCCTTTCAAGAGGCTCGGAAGCCTCCTTTCAAGAGGCTCGGAAGCCTCCTTCCCAGAGGCTCGGAAGCCTCCTTCCCAGAGGCTCGGAAGCCTCCTTCCCAGAGGCTCGGAAGCCTCCTTTCAAGAGGCTCGGAAGCCTCCCTTCAAGATGATCGGAAGCCTCCTTTCAAGAGGCTCAGCCTCCTTTCAAGAGGCACGGAAACCTCCTTCCAAGTGGCTCAAGCCTCCTTCCAAGAGGCTCGGAAGCCTCCTTCCAAGAGGCCTGGAAGCCTCCTTCCAAGAGGCCTGGAAGCCTCCTTTCAAGAGGCTCAGGCCTCCTTCAAGAGGCTCGGAAGCCTCCCTTCAAGAGGATCGGGAGCCTTCTTCAAGAGGCTTAGAAGCCTCCTTTCAAGAGGCTTGAAAGCCTCCTTTCAAGAGGCTTGGAAGCCTCCTTTCAAGAGGCTTGGAAGCCTCCTTTCAAGAGGCTTGGAAGCCTCCTTTCCTGAGGCTTGGAAGCCTCCTTTCAAGAGGCTTGGAAGCCTCCTTTCAAGAGGCTTGGAAGCCTCCTTTCAAGATGCTTGGAAACCTCCTTTCAAGAGGCTCAGCCTCCTTCAAGAGGCCTGGAAGCCTCCTTTCAAGAGGCTCAGGCCTCCTTTCAAGAGGCTCGGAAGCCTCCTTTCAAGAGGCTCGGAAGCCTCCTTTCAAGAGGCTCGGAAGCCTCCTTTCAAGAGGCTCGGAAGCCTCCTTTCAAGAGGCTCGGAAGCCTCCTTTCAAGAGGCTCGGAAGCCTCCTTTCAAGAGGATTGGAAGACTTTATTCAAGATCCTTTCAAGAGGCTCGGAAGCCTCCTTTCGGAGAGGCTCGGAAGCCTCCTTTCAAGAGGCTCGGAAGCCTCCTTTCAAGAGGCTCGGAAGCCTCCTTTCAAGAGGCTCGGAAGCCTCCTTTCAAGAGGCTCGGAAGCCTCCTTTCAAGAGGCTCGGAAGCCTCCTTTCAAGAGGCCTGGAAGCCTCCTTTCAAGAGGCCTCAGAAGCCTTCTTTCAAGAGGCTCAGAAGCCTCCCTTTCAAGAGGCCTGGAAGCCTCCTTTCAAGAGGCTCAGAGCCTCCTTTCAAGAGGCCTCAGAGCCTCCTTTCAAGAGGCCTCAAGCCTCCTTTCAAGAGGCGCGGAAGCCTCCTTGCAAGAGGCTCGGAAGCCTCCTTTCAAGAGGCTCGGAAGCCTCCTTTCAAGAGGCTCGGAAGCCTCCTTTCAAGAGGCTCGGAAGCCTCCTTTCAAGAGGCTCGGAAGCCTCCTTTCAAGATCCTTTCAAGAGGCTCGGAAGCCTCCTTTCGAAGAGGCTCAAAAGCCTCCTTCAAGAGGCTGAAAAGCTTCTTTCGAAGAGGCTCGGAAGCCTTCTTTCAAGAGGCTCTGAAGCCTCCTTTCAAGATTCATCCTTCGTCGCCACACACGGTCGCTTTGCACACCGCCAAAGATGGTCCTAAGCACCAGTCCTCCTCGAGCATGGTCCATGTTTCATGTCGGTATAGTACTACCGGTCTTATGTGCGTTTTGTACATGAGATATTTGGTGCGGGTGTTGATTTTTTTTTACCGAAATTGCTTCTGGAGGCCGTAGTAGGCCCGAATTCTACAGATGATGGGCTCGGATCCGCCCAGACTATTTTCCTATGATGATTTTGAAGACGAGGCTTGGGCAGCTGTCATACTCACGTCCCAGCTGCGCGTAAAGTACGTTCTTATCCTCATCAATATTTCCGGAGTGTGGGCTATGGACGTTGATAATGCTAAAGATGAAGAACCGACCTTCGATCTTCAACCTGCACAGTCTCTCATTGATCGGCCGCCACCCAATCACGCGCCCTTGCATATCGTCCATCACTATGAAAGCTGTTTTCAACTCGTGTGTGTTGCCGCAGCTAGATGGTATGACTACTTCTAAAAGTTCGAACCATTGATCTCTTTCAACAAACCTCCTGCGGCGCTACGATGGCGAATTCACGATTCTTGAGCACATCGGCGCCTTATTGCATGCAAATGCGTACTATTAAGAATCACAAATACAGTTTTATTTTGGACATGCCATTTACGACTACTTTCCAAAGATTATAGAAATGGTCGTTATGCCAAATGGCTTTAGGGTACCGAACACATGATGCCAAATGGCCCTCAGACATTTAATGGCATTATGCATTATGGACTTCCTTCGGCCTTATGGACCGTTTCAGCCAAACGTTCAATTCTAGAAGACCTTCGACCTAACAATAATTCGGTCAAATGGCGTTTGATCGTACAACTTTTTCTCTTAAAACCAATATGTTTTTCGTGAACAACGACGAAGATTGATAAGGAAAGAAAGTATTGGGTGCCCAAAACTGACCACCAAGGATCAAAATTAGTTCAAAGGCAAACATATAATTGTTTTTTTACTCGATTTGATTCCAATAGCTTTGGTGATGTTGAACGTAAGTCTCAAAACCACTTCCTTCCAGTTTCGGATGTAGTGGCCAGAAGTAGTGTCAACACTAAAAAAATGTATTCCTACATTTTGTTAACAACAAACCTTATATTTTTAAATATCGCATGCTGTGCTTTTTTTCCACCGGATTAAAGTTTTCCACAGGTTCATCGAAATCAGTTTTCGATACGATTCGTATGACTGCAAAGTTCAAAATTAGTAGACAACAACAAGAAATCAATCACCTGTCATAAGACGAGTTTAAACAATCCCATTGAATTCCACCACTTAATTGTATCCTGACAGATACGTATTTCGACCTCAACAGTAAGGCCGTCTTCAGTGTCTCGTACTTGACTCGACTTCGAGTCGAGTCAAGTACGAGACACTGGTATCTGTCAGGATACAATTAAGTGGTGGAATTCAATGGGATTGTTTAAACTCGTCTTATGACAGGTGAAAACATTCCACTAAAAAGCTCAAAATAATTTTCTTATCAAGAAATCAATTCCAGTGTACTCGGAACTGGCCATCATGCTCCCAAATTCGTTCAAAGGGATTGCAAATAAATTTCCTCCACAGTACGGTTATAAAAAATGTTTTTGTTAAGAATAACAAACAAAAGTTGACCACTTGACGAATTCCACGTAGATAACCGTTGAACCTACGTGTTCAGTTGATAATCGCTCTAAAACTATGATAATTTTTGGTTTGTGTTTGAAAGTTACAAACAACACCGGTCACATATTTAATGAGTTAGAGCAAATACACCATCAAAATTTTCTTAGCAAGATGCTCTTCCAGCTAATTTGATTGTCAGTCTCAAACCTTTTCAAAACAACCCACATTTTACCATAATACCATATACAAAAAATACCTATGACAAGAATAAGGTGAATGAATGATTTCAATCGATATATCTGAATGTTTGACATGTGCATTTGGCTGTTGTGTTGTACCTTCTTCCCCTTCGCCACGGGATCCAAGATTTCAAAACCGGCAAAAACAAGGGTGTGCCCCTTTCCGAACGGGATTTCGTGTTGCGGCTGCAACCTGTTTCACTGCATTTATCATACCCGCTTAAACCACCAAACATTCTGGTTCTGTGTACCTACATACAGTTTTGAACTCAGAGGCACGATTTGATAGAGTAGAGAGGGTCAACTCAACGCGAGCAGCATCAGCATTGGATTGTGAAAGAAAGTGCACCGTGATGACGGGCCATCAAGTAATGGTCGTCCGAAGCAGCAGAGCCGGCAACGATGTGCGGTACCAAGAGACTGCCACTAGCGAAGATCGGCCGCGGGCAGCTGGGGCTTAATCGGCAGATTATGTTCACAGTAGAAAGCATTCGGAGGAAGTCGTAAATGCCGGACGACTGGCGACAGAGAACCGAGCGACGGCGCGAGGGCAGCGATGGCAGCAGAGCACGCAGGTAATTCACAATAATTCACACTACTTTGAGGGTTTATCATTGCTACCACTTCCCAACTTCCTGTCCCTGTATTAATATTTTAGATTTACCAAGTTGCTCTAAACACTCGGTCGAAATTCCAATTTTTACTAATCAATTCCCCCTCCCTTCCGCAAGCATCCTTGAAATCCGTAAACGATTGGACTACTATATATATTGGCATCGCGAATGTAACCCAAGAACTGTCCTAATAATAACGACTCAACCAAGGGCGGGGTAAATGACCATAGTTCTAAGTCAGAAAATATAATCATTCATAGTTTAATCGACACAAATAATTATGTTTCAGGGGGTTAGGCCCAAACATATTGAAAAAATATTTCTTATCGATAATCGATACAGACGTGTGCAATATTGGCAATATTGGCGTTTGTAAATATGGGGCCTCCAAAGCTCTAAATACTGAGGGTTTTTTTATCACCCTTCTCTATTATGTTTTAGTATTCTTATGTTACCTCGAGAAACGATTATAGATTGTAAATTATTACAATAATCGATATGAAATTTCATTGATATGATTAATAATTGATATGGTTAGTTGCAAAATAATAACCATTCAAGTATGAATGAAAAGTACTACAAATATTGGTGTAGAAAAGTGTTATCATGATGACTATTCCGTATCTCATGTTGTATGCTCTCTAAACCAAATGAATTAGTTTTAGATTAGCTTTGTCGAATGTTTTCTCAAACAAAGAATGCTTCAACAAAGATCAAAGATTATTTCCAACTATCAAGAAAAGGAATCTATCGAAGTGGCAATAGTGTAAATAGTGATAAAAGTAATAATTCCATTACCAAGAGAATAGTGTTTCAGTGATGATACAAAAGTGAACCGTGAAGAACGAAAAACAAAACGCTTTTTCAGAAACAAACCGTTCCGATGAATAACGTTCGAGTTCAACTCTATAAGACCCAACAGTCATACATAATAACGACAGGACAGCAAATCATCTTTGTTAAAGCTACGATTGTACTTTATTCCCGGGGAAAGCTGGAGAGCTTCCTAGACCGGACCGGGAATCAAATCTAGGCAGCTTGCCCTTGCTTTGTAGCCGCGCATTTTATCGCTAGACGAAAGTTTCTTGCTTTGATAAATTTGCGTAGGTATATTTTAACTAAATCAATTAAGCCATCTGCCTGGTCAGTGTTGCAATCTATCAGTAGAATATCGTCCAAATATGCGAAACATTCTTCGCTTTTGATTTTAGAAAACTATTTGAAAATAATGATTCAATGCTGGGGATTCAATGTGGGACAGCTTTTACGTGTTTCGTTAGGAACGCCGAAATGGAATAAAAGAAATTGTGTAGGATGCATCGACTCCTTTTATAGTAGCCTTTTTGCAGACTTCAAGTAGATACTGATCTTCGCTGCTTGATTGCAGCTCAGTTACGAACCTGCTTCGCATTCAGTATCCACGCTTAAAAGCAGCTACTTAAAATTTAGTCGCTTCTGCTTGATTTCGTTGAACCTAAAAAAAGAAGAATATAAATATTTAAATTTGTTACAAAATAATGTTCTATTCTAAGTAGCCCTACTTACAAGATGATGTGGCAACAGTTCCAATTGGAGACCCTCGGACAAAGGGTGAATTTCAATTCTAATTAACGAGAGTTAATCCAGTTGGACCTGAATGATCACGTGCTCCTTCGAGTTAAATCTCGCGTGTAGCATGGTTCCATTCAGCCTGACCGTTGCACACAACCGAGAAACAAACATTGTGTTGTGAAACTGAACCGATTTCTTTTGAGGGAAACATCTCGTTTATATGTATCACACAAAGGTAGCCGGCAGCGTATATTTTTCACCCCAAGAACTGCCTGCTCTACCAATCGAGGCTGACTGACTGCTGGCAGAAGACGTTTCTGTAGGAATGTGAAAGTTGAATAAATGTTATCAACGACCAGCTTTTCGAAAATTTAACTACATATCTATGCATTGATGAAAGAAGCAAATGTCGTTTCTGACAAAGCTATTGACATGTTTTTTTTTAACTAGTTCGTTTATGTGGCAGGCTCAACCGTGTATGACACATTGCGGAGCCGCAATTCTTGAATATGATATTTTACAGTTTATATAATCTTATCATTAACAGTTAGTAGGAGATGGACATAGATCAAAACACTCGTGACGAAACAAATGTTAGAAGAGAGATATACTGCCTAAGATTGCATATCAGTCCCATCTTTGCTGGATCTCCTATTTTATCGTTCATATATTATTCTTTTTTATAAAATATTAAACAGGGTGGCATCACATGTTTATGATGTACAAGAGAAGTGCTTTAGATTAATGAACAGTATTTGGTCGTAAACCAGCATAAAGACTGGCATGGACAATAAAGTATGATGCCATAATATAATCAGGTTGTGTATCAATAGTAGAAGTAATCGAATCCATAATAAGTCTCATGAAATGAAAATAGATTAAGGAACAAACTAGAAATAGGTAACAAGCAATGAGAAACTTAAAAATTATTACTATTATTATCCTAATTTAAGGGATTCGCAGCCCTGGGCTGGCTTATCTCTGAAACATGAAGGTGTTGGAGAAGATGGATGCCGAAATATTGGCAGATGCAAAAATGTTTATGCGCTCAATGGATTCTTCAATTTATTTGTGATTAACTCTAGCAAAATCAGCAATGATTTGAATTATTCTGTGCTGTATTTTTGGATCTGAAACATCCATTTTCGCAGCAGTTGTTCTAGATTAATTTTTCATAACAGTTGAGCTTCAAATGCTTAAACCTGTTATACCGCTCAATTCTACTTTCTGAGGATTCGAACCACGAACGAATCACGAGATTCAAATATTGTTCAATTGTTTTGGTGTATTGAAGCGTCATTTTATTTACGAATCAATCCACTTTGATCCACACTCCGCCTTTTTGAGGAGCAACATATTTTTTTTTCATGGAATGAAGAAATTTTCAAACACGAATAGAAACCAGCGAGTTTGTTCTATTTTACTCAAGATTCGAATAGTGTTCGAAAATTTGCAATGAAACTGAATCATTGCTGATTTTATTTATAATTTTCTTGACAGTAAACGTCAAGGAGTTGATGCAGGTTGAGGGTTCGAGTCCTACCAGGACTAGTAGTGGTAGTGGTCACCCTGATTAAAGTTTTTAAAGTGATAAGTAATATGAAAAGTGACTTTCGACACAGCCCAGCATGAAACGATGTGACGTATGAATCACACGGCAATAATAATCATACTTCAAAGGGCTTGAATCCAAACATCAAAGCAAATCCACTGTCTAATCATTTGAATGGCGTGTACCTGCATAGACATGGAAAGATTCGTACTTTGCCGAGGTGTCAACTAACCCGGATTGATGAAGTTATGTATTACAACATCTTTTGTACTGAAAACAATTTTCCATCGCAATTGTGATCCTGATTATGTTGATCGACTGTAAATAAAACTTTAATAAAAAAAGTATCTGCATAAAATCGAATCTTAACTCTTGTTCTTGTGTGCTCGTAAAATGGCTTTACTGGCGTCTTATTGAGCCTGCAAAAACCTCCTATCTAGCCGTGGGACTGTCGAGTCAGGTCTATCGTTTCAGGTCCCACCCAACATCTTACATCAGTACTTGAACTGATGCGTTTTGGGCGGCATACGATCGCTTTGGTAGCGAGCCTGATTGCGGAAATATGCAACTGTTTTTAGAAGTTTTACAGCGCTTTTTTTTCACACCAAACCTCATCATATGGAAACCCTTCAACTTGCAGCCACCAGGGGACGAGTTGCCGAGCGCATGGATATAATCCGAGCTGCCCCCTCAAACTGCCAAACTTTGAATTTCATTGAGTGTGTGTTTTTTATTTGTGCAGTAAACATTTGTGCGACCGCGTATCACTCAATAATAGACAGCCCATTTTTTGCTAATTTGTATTCGTTTTCTCCCTGCATTTACGAGGAAAAATGTTATGTTGAAGTTGGAATTCTTTGAAAATCAAAACTCAATCTTTTCGATGAAATGGGTTTTTGTACAATTTGCACGAAGTTTTTAAATCTCTCATTGTCGCAGTGCCATTTTTTGATCTACTTAAGGCCAACTTTTCAAAAGAACCAATATTGTTTGAAGTCATCAACTATTTTGAAAATCAAAAACAAAAACTGAAAAAGTGATGCACGCGTGATTTTTGTACGAAATGGGATGAATGTTGGGCCAAGCAGCACATTTTCGATTTTTTTTTGTTTTAAATTTAAAAAATAGTAAAGGTGCCAACATATCTTTTTTTGGGATTAGACCTCAAATAAATTAAAGAACCGATTGAACGAAGGTGCTTTGCATTGCTGGGCGGAGCGGACACAAGCAAATCTGGTGATGAAATTCAGATTTTCTCCCACCTTGTGCCGCTGTAGAAATCAAAAGAATTCAAGTTTTTTGCCGTAAACGGAGCGGCCATTCCCAATTAACGACTCCTGCATTACGTGAGCTGAACGTTGTACTTGGTAGTTAGCTGATAAAGAGCTAGAAACTGTTGCGGCTTCGTATGGCGTAGACGGTTTCTTATTGTTATTTCCCTGGTTCGCAACGCAACGCACCAACTTTCTTTGGGTGTTCGCAGATTTTTCTCTCCTATTTTTTTGTCGGATGGGAGGAGGTTCCTCATTCCGTGGCCGAACCTTTGGCACAGCGTCTGTTGGTTTTCGTTCGTAGTAGCGTCATTTCACGATAATGTTGAAAATTGGCCTCACCTTTTGCAGTTCCGAGCTTTTTATGCATCCTTTTGGAAAATGGAACAAGTACCTGGGCAGTTTCTTCGAGATTGAGGATTGCATGAAAATCTGGTTACTTCTGTTGGTGTCGCGTCTAAAGTAACAATTTCTGTTTCCAACAAACTCAGTATTCAGCATTGAATATTGACAATCTCGAGTAAAAGTCATGTACAAACACCAAAAATTTGCGCTGCGGCAAGTGCTGACAGCGTTTGTTTACGAAAGCAACAGCGTTGCTAAATCGTCTGGGAAAGATTGTGCCAATGTCAAAATATCAAAAATATTAAAAATATCACGAGGAACATCAAGCAAAGCTTCGTCGATTTGATGAGACACCGATTCGTTTTCGAAAAGTCCCGGAAAATGTTTACCGAATAGTTTTCAAATTCCATCGCATGTATCTGCTACTTCATCATTCATGAACGACCAAAACTGCTTCGGGTTCCGTTTGAGCTTTGCCTTAGTTCGCTGCGATTCCAAATTTCTTAAGTTTGTGTAATTTCGCAATGCTTTTGATCTGCCTCGATTCAAATTGCGCAGATGGTTATTCGACCATGGTGGCTTCCTTCGAGGCAGAGGATTAGGAACATGAGAGTAAAACAACTGATTGAGTGTACAAGTCCTTGATTTCAATCTAGGATAAAAATCACAAAAGCATGAGGATTACTACTCCTGGCCACGCCCATCTTCACCGTAACTTGGGAGGGAAGGAAGTGCTGGTGTGGTACTTACTTAACGAGAGGCCCCCGACTCAGCGACACCCTCATAAGTACCACGGAGTTGGATATTGAGGAAGGTATTCATTGGGTCAGGTTTTGCCTGTAGCTGACAATGTGACCAACGTAGATCTTACACTGTAACACACCACGCAAAGGTGTCTACCCCGCGTTACGGGGGGACCTTTTCATGAAGAATTTCAAATCGATCAAAAGTCAAACACGGAATAAATTATAACGATCTTTTCCAAAAGTCGATACCAATTGATGCTGATGTATCAAAGGTTGTTTCTTCATACAGAGAAGTTAGTCACTGAAAAACAATGTACTTTGAAAAAACGAAATACTATTTAAATTTGCAATTTTAATTTGGGAAGAATGGACACCCTTATAAAATATGAAGAACATTACCTAACCCATCCTATTTTATGGATGATCCAACGAAATCATCATCCAATTTATTTCTTTAAAATTTTCAAAGGGTGCTCTTTGGAATTCCCAAGATTTTAATTTTAATTTCCAATTGGGAATTTCGGAATTTTCAATGAAGGATACTCATTGGATATTCTTCGGAATTTCAAGAAAAATTCTACGAAAATTCCACAAGATTTTTTTGTAGTTTCAACGTAAAGTTGTTCAAAAAGTGGATTTTTTTAAATTTCAATGGGAACTACTTGTTCAGACTTTCCAAGGAAAAAATATCCGGAAGTTCCGAAGGGAATGTTTCAGAATGTTCACTTTAATTCATATAACACGTTGAGCCGAATGTTATCTAGCCAAATCGAACGATTGGCCGAAATGACGGTAATGCCGTTTAGCCAAAATGGTCTTTGGCCGAATATCGGAACTGATTTGCGATTTAGGCATAACTTATTTTGTAAATAAACATTGTTTTATCGATTCCGTAGAATGCAAGCATTTTGCCCGAAAACTAATTTTCTTATCTGATAGAGGGAAGCCTATTCTGTCGTATACATACGGTGGTTTTCTCAGAAAATGCTTGTTTTAGCAGGAATTTGCTTTCCAATGTTTGTTTACAAAATAAGTTACGCCCAAATCGTAAATCAGTCCCGATATATTGTTTTGCTGAACAGGTTATTTAGAGGAAAAAGTCGTATGATCGAATAGGTCATCTGGCCGCGATGGTTGGTTGGCAGTGAAAAGCCATTTAGCTTTAACGTCAAATGACCGGAAGGGTCTATGGCCAAAAATGTCGGTTGGCCAAACAATAATGAATTAAAAAAGTGTGATTAATAATATTTGTGGTTAACTTCTCACTTCTGTCACTTCTCACTTTCTGCAATGTTTACGGTCGTAAGACTCGTTCGGCCAAACGCCTTTTTTCGAGAAAATTATTTAGCTCTTTTTTAGTGGAATGTTTTCACTGACATAAGACGAGTGTAGCATTTAATTCCACCACTTCGGCTTTTTTCGTCCAAATGACGTTCGGTCAGATGGGTTTGAGCCTAATGGTTTGTTCGACCAAATTACATATTCGGCCAAACAATTTGCGGTCTTGTGGCCAGTGGCGATTCCTTAACCTCAATTTACCTGTTCAACGGATTCAAATCTGCAACATTTTTGTGCGTAAATGCATGGAACAAGTAGATTCTCATTAGCCTTATGGAATCTGGTATTTTTTTCCTTATTCGACTGTCGAAATATCGAGATTTTCCATTTTTGTATTATTGAATAGGTAAAAAGTGAGGTTACGAGACACCACCACAGAATACTACGGATATCCCCATCGGAAATTGTGCAGATCTTCCACAACAAGTTATTCGATATTGTTTTGGAATTTCCTCGGAAAATTCTGCGGAACGTGCATTTGAATTCTTCATACTTTCATACTCGGGGAAATTCTGCTTAATTTTCACGAAAATATACTCGGGATTTTAACGGGAATATTATCGGGATTGTTCAAAATGAGGAAAGGTTGAAATCCGAAGGATTTCAACGAGAAATTGTTCGGAATTTCCAATAGAAGTTCTCATTTTTTACTCTTTCTATTCTTCCCATGGGAAAACTTAAAACCTACGCAAACGTATCCATGGCATTGTCCGTAGAGATAGGCAAAACGGATCAGATCTGGATCATTCAGTCTAATGATACGGATCTTTTATTCGGATCGGATTTTGAGAACAAAATGTAAGGTTAATGCAAATTATTGAAACGGTTGTTACCCATTTTCGGTCCAAGTTTTCGCGTAGTAAAGTAGCTATAACTGAGGATATTCTACAATAAATGTGGCCATAAATAGATATGAAATCATTTCGCTTTCCCTTTAACGTCTTGTATTAAAAAAAAAAGATTTTCCATGATGAAATCTCTTCAATTTTCACTTTAAAAATGCTCTAAAAAACAAGATTTTCGAAAAGTAAGCATACCTAAGTGGCGTGTCCAGGAGTCATCTGTCCTTATCCAGGATTCTTATAAAAATTCTTCGAAAATTCGTGTTTTTTTTTTCGGGACAGTTTTTCTATAGAAACTGGAAACTGGAAACTGGAAATCCGTTTGAGTTTGGATCTTTTTTTTTAAATTTCGCGAGAACGTCTATTGAACTCTCTGGAGAAAATTCGTTCAAGTTTTGACAAGAATTTCCTTTGGAAACTCTTCTACTTCAGAATTCACGGTAATGTGTGCTAATGTCCTTGAATTTGTTTTTCGAGATACTATTGGATAATTAGGTTTTCACTATAGATAGTAGAATCTATAGATGAGCGAAAGCATGGCTGAGTCGATTTTTTTGACCGTGCACGCGCGCATATGACGTCACAGCCCTTAACATTTCCATTGAAATAGTGACGTCATGCTCGTTTGGAGACACGTTTGACAGTTCGTTTGGAGACAGAGGATTTATCTTCGCTCATCTATATATTCCACTATCTATAGTTTTCACCTGCTGGTCAAAGCGACGCGACTTTTATGAATTGTGTGACTGCAGTTGAGCGTGTACGAGTACGTGTTGTAGCGAAGTTGTGAACCGTTTGCACTCGGAAAAAAAGCCAAACAGCTAGATTGCTCATGATCGCATTATATGCTAGTGCAACAAGTGCATTCTTACTGATTTTCTGTAAAGTTTCTGAATCGTAAAAAACACACATAATGAAGTTTGTTAATCTTGGGCTGTTATACAACAGTCGTGGTTTTTACGATTTTCGCGGATTTACTCTTTCAGTCGCAAAAATAGCGGTTTTCCTTTTTCAAATATTGTTTGGAAATCGCGGATTTGCACTTTTTCGAAATTAGCAATCCGTTTAGATCCAAACAAATTCGAATAACCTTTCCATTATCGTCAGGTGGGTGTCATCCATACCTCGCACAATGGGTTTGTTTTGCAGCCAACATTGCGCGACTGGTCCCCACTGACATTTCTGAATACCAATGGGAATCAAATCAGATGTTAGTAAACAACACAAATACTAAAATAAGTTTTACTTTGAGGTTGGCTGCAAAAACATGGCGTCGTGCCAGGTGGCTGATTATCGTATGTTGGTTTGAATAAACGCTCATATAGTCTTTGTTGAGTTGTCTAATTGATCATATTATTGGATTGCCGATAGACCAGATTTATTTTTTCGACGGTTTTGTGGAGAAGATATATTTTCGATTAGTGATAGGACACCTTATCTACTTTGCGATGCATAGAAAGTCAACGATAAAGTCATATCAAACGCAGTGATATCCGCACCTGCAGCTGCCGGGACGACAGAACTGATAACTGATCGCCCGTAGGTACGCTGGTTGTTGTCAACTTCTCAGCGGTTATTGTCGAAAGAGAGGTTCTTCATTCCCTGACCATCTGTTGTTGCGTCTATCTTATTGACTACTTCTACGTACTTACTCAATTCTCCAAGGGGTTCCTCGATGGAGTATCCTTTTTCACTTGAGTCGATCCTGGGAAGCCAATGGTCATTTCCGGATTCTCTCTTGGATATTATCCTCGCTTGGTGCTCCTTCTTAGGCCTTGCATTGGCGCACTAAAAAGTATAATTTAATTATTGTCTTCGATCTAATTCAGACATTTAGCTATGAGTGCAGAGAGTCATCACAAAAATATTCAAAATTAAATTTCTTTTGGGTGTAGTTCAAAGCTGAACGTTGGGGACGGAACTTTGACTTGGTAGCAAATATTCTTACATTCTCTCTATTTTATTAGTGAATGTGCCGATAGATTGGAAGCGAAAATATTTAAATTTTCCATTGAAGAAGCGTGATTTGAAGTATTTTTCCGCGGTTTTTTTTATAGTCACAGTATAGTAAAATAGGCAATAATGTCTTATTCATCTTTGGCAATTTGGTAGCAGGCTGGTGGTGAAACCATTCTCAAAATCCAGTCGATGATACTAGTTTGCGATTAGAAGAAAGGAAAGCATTGCGCTTTAATTTTTCATGCATGCAAAATCAATTAGCTCCGAAGCGGATCAAACGGATGATTTAACTCAGGCATGATTTTTTGGGAGATGAGTTCAGCGTGTTTCGACTCACGCTTGATTTGAATCGTCCATGATTTTTGGTATTTATAAAAAACAAAGCTACTAATATGCGATCATGCGGCAGTAGATCACAGATAGCAGACTTTCCAACTGGAAAAGTTACGAACGCTTCAACTTGTGCCATTCCAATGGGAAATTCACCGTCAGATACGCGAGCGATAATGCTATTGGATAATTAGGGCAATGAGAATTTAGTTATCAGCCCTTTTTGCGACATTTAATCGTGATCACGTGATTGTTTGGGACAAATCATGCACGGTGCACGTTTCATGCAGGCAGTGAAATGATGAGGAAAAGACGAACAATATTTGGGCGAGGGTCGTTTTGCTACCGTGTGCACTTTTCAGTTCCATATTGGTAGTTGCAGCAGTATGATCAGATCGCGCCTTCCAACGAATTTGTGGATCTTGCCTGTGAATTTTGATTCTGTTTGTTTTAACACTTGTGCAAACGAACTTCTCTTGAAGAAAACCTGTGGATACGTTCGGGCATTTCCGTCCGTGCGATAGATTTCGAATGGAGCGTCAAAGTTTGCCAGCCAGGAATACGAACCAGCATCAGGAAGTTATCGGAACGTTCTGCTCTTCTGGTTTTGAGCTGTGGCGAATCACTCAGGGCACTGGAGCTGAACTTTAATCGATAACTGTCGACTGCGTACCTGAAAGAATAACGTACCAAAGGATCATCCATGTTCAACTGGTTCGTCTTTTAAATTCAGTTTTTGATTCTGGAATATGGCATCATCGAGACTGGTTTGAATCTGGTTTGATTGTGCTCCAGGAATCGGGATGGACGCCAATGGGAAGATAGCCATTTCTCGGGCACTGTGCATTTCATGTATCTTGTTGGCTTCCAACAAGACCAATAACATGTGCATGTCGCATGCCAGCAACGAGAGAATACTGTGCATAGCCAAGACATAAACTTTACCGCAGTCACAGTGGCGCTCGCAGTTGTAGCTCTGCAAAATGGCATCAGTAGGCAAAAAAATTGCACACGAATTATGCCGGACAGCTGTGCAATATTGCATAGAATGTTTTCCCGAAAAGCTTGTTAACCACTCAGGAATCCTGGCCAGTGGATTGTCAAACAAATAAGAAGTTTGAACCAAAAGTGACTCGGCACAGCTGTCCACTGATAGATTTAGGAAATACAGCCGTTGGTTGATCAGTTCCGTAATGTCACAAATGCGATTTTCAGCTTCCCAAGGTTCGTACATTCAGTTCCATTGCACTAGCGCTGATTTAAAAACTGTCGCCATTCGTCAATAATCATTTCTCAACTTTATAGTAATCGAACTCAAGTATGAAGTCACTTCATTTGCCATGGTTCCATTTCGGCTGTTCACTCGTTTTAATTTGAACGTGGATTGTACTTCTTCAGTCGGTATTTTTGTTTTTTCGAACGGAAACTTCAAGATTCAGGAACTAGTTGGTTAGTTTTCGATAGCTTTGAATCGTTAGCTTCGTATTGTCGATTTACTATTGATGTCTTTGCTTCAGTGAACTTCCATCTACCTTTGACTTGCACATGAGCTACCATTGATAATTAATTTGACTTAAATCATTGTCAATGTAGCTTGACACATTCAGTGAATACATCAGCTGGGTAGTGCTTCTTTTGCTTCTTGTAGTTAGTTTGCAACATCATGTGCTGTTAGCATGCACAAATTGCATCAATATCAAACTCTAAGTCACTATTAGAAATCCTATTCCTGCTTTCCGTAGCAAACATCCAGTTCTTCGTTGGAAAGGCTGCACTGAAATTGCTGTTTAGACAGGCATCACGAATCTGTTTCTCGATTCCATCATAAACATGCATACGCTGTACTCTTCCTCCATTAATGTTTTGAAAAGAGCACAATCTGATTCTCATCCATGTCGGAAAACAAGGTTCCAAGCAAATTTTGCTGATTTTCGCCAACCTGTTGCACGACGTGGCATGTTTACTCTTGATAAGCGCCTTCCGGTGGAATCCGAAGGCAACCCAAACTGGAAGTCACTTGCTCGAAAACTCTACTAGACAACAGTTATAATTATGCACCGCTTTACTAGCTAAAACCCTTGAATTTAAAATAAAATTCAGAAAAAAAAATCTTACTACAACCACAACGAAATGGACTCCAGATACTGACGTAAGGCGAGTGCAATAAAACTACAAGCAAACAAAACTGCAAATCCACGCTTCGATAATGTCACTAGAGCTACAGCTGTGTCAATCAATCGCTTTTCGATTTTCGTGTATTTTCTTTCAAAGGTGATAGAATCAAAATGCAGTTATTTGAGTAAATTTAGCTGAATTGCTATTTTAATTTAAGTAATTTGATGCTTTGTGTCAATTTTTCACACTGTTGGGCTGGACAACATTCAGTCATGTGTTTGTAGCCGAGATATGCACTTTTTACACTCAGAAATAATGCAATCAAAACAGCGAACAAAATGAATTTATACACGCTTGTATGTTTCCACTTAAAATTGAATTAACAGATATTTAAAACAATCGGAAACAAAAAAATATCCAAATGGTTTACTCTTAGTAAAACTTGGAAGAATTCATTTTTCGATCAATCAAATAAATAATTAGAACAAAACAGTTCGACATGTTGCCTTTAAATCATATTTGATTCTCTTCCTATCGAATTTGAGGATACTTTCTCAAAACTATTCTGGTTTATTCTAACTGAAATGGTTCCCAATAGATCGAATGGTTTGTGCGTATCTGATTGTACGAATGATTTAGACGCATTTAACATTTGACTTGCTTGTGATTCTGATATGTGTGATTTTTTTTCCGAAAATCTTGTGTAGATTGCGCCATTCGTTGATCCTCAATAATCCTGGCCAGTGGATCGTCCAACAATGGAAAATTTTGAAGCAAGAGTGCACTTTAAATGAGAAAAGTGATACTAAAAGGATAGGATTGGGCAGATGACTCCGCTCTACATCCGTAGTTTATATGCATCTCTTATTTACAAATACGATTTTAAGCCTTCCAAAGTTCTTCCATTTGTGAATTTCATTATGCGGGTGCTGATTTAAAACTGTCAATATTCATTTTCTCAACACTAGTGCTGTCCATTGAGAGCTTGAAGTAGCTCGAAGTTTCTCCCTGTCCTGCTCATGCCCATTTGTTGACAAAAAAGAACGAGCAGGACGGGAACAACTTCGAGCTACTTCGAGCTGCTCATTGGACAGCATTACTATAGTAATCGAACTCAAGTATGAAGTTTTTTTTATTTTGCCACGGTTTCATTCCGGCTGTTCATCTGTTTGAATTCGAACGTAGAATTGAGCTGCTTCATCCGATTTCTTACCAGTGAGAAAATAGTTTGAATAGCTTTCAAAAGTTTTGGACCATTAGCTTCGAATTGTCGATTCACTATTGATGCCTTTGCTTCAGTGTACTTCGATTTATCTTCTGATAAAATAAAATCTAACTCCAACACTGATTTTTTTACATTGGCAAAGTAGTTGGGTAGTACTTCCTTTTGTTTTTTTTATCCATTCATCATGTTTTGGAAACAGTACACTCCGATTGAGAGTGTCCTTCCCATGTCAGAAAGTGGGGCTTCCAGGTAATTTTTTCCGAATTTTCACCAACCAGTTGCACAACGTGGCATGTTTACTCTTGATAAGCGTCTTCTGGGAGAATCCAAAGTCAAACCAAACTGAAAGTCACTTGCTCGAAAACACCACGAGAAAACAGTTATAATAAAACTCCACTTCTGGAGCTGAAACATTTGAAATTGAAAAAAAAACATTTTAGAATCAATCTCACAAAAATTACAACAGAAGGGACGCCAGGTACTGACGTTAGAAGAGTGCAATCCAACTACAAGTAAACAAAACTGCAATTGCACGCTTAAATAATGCTACATGAACGGTGTGACTTGGAGCTTTTGGTTTTCTCGTATTTTTCTTTTCAATCAACTTGAAATTAAAATACATTTATTTGTGTAAAATTTAGTTGATTTGCAATCTTCATTATTATAGATTCTATGTTTTGATACTTTTTTTGTAATTTTCCACACTATAGAGGTTGCTGACGTTTACTCATCCTTCTCTTTCAAGCGCATGAAGGGGATAGGATTTGTTTTCATCGGGAAACGCTTCGGAAGCGTTTCCCGATGAAAACAAAACCCATTCTTTCTGTGCGCGTGCAAGAGAAAGATGACTAAACGTCAGCAATCCTTATTGGGCTCGAAAACATGTGTTTGTAGCCGAGATATGAACTTTTTACACTCAGAAAAATTGCAATCAGTAAAGTGAACTTATACACGCATGAAAATTCCAACTGAAAATCGGGTCGTCAGATACTTTTAATAATCAGATACATTTTCCGATCAGTGGAATAAATTCTAGAAGCAAAGCAGTTCGACATGTTCCATTGTAATCCTTTTCCATTCTCTTTCCATTGAATATGAGTATAATTTCTCAAAACTATTTTTGTTATTTGCGTGAATCCAAAACAGACCGGACCCTGAAATATTTGACCACACAATTTCATCATTCAAATCAAGATAACATCTACAAATTTGATTGCTAGAGGTGGGTCTGATAGAAAAGAATTACGAGGATGTGACGATTCAGTTAGTATTTAATGCCACTGTTCCGTCACAGAACCGTACAGTTCGAGTTTCCGCACTAGGCAATTCCGGTTTTCGGATTCAAACGAATTCTGTAGATTGCTGCAGATATACTAACTACAATTCAGAGTACCTATTGCCACTCTGAAGCTCAAGCTGCTCAAGCTCAAAATAATTTTCCTAACTGAAAGAGTTGTTGACTGGCAGAAAAAGAGAGCAAACAACCCAATGAATAGTGTCCAACGTGTTAGCAACTGCTACATAACACTGACCTCAACAAGTGCAGAGCAACTAACGGTGGAAGTAGATCAAGTAAAAATCCTTTTCTCCGGTGTATGCAATGTCGAAGAAACAGACACCAATTGAAAACACTTTGATGGTGATTCCACAGATGCAGTGACGACCAGAAGCATCGAATGGGACCGAATCGGAAGAAGATCGCAGAAAAGGAATTGGCTGCGAATCCCGAAGGAGGCATCCGAGCTCAGCGTTCCAGCGTCAAGGATCACCCTCCTGTCGGCACAGGTGCGACTTGTGCATGATCCGAATTAGAATTCTGCAATAATCGAACCATATCTTTGCCACAGAACTCCCCGCTGGATGATGATGATGATGCTGAATGCCAACTGGAACGAAGCCATTCGATCTCAGCCTGCCCGATTCTCAGAATGCCAATTGGAATGAAGCCAATCGTGTCAGCTTCGGGTAAAGAAGAAGTCCGACCTGATCGGTTGCGGGTGAGTCAAGCAGTCGTGTGTGGTTACTTTTCCTTGAACTGGTTCCGCCTGGGTTGGTGTCGGTTAGACTTTAGTCATTGAAAGTGTCGCTAGGAATGGATCGGCGCTGCACAGAAAACTGCATTTAGCCGGGACACGAACCTTATCCAAGTCGCACGCCTCGTGTGCGTGGAATGAATTCTGTAGCCCTATTCGGATCATGCAATCTGACAGCAGGCTAGCTGATTGCAAACGTTTTGCGAAACGGATCGATCCTTCCCATCTGGAAGCTGTTCAATCGAACTATCGTCGGTTTTGGCACAGATAGAAATCTTACCGAAGAATGCGACAGTTCCGACATGCAGAAAAAATCAAAGATGGGTTTGGCACAATATCGAGTTCATCAAAAACTCAACGTTACGCCTTCCCGACTGAGCTCAATGAAACCCTGCTGAAATTTGTTTGTCAAAAATTGGTTCTTCAACATATTTTGTGATGCTCCCGTTATACAACATCAACAAAAAAGGATCCTAGGAAGTGCGCAAAAAAACATAATCACTGTCTCTCAAGGCTTGGCAGACACTTTCAGTTGAATAGTAGCTTTCAAAGAGAGGCAGATGGATCCTCAATACTCGTAACTGGCGTTTATCTCAAAAGTAATGGAGGGGTGTTTCTTTCTCAGCAATAAAGTCTCCGTCGAAGAATCGTCCTTTCCGTATTTTCGTCTGTAACTTAGTGGAGGCTCGGATAAAAAAAAGTCACGTTTCTCACCCTAAGGATATTTGAAAAAAAAAAGAACGATTCTTTTCGGAATGTGTTCAAAAATCGTTCTCCCATGAGCAAATCGATCCGGGACCATCCAGCGCTGGGAAACACAATCCATCGAATCCCTCTCGCAATGGGAGATATCGTTGAACCGTTTGCACTGCTATAGGAAACGGCAACCTGATACTGGATTCCAACAGGACTCTGGCCAACGGTACGCACTCTCTAGCCGACGGATGCACCTGAAAGGGGAAAAAACAAATGTAATAGGAAAATTGGTTCTATGAGACTCTACCCGCAAAACAGTGTGGCGATCACGTGATTGTAATCGGAAAATCACGCGGATCGCACGCTGCCTCCAGGTAGTGTCGCGACCGTTGGCAAGGCGGATGAAAGGTGCTGTCGTGTTACGATTCGGTTTGTGACATGCAGACAAAGGATCCATTAGTCCTTTGTTGTCATTCACGTGCGGAAAAGCTTTGCTCGGCAACCATCCCAAAAAGCCACTGCGTGTTCGAGGACATTCCTGGTTTTCTATGTCCATGAAACGTCAGCATGCATGTGCTTCTGTCTGTACGAAAGTCTATAATGTAGCGTCGTTTTTCTATTGTTCTGAGTCAATTAGTGTATAATTTGATTCGAGAAAAATTGCCCTGACGATGGCCGTTCCAAGAACAGGAAATGGTGGTACATTTCACTAGGAAAGACAAATAAACACGTTGTCCTGTAGCATAAAATGTAGCGACACTCCTGCCATGTATTTTATTTTTTTCTCTCTCGGTTCGTTGGTTGCAGATTTTCAATCGATGTGCACCGAACCAGCAACCTCGACACAGATTCACTTTGGACCCTCTATTATGGATGTTATTTAGTTCCAATCGGCTGGGATTTCACATGTTACGCTTTGCAACATTCGTCGAAACGATTCAATACCATAAAGCAAATATTGGGTTAGTTAGGCGTTAGCAAATATGGGTCTGTTTTTGTTGATCAAGCAATTTGGTCATGGGACACATCTTTGTCAATTATAGAACTAAAATAAATGCCGCTATTGATTCCGCAATTTTTGCTTTAGCAAAAACGATTAGTAGAAATTGCAAATTTAACTTGGAACAAATGGAAACTCTAACAACGAGATCTCAGAATCAATCCTCTGCCTGAAGATAAATGCTCTTTGTATCAGAAACATGGTCAGAAAATAAAACCTCCGAAATAGCCGTCAAATTCTCGGTAGTCAGGAAGTGCAACAGTTCCACTGATAAACTGAAAGTTGTTATGGATTGAAGTGGTTACACTTCGAATCTGAAGCTTTGATTTAGAATTTCATTACGAATCTGATATTTTTCTAAGAATCTCAATGCGAAAAAAAATCCCCCAATTTCTAAAGTAGTCAACAGATTTCCACAAGATAACATTAAGCAGATTTCGTTTGGTAATCTTGATACTCCGTTTGGGAATCTAATGATTTCTTTAAAAGATTCCCTTTGCGTGGTGTGTTACGCTATAAGATCTACCACAGTCACATTATCAGCTACAGACAAATCCTGACCCAACGAATACCTTCCCCAATATCCAACTCCATGGTACTTATGACGGTGTCGCTGAGTCGGGGGTCTCTCATTAAGTAAGTACTACGTCAACACTTCCTTCCCTCCCAAGTTACGGTGAAGATGGGCGTGGCCAGGAGTAGTAATCCTCATGCTTTTGTGATTTTTAACCTAGATTGGAATCAAGGACCACACCCACCTGGATTTCTGATAGCAATCTGGACAAGAATTTGAAAAGAAAAACATAAGTATCACTAGTGCCCAAGCTACGAAGTACACCGTAACTATGCTATGCTAAAGATTTCCTTAAAAGATTCCGTTTTGTAATCTAAAAATTTTGTTTGTGAATCTAAAGATTCTGTTTCAGAATCCAAAGATACCGTTTGAGAATCTTAATATACTGTTTGAGAATCTTAATGTTATATTTGGGAATCTAAAGATTCTGTTTGGGAATCTAAATATTCTGTTTTGGAATCTAAAAATTCCATTTGGTAATCTAAAAAATCCGCTTGGGGAATCTAAATTTTCTATTTAGGAATATAAATATTTTGCTCGGATATCTAAAGATTCCGTTTAAGAATCTAAAAATTCCGTTTGGGAAATCCAATGATTCCGTTTAGGAATCCAAACTCCCATTTGGGAATACAAAGATTCCGTCTAGGAATCCAAAGATTCCATTTGGGAATCTAATTTTTCGTTTGGGAATCTAAAGGTTACGTTCGGGAAAGATTCCATCTGGAGATCTAAAGATTTCTTCTGGAAATCAAATTATTTCAAATATTCGCCTGGGAATCCGAAGACTTCGTTTGGCATTCTGATTCAGTTTAGGAATCTAAATATTCCGTCTGGGTACCTAAAGATTCCGTTTCGGTATCCAAAAAATACATTTGCGAATCTAAAGATTTCGTCTGAGAATCTAAATATTCTGTTGGGGAATCTAAAGATTTCGTTAGGCAGTCTGATTCAGTTTGGGAATCTAAAGATTCCGTTTGGGGATCTAAAGATTCCGTTTGGGAATTTAAAGATTTCTTTTGTGAATTTGAAGATTCCGTTTTGGAATCCAAAGATTCCGTTTGGAAATCTAAATAATTCGTTTGGGAATGTTAATACAGTAGCCGTTCGATAACTGCAAAATGTTTACTTTTCAGTTAACGAATGCCGTTCGATAACTGCAACGCATTCTAGACGTCAAACGGTTGTAATTCGACGTCAGATGCAATAAAAGTGCATCTAAATGTGCAGCGCAATGCAGCTGTCATTGAGTTTGACATCAGTTTGAAGTTTAGCGGTCCGATAACTGCAAAACTGTTGCAACTATCGAATTGCAGTTAAAAAGCATTGCAGTTAAATGACTTGCAGTTATCGAACGTCTACTGTATTCCATTTAGGAATCTGAAGATTCCGTTTGGAAATCCAAGGAATCTGTTTAGGAATCCAAAGATTTTGTTTGGGAATCTAAAGATACCTTTCGGGAATCCAAAGATTCCATTTGGAAATCTAAATATTCCATTTGGGAATCTAAAGATTCTTTTTGGGAATCTAAAATTTTTTTTAGGGAATTTAAAGATTCTGTTTTTTATTTCGAAGTTTTCGTTCGACAATCTGATTAAATGTGGCAATCGAAAGATTTCGTATTGGAATCTAAAAATTACGTTTGCGAATCTAAAGATTCCGTTTCGGATTCCAAAGGTTCCGTTTGGGAATCTAAAGATTCCGTTTGGGAGTCTAAAGAATATATTCGGGAATCTAAACATTCCGTTTGGAAATCTAAGAAAACAAATGAATCCGTTTGGGATTCTAAAGATTTCGTTTAGGAATCAAAAATTCTGTTTTAGTATTTTTTTTTATTAGGGAATCTAAAGATTCCTTACGGGAATTCAAAGACTCCATTTGGGAATCTAAATAGTCCATCTGGGAATCTAAAGATTCCTTTCGGAAACCCAAAGATTCTGTTTTTATTCCCAAGATTTCGTTTGACAATCTGATTCAATTGAAAAATTCAAAGATTCCGTTAGGGAATATGGAATAAAAGGGAATATTTTAGAATAAAAAAAAATTTGATTCCAAATCGGATTCCAAACCGTTTCGGAATCCAAAGATTCCGAATGCGAATCTTAATATTCCGTTTGAGAAGCTGAAGATTTCGTTCGGCATTCTGATTCAGTTTGGGAATCTGAATATTCCTTTTGTTTGGTAATATGAAGATTCCATTTGGGAACCTGAAAATTCCGTTTAGGAATCTGAAGATGCCGTCTGAGAATCTGAAGATTCTGTCTGGGAATCGGAAGGTTCCGTTTTCGTTCGATAATCTTATCCACTTTAGGAATCTGACAGTTTCGTTCGAGAATCTAAAAATTCCGTTTGCGAGTCTAACAATTTTATATCACATTAAAACAAGGTAAAAAAAAACCTAACGATTGAAACGTTTCCGTTTCAGTATTTAAAAGTTCCGCTTCAACAATTTTTTTTTTCGTTATTTCAAGATTCCACTTCGGAAACTCAAGGCTCCATGTTCATAATCTTAAGATATAACTTCCAAAGATACCGTTGCATATGTTCGGGAACGGAAGATTATGTTTCTGTGTTGACAATTTTTTCTTCAATTATTAAAAGTCGCTTTACAAAAATTTTGAGTTCATGGATTATTCAAGCAAAAACGTACTCACACGCTAAGCTGCAGTTACCCAAAATTAGTTCCCATATTTTATAGAACTCATCCATGGTCGACCATTGATTATGGTTCAGATGATTTGTTTTCTATGTAAAATGAACACAAAATAATGTTAAGTTTATTCGAAATACAGAAACTTATTTTTTTATGTCTTTATTAGGAGACTTTCAGCCCGAGGCTGGCTCGTCTCCGATACAGAAACCCTTAACAGGTAATCATCAGCTTGGATTGATCGATAATTTTTAAACTAACAATCATCGCAGTTTATTTCTTTTTCAACAACGCTCAAAAATAGAATTAAACTCGCCAGTGTAGTGATGCCTGGAAGCAACTGTAGCAAATGATTTTATTCTGCGAAAGATGTGTCTTGGCAACGGATGGGGCGGATGCAATCGGGATAACGAGATCCAACCGGTGTCATCCGTCATCCGCTGCGCTGCTGTCCACCATGGCACTTATTTACCGCCTTGTGTCTAGCAGATTTTTCCTGGAAGTCGCTGCCAATTAGGCTTGAGGCGCGGGTCCATTCTAAGACTGTATTCTCGGTTCGTAGCGTAAATGTTTTCCTGGATTTCAGTTTCAACTTCTTGTTCCATCGGTAGAATAGAAATCCTTCCAACAGCAAGCTACTTCCATGTCATGTACGGAAGAAAGTATAGCAAATAAGGTCTGTTTTTCTGCAAAAATTTGTTAACAAAATTTTAGTCAATTTGGTCGATGATAAAAAAAACTAAATTATTCGAATTCATGAATTATCATCACGTACAAATGTTGTAAATGTTCCGCTGTGTTTTTTTGCAACAGATTCGAGTCTTTCTGCATATAGTTTACCGCTGAAGAGCTCGTTTGCAGCCAAAGCACAAACCTTACTCTATACCAGAAGTTTTCGAATCATGACAGCGATGTCAACAACCATCGAAGTTGGATTCGTTTGGGGAAAAGAAAACTTGAAAAAAGATCCCGACGATATCAAAGTAGCCGGACATTGCACACACGTGATCGGACGGGATCTAACCACGCCGGTTGCATGTCATTTTCAGGTACTGACGCGTGTTCTGGAAAGTGGACAATAATCCTTGCCGGACTAAGCCCGAAGGCCATAGTGTTATACATAATATGACTTAAGCGCTAAGGACCCATCAGTTTCATCTGAATGGACTGCATGTTGATTTAAAGAAGCATTCAGTTTTCATGGGTTGCTTCGAATGGTTGTTTTATAGATAGATATTTCCTTAACTTTTTTTCACATATGCTGCTCCTTATTAGTGTATTGCGTATCACTTCGCTGGTAGCAGTTGTTTTATCATACGGTTTTTTTTTTAAATAACTTGGTACATATACAGAAAAAAACAACGTATCAGTTGGGGCATCCACTGTCTAGTGCCAGTATGGAAAAAAGGTGATACCATCCCAATGCTAACACATTTGAAGGGCTGAAGTACTTTAAATATTTGCACAATTTCGAAGAACCGTTTTACCCGAATCACGAGTGATCTAGTGCAGAAGAATTCAGATACAAAATCAACTCTTGATAGTCATTCCACAGATGCCGAGCAGATGAAGAATAGGTCGAGAAGCTGCAGTACAAAGAAACTCGCTGAAGCTCTGCACCAGCCCGTGGAAAGCATCTGGACGAGAGTGAGTCGGTTGTGTTCCCCGTTACTCAAGTGTGCCTTAACTTTGTCTTGATTGCAGACTGAAGAATGGAATCGACATCAACAACCTGTTTCCTGACCTGTAGTAATGTGGCGATGGATGCGATGACAATGCCGTCCACTGTTGGAAGGAAACCATTCTACCGAAGATGTGGAACATCCGTGCCTGGGTAAGCCATTGGGTGGAACATTGGTTCGTACAAACAAAGAAACGGAAGTGCCTCGAAACATTCGGAATATGTTAAGAAACGCGCCTGCTGTTATGTAGCTCAGCGCCACACAGTGGCTGTAGCCAAGACACGAACCTTATTGTAGCTTGGAGGTAAATCAGTTGCAGAAACCTGCTAGCGAAAGGCGATGACTTTGGAACGGAAAGACGGGTATGGCGCAATCGTTCGTGCCAAATATTTAGAGCTGTTTCCTGCAAACATAATGAAAGCGATAAGTCCAATACGTTAGCCTATGCTAGAGGAAGGAAATCTCATCTGGCATCAAAGCCCGTTTTCAGATGTCAGTATCATGACTGATGAAACTATTTTCCTTAGCGCCGTGCACATTTGCGATTGTAAGTAATTTGTGTCGCGAATCCGCAATCCGGAGGGTTGAATATCCATTACAATGATTTACAGTACGCTTAGCATTGCTGGCAGCTTCAGAAGATCCGAGTCGGCAAACCAGCCCAGACAACATCAAATTGACGATGACTGACCCAAACAGTGTGATTCCAGCGTGATACATACAGTTTTCAACTGTCGCAACACACAGAAAAACATGGAATCACGGTGCAGGAATCAGATGTCTGACCAAAGTATTGATCAACCTAGTCTAATAGAAGTCATTCTAGCATGGTGCAGAAACTGCCATAGCAGGCTTTGCCTATCATGAGTCCTTGCATGCCAAAAATGAGGCGGGGCTGTTGAAAACGCCGATATCAGCAGGCCATGTTTTTTTCTCAACCATAACATGAACCGTCACCTACAAAGAATCAGTCGTAAAGCTCCTCACCATTCAGGTCCACATGTGCCCGATACACATGTGTGTCCCAACATGAAAAAACAAGTTTTTTACATTTTTTACCGAAACATCCACAACAAAAAAGCATGGACCAACAACAGTTGGAAGCATTATTTCTCCCATTTGAGTGATAATCTCAGACAAATCGCGCTAATATGCAGGAGAAACTGTAAAAGCAGACTTTTGCTAACCAAAAATAAGGCCAGACTATTGAATACGATGCGACACAGATATCAGCTTGATATGGTTTTCCTTGTAGTAACCTACAATGAAACAACCGCAAGTTTCGACCGTTCAGGTTCATCTCATCGTCAGTATTCAGAACAGCAGAAAAGCTGTGCTTGAGACCCCAATGCCAATGATAAGCTCCCGGATAGATTATTTGAGTAGTTCCTAAACAGAAATGAAAAATTCATTCTAACCGCAGTATAGACTTGGTCTAACAAAAATCGCTCTACCACAATGAAGACTATTGCTTGCCAAAAAATAAGTCAAGGCTGTTTAAGACGTGAAAGCCGTCAAAAGCTGTGCTTGAGATCTACAAGTCAAGAACAGGCCCGAGCTAGTTCGGTGTGTTAGTTGCTAAGGTCCATTCCAACAAACACAAAACCGTGAAACGTTGTAAACAAACACAATTTTCAAGGTTGCTGCGATCAAAAATTGCACTGCTTGCGAAGGAAAAATTGAAAACAGAAAACGATCCGAGGACCCGTTTTTACCGAAACATCCACATCAAAAAACGAGTGGATTATTTGAGTAGTTTTCAGACAGAAATGAAAAATACACACTGACCGCGGTACAGACTCAGTCTAACAGAAATCGCTCTAGCATTATGAAGAATTTTAGTAGCCAAAAAATAAGCTAAGTTGGAGACGTAAAAGCCGTAAAAGTAGCTGTGCTTGTGACCTACAAGCTAAGAACAGGATCCGGGATTGTTCGGTGTTTCTGTTGCAGAGGTCCAATCCCACAAACACGAACCCATGAAGCGTGATTGACGTTGAACACAATTTAAAAGTTGCTATGGTCAGGAATTGCACTTTTTGCGGTAATCTGAAGCCAAGCTTACTAGGATAGAGAGTGACTAAAACAGAAAACAATATTCGAGGAACCGTTTTTACCGAAACATCCGCACCAAAAAACGAGTGAATTATTTGAGTAGTCGTGGTACAGACTTAGTTTAATAGAAATCGATCTAGCACTATGAAGACTATTAGTTGCCAGAAAAATAAGACCGGGATGTAAAAGAAGTAAATGCCTTAAGTTTCGACCATTCAGGTCCACCACCAGTTTGAAGAATAGCAGCAAAGATCTGCATGAGAGCTACAACAAGTCGAGAATAGGCCCCGAGCTAGTTCGGTTATTTTAGTTGCTAAGGTCCATTCCAACAAACACAAAACCTTGAAACGTTGTAAACAAACACAATCTTCAAGGTTGCTGCGATTAGAAATTGCACTGCTTGCGGAGGAAAAATTAAAGCAGAAAACAATTACTCGAGGAACAATTTTTACCGAAACGTTCACAACAAAAAACGGGTGGATTATTTGAGTAGTTTTTAAACAGAAGCGAAAAAAATCTATTCTGACCGCGGTACAGACTTAGTCTAACAGAAATCGCTCTAGCACTATGAAGACTGTTAGTCGCAAAAAAAGCCCGGGTTGTTGAATAAGTAAAAGCCGTAAAACTTTCGACCATTCAGGTTCACCACCAGTTCGAAGAACAGCGGAAAAGATGTGCTTGCGACCTGCAAGCCAAGAACTGGCTCCGGGTTAGTTCAGTTACTTCAGTCCATTCCTACAAAACGAACCCATGAAACGTTGTACACATCGTACACAAAGTTGCTGCGATCAGAAATAGCACTGTTTGCGTTAATATTTCCGACAAACTGAATCCAAGCTGCCCGTGGTAACGAGACGTTGTACTGCGCATTTAAAAAATCACGGCCAAACCATAATAAACTCCAGAAAAAGGTGGTCAGCTTAGAACAACAAACAGGAAACAGGAAACGGTACTTTGACATTTTTTTTTCTTTTTTTGAAGACTTAGCCGTCACGTTGTGGAGCTGAGTGCTTCGATGGCACGTGTTATTTATATTTGCGGAGCAATTTTGCTCGTCTTTGAGAGCCTTGAAAAAATATTAGACAAAAGTTGGCACTCCATTGCAAGGCACAATATGAATCGCAGCACAATAATTTTAAAAATAAAATGGTCAACTCGTAGTTGAATGGCCTTGATAATAGTTGCACCGCCACTCATGATATTAGGATTTCGATTTGGATTGCGGTTTTTTACCAGAGCGCTTCGAACTATTCCACCGAAAAGAAACCCAACTTAATTTACAAAGTAGTGACACTGCCTTTCTTGCATTTAGCAAAGACACCAACCATGGTTCGATGTACCATTTTCTGCATAACATTTAAACGCAACGGGTCCGATCGTTAATCAAATTCAAGAAAATCAATGAAAGATAACTTTATGAAAAGATGGCTTATGTTTTTCTAAGCTTTTATGCAAAACATACAAGCGGGCAGACAGGCATTCGCTCCGTTTATCGAGCTGAGTCGATTGGTATATAACAATCCGAGCATTCTGTAAAATGTTCGATCTTGGAACGAAACGAAAGCCTCTCGGTACAACTTTATGGTATGAAAAAGGCAAAAATGTAAGAACCCGCAGGCCAGTACATGCAAAAGAGTCTTGCGAAAAATCGATATCATTTGAGCGATGGCTTTCGAAGAAATTATATTGCAATCCACATCTGTAACCAAATCGTACAAATGCCTAATAGGATAAAAGGCTTAACTCCCCAATTCACTGTCAATCGGCACTTCACCCTAATCTGGATTGTTATTGGCACCAGTCAGTCGTGCCTAAATTGGTTGCCACAGTTGGTGCCGGTGTTAATCAAGCTGTGTTTTAGGTCAATCAGAAAACGTTTGGAACAGGGAAGCACACTGACACGCAAGCAAACGCACATCTTGACTCGCTCAGTTCAAAGTAGAAAACAATTTTTATTCGGTTGTTATTGTTCGATGGCTGGTAAACATAGCCATTTTACTACAGTCTGGCGAATAGTAATTGGCTTCAACCGAAACAGATAAAGCAAAGTTATCAGATAATGGCAGGATGGCAACTTGAACCGGGCGATAACAGTTGAATGAACAAGTCGATTCGGATAAGATGAACAATGCCGAGTTTGGTTTGGTCGTTTACCAAATCTCTGCTTGTTGAAAGGAGCTGCCAGTCTTCCTTAAGTCAAGTAAAACTGCTGTGTCCACACGAGCGTTAAGTAGCAATCTTCCCCATACGCGTTTACCATTTCGGAATACTAATTATAGTATGTTTGAAGCAGCTATAACAGGTTTGATAAGGATTCTCAAACAGGTGTCAACATTGCCGGCCAGCGCAGCGGTGTTCATCATCTTCTGTGGGCACGGACAGTATTATTGCTTTTATGGCTATGATTATTATTCCGTGTTTTGCTATAGTCAACCGTTACGTATTTTGTTTTATGACCAAACGCTAGGCTAAGGAATAGGTTCACATTAAAATTACTTTGGCGTTAAATAGTCGCCTGTTGATGTACTGAAGCAACAATAAAGTCTACTGTTTATGTTGTCGTACCTCGCTCGGATCTATGTGCCTGCCTCCTTTTCCGTGTGCTCGTTTAAAATTAGCGCAACGCAAAAGTGCTTTCATGAGAAATGGTATCTATACTGGCTTATGGGATTAATCAAAACCTGGCCTACCTTTGGTTAACGCAGACACAATTGCGAGTTTGCATTAGAGCATCGATTCAGGTACATCAGACCGGGACGGGAGGCGATACGCGGCCTGCTCCACAAATTCAGAAGACAGTGCTATGTCAATCATTGCCGATTTCCGGCTGCGCCAAATTATGGTTTATCTGTGGTGCTTGTTCGCTGCGTTGATGTACTCATCGCGATTTGATAGTCTG
Organism: Armigeres subalbatus; assembly: GCF_024139115.2. NCBI lineage: Eukaryota > Metazoa > Arthropoda > Insecta > Diptera > Culicidae > Armigeres > Armigeres subalbatus. The sequence goes on from NC_085139.1 coordinate 295,047,968, forward strand.
ATAAGCATTCACTCAGAAATTTCATTATACTGCGTGAAATATGTTGTTGATCACTTCTTGAGGCTTCTTTTCCTTTCGAGTTTTTTTTGGCAGGGACACACCAATCACAGATTGCATCATTGAATTTAGCAGCCATTTAATTGACATCCTCACTGTCGTAGATGAAGCTCCATCCCAGACCAAACAAGTAAGCAAGGAAGAGGTCAAAGTTGATTTTTTCAATAGTGCTGTCCAATGAGCAGCTCGAAGTAGCTCGAAGTTGTTTCCGTCCTGCTCGTTCTTTTTTGTCAACAAATGGGCATGAGCAGGACAGGGAGAAACTTCGAGCTACTTCAAGCTCTCATTGGACAGCACTATTATAACTAATGCTGTCCAATGATTAGCTCAAAGTAGCTCGAAGTTCTTCCCATCCCTCTTATGTCCATTTGTTGACAAAATAGAACGAGCAGAACTGGAACAACTTCGAGCTACTTCGAGCAGCTCATTGGACAGCACTAGTAGTTTTTGCGTTTCTCGTACAACAAAGTTGTACCGCAAGGATATCATTTCACTCCGAAAACAAAGTTTTTTTTATAAGCCTCGGAGATCCTTAGTAGTGCTGTCCAATGAGAACTTGAAGTAGCTCGAAGTTTCTCCCTGTCCTGCTCATGACCATTTGTTGACAAAAAAGAACGATCAGAACGGGAACAATTTCGAGCTACTTCGAGCAGCTCATTGGACAGCACTAGTGTTATACACTAACCGACTCTCCTTGACAAGCTGAGAAAATGTCTGTCTGTGCGTGTGTATGTGCGTGCACAAAGGCTAAGAAAAGCATTAGACAACTTTTTGTATAGTAATTTACTAACTGATTTTCGACCGTTGCGTTTAAAAATTATGAACAAAATGGTAGATCGAACCGTATAAAGTTGGTGTCTTGGCTAGATCCGAGAAAGGCAGTATCTTCGTATTTTTTTCGAAATTCTTCTCACTTTTTAGAGAGGCAGTTGGCTGATGCCAGCAGCATCACACTTACAGAGGACGCTCTAAGGCGCATATAAAATCAAATTGAACCTAAAAATGACAGTTCAATATTTTCAAATAATCCTGCTCTCAGAGCAAGATTATTTTTGTCAGATTTCGAACCATTGTTGATAGATGTTTTTTTTTTTGTATTACTGGGTAGCACCAGCTATTCTTATGACCGAGTGATTGTTCAATTCTCGTACGGCCACTTTTGAATTTAGTTTGAGTTTAATTCGCGAATCGAACCTAAGCCTAAGCCGGAAGCCTAAGTGGCGAATGGTGAAGGTCAGCAAGGGATCTTAGGTAACATGTTCCAAAATACCAACTCGACCTAAACTGTTGAGTTGCACATTTTGCTTAGAACAGCTGCAAGAAGTCTAGCGATTTGTGAGAACCACCTTTGAATATCTTTGCTTCCATAGTTTAGAATCACGACGTTTCAATCCATAAACTGTCGAGGAATAATTCTTTGATGCATTTTGACACTTTTCAGTATTGTCTTGGTGCTGCAAAAGGATTTCTCATCGAAGATCTTCACTCCCGTGAATCGCAAGTCAGTCCCATCTGTATATCGACCACTTCAAACAGCTACAGATCTAACAAATGATCGCAGTGATTAAAATACCCAACACGGACAAAAAAATCACTTCAGACCCGTTCTTTTATCATATGAAACACCTCCCTGTTTCAAGTTCCTAACGGAAAAATTGGCCACGTACGACACCAGTTCAAAGACATATCGTCATACAGCTGCGCTCCTTCAACAGTGTATCGTTTTCTTTTATTTTAACCTGCCGCAACTAGACAGTTATCTATGGCCAAATTATCTCTCCGCCCATTCAATACTTGGACGGATTGATTAGATTTCTGCTAATAATGGACAGAAAACCGGAAAATGCTCTTCGAAGATTGATCATTATTTTTTTCAGTTCATTGAGTTTGATGATTCAATGTTATGCAAACAATCTTAAGAAAAAGCAGTTCAACAGATTCATCTTCGAATCTGCATCCGAAATAAAAAATCAAAATTGGAATGGCATCTGCTCTATAGGATATTTTCTTGAGAGCAAACTTTAGCAATGAGACATTTCCCACTGAGAATATCTTAATGATGGTTTGTTGAAGTAGTATTTCCATCATTATAATAGTCCACGTCGCATCTTTCGGTATCTTGTTAAAAATGTAAAATATTGAAAATCGGGCAAACTTTGTTGGTTTGGATTAAACTTTAAAATTTACGTAAAAAAGGAAAGAATAATAATTGCATGAAAGTTAGGAATTAATGTTTCTTCATTTTATGATACAAACAGTTATAGATCTCTTCAATGAACTTTATTATTTATTAATTTTTTTGAGTTGTCCCATTTTGAACAAAATACATCAGATTCGCCGCAATTTTGAGTAGGTGTGGCTTAGCGTGCCCAGTATGAATGAAGCGGTCTGTACATATTTGAAATAAGGGGTCTTGACCGGATCTCATCGCTAGAAACTTTGTTCTGTTTTTATTTGCCTTTATCGGAAACAGTTGTTACACACTCCTCATAGCGTCAAGCGATGTGAAACGCATCTAATCGCTCGCTGAAGCAGAATAATGGTAGAGTATAGAGTTCAAAAGCGTATACATGGTATACTTGAAAGCAAACCGATGTTCATAACCGGTGTTTGCGGTTGCGGTTGAGACATAAAGACTCATATTTATGTCTACGGTCAGCTACCGTAACGAATGTTTTAAATGAGGATTGATTACCCTCACAATTTACTGCGATCCACTAATTCGTTTATGTATTACATAGATGTAAGTAATTGAACATTTCTTTTGATGAGTGCATCGCAATTCAGATTTTATTCTGCCATAATAAATAGCATTTTTAGTTTATGTCTGGATGAACTTTGCAAATATTTGACTATGTGGAGCTTGAAAGCTGCAATTTAGATCACTTCCAAAGATCAATCAATCCGTTTTCTTGTGATGCGATAAACTGGGTTGAAAATCAACATAACATCTAGTGCATTTATTGTTGGTCCCGTCAAAGGAAACGAGGTAACCTGGCATCGAGCTGCTTATTCGATATCGATACAAAAAAAAGTTGTTCAACACTTAACGCAGTGAAGCGAAGCTATTTGCACTGCAGACAAATCTCGTGCACTAGCATTGGAACATGGACATCAAAGCTTTCATTGTATGGCGAGGTACCCCAACACTAAGCTAAAAGATAAGTGAGTTTGTTTTCGTAGCACAGCTAATTAAACCATATTTGTACTTGGTACAACAAAACTAATAGAAATTAAAAATCAACGAAGGCACCATGCCGTGAAAACGTGCGAGTGCCGTCTTTTGCGGCCGAACGATGCGCAGTTGGACATTCTTGTTTATGTTTTCAATTAATCAATACGAAATTTAACCCTATTTTTGTTGGTATTCGCTCCCCCCTGAAATGCGATCTGGCCGCGATGGGCGGCGGCTTAACTTATTAGCACTGATATGGGAACCGAAGGCATATCTACGCCGTGCAGTGGTGCGAATTCTCAATCTCAGTGACTGAAATTTGTTGAAATTGATACCATATCCTCTTCACACTCAATTCCTAACAGTGAAAACTGAAAATGGTTAGCAGCAACAATCAAAGAAAGAGTAAACAAAAGACCTTTCTTCTCATTGCACACGCAGCCCGCAGTGACAGTCCATTCAGTTCACTCGCTGCTGCGTGAATGCGACGGCCCTATATAAATGCATGGGTGAATACTATCACTTGAAAGACAATGACAGGAAATTTGTGCCAAATGATCATCAGCTTCAGCCCGCAGTTGGCAAACCGAGTAAGCTAATCTACTCCTGCTTTGTCTTACTGACTGAAAGACACCGTCATAGGCGAAGAGGAGCAGAGAAAAATACAAAACAAAAGAATCACACTCAGCAGGCATTGTTGATAAATTGCACCACTGACGCCGTGGTGGTATCATACGGGGTCGTTCACTAATTACGTGAGCATTTTTTCTTGGTTTTTCGGACCCCCCTCCCCCCTTGTAAGATTTTTCCCATACAAATATTTTTTTTTGTTTATATGAAGAGTGAGAAAATGACAGACCCCCCTCCCTCCATACGTGCTTACATAATTTTTGAATGACCCCTATGTTGACTATTTTCATTCCGTACGGCAGGCTAAATCAATTGCTCCCCTTTCCCACCTCCCTCAGACGCATCGATTTGACTTGACGGATTTGCTGCTTTTCCTTTTGGAAGGATGGTATGGTCGAAGAATGCTCTGTGCCTACTCCTCAATTATTCATGTAAGATTATTTCTTGGCTGCGGTATTATCTTCCCCAGTGGTCATTATCGATCCAGGTTCAAGATGAGCCACGCAGCTATTTATGTGCTTCGCCCGATTTAAACACTTTGTTGGAAAAGCTGTTATATAAAACTTAATAGAAAGGAGCGAGCATTGGGAATGGGAGAATAATTCGAGTAAAACAAATGATTCAAATCATAGAAACCGATAAAAGGCCATTTTTGGCCAACACACCCTTTGCAGTAGGCTCACGTGCACATTTTTTTTTCTTGACGTAAGCTAAACACAATAATTGGCTCATCTGGCTCAGTAATGTTTAAGTGCAATCATCCGGGATGAAACAGTCGAATTTTACTCTTGGGGCTGTCGGTTGAATGGACGTCCGTTAATTGGGCTGCTGCAGCCCAATTTAAACGAAGGCAAACGTCAAAATACACTGGATCCAAAAAGTATTCGTCTATCTCCTTTTTTACAAAAATATAGAACTAAAGCCCCAAACGCAATACAACGGAACGGCGACGGAAACGGAATTTGACAGTTAGCCCATATATTTTCTGTCAAATTTGCCGTTTCCGTCGCCGTTCCGTTGTATTGCGTTTGGGGCTTAAGGCGTGATAGAAGCGAAATCATTAAAAAAAATCATAATTATCATTTAAAAACAGAGATAGGGTTTCTTACCTCATTCCCGGCCTAACATGCATACGACTGCATTATTTAATTGATATTTATGACAGGAAGCAACTTTTCCTGAATTTCGTGGGCCGTGCAGTACTGCAAAGGGGTTCACTTCTGCTTAAAAATAGCTTTTCTTGGTAAACATCGTTTGAAAAAGCTTTCATTTGATTTAAATTAACGATGTGCAGCACTCATTTCAGTCATAGCGATTGCATATCCGGCCCACATCCAACCCAGTTCCCGGCCTAAGCAAAATTTCGCTCAATCTCTCAACATCTTACTCTCATTCTCTCTCGGGACGGTAGAAAATGCGACGTAAACAAAAATATGCACGTTCAACGCCGACATGATGCCAGATGGTATTATTTATAATAATTTTTATTTGGTTGAAAAGATATATTCACTCATCCAAATTACTTCCAAACGCTTAAAAACTATATTTTTTTCACTTTTTGAAATCGAGAGAATTATAAATAACATGATAGCGTCAACTAATTAGATAGTTTTCCTATGAACGATGAAGGATTTTTTTCATACTAAAAAAGACTCCTGGGCTTCTGGCATTCTTATTCGGATTTGCTAGAGCAGCGGTTCTCAGCCTTTTTCTTGAGAGGTACCCCTTCGAACTTTTGCATTAATTGAGGTATCCCCTATGTTTTTTGCTGTAAATCTCAGGGGGGTAATATGCGGTGCATCGCGCCTCCTCTGCATGTAGTATGAAGCAAATGTAAATAAACAATCCCACAATTTTTTTGTTAGTCAGCAGTAGTGTAGGTTAACCAATATCCTACAAGATTCCAGTTCGAAAAATGTTACACTTGCCAAGCGGGATGGCCCAGGGCGGCCCTCCTTTCCCAAGCGGCGAGGCCCGGATAATACATCTTAGGTAGGCTTGATTTGTTCGTGGATGACAGGCTTACTCCCCCCCCTGGTAAATCTTAAGATATATGAAAACTGTTCCTGAAAACTAACGGAATTATGGCTCTCCATAAACTGTTCTGAAATTTTCATTTTGTTTGAAACTTTCCAATTCAAATTAAGTTCATACATCAAGCATCTTACAGAACTTTTTTGACTATTGCAGGCTTCCGAGCGTATTGAAAGGAGGCTTCCGAGCTTCTTGAAAGGAGGCTTCCGACCCTTATGGAAGCAGGCTTCCGAGCCTCTTGAAAGGAGGCTTCCGAGCCTCTTGAAAGGAGGCTTCCAAGCCTCTTGAAAGGAAGCTTCCAAGCCTCTTGAAAGGAGGCTTCCAAGCCTCTTGGAAGACCTTACGAGCCATTTTATGGAAGGCTTCCGAGCCACTTGAAAGGAGGCTTCCGAATTCCAAGCATCTTGATGAAAGGTTTTCCAGCTCTAGAGGCTTCCAAGCTACTGGAAAAGAGTCTTCCGAGGCTATTAAATGCCGACTTTTGAGCCCCTAGAAAGTAGGTTTTGGAGTATCTTGAAACACTACTAAAGGGAGGCTTCAAGTCTTTTGGAAGGATGCTTCCGAACCACTCGAAAGGAGGCTTCCGATTTAGCTGAGAGTCTCTTGAAAGGAGGCTTCGGAGTATTTTGAATGGACTCTTCTAAGCCTCTTGAAAAAAAGAATTCCGAGCCTCTTAAAGGAAGGCTTCGGGCCTTTTGAAAAAAGGCTTCCGAACCACTCGAAAGGAGGCTTCCGAACCTCTTGGAAGAAGCCTTCCGAGCTTTTTTAAGAGAGCCTTTTGGATGAAAGGATGCGTCCAAACCACTTTAAGGTTTCTGAGCCTCTTGAAAGGAGGCTTTCGAGCCACTTAAAATTAGGCTTCTGAGTATATTGAAAGGACGCTTCTGAGGCTTTAGAGAGTACGGTTCCAAGCCTCCTGAAAAGAATTCCGAGCCTCTTTGGGGGATAGCTTCCGTGCTTCTTGAAAGGAGCCTTCCGAGCCTTTTAAAAGAAGGAAAAACAAAAAAAAGAAAGTATTAAGAAGAAAGCTTAAGGTCAATCCTGACGGAATCCAATTGTCAAAGTACTCGCGTTTTCAACGGCACACCAATCGATACGGAAGCAACGCACAACTGTCATTTTTATTTTTTCACGCATGCTGTGACGCAGCAAAGCTGGAAAAATAAAAATGACAGCTGTGCGTTGCTTCCGTGTCGTATTGTGTGCTCTTGAATATGCGAGTACTTTGAAAATTGGATTCCGTCAGGAGTGACCTTAAAAGAATGCTTCCGGACCTTTAAGAAGGAGGCTTCCAAGCCTATTGAAAGGAGACTTCTGACCCTTTTAAAGCAGGCTTTCGAGCCTGTTGAAAAATGCCTTTCGATTCCTTTGAAAAGATTCTTCCGAGGCTTTTAAAATAAGCAGAAAAAAAGAAAGTTTATAGAAAAAAGCTTGAAAGAAGGCTTCCGGGCCTCTTGAAAGAAAGTTTCTGAACTTCTTAAAATGAAGCTTCCGGGTCTCTTAAAAGAAGGCTTCCGAACCTTTGAAAAAAGGCTTCCGAACCTCTTGAAAGGTGTCCTCCAAGCTGCTTGAAAGGAGGCTTTCGAAAAACGTAGGAGGATGCGTCTAATTCCTTTGCAACGAAGCAACTGAGCGGGAAAAAGTTTTCATGTCTCTGAAATGGAGACTTCCGAATCTGTAGACTCTAGATTTTAATCAAAAATATTATAAACATATTATCAAACATTCTATTTTGACCAGGTAGATTGCACAGAAGAATTTTAAAATTTGTTCGTTCGAGGTTTTGTCCTTTTGATCTTTTGTTATGCAGCCCTTTATCCATAGTACTGGTTGTGGAGGGCAGGATTCAATAGGCCATGATTTACTGATCACCGTGCATAGTATGTACAAGACAAAGTTTTGAAATAAAAAATACAAAATTATCAAAATTTACAAAAGTTTTGATAAAAATTGTAATTCATCCGCCATTACGCATTGCCATATTGGTTCTTTTCCCAAAAATTGCCGGACAATGGCATAATAGATGTCCCGAGTCCTCTACATGTATGCCGCAGAAACGACATATATCATCTTGAAGTTTTCCTAGCAGCTTCAAGTGATAACGGCTCGGGCAATAGCCTGTTATAAGACCTGTATATGTGCTAAGATCTTTTTTCGAAAGATCTAAAATTTTGCGAGTGATAACTACGTTTGGTGTGATAAAACGTTTAGACTGCCTCGCAATTAAAGGGTTTTTCCAGATGTTTTCCAGATGTTCCCAAGATTTGAGTTCCATTCTAAGAGAACACGCAGATACACCACAAAATGGTTCGGGACCTATGAATTGTAGAGATGAACCAAGTCTTGCCAGCATATCAGCTCGTTCATTGCCTTCAATGCCACAATGACCAGGAACCCAATACAGGTTCACTTTGTTACGACTACTCAAGGTTTGGAGTGACTGAACACATTCCCAAACGAGTTTAGATGTGCATTAGATGATGATGACTTTCTGCAATCTAGCAGCTACTGGAGTACTTTCAATGTTTTCACAAGTGTGCCTCCAATTTATCCTTTTAGATCTTCGAATTTCTCTATTGTAGGAAGTGAGGGATTCTTTGTATTGTTCCCACTGTTGTGTACGTTTAGCCCGGTTAAAGAGTTTCCGGGTTTTTTCCGCATCTTTTGTAAATTAGTATTCCACCAAGATATGTCTCTATTTGAAGAACGTTCTTTAGCAGCGTAGCTGACTAAAGAATAGTGAAAAGCACTATTCTTAATTTTAATTCCTTATTTGACAAATCCCATTGTTTTCTTATGGGATTGACCAAATAGGGACCACTAGTGCGACAACTGGTGCAAAGGACGTCAAAAATTGAGCAAAATCAATTTTTACAATCATACTTTGCTTGTTTTGGAGGAGATCAAAGGTGTTATCGTATCATATAAATATGCTTTATCGATCTAAACTTGTTCTGTGGTGATTTGATTGGCCATTTCGCATATGAAGCACTAGTTCGACAACTGTTGCTATAGCCACGAATGGTACATCTATCCTACTGCTGATAATTCGGTTCTTCATGATACAGTAATACTTTAGTAAGTGGGGAAAAATCCACTTGAAGACATTCATTATTATAAAGATTGCTTGAATAACAGTCTGTTAAGTGAAAATATTCCTCAAGTTAGTCCAGCTGCACTCCCTTTGCAACAAGATCCTGGTCAGAACCATGATATGATATGGTGGCCTCGAGGCATAGCGAACGGGAGCGCAAGCCACCCGGTAAGATTCGAGATTTTTCCGCTGGAGGACATTTCACTGAAACGTCCAGATGGTATCAGACCGCTGCAATCAAAATGAGTATTTCGAATCAAACAAGATGAATATGGTAACAAAGCTCGTCTAGTACTGAAAGGATTTCAGCAGAAAGCACTCGCTCCAGTTGCAAAGCTGAGTACGATACGGACAGTACTGACAGTAGCAGTTCAGAAGAAGTTCCATGTCCACCAACTCAATGTCAAGAGCGCTATTCTGTATGGCGATTTGGAAAAAGAAGGTTCCAAAAGGGGGTGTTCAAGCATCGAAGGTCGTTGAATGCAAACTTAAAAAGTCGTTATATGGGCTAAAGCAAAGCTCAAAGAACAAATTCGTCCGCTCCAAGCACGATTATTGTTTGTACACCGGAGTAACCCGCGATGGAATCCTGTACGACGTTATAGTCTACGTAGACGATCTGCTCGTGATATGGGAGACAGGATAGACATGATAGACCAACTGAAGCAACTATTGTCAACGGAATTTAAGATGTCCGACTGCGGCAAGATGCTACATTTTCTTGGAATGCGAATTTCCTACGACAATAACTTTTGATGGGAACTTATAATCCAGTGAAGATACCCATCGAAGTAGGCTTTGTTACGGAAGAAGTTGAAAATGAAACTGAAGAACTATCGCGAACTGTTAGGCAGTATGATGTACCTTTCAATTTTTTAACATTTCAATACAAAAATTTCAAAAAGACGCATCTACTTTTGTAAACAAAGATTCAAACGACGATTATGTGATTCTGATAGCACTCCCACGCAAACCAACACCATTAACGGGTAACAGAAGCCTTCGCTTATGTGTTGATGGGATTGATTTGCGGGGAGTGCTATCAGAATCGCCCAATCGGTGTTCAAATCTTTGGTTACAAAAGCAGGATAAGTCGTTTTAAAAATTTGGTATCGATTTGTTATGCTATTGGACACATGGGAAGATATAAACAACATCCGTTTGGCACTCTCTGGCAAAGCTTGACAAAAAAAATAGTTCGGCGTCCACATGGAACCAAGACAACAGTGCTGTCCAATGAGACGAGAGCTTGAAGTAGCTCGAAGTTTCTTCCTGTCCTTCTCATGCCCATTTGTTGACAAAAACGAACGAGCAGGATGGGAACAACTTCGAGCTACTTCGAGCTGCTCATTGGACAGCACTAATGAAACCGAAATTAAACCGATCGCATAAACCAAACTATCCAGTACTGATTGGCTATGCAGATGCTGATTGTGGTTCTGACACAACTGATCGGAGATCTGTTAGTCGTTAGTGGATATCTGTTTATTAAGGTATACGAAAATACAGTCTCTTGGGCACGCCGAAAAGAGCAAACTGTGGCAATGTCATCCAGTGAAGCGGAATACGTAGCTCTTAGCATCGCGGCGTCTGAAAAAAATTGGTTGAAAGGATAACTGGAAGATTTAGGAGAAATGGAAACTAATGAACCGTTCCAGATCTATGAAGATAACCACGGGTGTATTGCTATGGCCAAAAACACAGAGTGCAAACGTGCAAAACATATTGGTATAAGGCACCATTTTTTGCGAGACCACGTGTTAGTCTGAACATTCAACGTTGAACCAATTGGAACAAGAGCACAACTGGCTGACATCTTTAAAAAAAACCTTTGGAAGCAAGTCGATTCCGTAACTGGGGTCGCATGTAGGATTAGCCGTTTAAGAACCCCCCGCCTTGTAGATCGTAGTAATCAAGCGCTACCCTAAAAATGCTAAGAAATTTAGTAACCCGAAGCAGTGTTGGTTAAAAATCAAATTATAAATCTCACCCACGATTCAAATCAAGCGCGAGGCAAACTTCACCCGACTTATGGGCCAGAGAAGCGTCCATGATTCGACTCACGATTTGCATCATTGCGTGTTCTTCTTCGTTAAAGTAATAGGAATATCTTTCTTTGTTTAAAAAATGGATAACAAATCCATACGTAAACATAACATACGCCTTCGACTGGTTATTGATACTTTTTGGAGCGAAATCATTTTTCGGCGAAAGAGTGTGAAAAACTCATGCGCGATGCTCTCCATGCAGAATCGCAAGTGAGTCAGCTCGTGCATGAGGCTTCGGTGAGTGAGATTTGAGCATGATTCTACCAACACTGCAGAAGCGAAACAAATTGTGTACGAACTACTCATTCTTGTTCTAACCTCCGTCAGTTCGACCTTGATGGCTTTCTTCAGAACTCATCAAACCTTTGCTTTTTGGAAATTTTCCAACTTTCTCCGCCAAATTGATTCACTCTTAGTGTATAGAAACAGGGCTGATCCCAAGACGAATCGATTAGTGAGAAAACCGTACAAAACCGGCCCATCCGTTCGTGAGTTATATTGCCTCAAAGGAAATGTAAACTCATTTTTATATAGAGAGATTATTTGAAGCGACGAAAGATAATTCATAATTATGAGCGATTCTCTGGACCATAACCTTCTATTGTATCACGTTAATTGTGGAAAAATACTAAACTACAAATATTTCACTCTTATAGGGGACGCGGAAAGAGACATGAAGGAGTATAAAATTACGCATATTTCAATATTAAAAAAACTGTGGAATTTTATTTTAATCTACTCTTAGACATGCATTAATGATTGTATTATTGACCAATATCAAAAACTTTTCCAATTCTGAACAATTGAAGATAACAAAAAATAGTCAAAGTACCCTTTCTAAGGCTTTGGGCATTATAAGGCTAAGAAAAAAATGACAAAAAATAATGCGATAAGAGCAATACGGAGGGATTATTGATTTCTCTTGCCAAATCCCTTTTTCATGAATATAAGTGGGAAAAAAATCTGCGGATAAGAATAACAAGAATCTTAACAAAAAAAGATAATATTTGTATGATTTGTAAGTAATTTTAATTATTTCCATGAATATGGTTGGCGCATGAAAATAAAATGTCGAATTTAATCAATTCACAGTCCTGTTTATCGAAATTGATTTACATGACGCTAAAAGTAGCCTCATACCGCGGGAATCTTATCCATTGATTTTGTTCCCGTGTACTTCCAAAACAAAGCAAGACTTATGCAAATTTCGTCACGAAAAGTAAAAAAAAATCCTGGCCAATTTATAGTCTAGTTTACAGTTCGGGCTCTCGGAGATTTCCGCCGGATTGTATTTTATATTTTTAATTTTTCGTAACGGAATCTCATAAATTCCGTCCATAAACATGGGAGCGAAATTGGCAGCAAAACCTTCTGATGTGTAAACTTAGCCGTAAAGTACATGAGGACCTTAAATTTAGCATTTAATCCGACCAAATTTTTCCTCCGTTTTAAAACGCCTTAAACTAGATGTTGTTTTGTACATTATTTTAGTTTTTAGTGACTTGGTCATATTTTTCGGGCTAGTCACTAAAAAGTCTCTTTTTTCGATCTCAAGTCACTAAAGTCACTTTTTCTCACAAAAAGTCACTATTTTCAACTATTTTGAAACTATTGACTAAGATTTTTTATAAGGCTTTGTGTATCCATCGGAAGATGCTTTGTTCATGGCGGAAATGAAATTACGGACCTTGGAAAAATGATCGCTCTGTAACTTTGCCAGCCATTTAACTCGCTGCTCTTATTGGCATTTCACCAGTAGCTAATTGAAGGTGATTTACGTCACAATTCATAAACTGGTATACAGTGATGCAAGCAAGAGACCTGTCGATACTTTATGCAGTAGGGGATGGTGAGAAGACTTGATTCTTCCCTGTTTTACCAAGAACTAAAGTAGTATTATTATAGCGTATTTTATTAATAAATCCTGTAGAGTAGAAATATGATCGATATGTTGCGAGTTTTTTTTTAATTGACAACCTTATTTACTGGGTTTTGTTCCCCCTAAAAATGTTTTTTAGTGGCCACGCAAAATTAGAACAGCTTCTCCCAATAATGACCAAATGCTATCATTTTTCACAGCACAAATCCATAAATATGCTAAATGACCTTCATTGATAAAAATGCCATCATTCCACCACAATTTCAGGATATTTGGATTTTAAGTTGTTGCCTTAATTTCAGCAGACTTCCCTCATTGGGCATCCATATAAAAATTTGTCCTTAAAATTCAAGAAAGTTTAATTTGTTCTCAAGCGGCTATTTTTTTTGTAGATTTGACAGATGTGATGAAGGGTTTGCTCTAAAAAAATATTTATTGAGTGTCAAAGATATCATAGAAAGGCGATCATCAAGTCTCCCCAATATTGAAGATTACATGCGCTGTCCAATTCCATAGCAAAAATCATTCATGAATACGCACAGCAAGTCGGAAAACCTGCGTTGAGGGAGGTTGAGGGTTCAATCCCAGGCTTGTTGTACATGAATCTCCAGAATTTTTGTATCGTTTTCTACTAAAACGATCCGTACTGTTGATCCTGTTGCACTAAAAATTCAAAAAACATCCGTTTCACCTATGACAAATCGTAGAGTTCTCTGCATCTTTCTTTCTGCATCAGAAAAGAAAAACAGGTGTTAAGAGTGATAACCATATTTCGCTCACTTCCAGTGGCGTAAACATTTGATTTGCTTGCAAACTACTCATAGTTTTGAATTGTTCTGCTTTTTACAAATATTGAGTAAAATTTCCGTGGGGTTAAAAGAGAGGGCAATACAAATTTACTTAGTCACTAAATAGATAAAAGTTAGCGAGTACGATTTTCGTTTCTCTTCTGAGTTCGTTCCAAGAGAAAAGAGAGGTGAGTGAAAGATGTTTTCCGCCACAAATTACGAAAAAAAATATTCTCCTTCGACCCAAAAATGCCTGATTTCGTCTCATCGAACTTGCAACTGAAATTGGAAGTCACTATTTGGTCACTTTTCCTGCAACTGAAAGTTACTATTTGGATCCTGTTTTCGTCAGCTTTGGTCACTAAAATTACTATTTTGAGTGGCTTCAGTCGCTACCAGCCCTGCAGTGGATGATTTCGAAATCTTCAGAATTATTCAGGAAGACTTTGAATGATTATTAATAATGTTAGGAAAATGTTTAGGAAAGAATCAAATAATTGAAAATAATGTGGTAAAGCAGATTCGATTTTTTTAGTTATCTTCATTAGAGAGGCTTGCAGCTCATCTCTATAAGAAAAAAAAATCGAGTTACCTGCTTCGAAAGATTCAAAAAGAATAATCGAAAATGAACTTAATCTGAAAATTAGAATGTCTGTCTCTGCGTTCCTTTTATTGATGTTGGGTGAGGCAAATAAATCAACAGAAACGGCTTGATTTCGCCAAATAATATCGTCTGAAGGAGGAAGACTTTTGTAATCAAATCATATTTCTTGACTAAAGCAGAAACATCATATTTGGATCAGATGGCCGATGTATGGTATGGCGAAAAATAATACTAAGATGCAGCAAATAATTTTCACTTTAATTCCACTATAAAAAGTCATGTAGATTTTAAAATCGAAACTTTTATCGGCCTTACTGGAATCAAATAAAACTTACTCAAATCACAAGTGCATCTTAATAAAAAATGTAGTGGAATTCATTAAAAAGCATAGAAAATATTATCTATATACTTTTCTAGTGAATTCTACTCATAACGAATGTATGAAAAATGTATGAGTGGGGTTCTCAGAGCGAAATGTATGTTTATTAAGGTGATTATAGAATGAAGCCAGAAATCGGCCATTTTGTAAACCACGTGCTTTTCCAATATTTTTTTAAGAGCACGAGATGAAAGAACCATAACGCGTATGAGGCTGAAATAATGGTAGATCTTTTGCTTAGTTATGCTGAACAATCATAATTTGTGTTTCGGCACTGTACGAAAGCTATTACGCCAGATTTGGAGTTTTGGAAATGTATGTAGATAAACGTGTGGTGAATTTGAAATTCACCACGGGCTCAATTCTATAATCACCTTAACAATCGCTAATGAAACATTTTGCAGAAGCATTATGAGAACGATTTGCAAAAAAGGGTTTGAGTTTGAATTAATTTTCTACTCCATTTTTGCACCCGTCCGCTTCTAGTGGACATCCCAACTATAGGGACACTATAAAAAAAATATCGAAGTTTCACTTAAAATTTAAGTACATGGCCAAACGAAAATTCACTTAAATTCTATTTTATTTTCTAGTGAATTAAGGATAATGAGTGCCATCACTTATGATTCATTTAACTTTTACACCCGAAACTACATGGAAAATATCTGCATATGTTCTCAAGTAGCTTCTAAGTGAAAATTATTTTGAGTGCAGTACCTCATGCCAACAGTAAGGGCTGATGTCCACGTAGCGGTTTTTTACGCTGCGTGGACGCGACGTGCACGCATCTTGAAAAAACGCTACGTGGTCATCGGCCCTAAAGCATGACGGGGATCAGTGTTGTTCTACACTCCGTGCAAAAACAAATCTGCTCTTTTATTTTACTCCATCTAAAAGATTCTAGCATCTTAACTAAGTAATTGCATCTAATAGAGGGATGTTTAAATTTCCTAAATGTCATGTCAAACTCTCAAAAAAGTGCACGCCAGAGCCAGAGTATTCTTAGCGCGCGCGCTCCTGTGGCCTACATATGAATCCAATTGAGCATCATTGGAAGGTGCTGGATTATAAAATTCCTAAAAGGCACATTTTCAGCATACACGAATTGGAATCAGCTTTAAAATTAGAGTGGGAGAAAATTTCGTCTTCCGTCACCGTTAAACTGGTCAGCTCCATGACATGGAGACTGCAGGCCGTCAGAGATACAAAGGGGATCCATCGAAATATTAAATTCTATTTTACAACTCTAATAGATCAATTTGCCACACAATGTGATCGTTAGTTTAATTTTCTTTAGTTTAGTATATTCTAATTTCGACATTTTCTAGAAAACATACAGCTAGACGAATACTTTTTGGACTCACTGTACGACGTCATGAGCCCAAATGCTAGCAGTAAGCAGCTCTGGATCTATGTTCTGAAATCTTCAGCACAACTAGATCTCATCTAGAACTATAAGCATAGCCGCCCCATACTGCAATTTGAATGTGGGAAATTGCTTGTGAACGGCCGCCGCCCACTTTTTCTCTTGCATCGGCGTGTCTCTGTTTAAAATACTTATGTTACGGCGCTGGGAGAATGATTTTCTATTCTTGAACATGCATTCTCACAGAAGATCGTGTTGGTATTAGTAGTAAGTGTTTGGACTAAATAAACTCGCCCTCCTCGATGTTTTGTGTCTTTATTTTATTTTTTGAGGAGGGAATTCAAAATTTTATTTGTTAAAATTGACAAAATTGACATCCACAGGGACCTAGACGGTCATACGAGGAGAGCAAAAAAATTGCTTCGTATCTGTCTTTCGATGACTTATTCTTCATAGATTCTCATGAAACTGGAATGTATGGTCCATGAAATAATTTCTGGTCATATTGACCCTTCCTGGAACCTGTGTCTCCAGAGAACCCGTACAAAAGGATATTTTTATTTCTACACCAAAATATGCAGTGCGGCAGCTCTTTCTTCGTGATTTTTCGTCAAATAGATGCTTATGCGCTTGAAATCAAATATCGACCAAATTAGCCACCCCCCTGGAACCAGTAAGGTACCCCCGGGTAACCCGCAGATGGGGTCATTTCTGCTTCTACACTAAAATATGCAGCCGGCAGCGTTTTCTTAATGATTTTCATCAAATGGATACGCTTGAAATCGATTAGCGACCACATTACCCACTTCTGGTGCCTGTAAAGTGCCTTCGGGGAGCCAGAAGAAGGGGTAACCGTTTTTATATCGAACTCAAGTAGCACAATTCAGTCGCATTGTGTTGCAGCAACTTATATGTGATTGGATCTAGTTAAGGGCTGTCCATATACCACGTGGACAGGTTTTGGTCAGTTTCAGATACCCCCCTCCCCCAGCGTGGACAATTGCTCATATAAATTATCAAAAATTTGTATGAACCATGGACATTCGCCATAACTCCCCTCCCCCATAAACTGTCCACATGGTATAAAGACAGCCTCACGTAAAGGTTGCCATAATCAATTTGTGGTAGTGACAGTGGCTCTTACTTCATGAATTTCCATCAAATAGATGGCTACGGGCTTCAAATCGATTATCGACCACATTCGCCCCTTGCGGTACATGTAGAGTACCCCGGGTAGAGTGCTCAGAAAATGGTATTTTCGTTCTCACACCAAAATCTGTAATGCGGTAGATGAGTAGAAGCGTATGCATATGAAATTAGTTATCAACCTAATTGTCCACTTTTCCGTAACGCTGCACATAGGAGTACGTAGTGTAAAAGCGTGGCCAAAACTATGTCAATCATTTGTCCTCTTTAAATGCATACAATAAGCAGTGAAGCGTATTATTTTTTTGCCTTTGTGCTTTTTGTATTGATGTAGCAGTGATATATGACCACTGGCGGGGTCAGTTATTGCTATTTGATAGAGCACCACTTGGCACAAGTACGCTGCCTTTGAGAACTACAGCGTGCTTGCGACGAGTGGTGCCTACCTCTGAGTATGATTTTTATCTGCCATAAGACGAGTTTATACAATCCCATTGAATTCCACCACTTAATTGTATCTTGACAGATACGTATTTCGACCTCAAAAGTAAGGCCGTCTTCAGTGTCTCGTACTTGACTCGACTCGAAGTCGAGTCAAGTACGAGACACTGAAGACGGCCTTACTTTTGAGGTCGAAATACGTATCTGTCAAAATACAATTAAGTGGTGGTCGAAGTCGAAGTCGAACTCGAAGTCGAGTCAAGTACGAGACACTGAAGACGGCCTTACTTTTGAGGTCGAAATACGTATCTGTCAAAATACAATTAAGTGGTGGAATTCAATGGGATTGTATAAACTCGTCTTATGACAGGTGAAAACATTCCACTAAAAAGCTCAAAATAATTTTCTTATCAAAATGATTTTTATGATAATCTTCATTCTACAATTATTACTTACTAAATTTTCCGGAAAGATGTACTTTGTTTATTTACTTCGACTATGTAAATTCATCATCGGATAGTGTTAAAATCCCTAGATAATGCATCGATATTACACTGGAGCAGATCAAATAAATTCTAGGTGCAAATCAAACGCCTAATAACTTTTTACATTTTCGGAGGCGAGCCAGCCTGGGGCTGCAAGTCTCCTTAATAAAGCTAATAAAAAAAAAAAAAAACTTTTTACATCCGAAAAATGCGTATGCTTTTTATGGATACACGCAAAATGTTGCGGTCGAAACTACCATTCCGAGGGTTAATTTAAGAATACGCACCGACGAATTTCAGCAGACAACAAACCCGTTGGATTTTACTAGGCGCGCAGTAAAAATCAACTGTGGTCCTGGTGTAATGTTGTTACATGAACTGAATCAGTGGTGAATTCTCCCGAATGCATGGTTAATTTAACTGAAAATTTGTGGTTGTTTTAAAAACATGGCGTAGTCTACAAAATAGTAATTGTTACCATGGAATTTTTTTCTGTGTAGTGCATCAAAGTCTAACTCTTCTGGAAGCAATCATTTATGTATTCGGGGGAACATTGATCATTTTTTAATTGTTTCGTAAATATTTCCTCTGTAAGTAAAATTAGGGAATTCTTCAAATTTTTAAAATGAGTACTGCTACACGTAGAACGTATTAGGCTGTTCTTCTTGATTGTTGGAAAAATCTTTTTTGGCGAGTTTTTTGACTCTTCAATTTGGGGTAAATCTGATCATCAAACGTTTTAATCATTTATCTATAAATCAACCGTCAGCCTTAACGTAGGCAATTATGGTTGGAATGCCTTACGCTGAGGCCATGTGCATCGATTGTTTCGAGAAAGGCATCATCACCGCTAGTGGAATTATCTGGGTTTTCAACAATAAAAATCAAAATTTTGAAATAAAGAGCTGAGTCGATTGCTATATAACACTATGGGTCTCCGAGCCTTCTATAAAAAGTTCGGTTTTGGAGCAGTTCTATAGCCTTTCCGTATACTTAGTATACGAGAAAGGCAAAAATATGGATCAACCAATCAAATAATATAACTTGTCACACAACTATAGTTACGAGCCTATTTTTTTTATTATCAGGGCTTCGACTTTTCGTTTCAATGAGACCAAAGCAAGCGTTTTTCGGGCCAAAGGAGAATCTTTTTTCGTTGTTTATGGTGACTTGCGGTGGCACTCCAATCTCTTTGTGGTTGTACCATAAAAATCATCAACTTAAGATTAGTAGTCGTGAGAAACTTGACTACCAACACCTACCAATCTACAAGGCAGACAAAAATAACCTCTTGTTTTGTTAACATTCGACTACCGTAAACATTGCATTAATGTGAACGATTTCAGTCTGAGTTGTACGCAGGATTATTCAATACGGTTTAACTATGACATAAACTAACGAAATGTGTCCGAAAATCAACAGATTAGCTTTGATTTACGTTGATATTTATGTTTTATTTTTTCATGGTGCTAGCTGTTTATGTTCACATATCGTGACATTGTTGCCAGCTGTTCAAACACACCAATAGCATAATTGAAATTTACTGCGTTTTCTTTTTAATTTTTCAAGACGTTCCAAAGTAGAATAATGAAGATAGAACTATGACATTAATAGATAACAGATTGGAGAGAGATTTATTATTTTTTTTCGATATTTTACATGTTTTCACTATGATTTCACAGAATTTCATGTTGACATCACTGCCTGCTACGATAGGTAATGATCAATGACTGCTTGCATATACGACGCTGCCGCCGACGAGCAACCGACGACGTCGTTGGCATGCGCGGTGGGAAGAGGATTTTTTTTCACTTAGTTTTATTTTCATTGAATCGACGCCAAATGTGCACTAAATTATTCGATTATTTTGACAATAAGTAGGTTTAGGTTCAAACTTAGTTCTGATACTTTTTCTTGTGAAATGGTGGTCAGGTTTGGTTTTTTATAATAAAACTAATGTTATCGGTGCTATTCGCAGTGAGAAGGTGGGTAATTGTAAGATTGTGTTGGTGAGCCGCAGGGTAGCCATTCTGAATGACACCGTAAGAGGCCTTATGTTGAGGATCATCTTTCACCCATCAATATTTTCTCTAGCATCAGCCTTGGAAGATAAACGAAAATCTTGCCTATTATGTGAGAATCCTTTTTCTTTTCATCACTTTTACCACTCGCTCACAATTCGCGAGAATTGTCGCAGAACAATTACAAAATTGTATGGCCACGCCGGGATTCGAACCCTGAATAGGGGAATTGTACCGGTTTTGGCCATGTTCCTAATTTGGCCAATTTTGCGAATAACTCCAAAAATAAAGCAATTCGGGAGGGTTTTATTAGTTCCAACAAGAGATATATCCCTCACGATTCAACGCTGCTTTAACTGATCGATTATTTGGGAAAAATATGTATTTTTCAGGGTTGGCCAAAATAGGCACTAAGTTGGCCAAAACCGGTGCACTTCCCCTAGTAACAATAATAGCCGAAGGGATGCACTTACCTTATCCATACCACCACGCTATCTGTATGGAAGCATTAAGTTATTTGTTCTACATAAGCTACTACCATTTGAATTGGTGATGCCACGAAAGGACGCGAATATGAATAAAAAATAGCGAATAAAAGTTTGGCGGAAATCGAAGTGAGCGAAGAATGGTTATCATCACTCTCCATACTGTTTGTCTTTCTCGAAAAGCGATTTCTCCCCGAAAATTTTCGTGGGGGAGCATCCTGTGCTCCTGAGATTGGGTGGGCATTACGAACCCTGGTTATTACATTTGTTTTGACAGCTTGCTGTAAGTTCAAAAAATTTATGTTGATTTTATTTTTCATATTTTGGCGAAAAATAAATGCGAATTCATCCGAAGGTTATATCATTTAGCCGCAAATTTAGTCGAGAGTACGCTACCTAACTCATAATAAGTACTTGTAATATGAGAAAATAATAATTTATTCATTACTTGAAAATGGTTAAACTGATAGATGTTACCCCGGCGTTAAAAGTTTCCCCGGATTACGGTATTTTTGATACTTATTCGATTCTATATTTTATTCTATTATATAGGTATTCATATGACCAACAGAACTTTGAGCAACAAAAGTTTTCCTCCGCAAAATGAACTGACGAGTCGGCAAGTTGCGGTTCGTCCTTGTGCATTATTGCGTACAAGCTGAATCGACTTCGATGGCTACACAAAAGAAACCGGAAGACGTAAATAATCTGCTTGTGCGTGGGAAGTCCAGCGTTATCAAGCATAATTACGATAATTTTTTTATTGGGACATTGTCGCCTCGCAGCTTAGTGTTGCTTCACCACTCCCACAGTTATTAACTGCGAGGTTTCTTTTGCATTCATGTATTTGTATATGGTATATCAAGAGGCTACCACGATGATACTTTACACACTTCTTACCGTACGGCCAGGGCCGGATTTATGGGGGACCGTGGCCCCGGGCCCCCAAAATTCTTATGTACCAAAACCAACCTTTTTTGTTCATTTTGGGGCCCCCACAACCTGTTGGTCCCGGGGCCCTCTTCCGGCTAAATCCGGCCCTGCGTACGGCTAAGGAAGGCCCTCATGAAGCATAATTAATAAAACGATTATTTTAAATAAGATTCGATACATATGCGTTTTGCTATCCTTGCGGTTTGGCGAGAGCCGAGGACCATGCAAAAGATTGCTATTTATGCGTGGTCAAGATTAAATACAGGATACTCATCGGATCTTAAGCATGAATGCATTTAATTCTGAAAATTTGTTAGCGTAAATAAGGGGGCCGGATAGGGCCTGCAGCTCTAATTGTTGGCTCCTCGATTATATCGAAAGGAACTGCTTCAAAATGAAGTCACAAAGCTGCTCTTCTTTCTGTTCATAATGGTAACGAACAATAGTGGAATAGTCTATTCAATGACGACTGTGCTCTAGTTCTTACTATTCTTGTTAATACTTATGAGTGATGATCGGAAGAGTATGGAACGACTATAATCTGCTTTTAGATGATCCACCTTTTGCCACTTTTGGATGGAGTCAATGGAGTAAATTATAAAAACGTAACTCAATATTAGGCTGGTTTTAAAGCCGATGATATGAATCTCAAAGCTCCAGAGCGCTTATTAATTAGGAAAGAAGCGGATACGAATTTGGTGGATCTGCTGAACCCTCTGACTGATTAGAGCTCTGTGTAAAGGTGAGATTCAGAAATGCCAAACGCAATGAAATCAGATCTCTGTACAAAAACGAATCCGGAACTCATAAGAATACGCAAACATATGTTTGAACTGTAGTACCGATGCATGGTCAAAATCAGTATTATCCCACTTATTGTTGAGCCGAAACTGATTGAGGGGCGCGCCTTTGAGAGTTGGTATAAGCCGTTTCTGGAAGGGTATAAATAGCGGTACCTTAATCTAAAGAGGCCTTACATTAAGCTTGAAAAAATATCTGAATAAAAAACGACTACTTCATTTCTTCTCAATAGAAATGGAGCAGAAAGACATGCACTAAACAAATGACATACTACAAAAGTTCAATGAAATGGACCCGAAAAAAAAAAAAAGAAACAAAGATTATCTCACTTGCCATGAAACTAGTTGGTAGTATTCCATTTAATTCCACCACTTGATTGTTACTTTACAGATACCTATTTCGGATAGTATGTACTAACTCGTCTTATGACAAGTGAAGATATTCCACAAAAAAGCTTTCAATAATTTTCTTATCAAAAGACTTGCTTGCTTAATACTGGCTGTGCACAAGACAAGAAAAATAATTTTATTCGGAAATTTCACAATTATGGAATATTTTTGACAAAAAGGTGTATTTGAAAAGAATCAATTATTTGAATGACAAACGAACAACTTTTATAGCAACTGTGTACATAGGGGGAGATCCCCCAGTGGCGGACACATAAGCCATTTAACGAAAATCTCACCAACTATACAGATTATGTTAACTGGTATACCGTATACACAAAATATGATCATTGATGAATCATACAAACTATACATGAGCATTTGAACACGTTTTGCGACAATGTATTTGATTGATGAATTTTGGTGGAAAATTTCACCTTTCAGAAAAGCGTACCCTAGTACCGGACACTTTTGCATCATGTTCAAATATAACGAAGTTGCTATTATATGAGTAGAAACATCATTTAGAATAGCAATATTTTTCACTTGCTTTGAGTTGTGGATATTAAAATGTGTTAATAGAGCTTATTCGACTCTCCAGCTAAATTTATTACTTCCTACTCCGAATTCTCACCTTTTTTCAATGCCATCTTCAAATTTTTGTTCTACTTATTTCTGTGGCTTCCTGATACTTTATTAAGAAGAAGCAATTAAATTGAAGTAAGTTTAACAAAGCTTGTGTGAAAATGACTATTTGCTTACCTAAGAATCTCACTGTCCGGACAGCTGGGCGACAGCTGCCGAATAGACGAAATTGACTTTGCACCACAATTACATAACATATCTAACACATCATGATCGTTATTCAAAATATGGCTGATATTGACCATCTCTACATGATTAGAATGCTTCCGATCTAATTTGATCTTGTTAATTCAAACCTTCTAAAGTAAGGTAATACAAGGAAGTTTTGACCATTTTTTTTAATCCTAAATTTTGAACAAAGCTTTCAACCTAAAGATCAAATTTTTCCTACAGGTAAACTGCCCTTCTACGCATAATTGTCCCATGTTACCCTTGATGAAAAATTTCAAACTCGAGTCAATTTGTCCCACTGAAAAAATGAAGTTGTTGTCTGATGATAATAGAGGCTGAAAACCGTTTAAATCAGTAGGGATTCGTTTTATGTCCTTGGAAAGTGTTGCCTACGCTCATAACATCCCAAAAATATTTTGTTAAATTTGAAGATCGAATCGATTCTTAAATTGGTGGGACAAATTGACTCGAGTTTGAATTTTTTCATTAAAGGTAACATGGGACAATTATGCGTAGAACGGCAGTAAAGGACTTTAAAATAGCTATCCTTTGCACTACATTAGATGGTGGAAGGACCTCTGCAAGTATCGTTTTGAGAACTGTCCGGTGTTGGGAGGTGTCCGGCGCTAGGGGATCTCCCCCTACATTTGTATTCTTTAAAATCTTGACTATTATATCGAACGTTTGAACTTCAATCTAATAATTAGAAACAAGGCATTTCCAGGGCTGGTACAACAGTCGCGGATTTCGCGATTTTCGCGTTTTTCGCGAATTTTGGGGATTTGTCGCGGATTTACCCTTCCAGTCGCGATAATCGCGGATTTATAATTACACTGTCGCGAAAATCGCGAGTTTCCTTAATTTAATTTTAAGATTAATTCAACATGTCAATTATGTGGGCGTTTGCAAAATAAGCAATCCGTCAAGATCCAAACACATGGTATTTGAATAACCTTTCAATAGTTGAATGGATGTTGGTTTAATTGGACACATAGAAAGTCTGTCGAATTGTCAGATCGACCGTATTGCATGTCTGGATTACCGAAATGTCGAGAACTATTTATTTTATTGCTTAGAACTTTTGTGCCGCCGGTGGTATGTTAAATTGCAGCTGAAGGATTGAAGTATAGGTTGGGAACTGGGTGGTGCGGGTAGAATCTATTTGGTTGTCAAACTGAAGCCAAAATTTTATATTGTGCCAAAGCCAAACATTGAAGATTGTGGTTATGTTCGTTTTAGATCTTATATTGAGAAGTATTGTTATTATTTGGGGAAAAAATAAAAATAAACTTAGTTTGAGTTTTGCATTCTTTGTAACAAATATATTCACATTATATTTTGAGTGGATAATTAGTAGGAATGCAACTAAAAAGCACTCGTTACGAGATTTCACGAGATTCAGCAGCTTATTAGAGCAGGAATGTATGTTAACCATCGTAAAGTCATGTAGATTATCGCGCATTTGTGCGCCATCGTGCTGCATGGAAAGAGAAATTCAAAGAGCGGGAAATGTTTGACAGTCGGAGAACTGCAAAATAATTCTGGTTATGGGATTGATTTAAAAATATCCCGCTACTCGCTTGAGAGCAGAAAAGCGGCTCTATCCGCAGCACCCAGGTTGGGAATGCCAAATTTTGGCAATCCTCGCCAATATAAGCTGCCAAATAGAAAATCCTTCTATTGTTCGACCTTTCTTTTTGTGAGAAAGGATCAGATCGTCTTTCAATGGTTGGGCCGATATTCAGAAATCCGAATATCGTCGGTTGAACGACGTCCAGTTTTGTACCATGCTCAATGACTCCCACTATTGCAGGCATCTCATTCAAATCATTCAGTATTCGTCATTTGTTTTATTATGCATTACAATAACTTTTTGGTAGGCTAGATTATGTTCCATTACCTGCGCTTCAAAATTCCTCGCTGTTCTTATATCCATTGAGAGTTCGCTCGTGTTTACTTAGTTGCAACAAACTATCTGACTGAACTTGAGCCTTGAGACTCCAAACGAATCCTACGATGGATAGCACATACGACGTTGTAATGCTCACTACAGATGGCAAAACGCCATCGTGTACGCGGCCTACCATGAAGCCTACGGCCTCTTCTGGAATGTCTAGTGCATGTTATCTTCGCTTGACGCTCTTCCGGCAAATGGACAACGTGTCGAGTCTGCCGTGTTGTATTATCAATTCAGTAGAAACCCGAATTAGCCGCCAGCGAAGTTGGATTTTTCTCACAATCCATACGTTAAATCTATAACTTCGGAAGTGGTGAGCTGTTTTCATTTGGTGATGCGCTACAAAAATATAAAAACTGAATGATAATGACATCATTTTTCAAATCGTGAACATTATCCAAGTTCTTAAAAAAATCGCAGGCCTTAGAAACGTCCATGTCCGCCCCTGATATCATTTCGCCTTCGTGCTTTTTAATAAGATTCTTCAAGCTTTGTTCGGGCCTCTGCAGAGCTCTATAGAGAATCGCTTGCTTTTGAAGAAATTGGTCTTATTTTTTCCTAACTGGCGGATTGATGGAAGTAGAAGTACACAATGCAATGAACGATCAATAAATAGCCTGACGGATTATTGATGCGTCCAAGCCCTTGTAAAACGATAGTAGAGATTAGAAGAATACTTTATAGGGTACTAAAAAGTATAATTCAAATATAGCCCTTGATCTAACTGGTATTTACTTATCACTGCCATCTGCACAACCAACTTATAAAGAAATGCAATGATACAACATCGAATCAAATGGGGGGTTTCCCGGAAACATTAAAATTTGAATATCTTTCGGGCCTAGTTCAACGCTGCACATATATTTTCTGTGGCTCATGATATGGTTTAAGCGGTAATTATGCAGTTTTAGATATTACCAAAATTAGCGAATGTTCTTTCATTTTGTTTTCTATCGACGAATATGCCAATAGATTAGAAGCAAACATATTGTGTTTTTTAAAAATTATAAAACGTGTTTTTAAATAAGAAACCATATTTTTGTTTGTCGCGCATTTGTTTTTACAGTCGCGGATTTCAATTTGCTAGTCGTGGATTTCGCGGATTGGAATTCGACTATTTTGTAACAGCCCTACATTTCTAAGGTTCTTGTGAACAAAAAATACGCATTTGTAAGGTTTCAATTCGAAACAGACCAAAAAATACTAAGCTCATTTCAAACTAAAACGTTAAAAAACACAGCTTACATAGACATACTATTTAAGACCCTGCCTTGAAATAATATTGGGGTTTGCGATGTAATTGAAGCCGTACCATGCTGGCTTTGTCAAACATCCTTCCTAATCGAAAATCAACATTCATGTTCAATTCAAAATGATGTAACAAAGTCAAAATACAACAGAACTACTTCAAATTTTGAATTTTAATCTCGTAAGTATTCTATAAAACGAGAAAAATATAATTCTAACGGAAACATGAATTGGACTGGCGGAATGTCGACTCGGAAAATACACATCCCAGTCCATTTAAAACACATGGGGACCAAAATCCGGCACCTTTACTATGCAGGATTTTTTTTTTCAATTTTCGCCACGAAATCTCACGAATCCCGCTCTTTTGGAAACACATGGGAACAATATCAGTTGACGAGATTCCCGAGAAATGAAGCTGGCTGGCCAATTTTCGGTGATCTCAAAATTATTGCGTTGTTGCTTGGACTGCAACTAGGTTTCGCAAAACATAGTTGTTGTTGTGTGAATGGGACAGCAAGGACAGAAAAAAAAAACATCTGAGAAAAATTTGGCCAAAAAAAGAAATATGTGTCTCATATACAACAAATGTGTTGCGTTTAGCTCTTATGGATCCGTTGCATATTAATCTCGGTTTAACCCTCTCTTTCCCAAGACTTTTTTCAAAGATTTCAATAGGAAGTTAAAAAAGTTTTTGTTTGTAAATCTATAGTTACTTGATTGTTTTTAATAGTTTCACTATTTTTACTCAAAATTGATTATATTTGCAGTCTAATGAAACCATAACGTAGTGCCAAATACTGCTTTTTGATGAATGTTGGAAGGTGCAAAATTTGATGGAGCTCTACAGCTACCATGGGAAGGAAAGGGTTAATGATCAGTTCTATGACAATCGATGAGCCGGGTTCCGGTATCGACTGTATCAAACTCAAATGTGCTGCGATTAGCGAAGCTAGGAAGAAAGAAGGTGTTTTCATTGGTCCTTCAATTACCAAATGGATAAAGGACGATCAATTCGAGGAAAAGCTAAACAAAACAGAATTATTGTAAGCATGGGAGTGAATTCATTTTCAACATCTGTGGAAAAGCTCAAGACTATTCTATTCTACATTTCCCTATCACATATCGTCTGTCCGCATGTTGTTGAATTTTTGTTGGTTTCAGGCCACACTTGCATGCCAATTTTTGAAACAGGTTTACATACAACATTTTTGAAGTTCAATTCATTGAACTCAAGTTGAAGAAAAACCACGAAAAACACAATTAAAGCGCGCATATCTGATGAATCATTAAATCAGATGCATTTACCTATACCGTTTCGGGTATCGATTTGATTAAAAATTCCATTTATGCACCAAAAGGCAGTTCATTGAAAGTCAGCGATATTCATAGCATATCTGAAGACAGACTCGAATTCAGCAAGCCGAAATCTTCTGGAGACACATAATTTAATTCTGAAGACATGTAAAAAAGTTAAATTTTGTTCCTCTGTGCTACATATTGGTAATGAGAGTGATTTGCTATAAAAATCTGTAAAATCCATAAGATCTAGGATCCGCTACAGAATTTTCTAGCTCACTTGTTGTGAATTAGAGACGAACTAACTCAAGCATTTATACGATTTCTCGGAAGAATAGGGGGGAAAACTGGTTAAAAATGGTAGCATTGACTCGAACTTGACCAAAAATGCGATCGCCGGCAGCATTATTTCCACGAGGGAAATAACATTTAAACTTATAAGAATTGAACAAAAGAGAGTAGAACTCGTTCACCCGCTTCAATAGTTGCGGTTGAGCGTGTTCTTCAGTCATGCTGGAGCTGCAAGAATGCAAGCACCGTGTTAGCATAGACACGAACTTTTGGTAGTCCGTTAGATATTCTTGTGTCGGCAATCCAACCAGAAACCTATTCAATGTTCAGACGAATGGAAAGTTACCGGAGTGGAAAATTCCTTTGCCAGTGGCTTTCTTCATGGCAGTGATGTCATTGTTGGGCGCGGAAAACTACTGGGATGGGGCCCTCCCATCGGGACACGAAGTACAGTTATGCAACACAATATAAAGTTCAGTGGAACGATTAAAATTTCGGCTTTTGTCGCTCCCCTAATGTGATTTTTTTTTGAATCCTCATACGTTTAAGGAATAATTTGGTCATAATATGACTATATTTAGCAAGGTGAAATACTCTCGTTGTGAAACGATCTAAGGGGTGGTACACTATTTATGTAAGCGATTTTTCTTGACAACCCCCCTCCCCCCCGTAAGATTTTTATAAAGCATTTTTTTCTGTATGGGGCGTAGAAAAATTGCAGACCCGCCTCCCCCATCCTCATTAACCGTAATTCATGTATGGCCCACGTTTTTATCTTTTGTATATTAGAAGCAACGTGGGGCTTCAAACTACAATACATTTACAATAATTTTGGATAGCATTTTTCAGGTTTATGGAAATAACAATAATTGTCATCGTTTAAGCATACGGACACAAAAAAAAATCCAAATCGATCAATGTTCATTACAGTTCCTTAGGAACTTGTAATTAGTGAAAGTAAAGCCAAATTATGTTTGTTTAGGTATTCAATTTATTCTTAAACGAATTGTATGATTTATAAAATCATGCAGCTAAGTAATTTATGTACCTTTCGACAAATACACTGGGTCGCTTTTTACGCGGATGGATTTAATCGATTTTAGATCGAACTTTTACTACTTACCAAATTTCTAAATACCACAACTCAAGGTTTTATTACATCTAATGACCAAACATAAGAAGAAACAAACCACGTAAAAAGCGACACCATAGTATTTTTATTCATAGCCAATCATGCAATGCTATTGACTCAGAAATTCTCTACGGCTTTTATTCTACGATAACTGAAGGTAGAATCACAATCAAACACGTTTTAAACAAAATACTAAATTTTACCATTATGTTTTTTATTTGCCTCTATCTGTATGCAGTCAAACCACTGGGAACATGACATTTATTGTTGTGAAGGTCAACTATTTATTAGAAAATTTTAACACCACTATACACTTTTTGCAACACTTTCGATACCGTTTGTAATTATTTATTTTTTACCTTTATTTAAGATGTCTTCCATAGTCGCAATTGTTCGTTCTGAAGCACAACCTGCAACGCAGTTCCTTGAAATTGAAATACGACCTGACGAGTTGCACCACTGCGATTGAAGAAATCGCGCCACAGAATAAGAAATTATTCACAAAAACAACTGGATATCAAAATACTTCTTCATCCAGAATTATTCGGCTTTCTATACCAGAATTCGTTCGGATCGTGTGATGGAAATCCGCCTACAGCTAGGCACCAGCTACGTGCGATGACGGCGTTTTCAAGCAGCCGTGGCAAGAATCGTGTTGCAGTTGGTGGGTGGGCATTGATGCATTCTGCCTGTAGGGACATTCGATGGCGTGTTTCGTTCAGGAAATACCTGGAATGTGGCGGGAAAAAAAGCGTTGTTGAAACATGATTTGAAATTTTTACGCTATCATACAATTTTAATAATAGTTTATAGAAGTTTCAAGCTTCGAAAATAAAAGCATCCACATTCTGTCACTGGTTGAGATTAGTAACAGAACATGCGATCTGCTTAATAAAATGGATAATTATTCAATCAATTTTCAATTGATATCGCTATCAGAAGATTGCACCGGAAACCCCAACAAGATGCCAAAAATAGACAATATGAACGTATTCTTGTAGACATCTGTTTGATAGCTTTCCAACAATCATAAAATCAAGCTGCCGGTTAATTATTGCTCAATCAAGTTGTCCATTCAATCAGCACGTTCTTATTACATGAGATCAAGTGAGTGACATTATTTGTGTAACGACAGTGGAGACACAACGTCCATGACATGCTGCTTGCTGCTGATATTTAATTTAATTTATAAACCATTCAAAAGTGCATCCTACTGTCTGATCTTCGGAAGTTCAAGTCGTTTGCATCTAAGTTTGTCATGACCGCTTTGAATCTGGCATCAATCAAGCGACTGGTTCATTGCGCAAAACATGTTTTACACGAATCCAACCAAATAGAAGATGGTATTTGTTTGCCTTTTTATATATTTTCCAAATATAGCAACTTGCCTTGCAAGCATGTTTTCTCTGCAAACGCTCACTTTCATTAATGACTAAATTGGCTTCATGCTTCATGATTGCGTCTAGCGTAATAACCATGCCTGCGGGAACTGGATTTGTAACAAATAATGCTTGTTGGTATCAAACCGTTATCCCTTGTGAATATTGACGAACGACTGGAATCCATGTTGAACAAATTTTGATTGAAACCGTCGCATAGGTTCTTCACTTTCATGAATGCGTTGATGGTCGGCACAGAGCAGATGTGCTTCGTGTTTCCTTGGAGATCGATTTTCGCGTCATTGGAGCACAACGGACCTTTGTGTGGCACAAACTCACAAGTCGACGTAAACAACATTCTGTGTTAAGACTTTTTTTTTAAACTCTTAGCATTCGCGTGAGAGAAAAAACAATATTAGCAGATACAGTGGCCCACCGCTGCGCTGCTGGTATGGAACCCGGGTGCTAATCGTCACTTCAGACGGCGTCTGTCTGTTTGTATCTAACCTTTGTTTATCAGAATTGGGTAACGGTCGACCAAAGCTGTTCTTGGCTCAAAAAATAAACATTGAGCCCTTGCGCTAATTGCTTTGTTCACGCGCATCGTTCCTTGGACAACTACTTTGTGTATGTTTTTTTACGATACTGACTTTCCTGAAACGAAAATTGACCTCGTTTTGAATAAGACGTTTTCGTGGGGTGATGACCCTGAGTAGCCTTAAATATATTATTATTCTGTTTGAGCTGCACCGACGGAGACCGGTTTGAGGCACCACACGGTACATGGTCGCCGTCTCTGATTCAATCGCTAAGCACGTTTACAAAGCCACAAAAAGGCTTATAGACCATTTGATTGTAGCAGGAGGCCATCGTGTATAAAAACCATAATTCGAAAAAATCAACAAAACCTTCAAAAACGGTCGAGATAGATAAGACTACTCCAACTGAATCCGCCTCGAAACTGGTATTCGTCGGTTACCATGGTTGCTTGACATGTACCTACCTTGGCTGCCTACGGCTACTGAGAAACGAGCCTTTACGATCCAGTCCACTGCGTTATATGCAACACTATTTATGGCCTACTGCGTATAGAGCGCTTTTATTAATGGCTGCTGCCTCTCGGATTGGTAATGAATTTTAATAACAAGTTTTCCATCCACACGTCACGTTCCCTCATTGGTTTGTGTTATAAATAGTACCTAATATTTTTAGCTTTAGCGCCCTCGGATGGTTGAGATCGTTTACTTTAGATAGTTTTAAATCCAATTGACCCAACCCCAGTTCAAGCAATGCGATGTATAATTAATGTAGTCAATCGTTATTTTCACTTCCTATCCTTAAACATTTTTCTCTGTATCTTCCCTCAGGTAATGAAACTGCGTGCTCCTCGTCAATTGCCGTAATTATGCCGCTCGTGTTTGTGAAATTTGTAAATCATAATCACTGCCGAATGTTAGTGCATGGTATGTCGGGTACTTGAAACTGGGCTTCACAATCCAGACAATAAAAAAAAACATAATAAGCTGCTCTCTGGTCCTAATCCAGATTATGAAGCTTACACGTCCGAGAGAAACTAATCCTCATTTGCCGTCTTATCTCTCTCGTCTCGCACAGCATTCAAGAAAGCGAAAGTTGACTCAATCACTGCTCTGTTTCCGGACATTATTTCGATGCATTCCACCTGCCATCACTTATCCATGGCTCTCTGGATTGCTCACAACATCATAATCCGAAACAAGCACGTGGAAAGGTGCCCCTCAACCGATGCTGCTGCCACCCTGCTCGATCTATCACATATTCGCATACACCAGCAATCCGTCTGCTCTGTTGCCTGTGTCGAGTGAGCCGGGAACAAGCTGCTGCTCTGCGTGCCTCTACTCTCATCCTCCCGTGGCCACCCCACCAGCCGGATCACCAAGGGTACTGATAAAAACATGTCAACACCATGAATTTTGTTTATTATCTTCCCGCACAGCCCGATTCTTCCGTTTTTTTTTCATTGTATCATTATAACCGAATCTCTCCAATTTTCTTTTATAGCCCGTACTTGAGTGAGCGTTGAAGCTCCCGCCACCGCATTCCTTCCAACTCTTTCCGTTCCAGATATTAGATCAATTAATTACGCTCCTCCCAACCAACACGCGCACCTCGCGTGGTGCCATTTCCTAATCCTATGCTCACATTATGTTTTTTGTTTTTGCACTATTCCATCCCTCTTATCCGTATCCCAAGTACACCTTTCAATCTCAGTATGCTTAGCAAAAATAAGATTACCGCACTCTGGTCGGCTCCGCCTACCTTGTCCATGTCCCACAGCTGCCATTCGCCTCGGCCCCCCTTTATCTCAAGAGCTCACTCACCTTCAGCACGTGGCTGCGTTTCATAACCGAGATGAGATGCGTCTTCGTGTCGTGTGTTAATAGAAGCAACATAATAAGACGAAGTGTAGCTGAACCCGTTGCAGAGCTGATGCGGGGACGACCGCTGTGACGAAACCTGACCCAAATCTTGCGCTGATAACCGTTCGTAACCAAAAAGCAGACCAAAAAAACACATGCGTGCGTGCTGCCATCTATCGAGCACTGAGCATTAATTCAACGTTTCGGCCTTCACAACCATTGATGAACAAAAATTACGCTTTATTGGAGTGGCGCAGGCAAAAACATCATCTTGATTCGGCCCCATTTATTGTCATTCGAGTTATATTTCAGCTGACGTGACGCGAGTCGATTTATTGCGCCATCCGGGACAGCCTATAGTGTGTTTTTGTGTGCGTTGATGGAGAAGAATGCATGGACACGTGTGTGCTTGTTGTTTGTTGCGCTTCTCTCACGACCGGGGTGGACAACCGAAAAGGGGGGACTACCGGTCGAGTGAGGGCGCGGCACGAAATGTGTGTGGACGTGAGAGAGATATGCTACGACCCTTTACCGCTATTACTATGAGAAACGGTACCGGAATCGGCAGCGCTTGATGTGTTGTTAGGATTCCAATGTTTTCCCTAAAACAATTGAAAATTATGTTTTTCATTAGATTTCCTGCCCCTTTTATATGATTGGACTTTCAAAGAATCACTAAAGTACGCAAATAACAAGTAACCAACTTAGTATAGAACATAAAATAATTGTTGTTACTTTTGGAGGTCGTTTCGTCGGTGATAACTGAAAACACGTGATTTTGAATGAGGAATGAATGCTGTACGTGTGCACACACTGCTGTTTTTAATAGTTAGGTGCTAAATCCAATCTACGCCTTATTTTTCTTATGTCAATGAAAAAAATATTCAGAGCTTGTATAAAATACAACGATTTGGTACAGCATCTTAGGTAAAGTACAATTAAAACGCTTTATGAGGCCCTTAGCATAAAACTCAATAAATCCGCAAACGAGAACATTGGATCTTTTATTTTGATCATCAACACTATTTCAACACCATCAAATAACGTGGCCGCATTGGCGTTCTATTTGTTTCATCTATAAATTGGGTTACGTACTTTTCATGGAAATGACTCGTTTGTCTTGTGTTTGTATCACGAACGCAGACTCTGAACTAATCGTTTATTGGGTAAAAAACTTCTCTTTCAGTTTAAAACGTTCTTTTCCTAGGAGTTATTTATGAACAGTCCTGCTCCGCTCAGTAATTAATACCTTTTCTTATTTTTTCTTCTTTCTTCTCTTCTTTTCTATGTTCTTTATCTTCATACCTTAGATCCTTCATCGGTGGGCGACGTCTCTGCCATACGGAGATCGATGTTCTTCTGGGGTTCACAACAGCAGGCGCAAGCCGTTCAGGATAAGCTAGATACGGGTATGATGCCACCGCCTGTCCACATCTTGTCGCTTCCAGGAACTCCAAACAGCAGTACGGGTCGTAGGTCTTCGTTATTAGCCGACCAACTGACCATGTCGTCGCCACCTAGCTTTAAAACCGAACTAGCTGACGAAAGCAGCCGAAGCCCGCTTAATGACGACTCACTCGAGCGGTTTCCCACGGCGGGCGAAAGTACCATGGAAAATAATCAAATAATGTACCGAAGGCGAAGCGTTCGGCAACCGAGCATGGACCTGATGGAAGATAGTTCCAGTATGTCTATGCTCATAAACGAGAACAGTGCAATGGATATGGGAAACGTGCCGAGCGCGATTGTAGGTTTCCGAAGCGGATTGAATACTCTGATGGAAACGAACGAGATGAGCAACTCATCGACTTCCCCGTCGGCATCCGAATTGAAGGTCATGGACCTGTGCATCAAGCAGGACGCACACAAGCTTTCTTCCGCGAGGAATCAAATCGAACATATGATAACCGCTTCAAGTGCCCCGCTGGACACTCTAAACCAAGTCGACGGCATGACGTCTCCTTATAAAGTGGAAGACATGCTGACTGCTTCGATTCAACCGACTGGTCAACAAGTGATAGAATCCACATTGGCAAGCATCGTCAACAGCCAGCAAGCTGCTGCAGCCATCATGGAACTTGGTGCCGTACTATCGCATCCCAGTAGTAATCCACCCCCAATGACAACTTCACCTCCAATGATGCAAACCGATATTGTTAGTCCAGGCAATCCCGCCAATCGGACGCCCCCATCCCAGGATGTTATGTTAAACGCCCAACCCCCTATAGCCATCACATCACAAGCTAATCTTGTTCTCGCACCCAGTCCAGGATCCAACGAAGCTAGTCCACATCCTCATTCTTCGTTGTCGCCGGAACTCATACTCAACCCAACGGTTTCACCTACTTCGATGATCTGCTCACCTGTTAACGCAACCGTAGCGGCCACCGCGGCGGCCGCCGTTGCCGCAGCTGCAGCCGTCTCTGAAGGCAAAAACATGTTTACGAACCAAGTTTTAAACAACATGGCCGCCGTAGCTGCCAACATAATCGAATCCCAACCCAAGCAAACCACCCAAGCCGTGCAGGACATCATTCTCAACGCCGCCGCCGAAATCCTTACTTCTCAGGAGCCATCGGTCACCACGCAAAACACCATCAATGCGTTAATTACGATGAATGCACAGGAAATGATGACCACCTCGTGTCAACCACAAACCCAACACAACCTACTACCTCAGTGCCAACCTACGCCAATGGTTTCTGAATCAATGGCGGAAGCCTTACAACAGCAGCAGCAAGAGCAAATGGTACAAAACCTTATAACAGAAAGCCTCCAGCAACAACAACAGCAAACCACCGAATCTCTCATGGCAAACTTGGTAAACCAACAACAACAACAACAGAATCAATCGCAGCAACCGGCACCCGAACAGATGGACATCGGAGGTGCGATTCTACCGCTAACCGTACAACAACCCCCGCAACAACCGATGGACACCACCGGAACTCTTATGGGCATCAACCCAATGCTCCACCAACAGCAGACCCAACAGCAGCAACAAACACCGATGATCACGGGTGTGATCATGCAACAACAGCAGCAACAACAAATGCAAACGCAAACCAATGCACCACCAACGCAACAGCAGCAAACGCAGCAGCAGCAACAGCAGCCACCGGCCAACATACCGCAGGAGCTGACCATCATGTCGGACAACGATCTCATCAGCTACATCAACCCGAACGCCTTCGATGGAGGTAAGTAACTTAACCTTCTTTGGATACCTATTAAGAAAAATTTACGAATGAGATGCTGGGGTCATATTGACCTAGAAACGTAAATACTTGTAGAATATCCGAATTATAACCGAAATACACAGTTTACATATCGTTCGAGTGATAAACTCATCAAAGTTGTGGCAATGGCCATCGGCAAACGACTTCCACGGGTACCTGGGCGGTCATATGAGGGGAGCATAAGAGTCGTTCCATATATGTCTTAAGATGGATAATTCTTCATAGATTCTCATAAAACAGGGATATATATTTCCGACCAAAATTTCTACTCCTGGAACCAGTAGAAGGAGATATTTCCGTCTTTATATCAAAATATGCCGTGCGACGGCTCTTTCATCGTGATTTCAAACCAATTAGATGGTTGGGCGCTTGAAATCGCCACGTTCATGGATCTTATTAAAATTCTGTAAACAAATAACAGTAAAATCAGCAGTGATTCAAATCATTCGGGGCTGTCAGTATGAATATCAAATTCATTTTTTTACAAGTCAACTGTCAAAAAAATGAAACTGCTAGAGTGCTTTGAGAATAGGTCGTATGTGCAAAAGAGAGTCTCTCTTTGCCTCCATTCTCTTTCGATTATTACAGATCTATAATAAAGTTTACTTCAGATTTCTTGGCAGATATCTAAAGATTATAGCTTTGTTTAGCGTTCTGAAGTGAAAATGTGGCAAAATATGCAAAATTAGCTTATGTACAAGCGAAAGAGAGCGTGAACAAAGAGAGCCTCTCTTTTGCACATACGACCTATTCTCAAAGCAAACTGGTCTATAACGTTTAGCTCTATTTTCTGCAGAGATGAACCACGAATGAATCACGAGATTCAAATATTTTTCAATCGTTTTGGTGTATGAATGCGTCATTGTATCTACCGATAAATTCACTTCGCAATTACGGCGCCTTTCTTGGCCGCAACATAATTACATATTACAATAGGTTTAGCGTGATGAATTGTTACTTGATACTTGATGGGCTACTGTAGCAGCTCTCGATTACCCTACGCTGAATAAAAATGTCGCAAATTAATCGATTACTTCTGTTATTCGATTTATCCTTGTGATAATCGATTAATTTTGAAGCGAGTACTACCCAACAATAGATCGAATCAATAATCGACAAGAATCGTTTAGTTACTGATCTATTAATCAATCAAATCACTCCCAGTCGCCCTGAACTTTGAGCGCCCTCAGGCCCTCATCAACTTCAAAAGGCCATCGTGTTCGCGGCCTTCCACGAAGCCTACGGCTTCTTTCGGGTTCTCTACAAAATATTATCTTCGCTTTACGTTTTTCCGACATACGAACAACGTGTCCAGCCTACCATAGTCTTCCGTGCTGTATAATCTCAACAATACCCAGCCCTTTATACACCTGGTACAACTTCATGGCCGTATAAAGCCACCGGAAGAATCAGAGTAGTATACAGCGTGAATTTTGTCTTCGTTTGCAGACTACGGGACCTAAACTGCTTACGAAGTCCGTAACCCTATTTGCAGTTGCAATATGCCTTTTCACCTCGCGGGTAACATCATTATCGCACGTCACTAATGTTCCAAGACACACAAATTCTTCTACCACTTCAAATTTTGCACCATCCAGCACCATTTCACCACCACTACCCCAAACCAGCGGTTCTCAACCTGGGGTACATTTACCCCCGGGGGTACCTTCGCTAACCCCAGGGGGTACCTTGGACGAAAATGCGTAATGGCGGACATATTACAATTCCAATAAAAAACTATTGGTAAAGTTTTAATAACTGTATAAATTTATATTCCAAGACTTTGTATTGTACATAATATGCATTGCAATAAGCATGAGCATGATGACCGTGCATTTCGTAGTTGCTACTTCGTGATCGACCAGAACAATCGCAATTGCACAGGGAACCAATGGATGGAAGCATGGGATTTGCTCTCCAACCTCAATGTGCACAGTCCGAGAGCTCTAGTATTTTGGATGGTCGATAACGGCGCTGGCCACGTCCTCACGGTCATCGGAGATGGGAAGGAATTGATGATGCAGTCACTCGCCCACTGCAAGCCGAGAACACCTCTGCACTCGCCACGAGTTCCTGCGGAATTTTATTGGAATCTGGGGTTAGGTTTTACGGCAGAGGTTCGTCTTGGTTAACGGGTTGCCAACGTGATAGTAATGAAAGGGTGGAGTATATTCTAATTGGATGCCGAAACGAGCTTTTTTTTTGGCTCATTTCGAATTCTAACAGTTATCTGCTAGAACTAATCAAGTTGTAGAGATAGGGATAGAAGATGGAAACGGTATGATAGCCCATTTCCAGTTCTAGCGATGGCTAAAACATGAGAAATATATAAAAAGATACAAAGAAGGAGGAATGAAACGGGCCTGGGATTATACCCACGACCTCCTGCGTATGAGGCGGAAGCGGTAGCCATATGACCACCAAGCCCGTCTGTACATAATATGCATTGCAATAAGTAAAACAAAATCCACTTAATCGAAATAAAATTATGAAATATGTCAAGAATATACTTCCTAACTAAAATATTAAATTTGAAGGCTCAGAAGCCTTAAGCAAAGATTTTAAAGTACAAGATAGTCCACTCTTCAATTTTCCTTACATGTCACTAGCGAACAACTTTTTAATGAGGGCAGCGCCAACTTATGGTGAAAAGTCGGACTATTACAGTGGAAAAGATCAAGTCATCCGTGACATTTTAATGTTATTGAAATGTCATTTAATAAAGTACGCTACGATGTTCTTGGCGGTTGTTTTTTTTTTTTTCAATTCCCAATTTCCACTCTTATCTTGCCCGAATAAATATGAACACATCTGAGATATGTGTATGCAGAAAACACGATGAGCAGTTTATAATCCTTTGTTTCCTCTATAGAATAATTTGTCAATTGTAATCATCAGTGGCGTTTCCCTAACCTCAATCTACCTGTGCACTGGACTTGAATTTAAGGAATTTGTGTGCGGAAACGCATAGAATTACTAGATTTTGATTAGTTTAAACGACTCTGATAATTTTATTTTCCATTTGGACTGTCAAAATATTAAAATTTTCATTTTTTGGGTCAGTGCACAGGTAAAAAGTGAGGTTACGCGACGCCACTGGTAATCATAGTGTTTGGATTGATATTTTCGGTTTAAATAATGACGGTCTCCTTTGCGTTTGTGGCTCAAGATGTACACATAAAAAATGATTATTAAAGACTCTTTAATAAAGAGAATGAAACTAAAATCCCGACTCTTATTCCAAATCCAATTCCAATTCCACAAATCCAAAATTTTCAATATTTTTCAACAGGGTAGATGAAGATCTCAGCTCAAATCAAGAATTAATGACGTGATTCGAGTAGTAGCCGTTTAAAAGCCATATTTAGCTCATGACGTTTATTTACTGATACCTACTTCGATTTGTTCAGATTGTTATGAAAGCGACGATGCACCTTTAAGCAATTCAACGATTTAATCAAAATAACGCGTTGCTTTGATGAAATAGTTCGACCGCCATCCGTTGGAGCGCTGAGGCTACGTTCGCCTATTTTTGGTAAGAGTGGACTATATTGTTAATATAATATATTTGCCTTAAGCGTAAAGGTTTGTTTCCCACCTAAAAACTCTTGAAAGCCTTCTTCTACGTCAAAAGCCTTCTTCCAAGCAAAATAATTGAAATATTAAATTTAAAGGTTAGGACAAAAGCTTTTTTTTTCAACAACAAAAAAAACATTTTTGAAGCCTTCTTCGACGCGGTTCAACAACCACCTTTCAAGACCGCTTCAAGAGACTTGGAAACCTCCTTTCGAGTTGCTCAGAATTCTTCTTTCAGCCAGCCCCCTTTCATGAGGCTCGAAATCCTCCTTTTAAGAGGCTCGGAACCATCCTTTCGAGGGGCTCGGAATTCTTCTTTCAGTCAGCCCTCTTTGAAGTGGTTCGGAAGCCTCTTTTCGGAAGCACCTTTTCAAAACAGATAGGAAACCCCCATTCAAGCATCTCAGATGCCCCTTTATTAGAGGTTCGAAGGCCCCTTTTCCAGAGGGTTTGAGATCTTCTTTCAAACGACCCGGAAGCCCCCGTTCAAGAGGCTCGGAAGTCAACTTTCAAGTGGCTCCGAAACCCAATCTAGGGGCTCGGAATTCTTTGGTTAAGAAGCTTGGAAGCCTACTTTAAAAAAGCTCAGCAAAGTATTTTTAAGATGGTTAATGCCTTCCTTAAAGAGGCTCGAAAGACCCCTTTCATCAGGCTCGGTAATCAGATTTCGAAGGGGCTCGGAATTCTTTCAGTCAGCCCCCTTTCAAGTGGTTCGGAAGCCTCTTTTTGAAAAGGTCAGAAGCCCCTTTCAAGAGGCTCAGAAGCTCACTTTCAAGAGGCTCGTAAGCCCCTTTCAAGTGACTCGAAAACTTCCTTTGTAGGGGCTCGGAATTCTTCCTTCGAGAAGCTTAGGAGCCTACTTTCAAAAAACTCAGAAATGTCATTTCAAGACCCTTTTTCATAAGGTTCGGAAGCCCCATTTTAAGAGGCTCAGAATTCTCCGTTCAAGGGGAACGGAATTCTTTTAGCCAACCATCACGGCTCGGAAGTCTCTTTTCAAAGGGTCGGAATCCCAGTTTTAAGAGACTCGGAATTTTCCTTTCGAGTGGTTGGGAATTCTTCTTTCAAGAAGTCTACTTTCAAACGGCCCTGCGACGTCATTTCAAGATTCTCAAAGCTTCCTTTCAAGAGTCTCGAAAGACCCCTTTCATGTACCTTGGAAGCCTCCTTTTGAAAGCCTCGAAAACTCCTTCTAGAGGGACTCGGAATTATTTTTTCAAGAGACTTGGAAGCCTACTTTCAAAAGGTTCAGAAACGTCATTTCAAGACGCTCGAAAGGTTCGAAAGCACTCTTTGAAGATAATTTTATAAGTTTCGCTTATAAAAATAGGGGGTACCTCAATGAATACAAAAACACGAAGAGGTACCTCTGAAGAAAAAGGTTGAGAACCGTTGCCCCAAACAAATGATATCGATATTTTATTCGGAACCTTTACTGTTGAATTCGAGCCGTCCAACGTTACACGAATCAGCCGTATCAGTTTCGCCGTAAAACCATGTCCTAGCGTAATTACCGAGATTCGTCGAAGTTATTGCCGAGATCCTGGCTGTTGGATTCTCGGCAATCGTAAAATTTCAAAATTGAAGTGTATACGCCTTGAGATCAATAAATAGATGATATGCCTACAAGTTGTTCTCCCGGAATTTATCAAACGTATTCGTCGACGACGGACTCTTCAACGGGTCTCAATCTGTTGAACAGAATACGGGACATAATTATGTACGCCGAATTAAGGAGGGCTATTCTTCGGTAATTGGCGCACTCCAGTCTGCGCCGTTTCTTAAAGAGAGCTAGCAGCCAGCTAGCAGGCAATTCCTCGTCTTCCCATATTTTCGACATAATATGG
Organism: Armigeres subalbatus; assembly: GCF_024139115.2. Classification (NCBI taxonomy): domain Eukaryota; kingdom Metazoa; phylum Arthropoda; class Insecta; order Diptera; family Culicidae; genus Armigeres; species Armigeres subalbatus. The sequence goes on from NC_085139.1 coordinate 295,089,903, forward strand.
TGCAGAACTTCATAAAGCTGCTCACTGCCATGTTTGAGAAGTTCAGCCGGGAGCTGGTCCTTCCTCACAGTCTTATTGTTTTCAGCTCTTTAATAGCTGTTCTAGCGTCATCTTGTTCATCTTCGCTAATATTCATTCTGTTCACCGATGCACCGTCATTTTCATTACTCAACAAAGTCTCGAAGTGTTGCTTCATGGCAGCCACTTCGGTGTCATCTGTCAGCAACAGGGGCGTCTCGTGGACTTTTGGTACACCTGTTCTACAACCCTACTAAACAAAATATACACCAAGCTGAGTGGTTTCAAACGAAAGTTTTGAATTAAGCTAATATTGCAACCATTTCTTGTACAACTTAACCAAATATTAGAAAGAAAAAAAAAATAAAATAAAAAGGATTTACAAAATAATAAACACCTTATTAATTTCTTTTGTTCCAAAAATGTTTTAAATTAAGATGCACTTCAAATTTTAAACTCTCATAAGTCGTCCGAAATCTAACTTGGTAACAGTTGACGATAATTGTTCAGAACAAGGATCTTTCAAATCGGCTCTTTCCACCATTTGGGGTGCACAGGACCCATCGCCTCTAACATTTAAACTCTCACAAATTTTGAGTGATAGGCAACAAAATTTAAAGAAATTATTTCTGCTGTAGATATAATTTTCTTTTTAAAATGAATGCTCAGTAATTCAGTGTTGTGAAATGTCATCTGTATGCTATTTGCCTAATATGGCTGAAACGTTTTTCTGAAGTATAATTTACTTCATAATGTTGGGTGAACCCATAACGCTTAAGTGGTCCATTATTTTTTTCCAAAGGTACATTGCTGTAAATAAAGCATCTGCGGCTTGAGAGCGGAATCTCTCCAAAATGTCACGTGTCATTTGACATAATGTTATTTGAATGACATTTTGCCTCCCTCGCCTCAGATTCACATATTTACAGCAATGTCCTGTGAGACAATGTAATAGCATTGTGCGTTTACTTGCAAGGTGGACATGGTCAGTTAGAGTGACCGCTCCACCAAGTGTTCGTTATAGAGTCATATTCGTTGTTGGTTTGAGCGAGTCTATGTCAAAAGTATATGTCAAAAAAATTCCATCAGCAACCTGAGTGGAAGAGCGAATATTCGTTTACTGGGGACCACGTGCTTTATGACATTTGCATTTCTGGCGGGAAAAAGCATGAGCACGTGTTCCAGTAGGTGATAAGTAGTTAGATGTACATAGGTATACGATTTTTATTACCTGATCGTGAGATACCGTGATGTGCCCTAATTTCGCGCGGACCCTAACTTCGCGCATCATAACATTTTTTTCTTTTCAATTTTTAAGGATCAATCAAAATTGAAAAATCGGGAGGATTACAAAATATCATTGTTGCTGAATGTTTTTCACGAATGAATTTGAAAAATAAACTTGGTTTAGTACACCATCGACCGCCATATTTGCTTGTGCTTAGCACAGAGACGAAGAACATGACCTAAGTGATTGTACGACAATTCCCCAAATGCAATTCTCCAAATGGAACAATTCCCCGAAAATAAATTACCTCTTGTAAACACATCTTCGCAATCGACTGTAAGCATCCGAAAACAGCAGCGTTCAAAGATGCAAGAGTATCTTATTGGCGATTATCAGTTCAATATCATTTGATAGTATTAGATGTTCTTGATCCTCTAATGTGTGTTGATTATAGAGATATCAGGGTTTCCAAGGTAGTTTTTGTCCTAAAATAGCCGAACAAAGGCTGTATTAAAAAAAGGCAAAAAAGTAGAATCTCAATCGGAAATTTTGCATTGAAAGCGTTTTGGTGAATATTCTTCTTCATATCTTAGATATTAAACTCCTGTCCTGTATATACCTTTTAAGGAATATTAATCAATAGTGAATGTAAGTTCTTGTAATAAAAAATAATGCGTTTGCCCGGAATAAGGCAATGGTAAAAGAATGCATTTGCTCGGAATAATGCAATCGTAAATGTGTCCCTTCCTTAGTGGTGTTCCTCTAGATAAAGAATGTTATTATACTTTCTTTATCTGTTCGGAATAAAATAATGGGGGATGTGATCCACCGAGAAACATTTTACCCAGAGTCTATTATATAGAGTTGCGCAAAGAGGATCTTCTTACTCTTATTCTGAATGATGCTCTTGTTATTATGTTGAAAACTTTCATTTTTGTTCAACCCTTCAAGTGACTTCACGGGAGTGATCACTTCTAAATCTTTTTAATTCGATAACCAAAGTCACCTACAGAGTGCAAACACGTGAGTTTCTTGTTGCAACTTTATTGGGGGGTGTATTGAAGTTTTTTGAAGCTGTTTCTAGAACAAATCTAATACATTTCAATTCATAAGTTTTAATTCGCCATAATAATCATCAGGCGATAACAATACTTCCGCCTTACCAACAATCATTTTTTTACTTTGCTCGATAGGTAGACGGTTTGACAGTTCAATAGGTAGATTTGGCTTCACTCTTTGCGTAACTCTATATAATAGACTCTGATTTTACCGAATTCTCTCAGAACAGCATTATGCGGTATGTAACTTTCGCAGTACCAGATTATACATCTTTTCATACCGTTTTTCACAATTTTGTATTAAACAAATTGGCATTTTCTTAAATAAGTGTAGTGTAGTACAGCAGCAGCAGTCGCCTTGAGCTACCATTCTTCCATGATCTCATGGTAAAAATTGCAAAACATAGAGTAGCATTTGTTTTTGGTCTGTCCCGTATCCGGTTCCCACAATTGGTGACCCCGACGTGATCTTTCGTTCGATTACGTACCGGGAACCTCGCGAAAACTCCGATTAAAATAAGTTCTGCAACACGCGGCGGTTTCTAACCTCAAAATGAATGTTGACAACAACGTACCAGGAGCGGTCGCGGCAGGAGGTCTGCGATTTCTGTGAAACTGACAGATTTTTGGAAAAATGACCCCAACATGTGGTTCGCGCAGCCGGAAGCCCAGTTTCACATGGCCCGGATCACGCAAGATGATACGAAGTTCTGGCATATCGTCGCCAGGATCGATAAGACTGTCATATCTCTGATCTGATCAATACGCCGCTGGTAATCAACAAATATCAAGCAGTCAAGGACCGGCTCATCGCTCATTCCGCATTGTCGCCTCAAGCCCGCATTGAGCAGCTGCTCGGATCCAGCGATCTTGGTGATCTCCGGCCGTCGCATCTCCTCGCTCGTATGCAGGAAATCGCTACGGGTCTGAACGTGGATGACGGCATCATGAAAACGTTGTTCCTTCAGCGACTTCCGAACCACGTCCGTACAATGTTGTCCATCAGCGATGGCCGTCTTGTGAAATTGACTGAAATGGCCGATCGAATTGTGGAATCTTCTTCAACAAACGTCGCCAGTTGTTCTACTCCAACAGCCGGATGCATCGGCACTCGATTACAGAAGCCTCAAGGGAGCAAGAGAAGCGCTCACGGCTGGAATTCGACGTTTGAAGGCCGGACCCAGCCGATCCAGAAGTCGTTTGTCATCCAGATCAGGCGGTGCAGAAGGAACAGTTTGCTGGTATCACCGCAAATACGGTGGTCGTGCCGAGCACTGCCGAACGCCATGCAGCTTCGTCAATCGTCAAAAAAACTATATTCGCAGATCTGATAGGTGCAGATCTTCTTGCGCATTTCGGACTACTGGTGTATTTGAGAAACCGGCAGCTCATCGATGGCACCACTAAACTTCGTACCAGCGGCAGCCTAGTTCCGACAGTCATCCACGGCGTTAAAGCTGTGGATTGCCAGCATTCGTATCGGGACCTCTTGGATGATTATCGTGGGATACGTGATTATCGTCGATTCATCGTGAAGTGAAACACGGTGTTACCCATCACATCGTTATGACAGGCCCACCAGTTGCATCGAAGGCTCGTCGAATGCATCCTGAGCGAGAAAGAGCTGCGCAAGAGGAATTTCAAGCTATGTGTAAAATGGGTATTAGCCGACCTCCAGCAGCAGCTGGGCCAGTTGGAAAATGGATAGTGGAGGTTCGTTGGAGACTACCGTCGGCTGAATAAAGTCATCGTTCCGGACAGGTTCCCAGTCCCATATGCACGATCTGCTCAACAGATTTCGAAATAAGACAATCTTTACTACTCTCGATTTAGTCAGGGCCTACTACAACATACCAGTTTAGGAAGCGGAAGTTTCAAAGACAGCAGTCATAACACCGTTTGGCTTGTTCGAATTTCTCCGAATGCCATTTGGACTTTGCAACGCAAGTCAAACTTTCCAACGGTTTATGAACAAGCTTTTCGGAGATTTGCCTTTCGTCGTCGTTTTCATCGATGACATATGTGTCGCATCATCAAACGAAGAGGAGCACCGAAAGAACTTGAAAATCGTCCTACAACGTCTAAGAGATAATGACCTCGTTATCAACGTTGAGAAATGCACATTTTTTGCGTCGTAGCTAGAATTTCTCGGAAACCTTGTGAACAAAGACAGAATTCGTCCATTACCATCCCGTGTTGAGGCCGCCGTAGTCAGTTTTCCAACTCCAACAACGGTCAATGACCTGCGACGTTTTCTCGCGTTGATAAATGTGTACATGCGATTCATTCCGCACGCAGTTGAACCTCAAGAAGCCCTCCGAAAACTTATTCCAGATAATCGGTAGAACGACTCGAGGAAAATTACATGGGACGAACATACGCCACAATCTTTTGAGAAGTGCAAACAATGTCTTGCAGAAGCGGTACTTTTGTTTTATCCCGATGCTATGAAGCCACTAGCGCTGATGGTTGACGCTTCCAATTCTGCCGCTGGAGCTGTTCTTCAGCAATTGATTGACGGCGAGTGGAGACCCCTCGGTTTCTTCTCTCAGAAGTTCTCGGCAAGTCAACGAAACTACTCCACGTTCGGCAGAGGACTAACATCAACGAAGTTGGCGGTAGGCTACTTCAGACATTTCCTTGAAGGACGGGAGTTCACGATCTTTACGGATCATCTACCGTTTACCTATGCCCTTACCGCTGATCCAAGTAGTCGATTGCCTCATGAAGACCGTTACCTACGCTACATTGCAGAATTCACCACCGATATCCAACATATCAGCGGCAAACACAACACAGTAGTAGATGCTTTATCCAGAGTGAATGAAGTTGTCGCTGATGTGGATTTTAATGCAATTGCAAAGGATCAAACAGACGACCTCCAGTTGAAGAAACTGCTTTCATCAAAGTTTAGCTCCCTCGAACTTGAACGCCGTCGTTTTCCAGATGTTTCAATGCCTATCTACTGCGATGTCTCGGTTGGTAATTGTATCCGTCCTTACCTTCCAGAACGCCATCGAACAAAAGTTATGGCACAACTATATAGAATGGCCCATCCAGGAACACGTGCCATCAGGCGACTCATTGCCGACCGGTTCGTTTGGCCTTCCATGACTAAAGACATCAACCAATGAATTATTGGCAGTGGCTGATTTTCTACCCGCCGCTACCACATCCAGGCGCTATCGTATATGCGCAAATAGCCGGCAAGAGTTAATCGCCTTTCGCCATACTGATTTCCAAAAGTTAACTCCTAGTGTGCCGCTGTAAGCCACGCTCAAAGCAGGCGATTCATTCGTCAAAACTTGTCAGGAGTGTCAACGTTCAAGAATCAACCGACACACAGTGGCACCACTATCAAGTTTTGATGTGCGCAAAGCACGGTTTCGGCATATCTACATTGACCTCGTTGGACCCCTCCAGCCTTCAAAGGGATGCCGCTACCTACTAACGATCATCGATCGTTTCACACGCTGGCCCGAAGCAATCCCGCTCAGCGACATGACGGCTCCGACGGTTGCAATGGCATTGTATTCTGGATGGATAGCGCGTTTCGGCACTCCCGAAACACTGACCAGCAATCAAGGGCGGCAATTTAAGTCCGACCGTTTACCATCCACAGGCAAAGGGAATCGTTGAGCGGTTTCATCGCACACTCAAAACCGCACTTATGTCTACAAATGCGGTAAACTGGCACGATCGCTTACCCCTGGTGTTGCTTGGTCTTCGAACAGCATTCCGTGAAGATCTGAAATGCTCAACCGCGGAACTGGTCTACGGACAAGCCCTCAGAATTCCTGGTGAATTCTACGACAAAACAGTGGGAAACGTGCACCGCGCTTAAATGTGTAAAATTCTACATCAAGCCTTCTGTGAGCTGAACGCACCGAACGTGAACCATCATTCCAAGCCAAAAGTTGTTGTGCACTCGAAGTTAAAGGATTGCACTCATGTTTTCATTCGTATCTATTCGGTCAAGTAGCCTCTTCAACAGCCATATAAAGGGCCGTATGAAGTTCTCCAAAGGAACGAGAAATTCTTCGATGTTTCTATATTAGGGAAAAGGCAAACCATTTCGATAGACCGCATTATGCCAGCGTTCCTATGTGACAGCAACATTTCGGACCATCTTGAAGACAACCATCGCACCGTAGTTACACCATCTGGTCACCAGTGTAACGGGGGGGGGCATCTGTGGCGGCGCAATTCTGTGCTGCCCTAACACCACCATGAAACGCCTGCTCTGGAGGAGAAACGTCAGTGCAAAAGTAGAGCGACAACAAAACACACGTGAATTCGATTGAGAATAAATAAGTTGTATTTTCCCAAACCCGCGTTTGTTTTTGGTTGGTCCCGTATCCAGTTCCCACAACATTGAAGGCGAGTTCAGCATTGTGATTGCGCGTTAGTTGCTACAAGCCAGCTTGTCGCCTTTTTTTAGATGGGATACACGACAACTTCCATCACTCCTGCGGAAGAATCTTATCGTCCTGAATTGAGTCTTGGGTTATGGCCTCGATATCTCAATATTAATACCCATTAAATAAGCCTGATTTGTTCGTGGTGGACAGCCCTGCTTTTTCTGGTATGGTTGCCATTTGTCTTCATCAGCCGTCATAAGGTTGTTCTCAACAGTAAATGCAGATTACTGCAATTGTGCTTTTATCGCCTAACTTAATATTTCACTTTATTTATATTAATAGTATCATTTGCTACAATTCATATCGCTTCCGGCATGGCACTAACAGGCAAACGATTTATCTTCTTTTTTTCACAACAGTCTAGTCGACGTGGGACCTTCCTTAAACAACACGTTGTGGTAGGCGTGGACGGACGACGACCGGTCGCTAACGGTGACGGCACTAACCAAAGGCGATTTGCCAGAAGATCAGCATTTCGCCCCTTGCTGCCACCAGTCAGTCGGCGAGACTACTAGGCTTCCCGTTTATCGTCATCCAGCGACTGTGCGCGCCACACCCGCTACTCACCGTGTACGCTCCTGCCTATGGGGGGAAGGCTATTTCCGACATCTAACGGATGGCTACTTCCTGGTGAGAAACGGCTTTCAACCACCGGTGGGAGGCATCGAAGTTGGTAAGTAAAACGAGTTTGGGTAGGTTTTTAAGGATGAAAATCGGAGCGATCCACAATACTTTTGGAAATCGAATGTCGAAACATTTTAAGTCGTTTAGGAAAAAGGAGGAAAATTTTCAAAACTTTCGTAAATTCTGTGCAATATTTTGCACACGAAGATCAAGATATATATTTGTTGAATCAACATTCTTAGGCAAAACAATTTATATGAAAATAGAACAAAAACGTAGATGATCACGGTACTAAATAACGTTAAACGAAATTTTTATATACTAAAAGTATGTATTGTAATTCTGTCAATATTCAGGATACTATTTCTCTCAGTGTTTCTTCGATAAATTGCACATTAAAAAACTGTTTTATCAATCGGTACTATTATCTTGTTATGATCCGGTATTATACATCAATACTATAAATACTTCGTTGTGTAGCGTTTTGTTTGTCAGCCAAAGGCAACTCTAACGATGATGTGAGTTGTGAGAGCATTGATTGATTCATTTTTGCCCTCGAAACAGGTATCCTTTTGTTTTACTATTCTATTCCTCATTTTTTATGCTGGCATAATTGCCTTAAGCGTTAATGTTTACTGCACATTCGCTATAATAAAATACGTTTTTTATTCTTAGCCGTCATGTCCTGAACTAAACTTTAAGGCTACAAACCGGAGAAGTATTTTTGATCTTGACAATTGCTTGTATGAAAAAGAAATTCGAAAAGAAAAACTGTATGCCCTGTCTGTATTGATTCAGATTTTAAGCAAAGTCCATGTTCGATTTTATAAAATGCTCGTTCGAAAAATGCAACAACATCTGATTGCACAGCGCAATGCAGCTATCATTGATTTTGACATTGTTTAGAAGTTTAGTGTAACTCATTGTTCATCTAAATTATGTCAGTAGCCTAAGCATTATACTTTCTAGTCGATGTCAAGCTTTTAGCTTGCCTAATAAAGTCATACATAGCACCGATTGTTAAACATTTTGAACATCATATACTTTTCTTCTATCTGGATTTTACAAGATTTCATCTCTCATCAAAAGCGGATACGTATTATATGAAGAAGTCAGCAGGTTGATAGGAAAAAAAGCCTTATCCTAGTGTCCAGAAAGCCTTATAAATGTTTATTACAAGTATTTGATTGACTGATGTTTTTCGAGAATAATATGTTAGAAATCATTCGTCTAACCAGGCCTGATAGAAATGTTAGCTTTGAACGTGTGAAACCAGTTGAAGCGAAAACATTACCCATACTACACAGACTGCCATTCAGAATTTAGGGAAAAACACAATTAGACAAACACATATTTACTTATGTAGTTCAATACATACTAAAAACTGGGAAACAGTGTGATAAGAACAATAGAAAGAAGGCATCAAACTATCAAGTACACTCCAGCAGCACACAGAGATAACCTGAACAAAACTAGTAGTAGATGTTGTGCAACTTGTTGAACTTTTCGTGGGACACAGTTTCTTAGAGAGATAGAGAACCTGAGGAATATCTGTTACAGAGTACAGCCTTCCACATTATAGTGGAAGGCAGCACCCTATTCAGGGAATAAACAATAGAAAACCGAAATGAGCCCAGGAGTATATATTAGCGAACATATTTCTAGGATTAGTTATTACATTTAATGATTTTGTTATATTGTTGTCTTACTGTGAAAAAAAGTCTATATGTTATATCATACAAAAAAAACAAATATTTAACAAAAAAATACTAGTTTTTAACTAATTTACCTACATACATACATATTAATTGTAAAAGAAAATACATCAAACGAGTGAAAGCTCAAACGTTTCACAAAGACATAATGGTAGAGATGAAGGCGCAGGGTTCTTAGGTACAGTGCCGAAAAGAAGTGATTTCTAGTTGGCCCTGATGTATTTTTTGGCTGACTCATTGGCAGGTCCTGTTGGTTAAGTCAAAGCACCTAAGTAAGACACAAACTAACGAATACAAAGACTGCATAAAGTACGCCATAGATATATAGGAACCACTTTTGAGAATACGTCGGGTTTTCCCTTTCATTCGGTATTGTGCTCGGTTCGTTCGGAATGACAGGGCGTTACATTACAATTGATGTATCTATTGTGACGTTTTAAAAAACCTTACTGCAGGATGTGAAATAAACTATTTTGTCTATTTTTTGTGTTAAGTATGGCGAGTTTCATGTTCAGGCATATTGGATTGTGAAATATTTCCTTACGAGACGATACTACCTAACTCAACTGGGGGTATTGTAGAGCTCCATTATCATCGTTCTTGGGCGATGTTCCTCCAGTTTTCTTGAACGTTAAGTGTCCCTAAGCTCTATTCCACTGCATGCAAGCAGCGTGTTCGTGGCCTTCAACGATGGCGCCGGCGTCTATTCGGTAATCGGTTCTCAGTTGAATATTGTTTTCGCTATTCGTTGTACTGACATTCGCACTCTTGATGGTTGGAATTAAGCGATACAGCAGAACCTAACAGCGAAAAGATAATTCATTTAGCTGAAGTGGAGTGAGTTTGAACAGGAATGAAAATTTTTGCAAGCTTGTTTGTGTTAAAAAAAAACTTAGATTGCTAAGGAAACCTGAATTCTCCGAGAAGATCATTCGTACACTTCGTTGTCGGTGTAATAACCGACTTTTCAACAACATTATAAAAACGACTGTTTTAGTTCAGTGTCAGAAATCAACTAACTTTATTTACTCAGAACATCCTTAGACATTTAACACAGTATACTCTATGCTGAGAACCCCTCAAGGGGTTCGGTTATATTACCGAGTAGCTCATGTCACTACAGTCGGTTCACTCCAACACCCCCTGAAGCGATAAATCCTAAGAGGGCCCTAAGCTCACGAAAACGTCTAGGTTCCAAAGGCTTGGTGAACGTGTCCGCTATCTGGTTTGATGTGCTGATCGCTTTGATTTGAAGTAGCCACATTGTCGCGTAATAAATGATGTTTCACATCTATGTGTTTGTGGCCATCGAAAGACATCAACGGTTATCTTCGAAAATCTTGAACGAAGTACGAAGTACCTAGGTTCTCGAGGATCCCTTTGGAGGCAGCGGCCTCTGCCTCACATAATGACAATGCAACGGCTGACCCAGGACACGGTGTTGACCTTGACCTTGAAGACGTAGCCGCCAACGAAGTTTCTATCCTCAACATTCTATGCCCAGTCGACGTCTGCGTGCCCGGTTTTACCGTGTACGCACCTAACATTGCGCAGCTCCTAACTTTGCGCATTTCGCGGTTACTTTTGTTATAGAATGCGTTTAAATTGAATTTTAAAATATAATTTCAACTTATCAGCACAATATACATGTTATTATAACAGTGCATGCATTTTGCCGCAGTTAAACGACACATTTTTCATTTTAATAGTTGAAATATGTACTGAAAACAGTGAAAATGACCAAAATGGCGTGTTCTTAGCACAAAAGACAAGTGACGGTCTACCCGAAAAACTGTATTTTTTGTAATGTTTTACGTTCGGTGACAACTGATTACACATAGATCCAATAATTATAATATTGTTGAAGCCATCTAATGAGAATTTGGTTTGATACTTATACTTTTCGTTAAAATATATTATGCGCAATGTTAGGAACCATTTTTCAATATAGTGTACCTAATTTTGCGCACAATTCGTATTTTTTAGATATTTTCAACATTTATGATATACCTCATCGGAGAAGGGTTTGCGCCAAAAACCACTTTTGTTAGCTGTGTTCAATGTACATAAATGAGGCTGTACATACACCAACAGACGTGAAAACATACCAAGTATCAGTTCAATCAAAGTTAATTGCCTATTTCCGGGGATTAAACCACCCGACTTGGACGTTAATTTACAATGTTATGGAAACTCATATGTGAATATGTACGTTATGTGGAAGATATTGATTTGAAAAATGTATTGGAGGTAACCACTTTCCCTTCGATGGGACTCGAACCCATGACCCTACAGTACGCTAGACTGGTGCTTTAACCAACTAAGCTACGAAGGACCTCCGTCGGCCTTCGCAACCTAGCAGCTACTGAACGAGCTCGAGATTCCCAAATTGGACGCATAGTCAAATCACTCGCAATCCATTTATCAAGCCAATACTTCCACATGTGTATTGTACACGTCCACATTAGAGGAGCGTGAGTATTTAGAATGTCTGGCGGCTATACACATTCTTCATCAGCAACGGTACTGATCAAGTGAGGTTGTGTAAGCATTTGCCAGTCGGTCGTCAAGCTCAGACCCGACCGCATTGCGTAGGCAAGAGCACGCAACTCAGGTTCAGTTCAATCAAAGTTAATTGCCTATTTCCGGGGATTAAACCACCCGACTTGGACGTTAATTTACAATGTTATGGAAACTCATATGTGAATATGTACGTTATGTGGAAGATATAGAACCTGAGTTGCGTGCTCTTGCCTACGCAATGCGGTCGGGTCTGAGCTTGACGACCGACTGGCAAATGCTTACACAACCTCACTTGATCAGTACCGTTGCTGATGAAGAATGTGTATAGCCGCCAGACATTCTAAATACTCACGCTCCTCTAATGTGGACGTGTACATGTGGAAGTATTGGCTTGATAAATGGATTGCGGTGATTTGACTATGCGTCCAATTTGGGAATCTCGAGCTCGTTCAGTAGGTTGCGAAGGCCGACGGAGGTCCTTCTTAGTTGGTTAAAGCACCAGTCTAGCGTACTGTAGTCATGGGTTCGAGTCCCATCGAAGAAAGTGGTTACCCAATACATTTTCAAATCAATATCTTACATGATATTCACATATGAGTTTCTGTCCAATGGCGAAATAGGCAATTAACTTTGATTGAACTGAACCTGAGTTGCCTACGCAATGCGGTCGTCTGAGCTTGACGACCGACTGGCAAATGCTTACAACCTCACTTGATCAGTATGCTGATGAAGAATGTATAGCCAGACATTCTAAATACTCACGCTCCTCTAATGTGGACGTGTACAATACACATGTGGAAGTATTGGCTTGATAAATGGATTGCGATTTGACTATGCGTCCAATTTGGAATCTCGAGCTCGTTCAGTAGGCGGAGGTCCTTCGTAGCTTAGTTGGTTAAAGCACCAGTCTAGCGTACTGTAGGTCATGGGTTCGAGTCCCATCGAAGGGAAAGTGGTTACCTCAATACATTTTCAAATCAATATCTTCCACATAACGTACATATTCACATATGAGTTTCCATAACATTGTAAATACTAAGTATGTCAAATCATAACAAAATAAAGCCAAGCGTCCTCATTTTCTCAAATATGCTGCTATATGCCTACAAATGAAATGAACATCATTTGTAATAGTAGTATTAGTTGAAAAAATAAAATTTTGATGAAAAATTGTATGATAGACGCTTGCTTCGTGTTAGAAATTTTCCAAGTTCTGTGCGCAAAGTTAGGCATATAATAAGGGGTCTGCTTTGAAGTTCAATTTACTATTTATTTTATATTTTTGTACCAAATTTATTTCTCAAACAATAATATGATAATAATACTACAGCATGAAAACTATTTCAGGCGGATAGCTACTTTCTGTAAGTTGTACGAGTTGATTAAATTTTGAATTTCCTTAACTGCGCAAAGTATGGTGCGTGCACGGTATACAAGCTGCAGTTTTCTCGTTCCATTTACGTAACGGACCACGGGCTTCTCACCTTGGACTGACAGAAAACAGCCCTTCTCCTTTGGGGTCTTGCTGTGGTTGCAATCTTGCATTCCGAATTTCTTTCTGGTTACACGGTTCACAGCAGCTTCTTGCATCAGGGACATGCATCCGGCAGGGCAATCATACCGGATTTGAACTCCAATGAAGTGCTTTACGACGTCGCAATTCGTCATCTGGAGCTTCTTAGAGAAAGCACACTTGATTTCTGCTACCAGGTCCAGCCGATCGCCCAGCGATCTGCAAATTAGTCTTTTTTTTTCGTTTTTTTTTTTTTTTTTTTTTTCAAGGGAGAATGCATTTACACACTAACCCAGTACACGTGCATTGTAGTTGCCAAACTACCACACGGAAGTGTACTGGAGTGTCGGACTCGACCATACCGGTAATACCGACTAAACTCCCTTGGGCTCCACCATCGTTTCCCCCAGGAAGTACCTCCCAGTACTACTTCTGGGGGATGGCAGTACTAAACGTACTCGCTCATTATCGCTCACACAGGCACCCGTCCCATGCGAGACTGACTTGGGTGCTCGCACACCATTCCACTCCATTTGAGTCTTACTTGGATGCTCTCCCGGGCGCTCCGCTGCCATGCCTCGAGGTGTCAATAGCGGTAACTGCCTGGGCCTACAGATATTACGCTACGACATTCCTGCCTCAGCACGAGCAGATCAATCACACCACTGCCGAAGCAGACCACACGCTACCCTGCCGAAGCAGGGACACTCCCCATGCACCACATGTGCACAACTGTAGGTGTGTGGGTACAACCCACTGCTACCCTGCCGCCGAAGCAGCTTCTCCAAAGACCATTCGCTCCATGTGACCCTTTTTCGGGTGCTCACTCTAACACTCCACTGCCATGCCTCGAGGTGTCGATAGCTACCTCGACTCCTACCTCAGCATGTGCAGTCCATTCTCAGACTTCTGCTGCGTTTCGAGGTGACAATAGCGGCGACACGCTATGACACTCCTGCCTCAGCACAACCAGATCACTCACTCCCTGCCGAAGCAGCTCACGCGCTACCCTACCGAAGTAGGGACACTCCCCAACTCACTCTAACACTCCACTGCCATGCCTCGAGGTGTCGATAGCGGTATGTAGGGACGAATCAACGATACTACGCTACGACACTCCTACCTCAGCATGTGCAGTCCATACTCAGACTTCTGCTGCGCTTCGAGGTGACAATAGCGGCGACGCGCTATGACACTCCTGCCTCAGCACAAACAGATCACTCACTCCCTGCCGAAGCAGCTCACGCGCTACCCTACCGAAGTAGGGACACTCCCCAGCCAATTGGCACTCCCTGGGCTTGTGCTTTTGAAGCGGCACACAGTCGCTTTGATAGAGTCTGATTACGGGCACTTGTGGTTTTTTGGGAGGGATTTTAGCAGAGCCCACTGCTAAATCCCACCACGCCCTAGGCAGTTCTCCCTGACTCACAGACAGCTGGGGAGGGGTCGTCAAGCCCTTGGACATGGTCCATGCTATCCCTGCTGTCCCTGCTGCCCCAAACTGCAAATTAGTCTACGTAGATGATAATGTACACCCCCTCGACCGTCGATCCGGGTACATATATAGACAGTAGTCGTGCACTGAACGGGTTAAGCTGAAATCCAGTAGAAGGTAGTTCTGCTTATTGTTCCAACATCGGTGGCTTTGCTTCAGTCCGTTTAGTGATCGTTCCTGCTTGCAAACGAGATTCGGTGGTGCCTAAATTCTTCAGGTATGGCCATCGAGTTGGTTAACGTGCCTCCTTCGGTGAGTAGCTACAGCAAAAACCGTTCATTGGGTTGAACGGATTGCTCTGGAGGCCGCCCGTTTTCCACGTCTTAATAATCGTACTTGCACCGAATAACCATCAAAGGAGTTCCATCGCGGATCTCGGTAGCAAACGGAAATCGATTTTCATCGAACCTGACATCTCTGGCCAGCAACAACTGTTGCTTTTTGTTCCACAAGCGGTAGGCGTTCGGCACATAGCCGACCATTACAGCAGGTTTGCTTTTCGGTTCCAGTTTTTTTTCTTTGTGACGTAGGCACCCAAGCAAGTGAACATTATTTATTTATTCAGACTAAGGCCGAAGTTGCCTGTGCGGTATATAAGAGTCTTCTATATTCGGCTCGGTCCATGGCTGCACGTCGCCAACCACGCAGTCTACGGAGGGTCCGCAAGTCATCTTCCACCTGATCGATCCACCTTGCCGCTGCGCACCTCGCCTTCTTGTGCCCTGCGGATCATTGTCGAGAACCATTTTCACCGGGTTACTGTCCGACATTCTGGCTACGTGCCCGGCCCACCGCAGTCGTTCGATTTTCGCGGTGTGAACGATGGATGATTCTTCCAGCAGCTCATGCAACTCGTGGTTCATTCGCCTCCTCCACGTACCGTCCGCCATAAAAAAAACGCGCAAGAGATGACCCAAGTGCATCTAACTAAAACACATGGAAACATCAAAGTAATTTATTATCGAATCCTTTTTTAGCTTTAAATTATTTAGCTCAAAATTGGATCTGTGGCATAAACTCGAATAAATATAATAAATGCTAAAGCATTTGATGAGTTTGACTGCTCTCCGCATGCGGTCGCGTGTATTCTGACGAATAATGACGGTGGAAGACCGACACTTGATTACAATTAGAGCAATCAAACTAAACAAATGCTTTACCAAAGCCATGCACAGCCAAGACATTTAACAAAAACAAAATGGTTTTCGTACGACCGAGTTGCCGAATAGAATAATAAAACTTATAATTTGTGTCGTAACTATATCTCAATTTATAAAACATGTCGTATCGGCATAATGTTTTAATCGGTTTCAACTGCTCAATAAATAATATTGCTTTTATAGTCATTGAGCACGATTTGCTTGTTTATAAATTAACTGCCAATTCATTCCATGAAGAATGCCTTTCCAACAGGCAACATGCTACACGCAGATGAAATTACTCTTATGTCGTTTTCGGTTATTGCTGGGTCGAACCTAGTTCGAACGACATTATTCTCTCTGTTTACATTTCGTTTGACAGAACATACTCGATTGAGCTAGTACAGCACCATTCGAAATCTTGTACTGCGACTGAATCTAGTCGAACGAAATACATAATGCCGCAATTTTTTCGAAACGAATGCAAAAACGTACGAATCGAGTGATTCGATTCGAGATGCGCAATGTCACCCCTGGGGTGACACGATCACACTCGATGACGATCTTCCCGAGCTACGAAACTCGCACCTAGGATGGCTAGTAACTAATGCTTACCGGCCAACTCGAAAAGAAGAAGCGATCCAGTATTCCCATGTTGTATCTCTCGATTCTGTCGAACAAATGATTCGCCAATTCTGGGAAATTGAAGAAGTTCCGAATGCTGCCACTACTTCGACCGAAGAACAACGATGTGAAGACCATTTTACATCAACACACTTCCGAGACAGTGGACGATTTGTGGTTCGATTGCCGCTCAAAGAAAACGCCAATCAGATGGACAGCTGCCGAATTCTAGCAATGCGATGCTTTTTCATGCTAGAAAATCGACTACAGCGCAACCCCGAACTGAAAGCGCAATATGTGGACTTCATCGGAGAGTATCTGCAACTTGGTCATTGCCGAGAGGTAAATGTGGTCGAC
The DNA here is from genome assembly GCF_024139115.2 of Armigeres subalbatus. Classification (NCBI taxonomy): domain Eukaryota; kingdom Metazoa; phylum Arthropoda; class Insecta; order Diptera; family Culicidae; genus Armigeres; species Armigeres subalbatus. Next base: position 295,106,618 of record NC_085139.1, read on the forward strand.
GACGATACGAACATCAAGCCATATTATTTGCCACATCACGCGGTACTTCGTCCTGGAAGCTCGTCGTCAAAATGTCGAGTTGTTTTCGACGCAAGCGTTAAATCTTCTCCAACGAATCTGTCGCTCAACGATGTGCTGCTGATAGGTTCAGTAGTTCAAAGCGACATCGTCTCCATCATGCTTCGCTTTCGACTACACCAGTTGTTTTCTCGGCGGACATTACCAAGATGTACCGTCAGATTAATGTGCACCCCGATGACACACACAAGCAGCGTATATATTGGAGGGAGAATCCGAACGATCTGCTGAAAATTCTGGAGCTACTGACCGTCACTTACGGTACTGCTTCAGCGCCTTTCCAAGCCACTCGATGCCTGGTGCAGCTAGCCAACGAAGAAGAAGCGACATTCCCGGTAGCAGCAAATATCATCAAGTCTGACTGTTATGTTGACAGCGTCTTATCAGGGACTGCTACGATCGACGATGCTATCGAAGCACAACACCAGCTACAATGAATTATTTGTATGGCGAAAGACATCTAACGCTGGTTTTCTCAAAATTAGGAACTTTTCGCCGCTGTAAGTACGCTCAAAGCAGTCGATTCATTCACAAGTGGTGCTCTAATTCACCCGAGCTACTTGCACGTATTCCGGAATGATGCATCTAATGCGGCATGCGGAGCCTGCGTTTACATCCAAAGCCTAATGGATGATGGAACCGTCAAATCCAGACTGCTAATCAGCAAATCGAAGGTGGCACCACTCCGAGCACTTACGATTCCACGCAAGGAATTGTGCGCATCGTTGTTACTCGTTCGTCTGATCTGCAAGGTGCTGCCAGCCCTCAGCATCAACATGGGAATGATTAGCGAACTGTTCTGGACTGGTGGTAAGTATATCAACCCACCGGTTACTAGTCTTGAGGTGGTGTATGATGTTCTCGACGAGGATCTACCGGAACTGAAGGCCAATGTAGCAGCAATGCCGGCACTCATCGAAGAGCAGCTGGAAATATTTGGAACCTGCAGTTCTTTCCGACGGCTTCAACGAATAATCGCATGGGTAATGCGATTCTCGGACAACGCGCGCAAGCCTAAAAAGGAGCGCATCACCAGAAGACATCTAATCGTGCAGGAACTTTGACGGTAGACGATGATCAGCACATCGAACTACGCGATGAAATCCAGCAAGTGAAAACTAAAACGCTTTGCAAACGCATCGGAAATCTCAATCCGATCTACACCGATGATGGTGTGCTAAGGGTCGGTGGACGACTCAAGCATTCCAACTTATCCGACGAATCAAAGCACCAGCTGATTCTTCCGAACGCAAGTCCAGTCACACATCGCCTGATCCGAGAAATGCATCACGAACTTTTGCACGTTGGACCGGCTGGGCTTCTTTCTGCAATCAGACAGCAGTTTTGGTTGCTACGCGCTCGATCAACCATTCGACAGGTGACTAGGTCATGCGTGAAATGCTTTCGATCGAATCCAACAGGCATTTCTCAGCTCATGGGCGATCTTCCAAAACAACGAGTGACACCATCCCCCGTCTTCAGCATTACTGGTGTGGACTATGCTGGACCGATGCTTGTGAAGCAAGGAACACATCGTCCAACGGTGGTCAAAGCTTACATCGCGGTTTTCGTTTGTATGGCAACGAAAGACGTACACTTGGAGTTGGTGTCCGATCTGACAACCGACGCATTTCTCGCCGCCTTGCAACGCTTCGTGAGCCGTAGAGGAGTTGTTTCGCAAATTCATTCTGATAATACGACAAATTTTCATGGTGCCAAGAATGAGCTTCACCATGTATTCGAGATGTTCCGGAACCACGTAGACAAGATAGCAAGATTTTGCCACTTTTTGAAATTGAGTGGCATTTCATTCCGCCAGACTCTCCCGAGTTCGGTGGCCTGTGGGAGGCTGCCGTAAAGAGTACCAAGACACACCTGAAACGAGTGATAGGAAATAAAACGGTAAATTTCGAAGAAATGGTAACAATATTGTGCGAAATTGAGGCCGTTCTCAACTCGAGACCACTTTTCGCTATATCCGGAGACCCAGCTGATCCAGAAGTGATTTCTCCAGCACACTTTTTGATTGGTCACTCAATGACTGCCTTACCCGAACCAACCTATGAGGACATCAAGATCAGCCGGCTAAGCCGCTGGCAACATCTGCAGCTACTTCGAGAACAATTCTGGAGGGCTTGGTCTCGCGATTACTTGTGCAGCCTGCAACCGAGGAAGAAAAACTGGAACACCGCATCGAACGTTCGACCTGGGATGATTGTGTTTCTGCAGGACAAAAACCGACCTCCACTGTACTGGAAGCTCGGTCGTATCACCAAAGTCTATCCTGGTCCCGACAGTTTGGTCCGTGTTGTAGACGTTTTCAACGAAGGCAAAACTTTCTCCCGATCCATTGCGAAGTTATCTGTTTTGCCAATTGAAGAAAACCAAGGCCAAACTGATCATCAATAATTTTTTGAACCGCGACGCTTCAACCTGGGGCAGGATGTTCCGTACGGAATTACTTTACCGTGTACGCTACAGTTGAATCAAGCGCTATGTATATGCGTTTCAACGGTTTCAACAGGAAGCGAGAAGCACGAAAGAGTAAATTTAGAAACGGAAGGCGAAGAAAAATTTGAATCGTGTTTGCCTCCATTTTATGCATCACTCTCAGTCCGACTACCGACGAAGCAACATCGCGATGCGCCCCAAGTTTAGTGTTTTTCAATGCGCTGAGAATAAAATAGTTTATTAAATTCAATTTCGACCGTGATTTCTAATTATTCCGACCGCTAAATTAACGAGTTGTCCGCCCGCAAAGAACCGTGCTCAGAAGTCTCGAAGTTATACAGTCCACATTGTGTCCACCGAACTCGATTTTTTCCCGACCGAACAGAGGCCGTAGAAATATCGGAATCGCTCCGTAGAATCCGTAGAATCCGTAGAAATATCGGAAGATGTCCCTGCTGCGGATCCTGAGCGAAAAAAGTTCCTCAAGATAGATCGCAAGGCGGAGTCTATCCTACTGAGTTTCATTGCGGGTGAACGCCTGAAGATCGTTCGAGAAAAGCAAACTAAGGCGATGTGGAAAGCGATCGAAGATACCAAGATGCCAAGAAGTCAGTCGCAAGTCATAGACCGTTTTAAGGAAGCATTTAGTAGGACTCAGAATGCGAGAAGGTTCGACGATGCGAAGTCATTTCCAAGTTTTTGATGAACTGGTTCGACCACTGACAACAGTATAGCTGCAAACCCTCAGGAGAGTGGTCTGATGGCGCAGCTATTCCTTACATTACCGGATAGTTTTGATCCGCTGGTAACAGCATTGGAAAACATGAACGAAGATGAGCTAATTTTGGAAAAAGTAAAGCAAAGATTGCTAGCTGAAGAGATGAAGCGGTCTGATCGTTTTGTAGATCCAATCGAAGAAAGAGCTGCGGCCTTCGTATGTGGCATAGGAAAAAATATTGATAAGATCCCTAAGAAGTTCACTGGTAAATTCCACCGGTGCGGCAAAGTTGGACATATGAAGCGCGATTGTCGTCAGAAATCCAAGAAAGTGCAAGGTGAAGCAAACACAGCATGCAAAGCGAAGATGGTCTTGTTTATGGTAAACCAAACCGCAACAATGAGGAAGTCCAAGAAGCTAAATTTTTTTGTGGATTCCGGATGCACTGATCACTTAGTGACGGCAAAGATTATTTGTAAAGCTTGAGAACCATGGATAAGCCGTTCATAGTAGACGTTGCGAAGAATGATGTTTCGTTGGTTGGTCAATATAAGGGAGAAATCCGAGGCGGTACTAAGGCTGAAGTGCATTTTGAAATGAAGAATGTGGTCGAGGATCGAGTTGCTATTTACGAATCAAAATGGAGGAGTCACAGCTATTCTGAAACATGAAAATCGAGTAATAGCAGAAGCACGCCTAACATGTAATCTTTACAAATTTTAGTTGGTGGCCGATCGCGTTGTACCTTTCATCAATATGTGTACGACAGAGATTCGCTTTGGCATCGTCGCTTTGGGCACGCAAGTCAGCAAGTAATGGACCAGCTAGTCAAGCATGAAATGGTTACTGGTATCGTCGATGGTAAACTAAACAACATCGGCTTTTGTGATACATACGTTAAAGAGGGTATTCAGACGTGTGTTGACCGATAGACCCCTCAGACTGGGAAGGATCTCGATATTTCGCGTCCTTTATAGATGATTATTATAGTCACTTCGAAAATAAGTAAGCTGACTGTAGATCAAGGAAGAGAGTTATTGATCAACGTCAATTTTACAAGGAGAAGGGAATTCAAATCCAACCGACAGTTGCTTATTCGCTGGTCGAGAATATTCGGAGTAAGCTCATTGACTCAAGAATGCCCAAGAATATGTGGTGCGAACCCGCTCTTACTGCTACATACCAGATCAACAGAAGTCCAACTGCTGAATGCCGCAAATTTTTTTTTTTTTCACCGAGATTTTAGCATTTTTTGTTTATTTTCCCGAGCTGGGCACCGCTGAGTTTCAGAAACATGATTTTTGCCATGATCTCAGTACAAGTGATGTTTAAGTTGCTGAGATACGGTAAAGCGGTAACGGTATCTGCTCGGTAAAGGAATGTCTCTACACAAAAATGACTTTGAACAAACTTAAAAAGTACAACCGTCACCGATTTATAAAATACCTCAGAATATAATTTTTCAATACCTATAATCAGTCAACATATTCCACACATAACAATCCGCAATAACTCCCCCTACAGCTTGCTACTCGGTACACTGGACGCACTCAGCACCTGAAACATCTCGTCCAGGGCCTGCTGCAGACAGTTCCGGAATGCCGTCGAATCCGTAATCGGATTGGATTTCCACGAGGAAATGCCGAACCACATGTCGTTGTCCTTGGGATTGTAGCAGCAGCCGTACCCATCACCGGTCAATGGACCGTAGCACATGAAGGCATCGTATCGGGAGGCCACTTGACTGGTCGACAAACGCATGTGCTGACTGGCCAGCAGACCCTCATCCTTGAACAGCTCCGGCAGCGGTATGTTATTTTCCTTGGCAATCAGTTTCAGACCGAGCAGGTGGCGATCAACACCAAAACCTTGAACCGCCTTCGAAGCGTACTGCTTGTGTGAGTCGACAGCGGATTTGAGCTTCGACGCTTTCTCCCGATTGCTGCGGAACGGTTCCAGCATGGTTTGGGCGAACGCAATGGATTCGTTCGAACAGGATCGAATGGTTTCCGTTCGACCACCTTCGTACAGTCGAGTCTGGGCGGACTCGTAGTGGGCACCGGGGGTACGATGGAGCTTGTAGAAAGCATACTGGATTGCCATTTGGATGAAACTGTCCGGACTCATCTTCTGGGTTTTGATGAAGTTCTTGCCATATCCGGTATAGTGTAGGTAGTTCATATCTAAGTCCTTGATCAGCTTGTCGTGGCTTGCGGAGGCTTTCTGAAGAAGTTCGTGTGCTTTTGGAGACAGGTTGAAAGCGAGCTTTGAAGGGACTGGGGCCTCACGAACCGATCCATCTTGATCGCCCTTAGCGATATGATTGATGATGAAGTCTGTCAGTACCGCAATTGGTTGTCCTTCTGCGGGAGAATGTTCATAGGTGAGACCGTTGACGCCATTCGGACCAACCACAAGTTGGAGGGTTTTATCGTACCAGCGATTGCCGGAGTTGGCGTTTGATCCCCCTCCGTGAATCAACATATGGCAAGCATCTACGGCGTCATCCCCCGAGGGGTTTCCGATAGTGTAGTCTAACGACAATACAAATAATGAACTTTGAATAGTTTTGATTGTTTCCTTGTTGGTTGGATCGGCGATTAACACTTCGTAGGCTTCGTGCCAACTGTCTCTAGGTAGAGCAGACAGCATCCCAATCGGTTCGGCTTTTTGACGCGACATGTCGTAGCATTGGCGGAGCATTGTCAGTATTTTATCCTCACCGAAAATGTTGTCGGAATTTCCCACCTCAACCTTGAAGAACTGATTGTTTGACGCAACTACGATGTGCGTCGAATCCGGGTGGAACTGCAGTGAATCCGCAGGCAATCCAGGTACTCTGCACGTTCCGAAGATCTTATTGTACTGTTGCATGTCCAATGGAGCCTTTCCCATCATTTCGGGCCGCATTTGACCCCGGTCGATCATCCTTTTGTACAGCAAGGCCCCGAACGTTATCCTGGCGGCAGTCTTCAACTGGTCTTCTACCTTGACATACTTCAACTTGGGGAACACCAGTCCCGGGCTTGAGTAGATAATCACAGGGTCGCGATACTGCAGATAAGCTGATTGCAACCACCAGTCCGAAAGCCAGTTCTTTTTGCGAGAAGCATGCTCCTCCAGCAGCTTCTGCAGCTTGGCACCGTCCCCTCCGGGGGCCAGGAACTTCTCGACCGCCGACTTGCTGCGCTGATAGCCATCCTTGGTGACGTGTGGTTCGATAGTGACGAGCAGTTTATTCATGGTGTCGGCCAGCTTCGGCAGGGGTAAAGCCGGAAGGTTAGGATTGCTGACCGCGGTGAGCATTCTCCGCAGCATAGGACTGCCCACAACCGGGATTGTTTTCGTCTGCAGCAGTCGCATCATGATGATGATGTTCGTTCTGTAAATACGAAATTACTGATTAGTTACTTACTTTGCTTCAATTAGGTCTTGGACTTTGCGCACTGATACTCAGATAGAAGCGATGTGCACAGTGCATCCAGAGACACACATTTGCGATCAAAAATGTTTTACCATTGAAAATACTAAAATAGTATTTTAGCTTTGGCCGGAACAAATATTAATTTCCTCAGATATTAGATGTTGGTCTTCCGATAATGAAGGTGTGTGTGTGTGTGTGTCATCCTCTACCCCTCACCCAGCTGGGGGTGTTGGTCAAGTAGTACTACGAATAATTTGATCATATCTCATGCTCCGTGATGGTGCCCTTATTGTTACGAAGACTAGTACTAAAAAAAGGATTCACTCCTGAAGCAAAAAAGGTTTCTTCAGGAAGTGTATAGGGTACGGGATGTACTAGTTGTTCATAACAGGTACAGCAAAACTTCACAAGGACGCCCTTATTCGCACTAACTACTCAGGGAATAGAAGGTCGAGAAGAGCCACCGTTGCTAACTAAAGCGTGAACCGAATACCTGGGACTCCCACAATATTCGCGGCAATAGCAGCAAACGATGCCCTGTACGTATTTAGTGTTCCATTTTCAAATTTCTAAATTTATAAAGCAATTCAAAAAGAAAGGAAAGAATTGGAACGTGCTCACCAGTTGAGTTTATCCACTATCAAAACAGATCCAGTCTGGCCGCAATTCCAACTTGGCTGATTTGGAGATTCTCGTGGTGTTCGTAGTTGAGTAAGTACCGGTAGCTGTTAATTTTGAGGCTGTCGCTATCGCTGCCGCAGTTATGTTTTATCCATCCTAGCAAAAAATCCAGTGCATCTTCATCTTGATTCTAGCATTTTTGATTTACTCCTTGGTGAAATTCCACCATACGAAATAACGTTCTCTATAAGTAAATGAAAATTCAAGCTTAACAGTGATTTTAAAATATATACAAATCAATAAATTTTGTGACGTAACGTTAGTTCGCACTATTCAAATGCAGGTACATTATAAACAACCGAACATTGTGTAATGATTCAGTTTGTGGAAATCCAACAATAATTCCCATTAGAAACAATAATTGGCTTTTTCTCTGGAGCCAGATTTTTGCTTTTGGAGAATCTCAAATAAAAACCCACAAGTTTTCATTCACTACCGATTTTTCACAAAAAAATTGGAGGATAGAAACATTATTTGACAATTTTCGGAAATAAATCCAATACTTAACAAATAGCATAGCAAAGCATAAACCCTTGATAAATAGAATTGTAGAGAGAGAAAATTGTATGGTCATTGTAAATACCGACACAATCTATACAATTAGGCGAACAGTCCTACTGAATTTAAAATTTAGATGGGCTATTATTCAAGACTGGAAGGAATATGATAAATACAAAAAAGATTAACATAGACTCCCCAAAATTCTTGCAAGAAAAGGCTTAGCATCGTCAATTCGGAGATGATGAGTTTGTTTTGTTCTGTGGACCAGGATGATAATTTTTGACAATAATAATATGAATATCATAAAAAAGGAGCTTAATGATTAGGTAAAATCTCATTATCTTCCCCCCACCCTTAACCTTTGTGTGTAATAAATCACCACCAATACCTTCTTAAATAAGAATAAAAGTATATGCTTAAGTAAAGCTTAAGCTGACTCACCCAAACAAAATTGCTAAGATTGTGCACCAACAACTTGCTGTGAAGCGCAACTTGGTTTATTTCAACTACAAAAGTTTGCAGATCAACAAAACAACAAAATAGTATTGTAACTGTGTATTGTGCATGGGTTCAATAAAATAGTATTTAAGGATTCTGTGTGTTTGGATCTCATAATCTTAAAAACGTGTACGTGACCGTGGACCGCGATGAGAAGATAATACGGGTAGTCCATCACGAAACAAGTTAAAATTTCCGCCATCAAAAATAATGTTAAGAATAAAGTAATACTCACCTGTATTTCCAGAACTTCCAGAGCTACTATCGTTCTACCAGTTCAAACTCACCTCACTATTTCTGCATGCGTACCTTTGTGAATCTTCAATGACATATAGTCAATAAAGAGACTACCAGGCCGATATAGACTCCTGAAACTTATCAAACAACATCTCTATTTTCTATGTTCAGTATCCTGTTCACTATCGCCACTATCCAGGTACTTTTTGAGGGTTTTTACCCTTCTTACACCCTAAGAAGGGTATAAAGATCGCTTGAAAAACCGACTTTTTATCCGAGACTCGGAGACCCAAGTCGTATATACCAATCAACTCAGCTCGACGAACTGAGCACATGTATGTATGTGTGTGTGTGTGTGTGTGTGCGTATGTGTGTGCGTTACAAAAATCTCACATCAAGATCTCAGCCGTCCGTGGACCGATTTGCACGATTTTAACACTAAACGAAAGCTATGACTTTGTCATTGTACGAGTTCATTTTTTTTGCAATCGGACATTTGGTTCCAGAGATATGTGAGAAATACGAACATGAAGTGTATTTTCAGAAAACTAACAAAATAATGTCACATAAATATCTCAGCCGTCTGTAAACCAATTTGCATGATTTTATCTTTAAACGAAAGCTATGACTTTGCCATTGAACCCATTGTATTTTGTTTTTGCAATTAGACATTGGGTTCCGGAGATATCTCTGAAATACGAACATAAAGCATTAGACCTATCAACTTCACACATTGGTAAAATATGTCCCATCAAGATCTCAGTCGTCCTTGGACCGATTTGTGCGATTTTATCTTTAAACGAAAGCTATGTTTTTGTCATTGGACCCATTCATTTTTTTCTGCAATTGGAAATTCGGTTTCAGAGATATCTGTGAAATACGAATATGAGACATATTTTCAGACTACTAATGAAGAATTGTCACACCAATATCTCAGCCGTCTATGACCCGATTTGAACTCTTTTGGGCTTAAACAGAAGCTGTAATATTGCCATTTAAGGCGGCAAATCAAATCTGCAGTCTTTTTGTATTTTTCAAAAATTGGTAAATTTCCAGAAATATCCCTTTTTTATTTTGAAATCGATAAAAGCATGATGATATCAGTTATTTTATACTCAATTGAAGGTCATATGCATAGAAATTGTAATATGAACTGGGCACACACAACCATTCAAAAGTGTAAGAAGGGTTGCGTTCACTGTAGGTGGATTAAGTCGGGTTTTTGATGTAATTTCCGGATACACTTTTCAGCATCGTTTCCCAGTGTTATGTTTAGGAGTGGTACAAAAGAGGCCGACCGAAAGTATGTCGTTCGTTTTGAGCTTGAGTACTCGATCTCTTGCTTGATCCACGTATCGGCAGACTTGCAGCCAACGATTCATATTTTATTGATGCTTTTTTCATTTGAATTTTGATAAAATAATAAATTAGATTCTTCAAACTTATTTGTCGTGATCATCTTCCAAGGTTCCATGAGGATTAAATACTGGTTCATTTTTGAAGCGTTTCTTAGACGAAGCATAGCATTGCGAAGCTTTGGCCAGTTTTCCAATATGGTAAGGTTTGATATTTGCTCTCAGAACTTGATCTAACTTTTGAAAGTCGCTGAAATTTGGAGATTTTGCTTGATTTTTAGTTTATTCGCTCATTTTGTTTCAGCGTAAAATCAAAAAAAAAATATTTTGGCGGATTTGAATTATTTTTGGAATGCGAAAAAATCGGGCGTCATGAAAACACGTCTGATGGTCGCGATGACTACTACGATTACTCTTGGTCTTCCGATAATGAAGGTGATGGAAAATTTAAAAAAATCAATAAATTTTTATAATGGTAAAACTAATTTTTTTTATTATTCTATCAAATTTGAGAGGGAAAACACAGCGGGCATGTGGGCGAAGAGAATCGTATAGGTCATAAAAGTATAAGACATATAATTATTAAATTTGATCATGTTTCTGATAAAAAGAATTATCTGCCCAATCTGCAGATTTTTCCATAAAGCTACATTCGACTGTCTACATCTCGATGTTCTATTATCTCGATATCTCTCCCCATGTCGATGGTTTCCTTAGTCCCTTCAATCTACATACATTTTTGGTTCCTACGTATCAATAACCTCTTAAATTGATCTTCCCAGAGAATTATTTGGAGCTATGATGCTTAATTTTTCGGGTGAATCTCTGCAAGACTTCAGATTTTATGCTTGAGTTGCAATTTCTGGTAGAGAAATAATAAGCTTAGACGCTCAATTCACGTGTTGAAATCAAACCTAAGAATGGTTTTAGAGGGGTGTGCCGAAGCGCAATATTCTGCTGGGAAAATCAGTCGATACCCTATTTTATATTATTTTGATCACAGACTTTGGTCTCAGGAAACACAGTGCTCACGATTGAATAATATGAAAAGTTAGGTATATAAATAACTCACCGCAAATGTGAACACACGCGTAGCTATCTCAAGCAGCTGAATTCGAATGCGAATCTCTTCGGGACTGATAAATTTTGCCACTTTACCACGTCAACAGCAGTCTCCTCAATATCACGTAGAACAGTTTTGTGGGTGTGTAACTTGTTTTTTTCTTCCTCTGACGGAAAGTGAAAGGTGAACCACGGTGAACACTGCGGTGCGGCAATGAGCGGAACTGGAATAACTGGAATGCAACTTGATTCTTCAAAATGCTATGGCTTCAGCGGATTCTATTTTTTTGAAACACTGTTCAAACAAGCTATTATTGAGTTTATTGTATAATTATGTTATATAATTAAAAATAACTTTTTTGGAACACAACTTAAAAAGTTTGACAAATAGAACCGAAGAGAATAAACGGAATAAACAGCCCTAACTGCATTGATCAGGTTGAAGTCGTTGAGGTGGGTGGTAGCGGGTGGTAAACAAAGCAAACCCATTTTATCTTTGTTTCAAGCGGAATAACTGCTACACTGATACAAAAAAAACCTTTTTTTGTAATGAATCGCCTACTTTGAGCATGCTTACAGCGGCACACTAGGAGTTAACTTTTAGAAATCAATATGGCGAATAGTGTCTAAGGTTTAATATCTCAAAAATAAGCAACTTAATAGAAACAATATTCGGTAGGCGTAGTAGCGGACACCTTCCTACATAACTGGGACCAAATAGATTTTCGTGAAAAGTTCCTGCTGTTGAGAAAACCTGCGTTAGATGTCTTTCAAAAAGATATTTTAGTTACACACTTAACCAGGGTTTTGTTGTTCGGTAACTATTTTTACAGATCTAGCTCAGTAAATTTTGATTTTACTGAGGGGTCTGTTCAAATATTACGTAACGCGAAAAACGTTGTTTTTAAGAACCCCCCACCCCCTCGTAACAATCTGTAACAACATTTAGAATTACCCCCACCCCCATGCGTAACGCGTAACAAATACATTTTTTTTTGAAAAAATCTTGTTTTTGGTAGAATTTGAACCACGATACAATAAATTATTATTTTTTGTGTATTTTATGCTATTTTAAAGACAACAACTATTTTTTGAAAAATTTAAATATTTTTTCTCATTGTTACGCGTAACAATTTCTCGAAGGACTCCCACCCCCTAAATTTCGCGTAACAAATCGTAACAAAAATAAAACAACCCCCCACCCCCTATTGCGTTACGTAATATTTGAACAGACCCGAGATATCAGTGTATCAAATATCAAAATTGATATTTTCTACCGATAACTCAGTTATTTGAAATAAAAGTACCGAGGACCACGAATAAAACTACAGATTCGGCAATTATTTTTTGTTCGGCTGTACGGTAAAAAATACTAAAAAATAAAATCTTACCGAACACCCCGTCAAATATGCTTGCAAAATTACCGAATGCAACTGCTAACAACTGCAACTCGATGACAAACCTAGTCGCCATTTGCATTTTCCAATGGGACACGGTATAGTTCAAATGTGATTTTGCTTGAGGTTACACATTTTTAATTTTTTCGAAAAAAATAATCTATGGACATTGTGGAAGGTCCATCCATAATAATATACATATAATAATAATAAATATACATATAAAGTAATGTTTTCCAGCATTTTGTGAGAAACAGCAAATCTAAAATTCTTAAATATTGCACAGAAATAAAAGATCGCAATTTCCCATTTGGCTTACTATAACCACCGATAACTGTAGTGGATGTGAAAGGAAAATGAAATTGTAATTTAATGTTTGCGTTGTTTTCACCAAGACGCTTATATTTAAACAACTATTTATTATATTCTGTGCAATTCTTATTTTCCTTTTGTAATATTATTTTCTTTTTTCAATTTTAAAACCCAAAAAAAACATCTCTTTACCGATCGATCAGTAATACTAATAACGTTTTACCGATGATATTGTTAAACTTTTACCGACGTCCTGTTATTTAACTGCCATTCACGGTGTTGAAATTACTGAACACGTCGTCAATTTGTTACCGAACAAACTGCATTTTTTGACAGTTCAAATTAAATTATGTTTACCGAGTATTCGGTAATCCAAAAAATTACCGGGCTCATTACCGAACGTTCAGCTGTTTGAAAACCCGGTAAAATTTTACTGACCCCAGTAATCTGAGTTTACTGTGATGCATAAGCTGCCATAACTGGTTCCGATGGATTGTATCATATGCGGCTTTGAAGTCGATGAACAGATGATGTGTGAGCACGTTGTATTCGCGGCATTTCTGCAGTACTTGGCGAATGGCGAACACCTCCGTGGTGGAGCGTTCGCCCATAAAACCCGCCTAGTTCTGCCCCACTCTCTTGCAATTAGTATTATTCGGCGGAATAAAATTTGGGAGAGTACCTTGTAGGCGGCGTGCAGCAATGTGATTGCGCGGTAGTTGGTACAATCCAGCTTATCGCTCTTTTTTGTAGATGGGACACACGACACCTTCCATCCACTCCTGCGGCAGAACTTCATCCTCCCAAATCTTGGTAATGACCCAGTGCAGCGCTCTAGCCAGTGGCTCACCACCGTATTTAAATAGCTCTCCTGGTAGTTGGTCAACCCCAGGGGCTTTGTTGTTCTTCAGCCGGCCAATCTCTTCCTAGATTTCCTGGAGATCCGGAGCCGGTAAAATTATGTGCTGCGCGCGTTCTCCCAGGTCCATCACCATACTGCCATCTTCGTCTGCCACATCGCCATTCAAGTGTTCTTCGTAGTGCTGCCGCCACCTTTGGATCACCTTACGCTCGTTTGTAAGAAGGTTCCCTTTTATGTCCTTACACATACCAGGCTGTGGCACGTGGCCTTTAAGTGAATGGTTCAACTTCTCATAGAACTTTCGTGTGTTATTAGCGCGGTACAGTTGCTCCGTCTCTTCACGGTCTCGATCTTCCTGCTGTTTTGTCTGTTCCGCGCCCGTTTATATCGTGCCTCGTCCGCCCTCGTGCGGTGGTGCAGCAATCTCGCCCATGCTGCATTCTTCTCTTCTACTAACTGCTCACATTCACCTTCATACCAGTCGTTTCTCTGATCCGGGGGCACCGTGCCAAGTGCAGCGGTTGCGGTGCTTCCAATGGCGGATCGAATATCTCTCCAGCCATCTTCAAGAGACGCTGCGCCTAGCTGCTCTTCCGTTGGGAGTGCCACTTCCAGCTGCTTGCGCGTATTCTTGGGCTAGTCTACCATCTTGTAGCCGCCCAATGTTAAGCCGCGGCGGACGACTCCGACGCGTGTTGTACACCATCGAGAGTTTTGAGCGTAGGCATACTGCAACGAGGTAGTGGTCGGATTCAATATTCGCACTGCGGTAAGTGCGGACGTTCGTGATGTCGGAGAAGAATTTACCGTCGATTAGAACGTGGTCGATTTGGTTTTCCGTTTCTTGGTTAGGTGATCTCCATGTGGCCTTGTGGATATTTTTGCGGGGAAAGAAGATGCTTCGGACTACCATTCCGCGGGCCGTTGTCATTCGATACGGTGTGCAGACTATCCGGTCCGATGATCGGTCTATACATTTCCTCCCTTCCTACCTGTGCGTTCATGTCACCGATGACGATTTTGACGTCCCGCAGTGGGCATCCATCGTATGTCTGCTCCAGCTGTGCGTAGAACGCTTATTTCTCGTCGTCGGGTCTCCCTTCGTGTGGGCAGTGCACGTTGATGATACTATAGTTGAATAAACGGCCTTAAATGCTCAACTTGCACATTGGCTGCCACCCAATCACGCGTTGACGTATCTTACCCAGCACTATAAAACTTTGCGGGGATGTAATTCATCGTAGATCATCCTGTCGCAACCTGCAAAACCTAGCGACTTGCAGTTCCATGTTCCAAGCTTCCAATCGTTATCCTTTATTCGTCGCCTAGGTCTCTTTGCCGATTATATCGAGTCGCATTCGCGAAGTCGAAGCAATATTCTTCACACAAACAATGACAGTTCTTTATGGGTTTTTACAGTAGAGCAACAGAGAGGAGGAGATGGCGGCCATGTTTCACTCAAACTCTGACAGATAGCAATAGGATTTCCCATAGGAGGGAAGAGCAGAATTTGCTTCGACTTCGCGAATTATCTCTTAAGGCTTTGGTCCGATTCGTGAATTAAAATCGAACTAAACTTATAAGTGACAGTTTGAAAATTTTCAAATAACCCTGCTCGCAGAGCAAGATTACTTTTGACAGATATTGAATCATTTTTGATAGATGTTTTGTTGGTCTTACTGGGTAGCACCAGCTATTCTTATGAGCGGGGGATTTCATAATTTCCGAACTATCACTTTTGAGTTTAATTTTATTTTAATTCGCGAATTGGGTCCTAAAGTCCTACCTCGTTTATGGTTGCAAACGATAGTGCATCGGTCAAGAATACTTGTACATATCGCGAAGCGCTATTCAGCGCACTACTTCCGAAGTTATGTTTAACGTACGGATTGTGAGAAAAATCCAACTTCGCTAGCACCCAATTTCGGGTTTCAACTGGATTGAGTATACTAGAATAAGAGATCGGCGAAGACGCCATCTTGTTTCCAATCGAACCGTCAAAAGCGGTTCCAAATCGACTTGTTTACTTTTTGCATCCATAAGAAGCAAGCAAAAAGTTCAAGTGCTGCCAGTATTATTTTCACGAATTCATGCATTTTCATATGTTGCCAATTCGACAGTTTTTCACTCCGCCGGTCTCTGGTTATACACTGAAAGAAGCGGCATGGTAACGCACACTATATCAAGGGTAATGCCAAACACATTTTACCACTTGATTTCAGCAGAAATGTTTTTGAAACTACTGCAACAGCAGTTGAACTTACCATGTCGTTTTTGAAATCGGGAAGTAGTAGAATGAAATATGTTTACGTCAAGGGTACTAGAAAACATGACACATAAACAAAGTAAAATTTACCATGGATGCTGGTTTCATATTACTATGCACGGTAAAAAGGATTTCTTTGCAATCTTTATTTATGTTTTCGATTTTTTGAGGTGGAGTAGAAAAAATACAGGATGAACAATCTTTATTTAAGCATATTTACCAATAAGAACATAATAATAAATTTTAAGCTGAAGATCATAATAATTGTTAACGTGATAAAGAAAAAGTTTGTATGGGGATTTCAGCCAAAATGTATAGGAAAATACACCTCCGTCACTCATTTGATCTGGAAATTGGTTCTGATTGCTCGATTGACCTCAGAATTGCAAAAACGGCAGTTGGTATGCTACAGAACAATTTCACAGAACATTGCAAGATGATCAAATGAACTTTTATATAATTTTCGGCTGATTTATTAGGAGCTGATTTGTGTGTTTTTGGGTTTTTTGATCGAATCGCATCAGCCGAAACCTATATAAAAGTTCATTTAATCATCATACAATGTTCTGTGAAATTGTTCTGTAGCATACCAACTGCCGTTTTTGCAATTCTGAGGTCAATCGAGCAATCAGAACCAATTTCCAGATCAAATGAGTGACGGAGGTGTATTTTCCTATACATTTTGGCTGAAATCCCCATACAAACTTCAAATCAAATGCGCCAGCTTATGCAACAAGCGATTGAGCTGAAATTTTCAGAGATTGATTTTCTCACCCAAAGACACAATCCTGGGGGGTGCCCCGTGGAATTAGACAACTTTTTGTTTCCTGGGCCAGTCTAGTGTGGAGTTATCAAAAATAACAAAAAATCACGATTTGCCGCGACTCCGCTGAATCTGAATCTGAATCTGAATCGCATGGTTAGATTTACTATGGATATTCTAGTACGTGTGCTGTAATCTCAACTAAGATTCAGTCATAATGTATGAAATTGTTGTTCGCTTTACTGTAATATTGTGACACATGGTCATAGTAAAATTGAACGCAAGTGAATAGTTAACCACAGACAAACAGACGTAACAGCTTGAATAATTTATTTAAAAAACCATCGCTCAACTCGTTTACCACCATCTTGCGAGCATATTATACGAAACAATGTTTCGTATGACGTTGTCACCAGAAGGCGCTAGAGTGAAATGTCAAACTCGAAGGATAACGACGCTAGCGCCTCTAGTTGTGAAACGAGCAATCAATCTAATTCAAATGAATTATTGGCAGTGGCTGATTTTCTACTCGCCGCTTCCACATCCAGGCGCTATCGTATATGCGCAAATAGCCAGCATGAGTTAACCGCCAGAAATTTGTATGGCGAAAGACATCTAACGCGGGTTTTCTCAAAATTAGGAATTTTTCATGAAAAAATATTCGGTACAGGTTATGTAGGAAGGTGTCCGCTACTACGCCTACCAAATATTTTTTCGATGGAGGTGCTTAATTTTGAGAAATCGAGCCTTAGATGCCTTTCGCCATACTGATATCAGAAAGTTAACTCCTAGTGTGCCACTGTAATTACGCTCAAAGCAGGCGATTCATTGGTCGTTCAATGAATCGACTGCTTTGAGCGTGCTTACAGCGGCACACTAAGAGTTAACTTTCTGAAATCAGTATGGCGAAAAGCATCTAAGGTTCGATTTCTCAAAATTAAGCACTTTAATCGAAAAAATATTTGGTAGGCGTAGTAGCGGACACCATCCCTCATAACCGGTACCAAATAGTTTTTCATGAAAAGTTCCTAATTTTGAGAAAACCAGCGTTAGATGTCTTTCGCCATACAAATTTCTGGCAGTTAACTCTTGCTGGCTATTTTGTGCATATACTATAGCGCCTGGATGTGGCTGCGGCGGGTAGAAAATCAGCCACTGCCAATAATTCATTCATGGTCGATGATATTTTCTCTAGTGTTACGTCTGTTTGTCTGTGAGTTAACGTTACAACATATTTTTTTTCAGTGTAGAGTTGCTACTCACCAGGACATGCACTGAAAACCAAAACTACCCAAAAGTGGGTTGTTTGCACTCAAAACCGTGGTTTGGGCCAATAACCCAAATTTGAGTAAAATGACTTTTTTGTCACTACACTGAATAAAACTTTGTAGTAGAAATTACAATTTTGGTGAAATTAAGAACAGTACCGACGTTTTTCAACCGAAGGGACAAATCGCTTAATTTTACTATAAATGTAGTAAATATGATTGATATTATTTTCTATTTTACCACAAAAATTGTTATTTAGCATAGACACAAACAAAATAGTTGATTTTACCACACAATTCTAGTATATTATCAGTAAGAATAACCATGTAAGCGGTTGAATATACTATTTTTATCGTAAGATAGACCATATTTTAGTCATTTTAATACGATTGGCACTTCGGTTGAAAAACGTCGGTACTATTATCAATATTACCCCTAAAATGGTAGTTTCTACTATAAAATTTTTCTCAGTGTAGGTAGTTTGCCTTTAATCCCATGTAAACAATTTACCCAAAGCTGAGTTTAATTTATCCAAAGCGGACCTTAATCAACCCAAAATAGAGAATATTGAATTTAGTCAAATTTGGGTTATTGGGCTGAGCAATAAGCTCGGTGAGGTGTTTGCATCTTGCTCTAGTTTTGATAGCTATCATATATGATATGGGAAAAAAAGGGAAACCTACCCAAATTTGGGTAATTTTTTTCTACTATATTCTTATAAGTGCGTATATATTGAACTCAAAGTTTGGGTTGATTGAGGTCTCCAAGCAGATTTTACCAACACTATCACAGAGTGAATTTTGTTTTGCTGCACACTGAATCAAAGTGAAAATTTTCAGGTCTCTAGTTCAAATTTGCGATATTTTTCTTAGTGTTTCCGCCCATTGTTTGTTGTTTTCTAACAGCAAACAAGAAAAATATGACAGTTCAAGACAAAATATTCAAAACGACTTATCTGCTTTTGTAAACAAAGATTCAGCCAACTATTTGACGAATCTGATAACTCTCCCACGCAAACCAACACCACCAATAGGTAGGTGAAGGATTCCGCTACCTGTTGATGGTGTTGGTTTGCGTGGGAGAGCTATCAGATTCGCCAAATCGTCGTTTGAATCTTTGTTTACAAAAGCAGATAAGTCGTTTTGAAAATTTTGTCTTGAGTTCTAACAGCAAACAAAGGAAAATTTTGTAAACATAGCACCAACACTGATGGGGATGGAGAGGGCTATTCGCGAATACGAAAGTAATGCCTCTACTCACTCTTATGGGAAAATCTCATTGCTATCTGTCAGACTGTGCGTGAAACATGGCCGCCAATCAATGAGCTAGACTTTACTAAGGTGGCGCAGATCAGCGCTGCGTGCCACTAGTTATCTCTTTCACGCTCCCGCTGTTCTTATGCAACGCAAATAGTGACGTCACTATTTGCGTTGCATAAGATCAATGGGAGAGTAAAAGAGAGAACTAGTGGCACGCAGCGCTGATCTGCACCACCTTAGTAAAGTCTAGCTCCTTGGCCGCCAATCACCCATTCTTGTTCCTCCACTGTAAAATCCCATAAGGAACTGTCAGACTGTGCGTGAAGCATTTAAATACCTTCGTAGTCGCGAATTCATCTGTCCGTGTGCACGGGTAGATCAAACAACCCAAATTTTGAGTTGTTTTCTATCTGGCATCTCTTTCATTCCATCCTTTGATATCAAAAACAGAGAAAGAAAACCACCCAACGATTGGCATTCAAATGCAAAACATAAACCTATGGTGGCGACACCTACATTTCAGTTGTGTAATTGACGAAGTGATTAGAAGTTTAATTTCCATAGATTGCAGCGATACGGTGCTGAGTGAAATAATCCTTTTTCGTTTGATAAATCCAGGATGCAGCAAATGGAAACCAGTTCAAAAGGTAGAAATTATAGTTTTCTTTGTCATATGCGTATTTGTGATTCAAATATTCGTGTTATTGTATGCAATAATTGAGATCCGGTTTCATTTAGTGCAATTTGAGGTTAGTATATTTTGTTCAAATTTCAGGTACCGAAGATCGGGATGTCGAAGTTACTATCGTCGACATTCTTGATTACGTTGGAGACTCTGTACGGCCAATCAAGGAAGGATTTGCGGTTTTCAATGCAAACCATATAGTTTGTCTTGGATATCGAACATTCAATTCGAGTAATGTCCATATCACAGCATACGTTACACAAAGTTCTCATCCGGGTCATTCTCCGCACCAAGTCAATCTCAACTTGGGATCATCGGTGGACGATTGGAAGCTAGGCTGTTCATGTAAAGCTGGGACGGCGAAGTGTAAGCACATTATTGCTTGCCTTCTTCACATTGAAAAGTGAGTAATTTTCTTCTGCATGTAGGATCTTGTTATACATGGGGTTTATCTGAATATCATTATTAATCATTTTAGGTACAGGAAGCTGGAGTTTCTTTCGTGCACTGACGTATCGCAAGCATGGGGTTTGTCAAAGTCCCAAAAATGACACCTTGGGGAGCTAAACGGGTTCAAGATATGTGCTGTGCGCCTACTGTTAAAAATTAGAAGACAAACACAGTTTGGAGGAAGAATGCATAATTTCCGAGTCATTCACAAGGATACTTTCGGGTAAAAACAATTTGTAATTTCTAGTTTTGTACGTATACTTCGACATACCAGAAGACCATTTATTCTCTTCAAAGAAATGATGTTTGATAATTTCCCAGTGTCTAAATATTACATTTAATAAATACAATTGATTCACACCCACTTTATATCTATATAGCTCATCATCATACGCATTTTTTATTTTATTTTTCAGTTGCGAAAAATTCAGCAGTTTCCAAACATATGAGTGGACGACAGATGAATGAACCTATAATATATCCAAATCGAGCCGTGCAGGCTGTATCCAGTGTTGATACTTCGCCGCTATTTTGCACAACGGAAGAAATCATATACTGCTTATCGCTTACGCATAATCGAATTGAATCCATTTCTTGTGTGTTCAGAAATGACAACGAACTTGATTATTACAATTCAAATATGACTACTGATATTAACCGATCAGCAGAAATAGCTGTGTCTACTAGGGAGCAAAATTCAAATGAGTGGATGTTCCAAAGATCTACCAGAATAACAGCCAGTTCATGTTACAAACTATATACTTACCTCAGAAACAAAACACCTAACTGGACTAAGAAAATTGATAACTATTGGAATACAAAACCATTAGGGGTCAAAGCGGTTATATATGGAAGAAATGTAGAGGTGAAGGCATTTGAATGCTATCGTAGAATGCGTAACCCGCTGATAAAAAAGTGTGGATTGGTTATTCACCCAGCAGAACCTTGGATTGCAGGTTCTCCAGACGGAGTTGATCCGCTAACAACAACATTACTTGAAATCAAATGTCCTGTTGGCAGTGAAGCTAGTTTGGAAGACATTTTGCAATCTCGAAACGTGAAGCGATATCTGAAAAGGTCTGAAAATGCACAGATATATGAATTAAACCAAAACCATGAATATTACTGCCAAGTGCAAGTTAATCTATGGATATTGAATTGCTCAATTTGCGACTTTATCGTATATTCAGAAAAAGATAACGATTTCATAGTTGTTGAAATTCCATACAATCTAGAATATACGAGCAAAATCGTTAACTCCCTGAAACAATTGTATTTTGACAAAATGTTCCCAACGCTAATAAAATGATGTATTTGAAGCTTTTCAATTATTTGTGTAATAAAACTATCGTTGAGCTCTGATGTAACAGTTATTTTATTGAACACATATGCTAAAAATGAAACTTAACATTAAAACTTTATTAATGTACAGCAGTAGTAGAACCAATAAATGCAGGGTTGGTCCAAATTCACATCCAACCCAATGAAAAAAAAGGAATCAAATCGTTTGACAAATTCTCAACTTTTATCTAATTACATCTATATTCCTTTGACCTCATCAGAACTTGTTATCAGCCAGAATTGGTGCAGAAAGGTTTACAATTCCACAAACTATTATTGTTATGTCATCTATATGTCCAAGGATTGGAGGTGTTACACAGTCAGTTAAAACATTGAAAATTTTAATCCGTTGAATCACCCTTTCAACATGAATCCTTGCTTTGGCAATGGCCTCGTTATTGCTGGCCTCCAATGGACTAAGCCGCTCACTTCGCATAAATGGGGGTATATGCAATTTTATATGATTTGTGAGGCATTCATGTTGAATCGAAACACCCTTATCTACCATCACTTCGTCGCGGTGTGCCTCCAGACGATTAATAATTTCCTCCTGATTGAAGATATATTTGTCCGATGATTTGCCAGTGTATGCATTACTTATAAACGATATTAGTCCCGCGGGGGTGACTCCTATTAGAAACTTGATTGTTCGACGACCTTTATAATTCGAATAGCACGAAATTCTACAGTTAAGGCATTTCGGTGTCGCGACTGGAACTTCCGTGCAGTCGAGCACGATAGTAACGTTTGGAAAATGTTCTCGAAAACACAACGGAATGTTCTTTAATATTTCTTCCTTTGCTGGCCAGTACACGAATGGTTTGAGAACCCTGCGCAATATTTGTACCATGTGCGAAAAATAATTTGAGACTGTTACGCCTGATATGCGGAATAATATTCCTAACGCTTCAAATGACAAATTCTGTTTCAGTTTCGCCAGCGTTAAAATAACGCGATTGGTAGTATGCATGCTGAACTGTCTGCAATAGAAAGATGTCTCAAGCTTTCTACAAGCTAAACAAATTTCTTCCAACAAGACTAGAGTTGGCACGCCAGTCCAAATGTTAACCTCTTTGTCTGTCAATAACAAGTCCGACAAAATGAAGTTTTCGGATTTAGCTTTGCTTACTTGTGAGTTAGATATTGCAGATATTGCAGATTTGAAGCTTGCCTTAACTGAATTCTGCAAACTATCTTTTTCCGCAGGTGGTTTTTTAGCGGTGCTCTCCGCAATCGGTGTATTTATCGAAAGCTGAGATGTGTCAAGCAGTAGAGCATCGTTTAAAATTTGACTTTCTTGAAAGCTCCGGCCAACCGCAAAATCATTTGATCTATTTCCACCGATTTCACCATCGTTATGATCCTCACACGAATCCACCACGAAAACCGGCACATGCGTGGATTGGTTCTCCGAAATCCGGTCACTTGAAGTATTTTTCTTCGCTTGATCCTCTTCGTGGCAGTAGGTAGAACCGTGCGTGGGGCTAGCTTCAGAAGAACTTGTTGAGTCCGAGCCGGTAGTTGTATTTGAGAAATTCAACGATGGAATGGCGTCTCGTTTTAAACGTGATCCACCTGTCAGATAAAAATGATAATTAGGGTTGGTATACCATTCGGCGCCATACATAACAACTTTTTTAAAAAGCATGTAGGTGGACTTTATATATCAAGCATAATAAAATTTGTAATAATCCTCAAAATTGCTTAATCAAAAACAGGAACGCATGCACCAGTTGTGCACTATTCTTAATTTGGGTTCCTATTATTGCAATTCCTATTGTTTCCTATGGAATTGGTCATAATAGGACTACTAGTGTGACAACTGGTGCAAAGTACATCAAAAAGCTAAAGTTCGAACATAGAGTAACCACTTATTACTTACCGGGAAAATAATTAGATTTCGAGAAGTGTAAACTGCACACTTTAGAGTTCGCCGTAGGTAGTTTAGAACACTTTAAAACTCGTATCCACTCCTTGAATCTAACATCTTTGCGACCAGGAAACTTATGTAGTTTTATGTCCCCTTCCGTTTTCGATCGACATCCTTCGACGTAACATATCCGGTTACTCCGCGGTGGGCAGGCATACTCACTATAATTATGATCTTCTAAGTGGATTGGCAAATTTAGCTTCTTTAAATCCCTTCGTGGAAGCTTTATTATCCGACTAATCTTCTTGGACGGAACTGCGGTAGCTTTCAAGTATCTGGAAGTCACTATAAAACAAATAAGAAGATTGAAATGGGCTTCAGATATTTATATATATAATATATATACTCAATTGTAAGCATTTGTCTTGTATTGACGAATTGGATTTCAAGTATAAATAATAAATTACCTTTAACAAAATCAGATAACATGAAATGACGATTACAAATCAGTAGGCCTGTTGTGTCATCAGCTTCTTTCAAACCCAAGGCAATCTTCCACCTACGTCGGATTTGCTTTCCAGTCGGAAAACGGTGCAAACTTGTCTTTCGTTTGCTGGGTTTACATTTAGTGACGCAGCAGGATCCTCCATATTTCACCGAATGTTCCAGCTTCACTGATGGAACTGCGGTCTTCCTGAGTTTCCATCGTGTGTCTGAAGTCAAGTAAAAATAAGCACAACTAATATGAAAATTTTAAATGTAGACACTTACTTTCTATAAAATCGCTGGTCACAAAATGTTGGCTGCAAATTTTCTCCTTGCGGTCTCCGGATAGGACCATGTATTTGGTCCACCGCGAATAAACTTTGTGCCCGGTAGATGGAACGGAAAAAAAATTACTTTGTAGCCGGCTACACCGGAACGATTTTCGCAGCCAGGAATTACGCACTTCTGAACTGTCTTCATTTTGGCAACAACCACTCAAATACACAAAATGGAAAGTTTTACCGATCTAACGCGTCAAATAAAAACTTTTTCAGCTAATTTCGGCGAAAAATTGAAAAAAAGATCAAATATTTTGAAATAACAAATCTGTTTGACATTTAAATCAGATTATATCATCGTCATGGCAACAGCGCCATCTGATAGTGAATTTTTACTCTTGACAGCGAATAGCACCTGTCATAAGACGAGTTTGAACAATCCCATTGAATTCCACCACTTAATTGTATCCTGACAGATACGTATTTCGACCTCAACAGTAAGGCCGTCTTCAGTGTCTTGTACTTGACTCGAAGTCGAGTCAAGTACAAGACACTGAAGACGGCCTTACTGTTGAGGTCGAAATACGTATCTGTCAGGATACAATTAAGTGGTGGAATTCAATGGGATTGTTCAAACTCGTCTTATGACAGGTGAAAACATTCCACTAAAAAGCTCAAAATAATTTTCTTAGCGAATAGCAGTTCGATGGGGGAAGCCAACGCTAGGTTAAAGGGGTTGAACTCAAATTTAGGTTGTTTGAACCTATTGGAACTTAACATTAGGTGGAAACAACTTAATATTTAGGTACTTTTTAACGCGGGATCAAACGAGTTGGGCCATCCAACTCAAAATTGGCTTCCCCCACCAACGGTCCAAATTAAGTGAAATGAACTTAATTTTGAGTTGTTTGAACTTCATTTTGGGTTGTCTGATCTAACCGTGTGAAAAGAGATGTGAGATGATTCATGTGTGCGGCGCTGTCAAAGTAACAGCTGATCGCTGATGGGAGTGCTTATGAATTGCGGGTGATATCAGTGCGGTATCTGCGGGCGTTTGTATGGTGTTGTTGTTTGCTTATTTCCCATTTTATAAAGTTTCGGTGTTAAAAGCGAAGGATTATATCCAGAAAGTATGTTCCGACCGCGTTGGACGGTCGTATTATCCTTACTCACCTTACTGCACCCGTCTCTGCAGTTTAACGACGTGTTCGATGAGGAACTTCTAATCAAGCCACTCCCCGACGGATTCGTGTATAGCTACTTCCAGTTCACAACGCGCTGGGATGTCGCTCATAATGATAGCTGTGAGTAGTATTTACGAATGTAGTTTGAAACACGAGATCATTGTCTTCTGTTTTGTTTCAGTGCTGCACACCCACCTGGTGTCGCGATCGTTGACGGAACTGCTCTACCACTACGGCATCAGCGAGTTGCATCTGAGCTTCACCAACGGGGTTTGGCGCTACGAGAACTGGGGCTTCCCAGTAGTAGATGCCGGGCCGGGAGCAGAAGTGTGGGCATGGTTCGAACCACCGGCAGGCGACGCGGAAGTAGATCAAAAATGGAAGCAGCTGTGCGGAACGCTATCCGGATTGTTTTGCGCTTCGTTGAGTTTTGTGGACAAGACTAATACATTTAGACCGGAGTACTCGCTGCGACCAACAACGCATCGGTTTGAAGGAATGGTCCCGCCGAAGATACGCTATGCTGCGCTACCGCGTGAGATTGTCTGCACGGAGAATTTGACCCCATGGAAGAAACTGGTGCCCTGTAAGCTACGGGAGGGATTGGTCTCGCTACTGACAGCGGACCACTTGTACTCGGGCAATTATCACTCACTGGCCGTGCATATGCGGAAATTGTGTGTCGATGCGGAATGCAGTCAGTTCCAGTTAGAAGTGCGTCAAAGTGTAAGCCTGGTTCAGGATCAACGGATATTCGGGGGAAAGGATTGGTCCATTAGGAAACTGTTCGGCCAAGGGTCGGAAGGTGCGTGCGTGTTGGCCACAACCAGTAAGGTTTACGTGGACGTTACCGATAAGGATTACGAAATGTCCCAAAAGCCTACGAATGTAATTCGGTCAACCCGAGGTGGCGCAAATTCCGTTTTGTATGAATACGACTTGAAGGAGTATGAAAAGAAGCAGCGAATGTTCAATGTGGCTGCTTTGGATAAGAACGATCTCGGCGTGGTCGTAATGACACCACAACCCCCGATCTTTTCAAAACGTTACATCTCCGGAGTAGGTCAGGAACGCGGAAGAATTGTAACGCGAATAACCAACACCCATTGGGCGAGTCTGAATTTGATAATTTTCGAGAACATTCCTTGGTTCGTGCCGATCTACTTGCACACTCTCAAGGTTACTCGAGGGGATCAACGGATCGAGCCACGTACCGTTAAATACATTCCGGGTCGGCAACGGGAGCGACCATCGCATCTGGAAATCGCTTTAACCATTCCAACCCGATCCACCATTGAGCTGTCGATCGACTTCGACTACATCTTTCTCAAGTGGCAAGAGTACCCGCCTGATGCCAGCCATGGCCACTATTTGCAACCCTCGATCATCTCGGTGCTGCTCCCAGTTGCACGCAACTACACCTCCTTGCCGCGAGAAGCTTCCCTGTTCCGGGAATCGTTCAACGCAACCCAACCGAGTGGCTACTTCTTGCAAATACGGACGGAAGCGCTTCTCCTGACGCTTCCCATCCCGGACTTTAGCATGCCGTACAACGTGATCTGTTTGGCTTGCACCGTGGTCGCGTTGGCGTTCGGACCAATCCACAACATTTCCACCAAGCGAATCGTCGCCAAGAGCAAGGATCCGGCCAAACCAAAGCTGATGGATAAGGTCAAATGCTGGTTTGCTAAGAAGCGTAACAAGAATGAGAAGGAGAAGACTGAAAGTATTACCGAAGAAGCTAAATAAGGATAGTTGTGCACACAAGAGTAATTCTAAGTCATTTTACATCTATTTAAAATATGGAAGTATTTCGAAGCCTACAGACAAAACGATTACACCAATCTGAATACCTAATTCCTCCGATTTTTTTTTTGTTAACTAGCTATCACCTTCCAAAAACGAATCGGCAATACTAATCTCTTCCTTAACTCGCCCATCTTCAGCCAAATCACCTGTTTCCGTTTCCTCCAGGGTGCCTTCCTCCACTATAACCGTCAAGGTTCCCGTTTTTACCACCTTCGCATTCGGATGCGCCCGTAAATGCCGCTTCAGCGCGTTCGAATCGTTCAGTCTTTTGCCCACGCAAAGCCGACACTGGAAGGGACTCCCCACCGGCCCGTCGTGAATGCGCATATGGATCGTAAGGTTGCCTCGCAATGCAAACGCCTTCTTACACACCGTGCACTCAAACGGTTTCTGGCCACTGTGCAGGAACTTGTGTGCCTTCAGGTGGTTCAATTGTCGGAAGGCCACATCGCACAGATCACACTTGTACGGTCGCTCGTTCGAATGCACCAACCGGTGGGTCTTCAGCGAGGTCTCATAACCGAACTTTTTATGGCATTGGTTGCACTCGTACGGTTGCTCCTTGGTATGACTGCGCAGATGCACCTTCAGGTGCGCCATAATTTTAAAGTTCTTCCCACAGAACGTGCACGCAATTTTGGCATCCGAATGAATCAGTTTGTGGTTCTTCAGAGACATTTTACTCGAGTAGACCTTGTGACAAACATCGCATTCCACGGGCTCCGTTTCCTGCTTCGGTTGGGACCCCTTCACGTGTCGAATAACGTGCAGCTTCAACAATTTGCTCGACTTAAACCTTTTCGGGCAAACCTCGCAAGAGTAGTTTTTCTCCTGGACGTGTGTGCTATGATGTGCTTCCAGAACTGTTTTCTGTGAAAACTCCTTCCCGCAGAGATCGCACACGAAGGGTTTTTCTCCGAGGTGAGCACTTTTCACATGCCGTCTCAAGTTGCGACTGCTCTTGTACGCACTTGGGCATCTATGGCAGTGGAAATTCCTCTCTCCGGTATGGATCACTTCGTGGCTTTGCAGATGTGCCCGTCGCGAAAACCACCGATCGCATTCCTTGCACTGATATCGAGCCTTTCCATGGCTCTTAATGTGTTGATACAAATCCGTACATTTCTCAAAACCGGACCCGCAAGTATCGCAATAAAAGTGTTTATCTTTCTCGTTGCTCATTTCCTCCGGCATATGCACTTCCACTTCTTCCACGACAACCTCCGCCTGTGCGTGTTCCTCGCCTTGATCTACATCCACATCATCTCCATCCTCCAAGTACTCTTCGATTGTGTATTTCATGGGCACAGTCTCGTACAAGAACTGCGCATCATCCACCATGCTCATAGTTTCCTCCTGAACGATCGCTATCGCCATATCGTCATCGTCCACCTCCTCGTCTGATTTACTCACCACGAACTCCACTGCCGTAGCCGTTTCCTCCTCATCTTCTTGGCCCATTTCTTCGATCTCGACTTTTTGATTCGGTGGTTCCGCTTCTCCCCGGAGCGCGTCACGCAATCGCTGTTCCGACGCTTCACATCGCAGCAGGAAATCATAGGCCAAGTTCAGTGATCCAATGCACTCCAGACAGATGCATCGCGGTAAGGAATCGTCCGAAGATATCTGCCACATACAAATGGCAATAAAAATAAATTTATAAATGCGCAGCTTTTTTAAATTTACTTACCCGAATGGAAGTCAAGGTAGACAGTTTTTCGGCAACGTTTTCGTTCACTTGAGTCGTAAGATCGCAAAGGTTTTGCTGGGACTCGCAGATACGGCACACGGTTTGGAGGATGTCCATGTTTTTGGAATTCTGTTTTATTCCCAGTGCCCGCGAATCCGAACTCATTTGGAGAGAACGGATAAAACGCGTTCACTGTCATCAGCAACAAAAATTAAGCATCATCGATGATCAATACCAGACGAAGCCGATGATGATAATTTATAATGGCAGTTAACATCTCCCACTTAACTTTTCAAAAAGACCTATTCGCGAAGTCGAAGCAAATTCTGCTCTTCCCAGGGGACTGAAGAGAAGGCTAATACGCCTACCCAGCATTCATTCAATATGGCGTACAATGTTTTTGTTTTAATTTCGTTTGATTCATGTTAACAAAACTTTCGAAGTATCGACGAGCTACTTTTCGACATAAAGAAGCCATACAAACACAAAAGGCTCGATGTACCTCAACCAATTGCAAGTTTTCGCCAGGAGAATTTAAATGCCGATAATTAGCACTAACTGCATAAGAACCAATCACCCAAAATGAGCGCTGAATTCGGGTATACTACCCAGAAACTGGGTACCAAAAACAGAAGTACCAAAAGTGATGTTGGGTAGAGTGCCATTGTACCGCGGATGACAGGCGTTTCACCCTCCTGGCTCTTCCCTCCTATGGGAAATCCTATTGCTATATCTGTCAGAGTTTGAGTGAAACATGGCCGCCATCTCCTCCTCTCTGTTGCTCTACTGTAAAAACCCATAAAGAACTGTCATTGTTTGTGTGAAGAATTTTGCTTCGACTTCGCGAATGAATTATTGGCAGTGGCTGATTTTCTACCCGCCGCAGCCACATCCAGGCGCTATAGTATATGCACAAAATAGCCAGCAAGAGTTAACTGCCAGAAATTTGTATGGCGAAAGACATCTAACGCTGGTTTTCTCAAAATTAGGAACTTTTCATGAAAAACTATTTGGTACCGGTTAAGAGGGATGGTGTCCGCTATTACGCCTACCAAATATTTTTTCGATTGAAGTGCTTAATTTTGAGAAATCGAACCTTAGATGCCTTTCGCCATACTGATTTCAGAAAGTTAACTCCTACACTGACAAAAATCCAATCATATCCATTATGTGTGGCACACATATATTTTGACTATAGCATTTACCACATAACGGCTATGTGAATTCGCATAGCATATATGTGGAAACACACATAACCATTATTACCTAATAACCTTTATGTGGATTCTCCTATAGCGGGTGGTTATTAACGCACACATAAAATTTATTTGGAAATTTCTTTAGATTTTTGCCATTAAAAATGTGTGGATTTTTATTAGTGTAGTGTGCCGCTGTAAGCACGCGCAAAGCAGTCGATTCATTGTCTATCCGGAACTAAATTAGAACGCTTGTTATATTGTAGGGTGCAGTAAAAGATATTTTAGTTACTAGATAAAGATTGTCGCTGTCGTCGCTGCCCGGAACATCTTTTGCTGGCGAGGATAGGGGAGCTAAATGTCAAAGAAGGAAAATCCATACGATTTGACAGCTTGGTACCCAACATGTTCCGGACAGCAGAACAAAGGGAACCGAAGCGACAATCTTTATCTAGTAACTAAAATATCTTTTCTTCTTCATTGGCATTACATCCCCCACTGGGACATTGCCGCCTCGCAGCTTAGTGTTCATTCAGCACTTCCACAGTTATTAACAGCGAGGTTTCTAAGCCAAGTTACCATTTCTGCATTCGTATATCATGAGGCTAACACGATGATACTTTTATGCCCAGGGAAGTCGAGACAATTTCCAATCCGAAAATTGTCTAGACCGGCACCGGGAATCGAACCCAGCCACCCTCAGCATGGTCTTGCTTTGTAGCCGCGCATCTTACCGCACGGCTAAGGAGGGCCCCAATATCTTTTGGTGCAGTCAAATTGATACACCGCGCGGCTGTTGTAAATAATGTTTCCAAAAGCGCATTCGCACAAGATTCCACGCGGCGTTCCACATTCGAAAGGAACAAGCGAACCCTACCCCCACCCCTATGCGTAACGTGTAACAAATGCTGTTTTTTGAAAGAGATCAAAATTTTAGTAGAATTTGAAGGACGGTGCAATAAATTATTATGTATAACTATGTCTGAAACTTGATTATGCATATGTACAACATGTGATAGATTTAGTTCGAAAAAGGTATTGGAGGGTAACCGCCCCTTCGGTGGGGTTTGATCCCACGACCCCAGTTCGCATGACAGGTGCTTTTCCTACTAAGCTACGAAGGACCTCCGTCGTACACCGCAGCTTAGCGGGTACTGATGAAACCAAATTCCCAGCACCAGGTACCAGCCGATCTCTCGCAATACATTTTCAGAACTATAACTCTCAAATGTATTTTTGTACACATGTCAACCAAGTAGGATGAGTATTTAGTATTGTCCGGCTCCTACACACTTGCTTCATCAGCCCCACCGAAGGGGCGGTTACCCTCCAATACCTTTTCCGAACTAAAACTATCACATGTTGTACATATGCATAATCAAGTTTCAGACATAGTAATGAATCGCCTGCTTTGAACGTGCTTACAGCGGCACACTAGGAGTTAACTTTCTGAAATCAGTATGGCGAAAGGCATCTAAGGTTCGATTTCTCAAAACTGAACAGCTTAATCGAAAATATATTTGGTAGGCGTAGTAGCGGACACCATCCTTCATAACCGGTACCAAATAATTTTTCATGAAAAGTCCCTAATTTTGAGAAAACCCGCGTTAGATGTCTTTCGCCATACAAATTTCTGGCGGTTAACTCATGCTGGCTATTTGCGCATATACGATAGCGCCTGGATGTGGAAGCGGTGGGTAGAAAATCAGCCACTGCCAATAATTCATTAATTTCCACTCCGGGTGGCTTAATACCCGGCATATCCAGTTTTCCGCGAGCGGTAATGGCCGCCAGCTTGCCTGCGGGTTAGTCTCTGATTTGACATTTCTGGAGGTCAACTGCACCCACCATTCGAGCATTTTGTTCAATGTGGTATATAAGAAGGCTTGAATTCACTGAATCAGCACCTTCTGAACCGCAAGCAAGCTGGCGGCCATTACCGCTCGCGGAAAACTGGATAGGCAATTAACTTTGAATGTACTATTATGTATTGTATATTTTATGCTTTTTTGAAGATAATAAATATTTTTTGAAAAACATTTTTTTTCTCTATATGCAATTTACATGTTACGCGTAACAAAATTTCGATGGACCCCCACCCCAGGGCGCCCCAGGGCGGACACCTTTCTACATAATCGGTACCAAATAGTTTTTCATGAAAAGTTTCTTATTTTGAGAAAACCCGCGTTAGTTGACTTTCGCCATACAAATTTCTGGCGGTTAACTCTGTGCGGCCTAGCCGAACGAGCTATCACCGGGTGTGCTGTCCAACTGCGCGTGCGACTCCGTTCGTTGTCCCACGAGGAAAAGAGCCAAAGTCATGGCCTGCTATTTACTAGTTAGTGTTGGCAACCAAACCGTTATACGATATTTGCATATCTGTCATCAATGCACTCTAAAAGTGGATTGCCAACTCCTAATATATCTCACCCTCACATTCCCCTTCTTCTCTCACTAAAAAAGAGAAAAAAAAAACATTGACTAATTTTACAATCCAGTATCCAATATCCGTATTCAATTCCTATATTAGAAATCATCCTAATTCAAATTGGAATTCAAATATTTCAATATTATTTTCCAGTCTGATAATCAAATCCAATATATGAATCCGAAAAGCAAATCCAATATTCCTATTCCATGAACAAAGTTTTATTCCCAGACCAACATTGGAACGTTTTTATAATGGAATACTTAAATCAAACATCCATATAAAATGATCAAGTTTTTTTTCCATTCTCCTCATCTTCCATGGCTCTGCATTGTAATTAATTGAAAGTTTTATATATGCCTGCCATTGCATGGTTATGTATTTTGTCCATCCAATTTTCACAACTAATATTCTAATCCATCTACATCTTTCAAATACAATCTCTAGCTTATAACCAAAAGTTGATTCTAAAATAATATTAAATACTAGTTGACCCGGCAGACGTTGTCCTGCATAGTAGACGAGAATGTGCATTCCGAACTGCCCATGCAAAGTTCGCATAGGAATCACAATTTTAGTTATTCACGGTTTGCTCAACTTTACTCGTAATTTTCGCATTAGGAAATATCATATAAACCCGTCGGAAACTATAACGAATGTCCCGAATAGAATTATATTATTCAACTATTTTTCTAGTTATCGTTTTTTGGTCATAGAGAATTGTAATTTAATTATTAACGGAATCATAAAAAATATCGTACGATTATTACACCATGAACAATTTTTATGATTGCATTTATAATAATTTCATTTTGGACGATACACTGAATGGGTTGTTAAGTATCGTTACCATTCAAAAAGGTTAATTTTTCCATATATTTTTGACAAGCAATTTTACCAGATATCATTAGTTTATCATAATTTTGTTGTCATGAGATGATACGGATTATAATTGTATTCAACAAAGAAGATCAATAGAAAGATTTTTGTCAATACAAATAAAGATTCCATGATTAATCCAAATTAAAAGGTGTTCAATAAACATTTAATTGTACGATAGCAGTATCACAATATGTATAATTCTATTTTACAAACTACGATACATGATATGATAGTTAAAGGACACTATGATTCCTGCTACGATTGCTATAGTTTTTATTTTCAGTTCATGATACAATAAATGAACACAAAACAAGTTTTAAATATATTTTATTCACCATCTTTTATAGTTATTCAATAGTTTTTCTGATCTATTCAAAAAGAACAACGAATTTTTTTTGAAACTCTGTTATCATCAATATCACTGGGTGATGTCTAAATTTCAGAAAAATCACTTTCAAACGATTTTTGTATGATGAGACGCTTTGTCCATATGCTGCTCTCCCATCAGTTACTCTTCGCATGTTTCGACGGGGCTGCATGTTCCTATAAAATAAGTCAAATTCAACAATGAATGACTGCAATAATAATTTAGAGGCTGCTGCATTAAATCAATTAATGGATTAAAATGCCCCTGAAACGTTTTTCTCAATATTTATCTGGGGCTTTGCTCTTTATTTTAATTTGGAATAATCTGGGATTTTGCTTTTAATTTTAATAATAGTTTGAGGCACTAAAAAGATGTTTTTTTAAACTGGCATTAAATGAATAAACTCGATTAAGCAATAAAAGGTCGATTGAAAGGGCATTATGGTTGCTTCTGCCGCCATGCGAAAAAAAACTTGATAGTTTGTGCTAGGGGGGTTATTGTATCCATAATGGTATGGCCAGTTGCAACACTGTTCAATTATTGGATGGATAGTAGGTCTTTTACATACATTAAAAAGAAAGTACATTATAGATTATTCTCACCTTTGAAAGCTTTTTTTGTTATTCGCAGTTGAATCTCCGAATTCATTGGTGTATACCTTGGTCCTTTAAGAAAATAAATATAAATACCTTTAATAAATATATAACCTTTTTTTCCTATAATTAAGTTTCCACTTACATGCATTTTGATCCTAATATTGTTTTGTTTTCGGCGAATAAACTTTTCACTTTTAGAATTCACATCGCCGCCGACTTTTAGAAAAAAGTTTCAATGGCGGTTGGTCCAAACCTGGGAGTCCAAACACTGTTGTCGAAAGAATTGTCACTACTACACTGTAAAAGAAAACACTTAATTTTTATGTTGGGAAATAGCTATCGAAATCATTTACGATAAGATACGTTTACAATAAAATTTTAGCAGGTAATCCTTACTACAGCATGTATGATCCGTTAAAAATTGTATACGATTGGGTCGTTATTTTTGTTAATCATATAAATGAACATGTATCATACAGTATATGATGATTATAAGCCAAATGGAAAACTAAAAATACCAACTATTCGGCGTACAATTTATTTCTATTCGGGGTCTCTGCTGAAGAAATGCAAAAATCCAACCAGCCGTTTTCGAGTTATGCGGATACGATCACAGACCATTTCATTTTTATATATAAGATTTGCAACCAAGCCAATTCCAATGTTCAAATCTAAAAATCATATTACCTCACCCATTATCAAAAATCAAATGTTTAATCAAATGATCCAAGTTCAATATTTCATTTCAAAGTCCACATACAAATACGCAAATACATATTTACTAAGCAAATTATCCAGATTTTTTTAAAATTCTGAAAATGTAAACTATTTCAGATTCATGATCCTTCTATTTTTTTTGCAGATATTTCCAGCATTGCAATCCAAAACCAATAGAATTTGATCTAGCAGTCCATATCCAACAGAACTTGATGGTCTTCCAATGGGAAAATCAAAAACAAGATCGGTGGTTCGCCAAACATACTATGCCCTTCAAGATCAAGCCAATAAGTCCGGTACTCTCACACAACACCTTCGAAATTCAAGTTTGAATAGTTTGAGTAGTCTGCTGATCCGCATTAACGTTGCTTTGACGCGAACAATCCGCCCCTCTTTTACACAACTTTTACCATCAGAAGCTGCAACAATCCGATACTCTTCCAGAGCACCTTCGACAACACAAGCAGTTAACCGATGAGAAAACAAATCATTTATTCCGAAAAAAAATCATGTTTAGTCGAAACCGATAAGAACAACAAATCATTCCACCTGGCACCTTCGATATTACAAGTGGAAACCGATGAGAAAACGAATCATTTGCTTCGGCGCTACTCCAGAATTCTTTCGACATTTTAACTCGTTTAAGTCAAACCAATGAGAAAACAAACGACGACTTCCAGAGCGTATTCGACATCACAAGTCGAAACCGATGTGCAAATCATTTAATTCGACGCTCTTCCAGTGCGCCTTCGACACTACAAGTCAAAACCGATGAGCAAATTTATCAATCCGACGCTCTTCCATAGCATCTTCGACATCACAAGTCGAAATCGATGTGCAAATCATTTAATCCGACGCTTTTCCAGAGCGTCTTCGACACTACTAGTAGAAACCGATGAGCAGATTTATCAATCCGACGCTCTTCCATAACGTCTTCGACATCACAAGTCGAAACCGATGTGCAAATCATTCAATCCGACGCTTTTACAGAGCGTCTTCGACATCACAAGTCGAAACCGGTGTGAACATTTATCAATCTGACGCTCTTCCAGAGCGTCTTCGACATCACAAGTCGAAACCGATGTGCAAATCATTCAATCCGACGCTTTTACAGAGCGTCTTCGACATCACAAGTCAAAACCGATGTGCAAATCATTTAATTCAACGCTCTTCCAGTGCGCCTTCGACACTACAAGTCTTCCAGAGCGTCTTCGACATCACAAGTCGAAATCGATGTGCAAATCATTTAATCCGACGCTCTTCCAGAGCGTCTTCGACACTACTAGTCGAAACCGATGAGCAGATTTATCAATCCGACGATCTTTCATAGCGTCTGCGACATCACAAGTCGAAACCAATGTGCAAATAATTTAATCCGACGCTCTTCCAGAGAAATCGATATGCAAATCATTAAATTCGACGCTCTTCCAGAGCGTCTTCGACCCTACTAGTCGAAACCGATGAGCAAATTTATCAATCCGACGCTCTTCCAGAGCGTCTTCGACATCACAAGCTGAAACCAATGTGCAAATCATTTAATCCGACGCTCTTCCAGAGCGTCTTCGACAACACAAGTCGAAATCGATGTGCAAATCATACAATCCGACGCTCTTCCAGAGCGTCTTCGACACTACTAGTCGAAACCGATGAGCAGATTTATCAATCCGATGCACTTTCATAGCGTCTTTGACATCACAAGTCGAAACCAATGTGCAAATAATTTAATCCGACGCTCTTCCAGAGAAATTGATGTGCAAATCATTTAATCCGACGCTCTTCCAGAGCGTCTTCGACACTACAAGTCAAAACCGATTAGCAAATTTATCAATCCGATGCTCTTCCATACACGTAAAAAAAATTAATGAGTATAAGTATTTTCGAATGGTTTTTTGCCATAACATATAAGGTTATTTTTTTACGTGTAGCATCTTCGACATCACAAGTCGAAATCGATGTGCAAATCATTTAATCCGACGCTTTTGTAGAGCGTCTTCGACACTACTAGTCGAAACCGATGAGCAGATTTATCAATCCGACGCTCTTTCATAGCGTCTTCGACATCACAAGTCGAAACCAATGTGCAAATAATTTAATCCGACGCTCTTCCAGAGAAATCGATGTGCAAATCATTTAATCCGACGCTCTTCCAGAGCGTCTTCGACCTTACTAGTCGAAACCGATGAGCAAATTTATCAATCCAACGCTCTTCCAGAGCGTCTTCGACATCACAAGCTGAAACCAATGTGCAAATCATTTAATCCGACGCTCTTCCAGAGCGTCTTCGACATCACAAGTCGAAATCGATGTGCAAATCATTTAATCCGACGCTTTTTTAGAGCGTCTTCGACACTACTAGTCGAAACCGATGAGCAGATTTATCAATCCGACGCTCTTTCATAGCGTCTTCGACATCACAAGTCGAAACCAATGTGCAAATAATTTAATCCGACGCTCTTCCAGAGAAATCGATGTGCAAATCATTTAATCCGACGCTCTTCCAGAGCGTCTTCGACCCTACTAGTCGAAAACGATGAGCAAATTTATCAATCCGACGCTCTTCCAGAGCGTCTTCGACATCACAAGCTGAAACCAATGTGCAAATCATTTAATCCGACGCTCTTCCAGAGCGTCTTCGACAACACAAGTCGAAATCTATGTGCAAATCATACAATCCGACGCTCTTCCAGAGCGTCTTCGACATCACAAGTCGAAATCGATGTGCAAATCATTTAATCCGACGCTCTTCCAGAGCGTCTTCGACACTACTAGTCGAAACCGATGAGCAGATTAATCAATCCGACGCAATTTCATAGCGTCTTTGACATCACAAGTCGAAACCAATGTGCAAATAATTTAATCCGACGCTCTTCCAGAGAAATTGATGTGCAAATCATTTAATCCGACGCTCTTCCAGAGCGTCTTCGAAACTACAAGTCAAAACCGATTAGCAAATTTATCAATCCGATGCTCTTCCATACACGTAAAAAAATTAATGAGTATAAGTATTGCTGATTTCACCAATTTGAAGAGTTATGTGTAGATTGTGATTTGCCCGCTTCTTTTTCTCACACTCACTCTCATTTCGGCTTGATCGATTTTGACGTAAACTACGTCTAAGGGGGAGACTCAGATACAGGGTGTAAAACCGAAATTTCCAAATTCGAGACCGTCACGAAATTAGGATAGATTTCAAACGCTAATAGCGTCTTTATCTTTCGATGGATTTTCGACATTTGCTTATCAATCGATTCAGAAACTCTCCAGCAATTTGCCAATCATATTGATACTATTGATTATTAACGTTAAACTATTGAAAATGTTGTTTCTTTCCAAACCGGGTGAAAAATTCAATTCCGTTCATAAATCCCCAACACGGACATCAGATTGCAGTAAGGTACGGGCCTTTTGATCCACTGCTTCGTTTTCCCTGTGTATAAAAAGCCCCGTGTTTCGCGTGCGCGCGTCATTTTCATTCTGGATGTCACGGAGAACGGACCAGGGCGTCCAGAAGCGGTCCCAGTGACAACGGCTGTCTCAGCGGATGAAATTTTTTCGGTCGGTGGTGGTGGCGGTCGTGGAAGCAGCAGCACATCATTTTCATCCGTGTCCCATCTTCGGCGGATCTGGCAATCGACGGCGTTCGTTGAGTCGAATCATCGGATGGCGGTCGCGCAGCCCAGTGGCTGCTGTTAATTAGGCACATAAGTGGCAATTAATCGGTTCTTTTCAGGACCATCATTATATTTGGGAGGAAGGTTAAGTTGAAATAATTTTCCTAAAGTGCAAGTGCAATTCTTCGGTGAAATTTTCTAGCGTAATTCGGAGTTATATGATTTTAGTGATTGAGAATGTTGATATTAGACGAACTTTCTTCATAGAACAAAGCATAATTGTTTGCATCGGTAGCGGAATCATAGCATTAGTGCCGGTCCGAGCATAGGCTGTCATCGGAAGATTGCTACAGCAATCTATTCACTAATGTGGCGTTTGCAACGATTTGGATGTTGTCGGCACAACATGAAATTTTACCGCGAGACTCTAATTTTGTATTTTTCCTGTTGATGATTGAAAAAGAAATCGGTTTCGAGATGAACTTTATTCAAAGCGCAACGCTAACGTCGGTAGTTGAATTCCGAAAGTATCGGAAGAAGACCATGCAAACAATTGATTCGCATTATGACTGAAGAAAATTGTATGGCGTCAGTATTGATGCTTGCTACAGATTTTTTGACGTAAACTACGTCTAAGGGGAAGACTCAGACACATGGTTTAAAACGGAAATTTCCAAATTCGAGACTGTCACAAAAATTAGGATAGATTTCAAACGCTAATAGCGTCTTTATCTTATTTTCGACATTTGCTTATCAATCGATTCGGAAACCCTTCAGCAATTTGCCAATTCTATTGATACTATTGATTATCATTAATGCTTAATTTTTTTTCTACAACAAATATGATTTTGAAAAAGTATCACCGGTGCGTGCTTACTCGCAATCTACATGCTGATACATTTACAGTTACATCAAACAACTGAAAACCGAAATACGCCACTCCAAAATTACGAGGTGACAATGTTAGAAAAAGACAAAAGATAGGAAAAATAACACGGTGTGTAGTGCCTCCCCGAGTCACCTTAAGAGAAGATCCTTTAATTACGTAACGCAAAAATTGGGCATTTTCAACCCCCCCTCCCCCTTATGTCACACTTTTTGTATGAAGCATCTAAAAATTATGTATGAATCGTCACACTTCGCCCAACCCCCCCTTGCCCCTTTAAGCGTTACGTAATTTGTGGACGCTCCCATGAGCCACTTTCATTGATGGTAGCCGATCGTTAGTACCTCATATCAAATATCATATCATATCATAGCATATCAAAGAATATTGTGGCCAAATTTCATAAAATTTGGTCAACAAAAACCCCCTGACAATAATAGAACAAAACCTGCCAAAGCCGTCATTCCCCCTTTTTCGGACAAGAAAATTTAATCTGAACGCTGCTAATGTTGATGACGACGACCGCGCGACCCACACCATCGCCGGGAATAAAATTTCCGGTAGGAGCTCCGCCGATGCTGAAGGTGATACCACGGTCTGCTAGTCTGCTCTCCGCGACATCTCGAACGAAATGGCTCGCGCGCGCGGAAGAGCTGATTTCTTGTAATCAATAAAGTTAAACCTGTAGCCACGCCCCTTTGGGGGGTGTGTGACGGTTACACAATATTTGCAGTCATACCGGACAACAAAGAGGCGGGACTAATGAGCCATCTTTATTGATTATAAGAAAACTGCTATCCCGCGCTCGCGTGGCATTTCAGCACCTAAAAACTCATGGATGAGTTGAGTCATCGTATGTTTTCTGTATGTATGTAGAATCACGAGCGCGCGTCAAACGGAAAAGCTGCAAAAATGTATTCGCATGGATGGCTATCTACTAAAATATTGCGCATAAGCCCCAAAATTTTATTCCCACCTTTGGGTTTCCGCGCCGAGAACTCAGCGCCAAACTCGGCGACAAGGAGATAGTGGTCAAGTTGGTACTCCTGATTTTTTGACAACTGATGTCGATTGGTTGTGTGAGTGCACCGGTGTCAAAACTCAAAAAATAGAGCTTTTAGCTGAAAATTTGATTGTCAAATGGACATTTTGACAGCAATATAGATGTATGAGTGAATAAAATGTGCAAATGCTCTATCGCGGAAGCAGTCGCTGAAAACAAGTGTCAATGGTTTCAGTGACGAAACGAAAAGTTTCAATGCAAAAAGCAATAATGTCTTTCTCTGAATCGTGATCTCGTGATTCTACTACCGACGGAAAACAATCTGCCATCACCAAGCAATTAAGTTTTACTTTGATCAAAATTCATCTCGCCTCAAGTTGTGACTTAAGAGCTACTTTCATTGATGGTAGCCAATCGTTAGTAGGGGAAATAACGGATTTGGCAGGTTTTGTTCTATTATTGTCAGGGGGTTTTCTGTAACTAATTATGCTCAAATTTGGCCTAAACATTCTTTGCATATCAAAGAAAATTGTGGTCAAATTTCATAAAATTTGGCCAACAAAAACCCCATGACAATAGAACAAAACCTGCGAAAGCCGTCATTCCCCCTACTTCATAGAAGAAAATTTAATCTGAGCGCTGCTAATGTTAATGACGACGACCGCGCGACCCACACCATCGCCGGGAATAAAATTTCCGGTAGCAGCTCCGCCGATGCCGAAGGTGGTGCCACGGTCTGCTCTTCG
Organism: Armigeres subalbatus; assembly: GCF_024139115.2. Classification (NCBI taxonomy): domain Eukaryota; kingdom Metazoa; phylum Arthropoda; class Insecta; order Diptera; family Culicidae; genus Armigeres; species Armigeres subalbatus. The sequence continues at coordinate 295,147,976 of NC_085139.1, forward strand.
CAACATCTCGAACGAAATGGCTCGCGCGCGCGGAAGAGCTGCTTTCTTGTAATCAATAAAGTTGAACCTGTAGCCATGCCCCTTTAGTGAGTGTGTGACGGTTACACAATATTTGCAGTCATACCGGACAACAAATAGGCGGAACTAATGAGACATCTTTATTGATTATAAAAAATACTGCTCTTCCGTGCGCGAGTGGCCCATTCCAGTTCGAGACAGCAGCACGTACGGACGTGTTTTTTGTTCGCGCATTTTGACGTTAACTACGTCTGAAAGGAAGCCTCGGATACAGGGTGCAAAATGAAAATTTCCAAATTGGGGACCGTCACGAAATCATGTAAGATTTCAAACGGTAATGGCGACTTTATCTTTCGACGGATTTTCGAGATTTTATTATTAAAAGATTCGGAAACTTTCCACCAATTTGCTAATTGTATTAAAACTATTCATTATCAACGGCAAACTATTGAAAAGGCTATTTCTTTCCAAATCGGGTGAAAAATTCAGAAATAATCAATCCCGCTCATAAATCCCCAACACGGACATCAGATTGCAGTAAGGTACCAGCCTTTTGATCCACTGCTTCGTTTTTCCTGTGTATAAAAAGCCCCGTGTTTCGCGTGCGCGCGTCATTTTCATTCTGGATTTCATGGAAAGCGGGCCAAGGCGTCCAGAAGCGGTCCCAGCGACAACGGCTGTGGTGGTGCGGATTAAATTTTTTGTTCGATAGTTGTGGCGGTCGTGGCAACAGCAGTACGTCTTTACATCCGTGTTACAAGCAGCATTTTTGGATCTGGCAATTAACGGCGTGCGTAGAGCCGAATCATCAGATGGCTGTCGCGCAGTCCAGTAGTTGTTGTTGGTGAGGCACATAGTTGGGAATGAATCGGATCTTTTCAGAACCACCATTATGTTTAGGAGGAAGGTTAAGTTGAAATAATTTGTCTATAGTGCAACCGCTAGGAACTAGAAAATTTTTCAGTGAAATATTCTAGCGTGATTCTGAGCTCAATTATATGATGTTTGTCTAGCACTTAACTACTCTTCTTGCTGTGGATTTAATTTTAAACAATGATTCAGTGATTGATAAGTGATTGAGAAAGTTGATATAGAACAAACTTTTTTCATAGAACAAAGCATAAATGGTTGGTATCGGTAGCGGAATCATAGCATTACAGCCGGTCCGAGCGCGCGTCAGAAGGAGAAGCTGCAAATATGTATTCGCATGGATGGAAATAAAACCTTAAACAAGTAGCAGGCTACCTACTAGAATTATAATCTTGAGGGGAAATTTCACTTGACTGTTACTGCTATCCACGCGATTAATTTTTGGCAGCGTCTTTTTATTACGCGCGCTTGTGATTCTGCTACCGATGGAAAACAATCTGCCATCACCAAGCAATTAAGTTTTACTTTGAACAAAATTCATCTCGCCTGAAGTTGTGACTTAAGAGCTACTTTCTCTGATGGTAGCCAATCATTAGTACTTCATACAAGAAAATTTAATCTGAGCGCGAACGACCGCATGAACCACACCATCGATGAGAATGAAATTTCCGGTAGCAGCTCCGCCGAAGCCGATGGTGCGACTACGATCTGCTTTTCGCGACATCTCGAACGAAATGGCTCGCGTGCGCGGAAGAGCTGCTTTCTTGTAATCAATAAAGTTAAACCTGTAGTCACGCCCCTTTAGTAAGTGTGTGACGGGTACACAATATTTACAGTCATACCGAACAACAAAGAGGCGGGACTAATGGGCCATCTTTATTGATTACTAGCTTTATGTACCCGGCCTTGCTCGGAATTGCCAGTTTGGTTTGCAGTTTTTTTTTTACAATCGGAAAATGATAAAGCCAATTGGTCAACAGGGTAATTGTGTTTACTTATTCATACTTTATCATTTGATTAAAAGAAGGCTTTTGGAAACATTGACTGATTTTGAAAAAGGGATCGTGAGTTTAAAAGATCTTATTCCGGGCAAACGTCTATTTCTAAAGAAGGAAAAACATTCATCGATGCCATTTTCCGGGCAACGCATATTTTTAAAGAAGGGATCACACGCCCATTGCCTTATTCCGGGCAAATGCCTACTTTTAAAGAAGCAATCACATCCACCATTCAGAAGGAAACACATTAATCATTGCTTTTCACTGGGCACACAATTATTCCGATGAACAAAAATAACCAATCCCAATACCCCCCCCCTCCCATCCCATTCCAAAAGTTCCTTCCAGCCTCTCTATAATAGTTTCCTTTGGGTAGGGATTACGTGGGTTCCGTGTTTGGTTTGAATTGACCTATGCGATAAAAAGGTGTAGTAAACTGTTCGTTTAATGAATATATCCTCTCTCTCATTTAGCTATGGCACTCCTACCCAGTCTGATATAGTCTCCCTTAGACAGATAATATGGGTTCAAAATTTGGTGGACATCGATAAATGGGTTCAGAAGTCATGCTGAATTGATCGATAACTAAACAATACCCCTCTCCCACACCCTCTCCCTTTTAAAATTACTTAACCACATCCACTAAAATCGCTTCCATAGGACAGACGATACTTGATACAAATTTGGTTCAAATCGGTCATGAGGCTCAGGATTTACATTGAGTTGATCGATTGCTAATCAATACCCCTCCCCCCATACCCTCCCCTCTTTTGTAAAAAGCATCCCTAATCTCCTATCGTCGTCTCCTTATGACAAAGAATTTGTGTTCCAAATTTGTTTGAAATCGGTCAAGGGGTTCAGAATTTACATTGAATTGATCCATAACTAAGCAATACCCCTCCCCCCACACCCTCCCTCTTTTCCAAAGAGCATGCTTAACCCCTTATTGTCCCCTTCTTAAGATAAGGAATTTGTGTTCCAAATTTGGTCGAAATCGGCCAAGGGGTTGAGAATTTACACTGCGTTGACCGATAATTAAGCGATACCCTCCCCCCATACCCCACCCCCTTCCAAAGAGCATGCTTAACCCCCTATCGTCCCCTTTTTAAGATAAGGAAGTTTCGTTCCAAATTTGGTCGAAATCGGCCAAGGGGTTCAGAATTTAAACTGCGTTGATTGATAACTAAGCAATACCCCTCCCCCCATACCCTCCCCCATTTCCAAAGAGCATGCTGAACCCCCTTCGTCCTCTTCTTAAGATAAGGAATTTGTGTTCCAAATTTGGTCGAAATCGGCCAAGGGGCTCAGAATTTACACTGCGTAGATCGATAATTAAGATATACCCCTCCCCCCATACCCTCCCCCTTTTCAAAAAAGCAAGCTCAACCCCCCTATCATCCCCTTCCTAAGATAAAGAATTTGTGTTCCAAATTTGGTTGAAATCGGCCAAGGGGTTCAGAATTTACACTGAGTTGACCGATATCTAAGCAATAACCCTCCCCCCACACCCTCCCCCTTTTCCAAAGAGCATTCCTAACCCCCCTATCGTCGTCTCCTTAAGATAAAGAATGTGTGTTCCAAATTTGGTTAAAATCGGTAAATGGGTTCAGAAGTTATGCTGGAACATACATACAAACATACATACAAACATACAAACATTGAGTTTTATATATATATATAAGAAAGAAGAAGAAGATAGAAAATAGATAGATAGATAGATAGATAGATAGATAGATAGATAGATAGATAGATAGATAGATAGATAGATAGATAGATAGATAGATAGATAGATAGATAGATAGATAGATAAGAAAACTGCTTTCCCCCGCGCGCGTGGCATTTCATTTGAAATATCGCGGAGAGCGGTCCCAGCATCTGTTGTGATAATCGATTAATTTTTAATCGATTACTTTCCAACGATTAATCGATTCAATAATCGACAGAAATCGAGAGTAATCGATCAATCGGGATTTTACGACAACTATTAGATTTCGATTACTTCAATTAATCGATTCATCGTTATGATAATCGATTATCTTTGATTCGATTACTACTCAACGATGAATCGATTCAATAATCGTCAAGAATCGAGAGTAATCGATTAGTTACTAATCGATTAATCGAGATTTTACGACATCTCTAATTCTATACAAAGGAAGATTGAGGCGAGGCGAACTTTTTTCAAAGTGCAAATTAACCGCTTGGAGACGCCATAAAGTTGCCTGGCGTCCGTAGCAGAATCACGAGCGCGCGTCGGAGGGAGATGCTACAAATATGTATTCGCATGGATGATTCTTATTTGGTTTTGTTATTCCAGCCTATGGCGTGGGTCGTGTGGTCGTTAGTGATTCGAAATATGTATTATTGGGAATTTATCGATTCTTCTCATGGACACCATTTTAAACATAGGAAAATTGAGGCGAGATGAATTTGTTCAAAGTACGACGTCGTAGCAGAATTACGTTGCCGTTCGTAGCAGAATAACGAGCGCGTATTGTAGAGAGCTGCTGCAAATATGTATTCTTGTACTGGCACTAGATTCTTCATTTCACCAAACTGTTTTACGTAGTTTACGTCGGGCGGTCGTGTCTTGTACACAACCCTTATGATTTTTGTTACTGAAATTTACCCAATTATAACCCATTACTCGTTAGTCACATGTAATCGTGTACACTAAATCGATTCCCGCCATGATTTGACGTCTATTTGTTTTCAGATTGGGCACTCACACTCAAATATTATGCACGGAAAATCAAACTTTTTTGAGTGTATTGAGTGTAAGAAAAAGATGACTGTGAGAAAAAAAATCTCGCAGAACTCTTATAAAGTGGAAAAAGCGCAATATTTTCGAATGGTTTTTTGCCATAACATATAAGGTTATTTTTTTACGTGTAGCATCTTCGACATCACAAGTCGAAATCGATGTGCAAATCATTTAATCCGACGCTTTTGTAGAGCGTCTTCGACACTACTAGTCGAAACCGATGAGCAGATTTATCAATCCGACGCTCTTTCATAGCGTCTTCGACATCACAACACAGAGAACAGACGTTGAAGCTGCACTCGCCATGTTGTGATAACTTTTTACTGTTCATTGTGAAATAACTTTGGAATGTCGCCGTTATCCCCTGCATAATCAGCGCTAGCGTCATCAAAAAATGCCACCGTGCGCTAGTGTCGTTATGCATGCAGGAGCATACCAGCGCCATCGTGTTGTCAAAATGAGATTGTGAGTTGCAATGTCGACGTCGATGGCGTTGCGGTTCGGTGTGTTTGTTTACACATGTTTTGTAATAAATTTTGTTGGAGCCTCCATGTCTGTTCTCTGTGATCACAAGTCGAAACCAATGTGCAAATAATTTAATCCGACGCTCTTCCAGAGAAATCGATGTGCAAATCATTTAATCCGACGCTCTTCCAGAGCCTCTTCGACCCTACTAGTCGAAACCGATGAGCAAATTTATCAATCCGACGCTCTTCCAGAGCGTCTTCGACATCACAAGCTGAAACCAATGTGCAAATCATTTATTCCGACGCTCTTCCAGAGCGTCTTCGACAACACAAGTCGAAACCGATGTGCAAATCATACAATCCGACGCTCTTCCAGAGCGTCTTCGACACTACTAGTCGAAACCGATGAGCAGATTTATCAATCCGACGCTTTTCCATAGCGTCTTCGACATCACAAGTCGAAACCAATATGCAAATAATTTAATCCGACGCTCTCCCAGAGAAATTGATGTGCAAATCATTTAATCCGACGTTCTTCCAGAGCGTCTTCTACACTACTAGTCGAAACCGATGAGCAAATTTATCAATCCGACGCTCTTCCAGAGCGTCTTCGACATTACAAGTCGAAACCGATGAAAAAATGCTCCAATCACGCCCACAGGATACTTACAAAACAATTATTTCCAACTAGGAACAACCTCCTGGCAGGATCGCCAAATGTGCGGCCTAGTTCTGCCGAACGAGCTATCACCGGGTGTGCTGTCCAACTGCGCGTGCGACTCCGTTCGTTGTCCCACGAGGAAAAGAGCCAAAGTCATGCCCTGCTATTTATTAGTTAGTGTTGGCAACCAAACCGTTATACTAGAGGCCTGAATAAGAGAAACGCGGATAGAAAATATGACTCTGCCAACACTGCATTCATTCTTCTTCATCAAAGAACAACACACGAAAAGGAAGAAATGGTTTATGTAGATAAAATCTCACAATCCGCTATTTAATGTGTCCACATCACTAAACAATAGAATCCAATAAACAATGCATTTTCATTTCATAATCTATAAATAACTTGAATATATTATTGCAAACTCATGTAAAATTTGTTTATTTAAAAATGGTATAAAATCGAATTTAGTCGTTTTCAGTATTTGAGCCAACATTTTGGCTGCTTGACAGGTCTCCTGCTCGATTGGCTGCTGTTTTTGACGGTTCGATTGGCGGCACATACCTATCCGCGTTTCTCTTATTCAGGCCTCTACACGGTTACTGGCTAGAACCCATTAATGGGTAAAAAAGTATACATTTTTTGATAGTACATGGATCTGTCAAAAAGCGGGTATTATTTTAAATGGATAAATGGGTAAAAAAATATTCATGCTGAGAATTTATTTGAACCGAGATTTGAAGTTCAAAAATGTGCGTTTTTTTACCCATTAATGGGTGAAAAAATAGTTGAATAAAATATTCTTGATTTCTAGTCGGGTGAAATGTTTCGTTTGTTTTGGCCGAGGTTTTGGCAATTAAAACGTTTCGCAGGAGAAAAACGAGGTGGAAAATTAAAATGATCGAAAACACGTAGCCGTAAGTAGATATCCTATATAAATGTAAATGCATATTTAACAATATTACCGAATTTTCTTAATTTGTTGTATGACTAGCGGATTCCCATATAAATTCTTGCCATGCCAAACTGGATAAGGAACACCACTCTAAATGCAAGACGGCTGTCAGAACCGGGCCATCATTCCAATTTCCAGGGCGAGATCAGCGTTTATCGTTACTGTCAGCAGTGGATCGTGACTATCAGCATCCAAAGCACGGCCATGGCAGATGACGCGGTGGGATATGAATATTTTCTTTGTTTCATCATGAGATATATTGCATAATTGTGCTTTGTGAATAAACATATTTTGCGATGTTCGTTATTTACTTAAAAATGCCTTTTAAACACAATCTGCAGCTGTGAATAAAGCTAATAAATCCATTGCTGAAAAATGGGTATTTATTTACCCATTTTGCGGTAAATCTGCTATTGTTTGGTGGGTAAAATAGTACCCATCTTCTGACATAAATATCGATTACCCATTAATGGGTAAAACGGGTTTACTCATTAAATGAGTAGTGGCGGTTTTGGGGAAAATGGGTACCATAGTACCCATTAATGGGTTTTAGCCAGTAACCGTGTACGTTATACGATATTTGCATATCTGTCATCAATGCACTCTAAAAGTGGATTGCCAACTCCTAATATATCATACCCTCACAAACTCTTGCTGGTTATTTTGCGCATATACTATAGCGCCTGGATGTGACAGCGGCGGGTAGAAAATCAGCCACTGCCAATAATTCATTTTATCGGAAGCTTCGCCGGAGACTAAGTCCTGGAGAAAAAGCTCTGTGAACTGTCAACCTTACGTCATCATGTACTGATGTTCTGTATAGAACGCGACCAGTAAAAACGTAAGTATCCAGTTTTCCGCGAGCGGTAATGACCGCCAGCTTGCCTGCGGGCTCTGATTTGACATTTCTGCATTTTGATCAATGTGGTATATATAAGAAAGCTTGAATTCACTTAATCAGCACCTTCTTATATGCTACATTGGTCAGAATGCTCGGAGCGGTGGGTGCAGTTGACCTACAGAAATGTCAAATCAGAGACTAACCTGCAGGCAAGCTGGCGGCCATTACCGCTCGCGGAAAACTGGATAGAATTTTACCATGATTAATCATTGGCTCCACCTTAATATCAGTGGCTCACATCTCCTACTTCGATGATGATTTATTCTAGGAATGGGCGATACCGATACGATATATCGGGAATCGATATTTTCGCTCCGATTAATCGATATTTCGTATCGATTTTTTTAAGTTCGATATTTGACTGTATCGATTTTTTCTAGCGGATATCGGATTTCGATTTTTTGAATTCCAAAAATATAGCACATTAGGCACAATCTGTTAAAAACTGCGAAACAGCGAAACTTTGATGTGCGATTCGATGACCTGAAATGAAAAATCTAAACTAACCCTGTTTTTTTTTTTTTTTTGCTCTTGCTTTTAATTTTTCGGGCGTATCGATATATCGGAATATCGATGTTTCAACGCCGATATTTTTCGGCATCGATTTTTCGACAATAAAAACATCGATTCGGCAGTATCGATATTTTTCCGAAAAACGCCCATTCCTAATTTATTCATACGCCATTTCTTTAACTTGGCTTTGAATTCAAAACAAAAGTGGGTGCAGGAGGTGGGTAAAAAACATGCGCTCTTTGTCATCAGCATAAATAATATTTGCGTTGGTGCGTTTTGTGATGCAACATATCCTGCCAGTCAAGTTTCTGAATCCAATGTGCACTTGTTATTAGTGAACTGCCTGCAAATCTGTGTCATGTTGAGCGTTGTGTTTCGTAAGTTGCCACGATCGTTTTCCTCCATATCAACCAGAACACTCACTTCATCGGTAAAACCGGCCTCCACCCCCGGAACCAGTACCGACGAAATCAGTACCGATTTGGATGTGACTCGCCTGAACCGTCCATCCAAGGTTCCTCAGAAACCTTACATCTCTGAGATCGATAAACGCCAGCGGGCGAACCAGCCGTCCCGAATTACCGTGGACGAACAGACGGTACAGCTGCTGGAACGGCTGTCGCTGGTCGATTTGGACAGCAAGGAGGCGCATCGAACACTGGAGGATTCAATAGAGTTCGCGTCGCGTATTTTGACGATTGATACGGAGGGAGTGGAGCCATTGTACACTGTCTTGGAGGATCAAAAGCTTGCCTTGCGGGAGGACGTCGTTACGGACGGGAACATCCAGGAAGATGTATTGAAAAACGCACGGCTTACCGAGGAAGAATACTTTGTGGCTCCACCCGGAAATATTCCCTTGGAGCAGGATTCCAGTGGGAAACATAAGGTGTAATGGGGTTGGTTGGGGTTGGATTCCGACACCTGTTGGAATCTTGTAGGGTTAGTAAATTTCTAGAGTTAGATTTGAGGGGAGGGCTTAAGCTGACGCCAATCGGAAGAATGCTGAGGAATAATCTGAAAGATGAATTTCGCCGTGGGGAAGCTGGAATGGCTGTTTATGAGGGAAGCAATGGGATTTCTTTGGGGGAGAACCTTCGGTTTGCAAGGGAAACATTTGCGATCGATCTTCCGTTTGGAATTGCCGTCGAGGAAACGTTTGTGAACAAATCGATTAGACTTAACGAGAATCATGAATTTCATTTGGAGAATGGGTCGTGGCTCACGTGTTCGTATTTTGTGAATCCATCGATGAGCACTGAATTCATGTACAAGATTCAACGGCAGCGGAAGATTTGGTGGATGCGATATGCTTGCGATCCCGGACGGTACTTGATATCCGATGTTCGTCAGAGTGCGGACAGTAAAGTGCAATCGGTGGCCATCAAAGCTCGTTTTGCAGACGAAGAAGTGGCCTTGGAACAGTTGGAATTGGTGCCGGGCGATGTCATGCGAGATCTCATGGAAGACTTTCAGGTGAAAGTCGGCAAATCTAGCAGGAAGATCACACCCAATGTGCTGCAGATAAGGCAATGCGCCGAACTGGCTACGTTGGAGGTGATTTTAGATGCTTTCGAGAGCTCTGGAAGTAGCAGTGTGAGGATTCATCGCAAGCTGGCCCCATACAAGTGTGGGGTCGTGTGCATTTCCGATGGTGAGTATGGATTTTATTCGTCTATCCACAATGTTATTTCTTGTTTTAGCTGAAATATTCAAACAAATCGATTTACAAAAACTATTCTTTGAACAGATTCAGAACAGCTCAACGAGCTGCAGGATTTGGCTAAACATCTGTGCAACGTTCTGAGAAAATCAAACATCACCATCCTGGACTGCTCTACCAAAGCTGGAAACAGCAAGCAGTCTCTAAATAAGCAACTTCGACATCTAGATTCCATTGCAGTTCCTTACTGCTTGCTTCTACAAGACCAAAGTCTACAAAACGGACTCTTTCAGCTACGCTCCCGGGACACCACCCTCAGCGAAACGATTCATATTTCCGACTTGCCGAACTATTTATTAAAAATTATAACAAGTTAGCTTAAATTCTACTGACTCCCGAATGGACTAAAAGAAATCGCACAAATACTGCCTCACGTTGAAGCCGACCATCCGTCCGATATGCGTGATGAAGTCCATCCCGACGAGGCACTGCAGTCGCGCGCTTCCGTCCATAATACTTCCCTCGCCCGAAGCAAACACCAGAAACTTGAGATGAATCAGCGTCGATATTTGCGCCAACAAGTTGCAGTTCAAACCGGCCTTCTCGTCTAGAATGGCGTAGAAGATGGCCAGCAGTCGGTCGATGGTAAACGACTTCGGTCCCATCTGGGTCGCCATTTTCTCTGTAACTTTTGCCTTAGCGTTGACCGACTGCATACGCTTTTTCTGCTTGCCATGATACTTCATAAATAGCCGTTTGTCCTCTTTGGCGGCGTTGTGACTTGCCAGATAAGCGGCTATCAACAGGTACTTTGCGTAGAATGGAAGTTCCAGGTTTTGTGCCAGACGTTTCATGGTGTGCATCTGCTCTAGCGATTCCGACGAGTCCTGCGTGGGACGAAGCATTTCCTGGTTGACGCTTCCCATTCGCATATAGATCGTGCTTAAGGCCAACTTCAACGTTTTTGCGATGTGTCTCCACAGTTTCATCGCATCGTCCGAAGCGATTGTCCCGTCTAGAACCGGTTCACAGTACTTCTGGAAACACTCGAACGAAACAAGCTGCAATTCTTTGAGGTCTCGACAAACTTTGAAGAACATATTCAGAAAAATATTCAGATAATTCTCGTAGAAACCGTTTGGCAATTCCATCAGAGCTTTGACTCGTTTCTGAACTTCATCCTCGGATAAGGCATGTTTCGTTGAACTGAAATTATGCATATGCATCTGAGACTTATAAAAAATATCTCACACTTACCCATCAGCCGTCAGTTCCAAATTGCTGCGCAGTTCGTCCCGCACCGTATCAAACCCCTCCATCATTATAAACGCGATTTCCTTCTTACTGTACTCCGCGACAAACACCTTTATGACCGGCGACAATCCCGTCCGGATGAAGTACTTCTCGAATGGCAAATCCGACACCAGAATTACCGAAATGTTCAGGCCGCTTACTTCTGGCAACCGCAACAACATCGGCAATACATTGTGGTCCATGTCTCTTACCCTCTCGGCGTTTTCTACCACGATCAAGTAGGACAACTCGTTATGCATGTGTTGCAAGTGAGCAACAAAGTCCCGCATGCAATCCACACTGGCCACCGAGGCATACCCGTGTTCCGCAGTTGGTGTGTGGTCTGCTAGCCGGTTCAGGATCGTCTCGAAGAAAATCTTGTTCGTGTAGCATTCGATGGCGTTTAGGAAAGCGCACTTGGTACCGGTTATGTAGCGTACGAATTCCTGCAGGATCGCGGTTTTACCGGTGGAAGTGTGCCCATACAGGTAAACTGCCGGTGGAAAAATATCGTCTTCGCCGTAGAAGCGAAATAGCTGGCGTATGAGATTTTCGCGACACGGAAAACGGGCGCTAATTTGATGCACCACTTCTTCCATATCAAATGCAGCATAAACTACTGATTGTTTGATATGCTTTTGTTTATGTTTTTCCCGCCATGATCAGATCATGCCGCTAGAATAAGAATGTGTGTACCACTGGAACTAAACATGATCCACATTCATAGAGATGTTAACAGACATTAGGATTTTCTAGGGATCGTATAATCAGAGATATGCGAAAGCAAATAACCATGCACGTAAAAAAATTACCTTCCCGGATAAAAAATGCAATAGAGTTGCAATAAAATATTATAAAAATATAATACATTTTATTGATAAGCATTAAATTCTATTGTTTTTATATCATATCAATTAAAGTGCCATATTGATATTCCAATAGACGTACAATAAATTCTATTGCGAGTGAAATGTCAGCAATAGAATTACAATAAATTCAATTGTAATGGCCAAAATTTGTACGAGAAAAAATCGATTTTTTATTGTAAACATACATAACAACCCCTATTTTCTTTTGTAAAGCTGCCATTTACAATAGGCTTTATGGATGAAAACAATAGTGTTCAATGTTATTTTATTGTGAGCAACAATAGAGCTTAATGTAAGTACTATTAATTTCAACGTACTGTCACAATAATTTCTATTGTAATTCTTTTTAAATTTTTTATTAGGATTACCCGGCCAACCATTCGTCAAACTCCTTCAAAGTTATTTATCTAAAATTAAATGATTTTATCGGTATTTCTTTACACAGCTTTCCACTAAATTGATATAAATAAACAAAAATGATATAAATCTTAATGAATCGTTATCACAGTTATCAACTCCGCTAGCAATGATGGTTCTCCGTAGTTGCATGTCCGAAAGATTGTGAAACTATTGAGAACTTGAGCTATAGGTCCTAAGCCCTGGTAAAGGAGGAAGGTTGCGATGGCTGTTATTCATGGCCATCGTGTAAAGCAAAAATGGATAAACCTCAATGCCAAGGTGTCATGCGACCCGTGCCGAGGGCTGAATGGTTGAGGGGGTTCTAAACATGCTCAATCGCGAACGGAGCCTGGGGTGCACCAGGACGAACACCCCAGTAAGCAGCCCTTACTGCACTACGGCGGGGCACTGGTGCAGCGGACATTTATTCCCCTAGCTACTCGTGGAACCAAAAATGAGTACAAATTTTACAAACAACCCTCAAGGTGACGACTGCCTCTCTCAGTCGTGTGAGAGCGAAGTGGAGAATACTCTGAGTCAGCTTGGCCTTACCGAAGACCAGCTACTCAGTAGTTCGCAGGAGAAGATGGAAATATCCTGCCCCTCAACGCCTATCTCCCGGAGCAGCACATGTTTCGACAAAGCTGATCCAGATCTACAACCCCCCCCATCGACCGACTCCAACCTGCTGGACATGGAAGATAACGAAGATGATGGTATAAGGATCGTCATCAACCCCCAAAAATCTTTAGCAAGTAGCAAAGGATCCGAAGATAACAAGGGTTCTACGGAAGCCAAGGGTGCTTCGAGCAAGAAAATCCCCACACTCACACGCTCGCAGAGGAAGCAGCTTAGAACTCTCCGGGAGAAGGGAAAAGACTGGAATGAGGCCTTGTCCATAATCCTGAATAAGGAGAGCGAGCCCACTTCCTCAAAACGCTCGAGAAACGACCTAGACAAATCCGCCACAGAGGACCCCAAACAAAAAAGGGTGAAGCACCATCTGGATCCGAGAGAGCGCGCCCAACAGTCCTCAAACCGCGCGCCTCAGAAAAACGTGTCTGGACAACAAAACCCACCCATGAGGAAAACAGCTGGTATCAGCTACAGTGATATGGCCAAAAGCGTGAAGGTCGGGATAATACCCAAGGACTTTCCCACCGTCCAACTCACTACAGCCCAGCTAGACCTTGTACAAGAAGCACTCCTGCTCAGAGTAGTTCAACAGCGAAACGAGCCAATAAAACCCAAATTCAACAACCTCTTCTACAAGTCCGGTTACATGGTTCTAATCTGTAAGGATCAAGAGACTGCTGAGTGGTTAAAGAGAATATCCCTGTGGAGAATAAAGTGAGTCGGAAAAAAACATTCGTATTTTTAGTTACTTTGGATTCACGATAAAAATAATGAAATAAACTAAACTATTTTAAAATGACAATAATAAAAAATAATGATAAAGTATTTGAAATTCAATCGTAGTAGGCATTTGAAATGCCAGCACACTTAGAAGCTAATGAGAAGAAATTTGAAATTCAATCTCAGTAGGCTGACAGGGAATTCTAGATTGTTCGAATGAAAATAAACGGTGATCATTCAGTGTTCATTTCTTGGAGCGTAAGCACGCTTTCCAATTTTCGGAGTTGAAGACAAATTTTCCGCTGATTTCAGAGCGAGGATTTGTAAGGCTACGACAATGACGCGGTCGTTGCTCCCTCCTAGGTAAGAAACTAGACTAGATGGATATGCGAAAAAATGGCAAAAAAGTAAGGTAAGCCATAATACATGAGGCAAAAGAAAATGATAAGCCTCAGAGAATCAAAATGGCAAAAAAAATAGATAAGCCATAAATTTGACCAGCAGAAGAAAATGGTAAGCCTCAAACAAGAAACGAAATGGCAAAAAATGAAGATAAGCCATAATAGGCAAAAGAGAAAGATAAGCCTCAGATGGAAAGACAAAATGGCAAAAAATAATGGTAAGCCATAGAGAAAAATCAAAATCGCATGACAATTTGGCAAAAAAGGAAAGGTAAGCCAAATCACTTCCTCGGTAAAACACCATGAGAAGTAATTCGAGATTTAGGCAATGCTGTGGAATTATCGAATTTGCAAAAACAAGTGGTATGATTCTACAACTTACACGGTGGCGAATGTTAACGATCAACTTAAATTGTATTCTCATTGCATCTGTTAGGAAAGTTGAATTTTTTTCATGATGAAGGTACAACTATATTAGAACTCGACCACTAGGCAAGCAAGAGTATAAGTAATTACCCGTATGGTAAGATGTCACGATTTGGGATATTGCCATCTTGTGCAAAGATGTATGGGTGGGAAAACCATTATGATGGAAGCCAGTTAAGTTTGGAATTCAACCACTATACAGCGCTAATGCATAAGAAATTACCTGTTATGTTGGATAACTCGTAATTAGGGAGATTTAGGAAGTTGCCGTGTCCTAGTGTAAGATGTCAAAACCATTTCGATAAAGACCAGTTTAGTTTAGATATCAACCAGTGGGTGGTACTAGTGTACAACGAATTACATATTAGGTTGGATATATCGTTATCAGGAAATATAAGGAAGCATACGTCTGCTACAAAGTTGCTATGCAGCGCTCGTGCTTAAAACATTACCTTAGACATCTTGAAATCTGAATGAATTTCTGTTTTCTACAAAGTTGTTTGAGAAGTAAAAAGCATTGTTATGGAATTCAGTTTAGTTCAGAGTTGAACCGGTAAGGCGGTCATTGTGTTTAAGGAATTACCTGTTGGGTAAGATATTTCATCAATTTCAAGATATTGAAAAATGGATTAAGAGATTGAATTGGATTCCAATTAGATTTGGATTGGATTGGATTTGGATTTAGAACGGATTTGGATTGGATTTGGATCGTATTTGGATTGGATTCAAATCGGATTTCGATTGGATATGGATTGATTTTGGATCGGATTTGGATTGGATTTGGATTGGTTTTGGATTGGATTCCAATTAGATTTCGATTGGATTTGAATCGGATTTGGATTGGATTTAGATTGGTTTTGGATTAGATTCCAATTAGATTTGGATTGGATTTGGATCAGATTTGTATCGGCTTTGGATTGGATTGAAATTGGATTGGATTTGGATTGGATATGGATTGGATTTGCATCGGATTTGGAGTGGATTTGGATTGGCTTTGGATTGGATTCCAATTAAATTTGGATTGGATTAGGATCGGATTTGGATTGGATTTGGACATGGACAAGGGTTTTACCCACAATTCCCCTATGAATATCATTCTATTACTGAGGGATTACCTGTAAAATTATTTGATAGACCTGTTCTGCCGCTAACCGCAAGTCGAGCACATCTGTATATGGAATGGAGGCCCATATACAGATGTGCTCGACTTGCGGTTAGCGGCAGTGTTGGTATTTAAACTAACATTCTAGGGAACAGTCTTACATTATCTCAAGCTCCAATGTAGGAGAAAATCATGGGAAGAACAATGGAATCGCTTTAAAACCATCACAACTCCTCTGATGAATCATTATCCTGAAGCCCGCTTGTTCCTGTAGTACAGAGCAGGCTTTATGGCGGTTAAATGTCCTGTGCAACATTCAAATCGTTCACTGTGGGATCATGGTACAATATATCCAATATATCATTCATCCACACGATTTCCGAGCACTCCCATTTCTCAATGGAGTTTCAAAGTTTCAGCCGTTAAATTATGTTTCAAGCACTGTCACGCCACCGGATCCCTAGAAATACTGTAATTAGTTTGTTATTCAAAAGCATACAATCTACAAATTTATCATAAAAAATTTGCACTCGTTTTTCTAAAATATTTTGATGTAAGCAAATATGACAGATTGTAGCATTTGCATTTGAGCATGCATGATTGTAGCATGCATTTGAGATCACCACCAACTTTAAGAAAAACTATTTATAATGGTATTTATAAAGTCTGAAGTCTGCCCGACCAACTGCCGACAGAATTGACACTTCAACGTGCTTCAACACTGAAAATGAAAACACTTCTTTTTTTGCAGTCGGGTGTGAAAAGTTACCCAAATTATATCATGTATGATTTTTTTCTTTTGAGAATATTTTTCATTTCTAATTCCAGGTATCTTTATTATAAGATGTACAATCTGTCAATAATTTGGTATGATCAGGGCGGTAAAAAACTTAATCATATGATTGCACATGTACACGTAAAAAAATAACCTTATATGTTATGGCAAAAAACCATTCAAAAATACTTATACTCTTCATTATGCCACCTAATGAATGATCCCATATCAAAAAGCTGATAACATTCATAAGTTAATGAAAAGTATAAGTTTCGGGATGTATGTGACTAATGCGATGTATAAGTTTTTTCTTATACATATCATTAAGCGCCTACTTTGGCAAAAAAGTATTAGAAATATTAATACAAAATAACATTAATTTTTTTTACGTGTATCGTACAGCTAATGATGATTACAAGCGGAATGGAATACTTATAATATGAAATATTCAGCATACGATTTATTTCTATGCGGGCATGCAGAGGAGGCGCGATGCACCGCATATAGACCAATGCGCATGATGACGTAGGTTGACAGTTCACAGAGCTATTTCACCAGGACTTAGTCCCCGGCGAAGCTTCCGATAAAATTGTTTGGTCATTTTATTCCCATGTAGATGTCCTTTGCGATTGATTTCATACTGAATGCAAAGAATATCGCTGAAATACTCGGATCACAGCAATTTTAAACTAAAAATATGAATTTTAATTTTTCCATCATCGATTTTTCTTCTAACACCTTGTAATCAAGCTCTGTGAACTGTCAAAATAAGTGAGGTTAAGTTAGAGTTTGCATTGGTCTATTATTTACCCCTTGGATTCATGTGGTGCATTTTTTTTTGGGTCTGCATTTTCTCAATGCTTACGTTTGGTATATAGGCCTTTTTCAAATGTTAGGTGAGCAATGTTTTGTTTATTTTCTTGTGGAACTTATGTTGCTGTCAAACCGAGATCATATTTTTTCTCTGTGTGCGTGCACGCCTCTGTCATCGATGATCAGCTGTCGTCGTTGTCATCGACCGTCAGTCAAAATAATTTTTGGTGTCGTCCAAAAAACAAACAAGCTGAAAATTTCAGCCCGATATAAATTTTATTTTTGGGCAGGAGTTGTGCAATATTTGCTGAATTAAGTTGATAAGTGTTTATAGTGTATGAGAGATACATCTTATAATGTAAAAAGGGCATATTTGTCTATTTCTTTTCCGTTGTGGACTTCGGGTAAGCAAAAATCAATTTCCTTGCATCCTTTTCGATCCTTTAGGGTAACCGTACCTTTAGTATACCTTTAGATTAGTATTGAATTGATGCATTTTTCTTTAATTATCCAACGGCTCTAATATAATTATTATACAAATAAAATTCGCTTAAATACCATTATACTGAACTTTGCTTGTAGTAATGGTTGTTATAAGAAACTAATAGAAAAGCAATTACAGCTATCAATAATTAGTTTCTATTGGAACACATATTTCAATATATGACTTTTGGTTGATTTACTTATATTACATACATGTTAATGAACATTAAATGATTGGTAATTAGCTATAACCAATAAATTAACTTGAATTTGCCACTTGTATAAATCACTGTTATCCACCCGCCAACCCTAGTCGGTTTACTGAAACAAGATGATTCTATAAAAATGAAGGGCACATGAGGAAGCAGCAACTGAGAGACATTGACTTTCACCCTTCTCGCTAAAAATATTTAATTTTTAAATATTTCAAAACATTGGCGGGTGCGTAGTTTATTCTGAGTTGGGGTGGGGAAGAGACCACTCAATTTAGTGTTTCTTCAATTGTGGCCAAATGGCTTTAAATAACACAGCACAAGCGGGATCAGTGCGCCGGATGATAGGTGAAAATGAACAGAACAGTCTCACACGATTGAGATATAGGTGAAAATGAATTTATAGGTTTTCAACACAGGGCTGGTAATGTATCATTTATTAATTATCAACTTCGGTTCATTTTTTTCAATATGGTAATATCAGGTTATTTATATAAGTATTTAAAACGCTTATTTTGATGTTCTGAATATGCGGCGATGCACTAATTATGCAAGCGATTTGTCACGTAATTAATTTGCGGCCGTAAACGGCGCTTAGCAGCGAACAAAACAGTATCGTACATCCTCTATTCTAGAAGCAACATTAAAACATTCATCGTTAGCCCTGACAACTAAACGTAATTGCACGTGTGAAGTCTCTAAAAAATGATGAGCTTCATTTTGGTCCTTTTGAGCACATATCACGTGGCGGGGATTGGTTTGGTTTAAAGTCTTCTCTCCTCAGCTGGTCAGTTCCTACCCCATTTGATTACCCATTTAATTGCGACTGTATAGTTTGTGTTTGCGGTAGACATGACTGTGTGAAGAGCATTTCTGGTGAACACTGTTTCTAATTATAGACCGCGGCCAGTTTGTATGTTTTCGCATGCTCGTGACGGCAGAATCCATTTAGTATCTCTGTTATTCTGCTGCTCTACGCGCGCACGGCTCGACTGTTAGGTTGCGGTGTCGTTTGACGTCGTTGTTCGCTGATGACCAGGGGCATAATTAGTTAGGAAGGTATCTTCTTAACTGATTTATTTTGTTATGAATCAGGTATGACTATATTTGTTTTTATTGAAATTTTCTATGCAAAGATTAACCGTTTTATGCTCATAATCAGCCTATTGAAGTATGTTATTATTTATTTTCATTGACTTCTGTTCCTTTAGTTCAAAAATCAATTCGATATCGATTCAAGCTATTGTTTGGCTTCTTATCTGATAACTAAATAAATGATTACCAATGGCAAAACTTATCGTGGGGTTTACTTTTAGCTTTATGTGTAAATGCGTAATTCCCTAATAAGCGTAATTCTAATTTTTTTTCACGCCGATGTTAGCTTTTCATTTCCCTCCCCATGCTGATATTTCCCCCTAACCGAGACGAGAAGTTCGAACCGTACTATGCCTCTACAAGCATGTCTGTTTTTCTCTCATTTCAGTGCTTCCGTACGCTCGAAAATAAACACATCAACGCTCGGCCACCCAGCTCGCATCCCTGTCCCTAAGGAAGCTATCGGGGTACGACAGGAGCATGCTGTTTCCATTGATCTTCCGGCACATGGCCTCGCGTCTCGAAGCCGTCCTCATCTGGTAACGACTGGACGACGTCGTTAATCGCTCACACAGTTTTACCAGCAAGAACCTTGCTGCTCGTCTGTTTATTGATAAAGTGATTGTGATTTGCGCTGTTTATGGGTCTGTGCCTGATAAGATAGTTATCGGGCTGATATCAAAGTGCTGTGCTACCTGGACTGAAAGGTGAAAACAAATCGGTTAAACGAAAACGAAACAGTCAAAAAGTGTCTACTTTTCAAAATAATAGCTAAACGAGAGCGCTGGTGTGGTTTGCTTTGCGAAAAGAAGCACTCTCAGGAATGCGAACGGATAGACGAGTGAATAGTGTGTTCCGGACGCTGTACGGCGGGGGCCATACCTATGGCGAGGATTTGTTCGGTCAGCGACTTGCCAACAGCTGCAAAGGTAAGCATCGTCTAGCTTGGTCTGTGACATTGTCACGGCCAAGGCTAGTGAACCCCGCGCACGGTCTCGATATATATGCAGTGATATGTGAGGTAGGCTCACAATCATTTTTGAACGAATTACGTGACCAATCAGGAATTTGTTTTGTCTGATGATGATGAGGAAAATGCAATTCGTAGAAAAGGAATCAATGTGCCAGAACTGGTGAAAATATGAAATCATCCAATTTTGAAGCCAGTAGGTGCTTTTTTCTATCGTACGAAAATAACTGCCATGCAATGCGAATATCGATCGTTAGCAAAAGGCTGCCGAAAATATTTGCGTCATGTAATTTGTCTCACTAGTTCGTCACACTCTGTTGTGATGATGAATGTTAACTGTTTTTTCGGTGCCAACTAGAAACAAAGTCAGCTGTTTCGTTGAGGGATGATATTCTACAAATGTTTTCTTTAACGCAGATTTAAGCATGAGTATAATTTGTTAAGGACTTTTACTTAATAACCTCTAGGGAATACAACATTCAACAATAAGCTCGTTCTCACTGGTTGGCAAACTATTTTAAAATATTGACAGTAGATTGATTGATTTGGTCTATTCTACCGTCAAAATTTTGAATAGACCGCAACCAGTGAAAACGGTCTAAGTTGAGAGGTTGGTGAACTGGTGGCTGCGTGACAAATTAGAAGCAGAAGGTAGACTCGGATTTTGGCCGCATGCGTTCCGCATACTTTGCATTCTTGGGAGGGTGTCAGGCCATAAGGCCGAAGATAATGAATGAGAAATGGGAAATTCTTTCTTCACCTTATCCCTTCTTCTTTCTCCCTTCTTGCATCTTCCTTCTTCTATCTGTCTTCTTCCTTTTTCCTTCTACTTACTTCCTTCTTCCTCCTTCCCTCATCCTTTTTTCTTATTCCTTGTTCTTTCTTCCTTCTTCTTTTTTTCTCCCTTCTTTCTTCTTCCTTCTTCCTTTTACCTTCTTTCTTCTTTTCTATTTTTTTCCGTTTTCTTGTTTTTCTCCCTTCTTTCTTCTTCCTTATTCCTTCTTCCTTTTACCTTCTTTCTTCTTTCTTCTTCTTTCTTCTTTTTTCCGTTTTCTTCCTTTTTCTCTCGTCTTGCTACTTTCTTCTTCTTTCTTCCTTCTTCCTTGTTTTTTATTCCTTCTTCTTCCTCCTTTTTCCTATTTTCTTCTTCCGTTCTACATCTTCCTCACTTCGCACTACTCACTTCTCACTCCCCAGTTCTCATTCGGCCCTTATTGCCATTCGGCCTAATGACCGTTCGGCGTAATGGTCTTCGGCCTAATGATCCAGCATCACTTGGGAGATGTTTTGCAGGACGCTTTTACAACGAGACCGTGAAGAGACGGAGCAACTGTACCGCGCTAATAACACAAGAAAGTTCTATGAGAAGTTGAACCGTTCACGTAAGGGCCACGTGCCACAGCCTGATATGTGTAAGGACATAAACGGGAACCCTCTTACGAACGAGCGCGAACGAGTGTGAGGTGATGCAAAGGTGGCGGCAACACTACGAAAACACCTGAGTGGCGATATGGCAGACGAAGATGGCTGTATTGTGATGGACCTGGGAGAACGCGCGCAGGACATAATTTTACCAGCTCCAGGAAATTGAAGAACAACAAAGCCCCTGGGGTTAACCAACTTCCAGGAGAGCTATTTAAACACGGTGGTGAGGCACGGTAAGCCGCGCGGCTACAAAGCAAGACCATGCTGAGGGTGGCTGCGTTCGATTCCCGGTGCCGGTCTAGGCAATTTTCGGATTGGAAATTGTATCGACTTCCCTGGGCATAAAAGTATCATCGTGTTAGCCTCATGATATACGAATGCAAAAAATGGTAACATGGCTAAAAAACCTCGCAGTTAATAACTGTGGAAGTGCTTAATGAACACTAAGGTGCGAGGCGGCTCTGTCCCAGTGTGGGGATGTAATGCCAATAAAAAGAAGAAGAAAGTGAGGCACTGGCTAGAGCGCTGCACTGGGTCATTACCAAGATTTGGGAGGAGGAAGTTTTTCCGCAGGAGTGGATGGAAGGTGTCGTGTGTCCCATCTACAAAAAGGTCGATAAGCTGGATTGTAGCAACTACCGCGCAATCACATTGCTGAATGCCGCCTACAAGGTACTCTCCCAAATTTTATGCCGTCAACTAGCACCAATTGCAAGGGAGTTCCACGGACCAGGTGTTCGCCATTCGCCAAGTACTGCAGAAATGCCGCGAATACAACGTGCCCACACATCATCTATTCATCGACTCTAAAGCCGCATATGATACAATCGGTCGGTACCAGCTATGGCAGCTAATGCATGAACACGGATTTCCGGATAAACTGACACTGACCGACTGATCAAAGCGACGAGTGCGTAGTTCGAGTTTCAGGGGAATTCTCGAGTCCCTTCGCAACCCGCAGAGGGTTACGGCAAGGTGATGGTCTTTCGTGTCTGCTATTCAACATCGCTTTGGAAGGGGTAATATGAAAAGCAGGATTAACACGAGTGGTACAATTTTCAAAAAGTCCGTCCGCCGACGACATAGATTTTATGGCACGTAACTTTGAGAAGATGGAGGAAGCCTACATCAGACTGAAGAAGAAAGACAAGCGGATCGGACTAGTCATCAACATGATAGGAAGAGGTTCAAGAGAAGACAATGTAAGCCACCCACCGCGAGTTTGCATCGGTGGTGACGAAATCGAGGTGGTAGAAGAATTTGTGTGTAGAGAAATTCGGAGACGCATAGTGGCTGGAAATCGTACGTACTTTGGACTCCGCAAGACGCTCCGATCGAAAAGAGTTCACCGCCGTACCAAACTGACTATCTACAAAACGCTTATAACACCGGTAGTTCTCTACGGACACGAGACCTGGATGATGCTCGTGGAGGACCAACGCGCACTGGGAGTTTTCGAAAGAAAAGTGTTGCTTACCATTTATGGTGGGGTGCAGATGGCGGACGGTACGTGGAGGAGGCGAATGAACCACGAGTTGCATGAGCTGCTGGGAGAACCATCCATCGTTCACACCGCGAAAATCGGAAGACTGTGGTGAGCTGGGCACTTAGCCAGAATGTCGGACAGTAATCCGGTGAAAATGGTTCTCGACAACGATCCGACGGGAACAAGAAGGCGAGGTGCACAGTGGGCAAGGTGGATCGATCAGTGCTGGCGAAGTGCTGCCATGGACCGAGCTGAATGGAGAAGACTTTTATGTATTACACAGGCCACTCCGGCCTTATTCTTATCTTATCATATCTTAGACTGACTGTACACATAAATGGTTGCTACTCTGTGATTGCCCAGAGCTGGTGCGAATTGCACTTTGATAGTGGTTGGGATTTACCATCTATTCTCGAAGTGCACGTTCCAGCAGCTCTCAAATGTTGAACATTAAGGGTGCCGGCCAAGTGCTTACAGTCAGTTGGGAAAGGAATGGAATCTTATTGTGTGGTAATTGTTGCTACTAGAGACCGAGAATACCTCTGCATCTCCACAAATACTACGGGGAGGAAGTTGTGTTAGTTGGGTGGGGTAATCAGAAACATAGATCGGGATTCACCATGAAAAGTGATGTGACCTATGCAACTTCTATTTTACTGAAAAGACGGATATTTTCATATAAAACAGTATTAGCATCTTCTAATCATATTTTTAAGAATACGTGTTCCATTGTTCATCCATCGTAAGGATAAACAATCAATCACTCAAAGTGAGCGATTGTTCATTTGAATTTGGATTTAAACGCAAAGGCCATCATTATAGCTTCAACGCGAGGATATGCAACGCTCACTGCGAAAGGGTGGCAATGTTACAATAAGTTTATTTGAAACTATGAAAAAAAAATCATCATCAATAAAACTAAGGCACCCGAGCAGTAGAAAATATCGCAACAATACCTAATTATATTTTGATTCCTTATTTTATTATGAACCAGCCCTGCACAAGAAGCAAAACACCAAAGGATTAATACCAAAAATCAACATGCAAAATACGTCTGGCATAACATCAGGGTGTCGACTCAAATTTGATAATAAAATTCCCTGACTTTCCCTGACTTTCCAGACCATTCCTCGAAAAATTCCAGGTATGAAAAATGTTTTTTTTTCATTTTCTAAAAACGTATGAAAATCTCTGCATGTGTGAATCCTTGAAGTCCATATGACTTCCTGAGCTACTGGAAGTCTAATCACTTCTAGAAATAGAACATTAAGGATTCGTAGAATATCGATAGGTAATTCAAGTCGTTCGCAAAGATTTAAGTAAATGCGCAGAACTCCTGAAAGATTTTCAAAATTCACATCGTTCCAAAATTAGCTGCAATTAATGTAACAGGTTTTTTTGATGCCCTCATTCACCATTTGGAATTCTCACGGACTCCCTGGAGACCTCCAAGACTACTGACGGACTTCTTCAAACCGTTGAAGTTTTTATTATCTTTGTGGAAAATTGTGTAAAATCTTGTATCTTTTGACCAGTGTTGGTAAAATCACTCATAAATCTCAATCAACGAGCGCCCCCGTGCGAACGAAATCTTCTCCGATTTTAAAGGAATGCATCACGCTTGAATTTTTCATGCTAAAACGCATCATTTCACTCATTTGCCAGAAAATCATTTTGATTTAAAAACGCATTTGAAATCAATTTGGGGCAAATCATTGCTTATACATAAAAGAGTGTCTAATATTTAAAGGCTCCCCCAAACCTAAGCTATTTTATCGCCGCGACGGCGACAACTAGTCGCCACGATTCTATCGTTGGGTCGCTGCAGGCAATGTTCTATTTACGCTTCCATACCAACGGCGACAGAATCGCTGTCGCCAAGCGATAGAATCGCGTCGTGACTGTCGCGTCGCGTGTATTTGGGGGAACCTTAATGCGACAAACGTTAATTCACTGTTTTTAACGAAGGAGAACAAAAGAAAACCTACGATGATTCTACTCATCCATGAGTTTTTAGATGCTGAGTTGGGTGCGTTTCAACTCACACTTGATTTGAATCATCCATGAGTTTTGAGATTTTGAGTTTTTACCAACACTGCTTTTGACACGACTTTTGAACTCTTTCTAAACAATCGTGAAAGCTTCTAGCGATCGTTCTAATGCCGTTAAAAAATCTTCCGGATAAATTATTTTCGTGAACATCGAGAAACCTCCATGGCTCTCAAGTATACTTACGGAGTAAGAATTCTTATTCTGTAGAGTTTATGGACTTCTAAAAATAGTTACGGGCTGCTTGCTATCTTCAAGAATGCAATCCCTACAAGCTCGAATAAATCTATATGCAGCACTTACATTAAGCCCAGCAAAACATTCTAACCACTGCAATAATTTAAATAATTTGGTCTGAATACACTCAGGTCGTTTAATTTCTGTTTAAATAAATCAATGGTCCCATGGAAAAATATCAAAAAAGGGAATGTTTGTGAAGAAGTGGCATAACTAGTCACCTATACTCCAGTTATTTCATCGATTTTCAGTTGTTTTTTTTTTTTTCAAAAAAGATCTTGGAGTTCCAGCATTGTTTTATTTATAGAAAGTTCAACTACTATCAACTAGATGTGAGACAACTGCAACAAGCAATGAAACTTAATAAGGAACATCTAATAATTTAAATAAGAACTCGTGGACATATGTTTGAAGATTCCTTGGTATATGTATTTTTATATGAATCCCTTCACGAAGACATTTAGTAAAATTTGAGTAAATACCATACAATATACAAAATTTTTGAAGCGGAGCTTTCGAAAAAAAAATGTACTGAACATCAACCCCAGGAGCTCCAGGATAAAACCTATCGAAACAACTTTTTTAAATCCCATGGGTTTTTTTTTATTTTTCAGTAAGAATTCTGAAGTAATTTCTGGACAAAATCCTCGAAGATCAACCTGAATATTTCCTGATGAAATTGTTTTATAATCATCTAAAGCAGCGAATGTAATACTGAAACATTACCATTGACAACAACATTATCCTCCTCTTGCATCCGAGTATGATTATGCAGTATCGAGTAACGTTTAATTGAGAGCATCGTCACCTACGTACATGAGTTAGACCATATGATGCGTTTATCCACTATCATTCTCTCTACATGACCATCGAATCATGACGAGAATCGATTTTAGAAGCCCATCATCAAATGGAAGTTCACGTAATGTTTTTAAACCTATCCCCGCCCATTGGTCTGTGAATCATTATCAAACTTTACACCTTCTAACCTTCATCGTATTGTTTCAACACCAAAAAGTAATATTAGGTACATCTTTATGGTTTCATTAGACTACAAATATAATCAATTTTGAGTACAAATAGTTGAACTATTGAAAACAATCAGTTGAATATTGATTTACAATCAATTTTTTTTTTCGTTTTCCACCAATTTTATCGAATAACTTTTGTTTTAGCATTTTTTCAAAGATGATTCCTTCCTATTGAAATTTTCAAAAAATGTCGTGGGCGGAAATAGGGTTAAAACAATACCTACATAATTTTGTTTGGAGATGATGCTGATGCAGTGGACGGCCGACACAGGTCCACAAAGTTACTATTCGGCGTTTTTGTTCAACAAACTTGCAAATATCCAGTTATTGGTTGTATGTAGGTTAAACCTGATGATTCCTTGTTGAACAGTTCTGAACTATGGGCCATAACTCAAACTCTACTTATAAGGAAACTGCAAAAAAAAAAAAAATCAAAACGACTCCGGCACAAAACCACTCAAACTAAATAATCTAAAATATCAAGGGGGACTTAAAAAGACTATTTGGATCAGGTCTCAACAGTGACCATTTGAGCAACAAAACTTTGGAACCTCTGTTATTTCTTCAAGATTAATAGAAACAAACTCGATTACCATGGGGAACATTAAAAGGGCCCGGAGTAGACTTTTAGTCTAAAGACTGCCAACGGCCACACAAAAAATAAGCTTTATAGCTTGATAGTGGAGGTGGTTGTCGACTGTAGCTGCCTCTGAGTATTGTTTATCGGCTATGCAGTCTGATGACCAGATAAAACGCAATATTAATTCTGATCCAACGTTTCAGTACCTTTATTAATCGTTATAAATGGATTAGAATTGGCTCAGAGTTTAATTGCCATAAGTGTAAGTGTGTTTAGTATATTGCTCGAATTAAAAAAAATCACTATAAATTTTCAATTTTTGGATTTGTGATTTTTTCCCTGACCTTAATCAAAATTCCCTGACTTTCCCTGACTTTCCAGGTCCAAAACGAAATTCCCTGACTTTCCCTGACTTTCCAGGTTTTTCCAGGTAGTCGACACCCTGAACATACTTTGTAATTACAATACCAAACGCATAATACATTATTATTCGTGTTGTATTAAAATACCTATGCATGTTATGACTGAAGCATTTTGCATATCAATCCCTGGCCCCACCTTCTGGTATTCCGCCTCTTAAATAAGGAGAGTTTATATTAACGTCTGTTATCGAGGTCGTTGCTCCTACTACGACAGGGAACTCCATTCAGAATCAAATTATTAATTCTGTTACAACTTTTTTTTTTCGCGGAATTGTTACTGACAGCGATGCAAGCCATGTGCAACAAATCGATGCATATACCAATGAAAATGTCATCCTAAATGCTAGGTGAAAAAGAATGTCGAGTGTAAGAGAGTAAACCGGGCGTGTGAGTAGAAACTGTAATCTATGATTAAGATGAATTTAATAGTGCACAATAATTGAAAAACAGCTTAACATTAAATCAAGTCATAAAAGTAAGCAATTTCCCTGCTTGAGTGAATTAGAACGAATATGAATTATTCACGTAGATCGCCGCATATGCACATTAAACAATAGGCTACATAAGTCTACAGTGCATACTTTAAAATGCTCGAACCCGAAGTTTGCAATTATCATAAAACATAACAAAATAAATTTAAACAAATAAGTATTACAGTTTAAAGCTGCACACTAACCAGAGATTTGCAATATGCTCGAAAGAAATTGGCCAAGACCCCCATTTCCAACCGCAATAGTTTGTCAGTTAACACGTACGTCCCCAACCCCCATTTTACGACAAAACTCAAAATTCAAAACCACGTAGCTCAGCCTATTTCTAACGGATTTTCAAGCAATCTTCTGAAATCGATCACAAAATACCTATAGTTTTAGGAATCAATTTTCGTGCAATGACCATGGTTTCGGATATATTCCGGGGAGTACTGGGGTTACCTCCCTCCCGAAAAAAATGGTCACTTGCAGATCGGCTTCGAAATCCATCTTGCGACATGTCAAACTTCATGATTTTGCCAAACAAGTACACTGGAATACATTTCGGCGATTTTCGATCGAATTGATCACCCTCCGGGTACTTCCAGGGCCTGGTTCCCTTGGGGAAGTGGCCAATATCCGTTCAATCTAGGAACCCATCTTGCGACATGTCAAACTTCATGATTTTGCCAAACAAGTACACTGGAGTCCATTTCGGTGATTTTCGATCGAATTGGTCACCCTCCGGGTACTTCCAGAGCCTGGTTCCCTTGGGGAAGTGGCCAATATCCGTTCAATCTAGGAACCCATCTTGCGACATGTCAAACT
The DNA here is from genome assembly GCF_024139115.2 of Armigeres subalbatus. Classification (NCBI taxonomy): domain Eukaryota; kingdom Metazoa; phylum Arthropoda; class Insecta; order Diptera; family Culicidae; genus Armigeres; species Armigeres subalbatus. The sequence goes on from NC_085139.1 coordinate 295,176,508, forward strand.
TCATGATTTTGCCAAACAAGTACACTGGAGTCCATTTCGGTGATTCTCGATTGAATTGGCCACCTTCCGGGTACTTCCAGGTAGACCTGTGCGTTGATTGAAATTTTACCGGCGTTAGCGTGATAGATCATTTTCAGCCAGCGGCGGCGGCGTGGCGTCGTTACGCCGTTGGTGATCGGCGGCGGCGTGGATCGGCGTGAACCAGTTTCAAGCGCCAAAGTTCCTTCAGAAGTTCCTCCAGGAATTTTTCAGGAAGTTCCTTCATGAATTTTTCCGGAAATTCCTCCAGGAATTGCTCCGGAAGTTCCTCCAGGAATTCCTTTCGGAAGTTCCTCCAGGAAATCCTCCGGAAGTTCCTCCAGAAGTTCCTCTAGGAATTCCTCCGGAAGTTCCTCTAGGAATTCCTCCGGATTCTCCTCCAGGAATTCCTCCGGAAGTTCCTCCAGGAATTCCTCCGGAAGTTCCTCCAGGAATTCCTTGGGAAGTTCCTCCAGGAATTCCTTCGGAAGTTCCTCCAGGAATTCCTCCGGAAGTTCCTCCAGGAATTCCTCCGGAAGTTCTTCCAGGAATTCCTCCGGAAGTTCCTCCAGGAATTCCTCCGGAAGTTCCTCCGGAAGTTCCTCCAGGAATTCCTCCGGAAGTTCCTCCAGGAATTCCTCCGGAAGTTCCTCCAGGAATTCCTCCGGAAGTTCCTCCAGGAATTCCTCCGGAAGTTCCTCCAGGAATTCCTCCGGAAGTTCCTCCAGGAATTCCTCCGGAAGTTCCTCCAGGAATTTCTCCGGAAGTTCCTCCAGGAATTACTCCGGAAGTTCCTCCAGGAATTCCTTTCGGAAGTTACTCCACGAATTCCTTTCGGAAGTTACTCCACGAATTCCTTTCGGAAGTTACTCCACGAATTCCTTTCGGAAGTTCCTCCAGGAATTCCTCCGGAAGTTCCTCCAGGAATTCCTTTCGGAAGTTCCTCCAGGAATTCCTCCGGAAGTTCCTCCAGGAATTCCTCCGGAAGTTCCTCCAGGAATTCCTCCGGAAGTTCCTCCAGGAATTCCTCCGGAAGTTCCTCCAGGAATTCCTCCGGAAGTTCCTCCAGGAATTCCTCCGGAAGTTCCTCCAGGAATTCCTCCGTAAGTTCCTCCAGGAATTCCTCCGGAAGTTCCTCCAGGAATTCCTCCGGAAGTTCCTCCAGGAATTCCTCCGGAAGTTCCTCCAGGAATTCCTCCGGAAGTTCCTCCAGGAATTCCTCCGGAAGTTCCTCCAGGAATTCCTCCGGAAGTTCCTCTAGGAATTCCTCCGGAAGTTCCTCCAGGAATTCCTCCAGGAATTCCTCCGGAAGTTCCTCCAGGAATTCCTCCGGAAGTTCCTCCAGGAATTCCTCCGGAAGTTCCTCCAGGAATTCCTCCGGAAGTTCCTCCAGGAATTCCTCCGGAAGTTCCTCCAGGAATTCCTCCGGAAGTTCCTCCAGGAATTCCTCCGGAAGTTCCTCCAGGAATTCCTCCGGAAGTTCCACCAGGAATTCCTCCGCGAGTTCCTCCAGGAATTCCTCCGGGAGTTCCTCCAGGAATTCCTCCGGAAGTTCCTCCAGGAATTCCTCCGGAAGTTCCTCCAGGAATTCCTCCGGAAGTTCCTCCAGGAATTCCTCCGGAAGTTCCTCCAGGAATTCCTCCGGAAGTTCCTCCAGGAATTCCTCCGGAAGTTCCTCCAGGAATTCCTCCGGAAGTTCCTCCAGGAATTCCTCCGGAAGTTCCTCCAGGAATTCCTCCGGAAGTTCCTCCAGGAATTCCTCCGGAAGTTCCTCCAGGAATTACTCCGGAAGTTCCTCCAGGAATTCCTTTCGGAAGTTACTCCACGAATTCCTTTCGGAAGTTCCTCCAGGAATTCCTCCGGAAGTTCCTCCAGGAATTCCTCCGGAAGTTCCTCCAGGAATTCCTTTCGGAAGTTCCTCCAGGAATTCCTTTCGGAAGTTCCTCCAGGAATTCCTTTCGGAAGTTCCTCCAGGAATTCCTTTCGGAAGTTCCTCCAGGAATTCCTCCGGAAGTTCCTCCAGGAATTCCTCCGGAAGTTCCTCCAGGAATTCCTCCGGAAGTTCCTCCAGCAATTCCTCCGGAAGTTCCTCCAGCAATTCCTCCGGAAGTTCCTCCAGGAATTCCTCCGGAAGTTCCTCCAGGAATTCCTCCGGAAGTTCCTCCAGGAATTCCTCCGGAAGTTCCTCCAGGAATTCCTCCGGAAGTTCCTCCAGGAATTCCTCCGGAAGTTCCTCCAGGAATTACTCCGGAAGTTCCTCCAGGAATTCCTTTCGGAAGTTACTCCACGAATTCCTTTCGGAAGTTCCTCCAGGAATTCCTCCGGAAGTTCCTCCAGGAATTCCTTTCGGAAGTTCCTCCAGGAATTCCTTTCGGAAGTTCCTCCAGGAATTCCTTTCGGAAGTTCCTCCAGGAATTCCTTTCGGAAGTTCCTCCAGGAATTCCTCCGGAAGTTCCTCCAGGAATTCCTCCGGAAGTTCCTCCAGGAATTCCTCCGGAAGTTCCTCCAGGAATTCCTCCGGAAGTTCCTCCAGGAATTCCTCCGGAAGTTCCTCCAGCAATTCCTCCGGAAGTTCCTCCAGCAATTCCTCCGGAAGTTCCTCCAGGAATTCCTCCGGAAGTTCCTCCAGGAATTCCTCCGGAAGTTCCTCCAGGAATTCCTCCGGAAGTTCCTCCAGGAATTCCTTTCGGAAGTTCCTCCAGGAATTCCTTTCGGAAGTTCCTCCAGGAATTCCTTTCGGAAGTTCCTCCAGGAATTCCTTTAGGAAGTTCCTCCAGGAATTCCTTTAGGAAGTTCCTCCAGGAATTCCTTTCGGAAGTTCCTCCAGGAATTCCTTTCGGAAGTTCCTCCAGGAATTCCATTCGGAAGTTCCTTCAGGAATTCCTTTCGGAAGTTCCTCCAGGAATTCCTTTCGGAAGTTCCTCCAGGAATTCCTTTCGGAAGTTCCTCCAGGAATTCCTTTCGGAAGTTCCTCCAGGAATTCCTTTCGGAAGTTCCTCCAGGAATTCCTTTCGGAAGTTCCTCCAGGAATTCCTTTCGGAAGTTCCTCCAGGAATTCCTTTCGGAAGTTCCTCCAGGAATTCCTTTCGGAAGTTCCTCCAGGAATTCCTTTCGGAAGTTCCTCCAGGAATTCCTTTCGGAAGTTCCTCCAGGAATTCCTTTCGGAAGTTCCTCCAGGAATTCCTTTCGGAAGTTCCTCCAGGAATTCCTTTCGGAAGTTCCTCCAGGAATTCCCTTCGGAAGTTCCTCCAGGAATTCCCTTCGGAAGTTCCTCCAGGAATTCCCTTCGGAAGTTCCTCCAGGAATTCCCTTCGGAAGTTCCTCCAGGAATTCCCTTCGGAAGTTCCTCCAGGAATTCCCTTCGGAAGTTCCTCCAGGAATTCCTTCGGAAGTTCCTCCAGGAATTCCTTTCGGAAGTTCCTCCAGGAATTCCTTTCGGAAGTTCCTCCAGGAATTCCTTTCGGAAGTTCCTCCAGGAATTCCTTTCGGAAGTTCCTCCAGGAATTCCTTTCGGAAGTTCCTCCAGGAATTCCTTTCGGAAGTTCCTCCAGGAATTCCTTTCGGAAGTTCCTCCAGGAATTCCTTTCGGAAGTTCCTCCAGGAATTCCTTTCGGAAGTTCCTCCAGGAATTCCTTTCGGAAGTTCCTCCAGGAATTCCTCCGGATGTTCCTCCAGGAATTCCTCCGGAAGTTCTTCCAGGAATTCCTCCGGAAGTTCCTCCAGGAATTCCTCCGGAAGTTCCTCCAGGAATTCCTCCGGAAGTTCCTCCAGGAATTCCTCCGGAAGTTCCTCCAGGAATTCCTCCGGAAGTTCCTCCAGGAATTCCTCCGGAAGTTCCTCCAGGAATTCCTCCGGAAGTTCCTCCAGGAATTCCTCCGGAAGTTCCTCCAGGAATTCCTCCGGAAGTTCCTCCAGGAATTCCTCCGGAAGTTCCTCCAGGAATTCCTCCGGAAGTTCCTCCAGGAATTCCTCCGGAAGTTCCTCCAGGAATTCCTCCGGAAGTTCCTCCAGGAATTCCTCCGGAAGTTCCTCCAAGAATTCCTCCGGAAGTTCTTCCAGGAATTCCTCCGGAAGTTCCTCCAGGAATTCCTCCGGAAGTTCCTCCAGGAATTCCTTCGGAAGTTCCTCCAGGAATTCCTTCGGAAGTTCCTCCAGGAATTCCTTCGGAAGTTCCTCCAGGAATTCCTCCGGAAGTTTCTCCAGGAATTCTTCCGGAAGTTCCTCCAGGAATTCCTCCGGAAGTTCCTCCAGGAATTCCTCCGGAAGTTCCTCCAGGAATTCCTCCGGAAGTTCCTCCAGGAATTCCTCCGGAAGTTCCTCCAGGAATTCCTTTCGGAAGTTCCTCCAGGAATTACTTTCGGAAGTTCCTCCAGGAATTCCATTCGGAAGTTCCTTCAGGAATTCCTTTCGGAAGTTCCTCCAGGAATTCCTTTCGGAAGTTCCTCCAGGAATTCCTTTCGGAAGTTCCTCCAGGAATTCCTTTCGGAAGTTCCTCCAGGAATTCCTTTCGGAAGTTCCTCCAGGAATTCCTTTCGGAAGTTCCTCCAGGAATTCCTTTCGGAAGTTCCTCCAGGAATTCCTTTCGGAAGTTCTTCCAGAAATTCCTTTCGGAAGTTCCTCCAGGAATTCCTTTCGGAAGTTCCTCCAGGAATTCCTTTCGGAAGTTCCTCCAGGAATTCCTTTCGGAAGTTCCTCCAGGAATTCCTTTCGGAAGTTCCTCCAGGAATTCCTTTCGGAAGTTCCTCCAGGAATTCCTTTCGGAAGTTCCTCCAGGAATTCCTTTCGGAAGTTCCTCCAGGAATTCCTTTCGGAAGTTCCTCCAGGAATTCCTTTCGGAAGTTCCTCCAGGAATTCCTTTCGGAAGTTCCTCCAGGAATTCCTTTAGGAAGTTTCTCCAGTAATTCCTCTAGAAGTTCCTTCAGTAAGTCCTCTAGAAGTTCCTCCAGGAATTCCTGGAATTCCAGGTGGCGAATTCCAGTTTCCCGAGGAATTTCTGGAGGAACTTCCGGAGTAATTCCTGGAGAAACTTCCGGAGGAATTCCTGGAGAAACTTCCGGAGGAAGTCTGGCCAGGATCTGGGCAGCCTTGCCTAATATATGCCATAATTTTCACCAAAAACTCATCTCGTACGGTTTCTTTAGCAATGTGTTTATAGTCAAGGGAAAAGCTTTATCGGCTGTTCGGCCACATTGAGAGTTGACGTAAAGTCAATGTCAGCTTCTCCCCGAACAGCCAAGATAGCTGTGTGGTGTCGGCAGCCAGTTATCTGGCTCAGAATAACGCTACGGATTGCCTGTTCCGGTGGTAGAAGTCCACCATACAGGTGACCCCTAATTCTTGGTGTGATGCGGCTTTATGCTTACCGTGCCTAGGAATGAATGGTTAGGGGGGGTCTAAAAAGAACCTAACCGCTAACGGAGCCTGTGAAGCACCAGGGCACCCTTCACAGTATCTAGCCCTTACTGCGCTAACCGGAGCTATGGCGTAGTTGACTTTTTGCTTCTCCGAAATAATCGGCTACTCTTATTCAATCTCAACTTGAGGTTAAATAAGGGTGGGATTATGAGCATGTTTTTATTTAGTTTTTCAACAAATTGTCACCTATATGGATTCGCTTTATACGTTATACACATTGTACTCTGTGTTTCGTCTTTGACTTTCTTGATAAGATACCAATTTGGTTTCATCGTTGCTGTTCATATTAATACTGAAGTTGTGAAGTGCATTATCTTAATTTGCAATGGCTTCAGTTAAGATAACTCAAATCAATCTTCAACATAAAAGAACAGCAACGATTAATCTTATGCAAACTTATGCAAAATGGCAAATCTCAAGTGACTTTGGTGCAGGAACCCAATTTTCGGAAGGGTAGCTTCTACTTAGGTAACCTACTGAACCCGGTTTTTGCTGCTTGCAGTAAAGAAATGGCAAACGCTCGATCAATGCCGCGTGCATGTGTGCTTGTTAACAACGCTATTGTTGCTAAACTTATCTCTGAACTAACAACCAGAGATGTATGTGCTGTTACAATTGATGCAACTGGCGGTAGCTCGGATATCAATCTGAGAGGCTCCAGCTTGATGGAATACTTAAGTAGTACCGAACTTAGTTTACTTAACATAGGCAATCGCCCAACCTTTATGGTATCTAATAGAGCAGAAGTGTTAGACATAACCCTTTGCTCCAATAGAATCAGTCACGAGTTGACGACTTGGCATGTGTCAGATGAGGAATTGATATCTGACCATCGCTACATCTACTTTGATCATTTGAATGTTACTTCGCAGACCTTGCATTTTAGAAATCCTCGTTCAACAAACTGGGATCTTTACACAGAGTTGCTCTCTACCAAATTTCATGGATATCTACCTTCTATAGAAGCTCATACCGACTTGGATGATACAGTTGATACTACAACGTTGCACATCGTGGAAGCTTTTGAAGAAGCTTGCCCCTTGCGTTCTGTGCAAACCTCAAAAGGAACCCCGTGGTGGAATTCCAGTTTGGCTAAGCTAAGGAAGCAGTGTAGAAGGAGTTGGAACAGACGCCATTTAGCAGGGACGGATTCTTTCAAGTTGGCTCGCAAAGCTTACAAGAAGGCTCCACGATCTGCTGAACGATCCGGCTGGAAAAACCTTTGAGCAAATGTTTCCAATTTGAGTGAAGCCAGTCGATTGAATAAAATTCTTGCGAGATCCAAGGATTTCCAAGTTGGCGAAATTCGCAAGCCAAATGGCGACTACACTTCTTCTGATGAAGAATCGTTAGAGCACTTATTTTATACGCACTTCCCTGGATGTGTCGATATAACATCTTCGGATGATCCTGATGTCTTTTCATGTAGCTATGGTTCTTGGGCTCCAGCACGTAGAATCATAACTACTGAATCGATTCAATGGGCACTTAACAGTTTTGATCCCTACAAATCTCCAGGAGAGAATGGGATTTATCCCGTTCTACTTCAGAGAGGTTTTGAGCATATCAAACATGTTTGGAAAAGCTTTTAGTATGCAGTTTTGCTTCTGGGTATATTCCCATATCCTGGCGGGATGTCACTGTAAAGTTTATCCCAAAAGGAGGACGTGCTTCGTATGAAGAAGCAAAGAGTTTTAGACCCATCAGTCTGACCTCATTTCTTCTGAAATGCTTAGAACGTATTATCGATCATCACATTCGTGATGACTGTTTGGCAAACATGCCTCTTCATGTTAATCAACATGCTTACCAATCTGGAAAGTCCACCGTGACTCTTCTACACAAGGTTGTGTACGATATCGAGAAAGCATTCGCTCAAAAGCAATCGTGCTTGGGTGCTTTCTTAGATATTGAAGGTGCTTTCGACTACGTGTCTTTCGATGCAATATTGAAAGCCGCACATTGTCATGGGCTACCTAATATTATTACCAAATGGATTCACCAGATGCTTAAAAACCGACATCTCTACTCGACATTACGTCAAGCAGCGATTAGGAAATTAAGTGTCTGCGGATGCCTTCAAGGGGGAGTATTATCTCCACTTTTGTGGAATCTCGTTGCAGATACGCTATTGAGGTTACTCAATAATGGCGGTTTTCCTACCTATGGATTTGCCGACGACCATCTAACATTGATAGCGGGTTTGTGCATTACTACCTTATTCGACCTGATGCAAAACGCTCTTCAGGTAGTTGAAAGTTGGTGTCGCCAATATGGCCTTTCGGTTAATCCGAATAAAACATCTATAGTTCTTTTCACAGAAAAACGTAACCGTAATGGTATTCGTCCATTACATCTTTTTGGTTCTGAAATCAATGTAACTGATCAGGTAGAGTATGTGGGTCTAATTTTGGATTTAAAGCTTTCCTGGACTCCTAACATTGAGTTTAGAATCAAAAAGGCGTGTATGGCTTTCGGCCAATGCCGACGAACCTTTGGTAAAACTTGGGGTCTTAAACACAAATATATCAAATGGATTTACATTATAGTTGTACGACCAATTTTGGCTTATGGATGTCTTGTATGGTGGCAAAAGAGGGGAAGAAAGGGACAATTCAGTCTAAATTAGGCCATCTTCAAAGGATGTGCCTAATGGCAATGACTGGTGCGTTCTCTTCAACTCCCACGGCTGCTCTCGAAGTTCTCTTCGACGTGGCCCCACAAACAAGAAGCATTTTCTTGTACTTACTGACTATGGGTACTCGGTTTTATGGAAGAGAATCCTGTAAACCGCGGTTTACACACACTTCGTTGTTACCGTTTATGGTTTATTGGGACAAAATTTTTCTTGCTCCAAGTGATCTCACACACGTTAGTAGTTTTCCTTATAGGACATTTTCAACACAATTCCCCTCGCAGGATGAGTGGACATCTGGCTATTTGGAGAGAAATATGTCGGACAGCATTGTTTGTTACACTGACGGCTCCCTCCTCGAAGGTAGTGCAGGTGCAGGCGTCTATTCGCGTGAGCTGAGATTGCAGGCCTGGTAGCGGGTCACTTTTTAGTGACTTGGTCACTTTTTTCGGCCTACTCACTAAAAAGTCTCTTTTTTCGACCTCAAGTCACTAAAGTCACTTTTTCTCGCAAAAAGTCACTATTTTCAACTATTTTAAAACTATTGACCAAGATTATTTTATTAAGCTTTATGTATTCATCGGATGATGCTTTGTTCATGGCAGAAATGAAATTACGGATCTTGGAAAAATGATCGCTCAGAAACTTCGCCAGCCATTTAACTCGCTGCTTCTTCTTCTTCTTCTTATTGGCATTACATCCCCACACTGGGACAGAGCCGCCTCGCAGCTTAGTGTTCATTAAGCACTTCCACAGTTATTAACTGCGAGGTTTCTAAGCCAAGTTACCATTTTTGCATTCGTAACAGGCTAACACGATGATACTTTTATGCCCAGGGAAGTCGAGACAATTTCTAATCCGAAAATTGCCTAGACCGGCACCGGGAATCGAACCCAGCCACCCTCAGCATGGTCTTGCTTTGTAGTCGCGCGTCTTACCGCACGGCTAACTCGCTGCTCTTATTGGCATTTCACCAGTAGCTAATTGAAGGTGTTTTACGTCACAATTTATATTGGGAACGACCAGGGTAGATAACAAAAAATCCCTCTGTTTTGGCTTTTCTGGTCACCAAGAGTCGAAACGTCGGATGTTGTAGAATCACTCCGCTTTATAAATTCTATGACCAGAAAAGCCAAAACAGAGGGATTTTTTACGTCACAATTTATAAATTGGTATACAATCATGTAATCAGGTGACCTGTCGATTTCAATTTTTTTTAAAACTCAATCTTTAAAACTCAATCTATCTGTGGAACAACCATGCTTGTTTTATGCAACGTTTTTACGTCCTATTTCTGATCATGTAATTCAAATTTATTATCAAAATATATGGAATTGGAATATATTCCAATACATCTCAAATAAATCAAAGAAGAAAAACAATATGGTAATGAGTTTATCCACTTCTTTTTATTAGCATTTTTACATTCCCCACTGGGACATTATTAGACTAACACGATGATACTGTTTGCCCAGAGTAGTCGAAAACAAGTTCCAACTCGAAAATTTCCAAGTCTGGCACCGGGAATCGAACCCAGCCACCTTCAAATGGTCTGGCTTTGTAGCCTCGAATTTTACCGTACGACTAATAAAGACCACGGTAATGTGTTAATAAAGCACTCAATAAGCATTTTCCGCTGTGACACTTTTTATAGAGGCAGGCTTGACGTTCACAAGGCACAAGGCTCAATACGCAGAAAGCCATGGGTTCAATTCCAGATTGTTTACATCTTTACCGTTCAACTTGACCATTCTAATAGTAACTGTTAAATGCATGGGCGTAACTAAGGAAAAATTCTAGGGGGGGCTAACTTTTTTTCAGTTGTTCTATTCAAGTCACACACATAAAAGTTATCTTTTACTCTCAACGCTGTCCAACATAATTCAGTCTGATTTGGTTGCAGCAACCCAAATATGATTCAAACTAGTTGTATATGGGTTACAAAAACTACTGTACAATATGTGTGTTACTCGGGAAGTTGACCTACCAGACAGCATTTTCAACACATCCAGTGACCCTGATATGTGTAACAACTAGTAAAAAGTTTGGCATTTCGGTGGGGAGTCATATTAAAAAGTAGTGAACGGTTTGCTGTCTTAAACACTTCTCATCAGAACGTTTATTATTGCTTAACGATTACATGCTGTCGACTTCACATGCGTCACTCACTGGAATTCAGAGAGTGTAGTTACAACAATATGAAAATCTAGAAATGTTGTGTAGGTTTCCCAAAAACTTTGATATGTAAAACAGGAGCTTTGCAAAGCGAAAGAAGGCTGTTATATATATCCATTCAAAGGAATTTTAAGTTCTTTCTCATTTACATTTTAGTTACCTCTCCTTGAAACATCAGGATTTGTCGAGCTTTTTTCGAATCTCTTGAAACCTAGCAGGATTATTGTAAATTCATTTTTTTGGAAAATAGCAACAACATCCTTAAAACACTTTACCAGACAAATCTGCCTTGTATGCCTTCAAAATGTCCATACGATACGTTGTACTTGGATACCACATTGTCGAAAGGTTTTTTTACAATCTCTTCAAAAATGCCATGCATTTCTAAGAACAAGCCTCCCGGAATCCAAATTTAAATCTATTCGTGTTTTCAAGGGCACACCACTGAATACGGAAGCAACGCAGAACTGTTATTTTATTTCAGCTTTGCTTCGTCTTAGCATGCGTGAAATAATTAAAACGACAGTTGTGTATTGCTTCCGTGTTAAGTTGTATAGAATGGTTTGCCCTTCAAAACACGAGTTAGTTAAGTCATGAATTCTGAGATTATTGTCCTTAAAGGATTATTTTAGAAAGCAAGATATCATACGCATACTTCTGTAAAAAATACTCACAAGGCTCTAGGCAACCTTAAAAATCCTCAAGGATTGATTATTTGTTATTATACCGCTCATAAAAAAATCTACTACCTCCGCTTATTTTCGATCGCAACACAAAATGAGCGCCAGATAATCGCCTAAGAAAAACATACCTCCAGAAAAAAAGCTACTTTGATATTTTTTTAAATACGGCCTCCACGTGGTGAATTGTGGCAATGAATACTTTGATAACACGTGCTATTTGTACTGCAGATAAATTTTCCACATCTAGGAGAGCTTTGGAAAATGATCACGAAAGTTCTCATTTTGTTGCAAGGCACAATATTAAATTCCATTGCCAAATCAAGACTTGTTAGAAATTCATTGCAATCTAAGCACCCTGTTGTCTTTTTGATTGATTTTTGATCAATTTTTTATGTTGTCTCCAAGGGGTAACCAACTCTAAACTTTCGACAGTATCCAGAAATACTAACAAATACTACCGAAAAACAACGTCGCATATAATAGTATATTGATCGAAGAGCCCTGGTTGAGAAAGCATGAAACACAACGCCAACAAGTCATACAATCCCCGTTTTAGGCAACACAATTGTTCAATTGTTCGAAGTTTGAAAACTTGATGAAACAGAATCAACTTGCTGAAGAGAGAGGTAACTGATAAAATGATATTCTGCAGTTACGTCCATATATGATCAGAAAGCTAGATATGTGCAATACTTATGTAAAGTAGCAAAAATTCTAGGGGGGGCTAACTTGGTTCTAGGTGGGGCTATAGCCCCCCCTAGCCCCCCTGTAGTTACGCCAATGGTTAAATGGTAAATTAATTAAGAGCATTTCTGCATCTGCATTTAGCACATTGGCAAGCCGTTAACCAAGACAAAGATCTGCCAATAGAACCTTAACATTCTACGTGATTTTTTGGGAGAAGCATCAATTATTTTTCAATGTAATATTTCATTTGAAAAACAAACGAAAACATTGTTGATAGAACTGTGATCAAAAAATCGAAATTTACCAAGCAAAGTATTTTTCCAGAAACAAAAATAAAATGTAGCTTTCTCCAGAAAAATAACAACATTTAAAGAAAAACAAAAAAGGCAAGCATGAAAGGTGCATTTATTCAATTACAAAAATAATTCGACCCTAGGATTCAAACAAAATGCAAATAATAATATAATATTATAATAATTATCCAGAAAGATTGTTTCAAGAAATAGCATAGCATTGCAAAGCATGCTCTTGCACAAATCGTAGATGGAGTTGCAGAGATAAACATACACCAGTTCCGGGTGGGTTTTAGTCGATTAGAACCTTTAGCGTTAATGAAACTATGAGTTAACCCCATGAAAAAAATCACAAAAAATCAAAGAAAATTTAAAGGGTATTTAAAAAGCTGTAAAAAATCAGATCAACCGGAATGTTTACAAATACCAACCGTGTAGAAAAAATATTGGGTGTATCCACTGTCATTATAGATCTTGCCACGGTCGTAAGAAATAGACAAGAATTCAGTTAGATAGTTTTTCTCAAGTCTGTCGAAACAAAACTTTAAAATTTTCAGCGTCAACAAAGTTCCCGGTTAATTCACGGTTTTCCCGGTTCAGTGGCCACTAGAGTGATTCAAATTTTGACTTTTTCGCTCCCCTGTGCTTAAACGATTGTTTTTGCTAGTTTAATAGTCCTCCCAAATTTTTAGCTGATTTGGATGTAATTTGGTTGTGCACGTGCCGTTTGAAGATTAAATGAAAATTACTATGAGAATTGCCACTTATGTAAAGGATCGTTTCGTGAAGCAACCCAGAATCTATTTGAAAATATTTAACACATCGCCATCATAGAATAGATCCTAACCCGAAAGCCAGTTGTTGTTGCGAAGCAATCTGACTTTTGTGAGCAAAATTATAAAGAATACAGAAAGGCTTATTATTGATATTGATGTTATTCTTTTACGTGTTAAATTGAATTTCCCACAATTCAGTATTTCCTTAATAACTTTTGTTACCAGCATCAAATCGTTTAGCAACAACGACGATATTTTCCCTTGTTAAATTTCCTATGTTGCTAACGTATTCATACATTTTTAGAGTTTAATGGGCAATGATGGGGAACGGTTTTTCACAAAAGTTACTGTTTTCATAGTAATTTTCATACAAGCTTCAAACTGCTTGTGCTCAGTCAAATTACATCCAAATTAGCTAAAAATTTAGGACGATTATTAAAATGGCAAATGCCATCGTTTAAGCATAGGGGAGCAAAAAAGTCAAAATTTGAATCACTCTAGTGGCCACCCTGACAGATGTAATGAAGGGTTTGCTCTTAAAAAAATATTTATTGAGTAGATATCATAGAAAGGAGATCAAGTCTCCCCAATTTTGAAGATTGCATGCGCTGTCGAATTCCATAGCAAAAATCGTTCATGAATACGCAGCAAGTCGGAAAATCTGCGTATTTTGTAGGAAAACTATTTAAAAGTTCAGAGAGCATGGTCCTCGTTACAAGCAGAAGGTCAAGCGTTCAATCCCAGGCTCGTTGTACATGAATCTTCGTAATTCTTGTTTCGTTTTCTACCAAAACGATCCGTACTGTTGTTCCTGTCGCACTAAAAATTCCAAAAACTTCCGTGGCACCAGTGACAAATCGTAGAATTCTTTGCATCTTTCTAAAGTAGGTGTTCAGCTAATCCAATGATCGTAATTTTCACTCATTTTCAAGAGAAGAGAATGCTCATTCAGGCGAATTTTCGCCGAGAAATCATTTTTGTGAAAGAAAAACATAGCCATATTTCGCTCACTTCCAGCAGCGTAGTTTTGAGTAGTCCTGCTTCTGACTGATATACTGATATTGAGTAAAATTTCCGTGGGGTTAAAAGAAAGGGGAATACAATTTTACTTGGTCGTTTCTCTTCTGAGTTTGTTCTAAGAGATAAAAGTTGTGAGTGAAAGATGTTTTCCGCCACAAATTATGGGAAAATTATTCTCCTTCGACCCAAAAACGCTTGATTTCGTCTCATCGAACTTACAAACGAAATTGGAAGTCACTATTTGGTCACTTTTTTGCAACTGAAAGTCACTATTTGGTCCCTTTTTTCGTCAGCTTTGGTCACTAAAGTCACTATTTTCAGTGGCTTCGGTCGCTACACTGTGCCACCAAAGTACTCTTTAATGGGTGAAAAAGTACCCATTATGAAGTTAAATAGTTCAACTCATTAAAAGAGTAAACAGCGTTTACTCATTAATGGGTAAAGGCCCTTTACGTCAAATTCAGGGGTGTTTTTTACCCATTATCCAAGGCACTATTTTTGAAAAAACGGGTATATTTTACTCTTTATTATTTTGAAAAGCTAGTTGAAATTTAGTATAAATCTTATGCAAGCAATTAGGCGGTTTATTATTTTTAATGAAAAAATCTTTATTATTGCACATGGTGAAAACATAATTAACAATAAATTAAATGTAAATGTTCGGGCAAAAGCGCCAATGCTTCTCTTGTGCTTTCTTGTATATATTTATGGTCAATCCTTGATCGAAAGAACTCAGCTAACGGGCGGAGTTTTAGGTATTTCTACCGGAGCAGATAAACTTATTCGGCGTCTCGATGTCCAGAGCAATAGCAGCAGCTGCGTCCAGAGCCAATCGCGAAATCTAAGGCATCCCTTAACCGACCACCGTCTACGGCTTCCCGATATCCGGTAGAATACCTTTAGTTGCTCCGGGACCAACGCTGGAAGGCTTTCCTTATTGCCGAGAAACGTCTTTGTCTTCCCTATCAGCGAAATACCACAAGCAGCTGCACCAAGAAATACTGCATTTATGCCGGTTGTCGGAATTAGGGCTTGTTGAAGGCTACTTTATTGTTTGCGGATAACATTATAGATCCCTGGGCTGCAATAGACAAAATTTATAAGATATTAACTAAAAATAACAGCAATAAATAGAAGAATTGTTACCTCCTCCGCCATCAGCAGTCGGGTTTACAGTGTACCAGCCCTGATTGGAACAGTCACACTCACTGGGTACATACTGCACTGTCTTTCAAGCGGAAATATTTGCCATCATATGTGGAGTGCACTGCAGCAACGCATTATAGGCAAAGTAATATACTTCTGTTCAGATAGCCAAGCAGCTATTAAAGCTCTCGCCTCGGCCAACTCAAGGTCGAAGTTAGTAATCGCATGTCGAACTCAAATTGAGGAACTGAATTCAGTTAATACTTTACACCTTATATGGGTACCTGGCCATAACTGGAAACGAATTGGCTGATGAGTTAGCTCGTAATGGAGCATCGCATGAATTTATTGGTCCTGAGCCAGCTATTCCAATATCCAAGTGTTGGGTAAAGCTTTTGATCAACTCTTGGGCTGTCACTCAGCACAAATGGCATTGATTGGAGTAGTTTGGATTCATACCATCAAACAAAATTGTACATCCGGGAGCCATCTCCGGTAGTAGCAAGCTATTTAGCTAATCTGTCTAAACAGAATTGCAGTGTCTTAGTCAAGGCCTTGACAGGTCACTGCCGACTGAACTATCACATGGCAAATATTCAACGCGTTGAATCTTCTGTTTGTGATAGTTGTGAATCCGATTATGGAACTTCTTATCATCTAATATGCCCAGTCTATGCACAATTGCGCTTCCAAATATTTGGTAAACACTTACTTAGTGAAATTGACTTCAGAAACCTGAACCTTCAGAGTATTTTGTTGTTCATAACCCGTTGTTGTAAGGAGCTATTGAGCTCTCCAATTGAATAGAAGTGTGCATGATTCCGATGTATTCCTCTCGAAGTGTTTGTGATGTTTTTGCTGCAACTGAATTATTTTATACTGTGTAGGATCAGTGACACTAGTGTTGGTGGTTCTGGCTTTGGAGAACTCAATAGGCTCTTGTGCGCATATACGTTGTATGCCCTCTTCAAGGGCCCTTTTCCAAACATTCACTTTCTTCTCCCACCCACATTCGCGAAGTCGAAGCAAAATTCTTCACACAAACAATGACAGTTCTTTATGGGTGTTTACAGTAGAGCAACAGAGAGGAGGAGATGGCGGCCATGTTTCACTCAAGCTCTGACAGATAGCAATGGGATTTCCCATAGGAGGGAAGAGCAGAATTTGCTTCGACTTCGCGAATTCCTTTCCTTTTTGTTCACTTCCTTTTCCGTCAGGTGTGTGATGAAAAAGGCTGTGAAGGCTATGGCACAAATCATCCAAATTGAGGTGAACGTGCCCCTGGAGCCCACGTTCTGATACCTGATAGTCAAGTATTTCTACTTCGGGAAATTATGTAATAAATGTTGATCGCGAATGTTGCTGAGATCAAGAAAACAATAATTTCAAAGAACACTTCAAATATGTACCTGTTTGCATTTGTTACGTTCTAACTCTCGAAAACATTTCAATCCAAATTGGTATAATATATGTATTTTCATTCGTTTTGCAGACAGTCTGGACTTCATTCAGCGGTTGGACCTGTGGAAAACCCTAAAAGTACACAAAGGATGCGTCAATACAGTATTCTGGAGCGACGATGGCCAGTTATTACTGTCCGGCTCCGACGATCAGCACATCGTCATCAGCAGTCCGTTCACCGGACAGACCCTTTTTCAGCACAAGACAACACACAGGGCCAACATCTTCAGTGCTCGGTTTCTGCCACAGAGTGGAAATCGGGAAATCGTGTCCTGCTCCGGCGATGGTATCGTGCTCTATACGGAACTGAAGGACGTTGCCCTGGAACCCGCGGAAGCTCACGAACGTAACTTGAACTACTTCAACTGTCACAGCAATGGGACGACGTACGAAGTGACTACGATTCCAACAGAACCCAAGACCTTCATGAGCTGCGGAGAGGACGGAACGGTGCGGTTATTTGACCTGCGCAAGATGACACGCTGCCTGAAGACGTGCTGTAAGGATAACATCCTTATTTTGAGCCCTTCGGCTGTGACGGCCATGAGCCTTTCACCGATTTCCATGAATTACATTGCACTGGGTAGTTCCGATAGCAACGTTCGGATCTATGACCGGAGGTTCCTCAAAATGGTAGACTGCAACTCACCTGGGTCGCCGAATGATCGCCACACGGTGCCGGTCAAGATGTTCACTAATCCATCGATCGAAAAACGTTCTTTCAGGGTGACTTCGGTCGCTTATAGTCAGGACGAGTGTGATTTGCTGGTAGGTGTTTTAGAGTACTATTTTTAAACCATTACTAAAAGTACTTTTTGTAGGTCAACTACTCGTCCGATCATTTGTACCTGTTCGATGTGACGAAGGAGGGCATCGAAGTCACAACAGCACAGGCCTCGAGCAGTGCTGAAAAGGGTAAGCGGGGTTCGAAGACGCAGCATAGTATTGACAGTCCACCGCCGGTGCGTCGGTTGCGTTTGCGTGGCGATTGGTCCGATACCGGGCCGGAAGCACGTCCGGCCCGCGAGATGGCATCACGGGTATTCGGGGCCGGCCAGGCTCGACCACAACTGCAGGCTACGATCATGCATCGTATGACCGAGGTTCTGTCACGAATGTTGGCCGACCCCAGAACACGAATCGGACTGACGCACACGAATGAGCTAACCAACGATAGCGATTTGGCCAATGTGGTGGATGACTTCCGTAGTTTTGCTAGCAGTAGCAATAGTGGGGTTGGGGGTGAAGACGTGGAACGACGGGAAGGTTCGGCAGAACCACAACCTTCGACGAGTGGTGCTCGACCCAGATCACCGAGACAAGGCGTGGCAGATTCGACACGGGTAGGGGAGAGCAGAGTACAGGAAGCAGATGATGATGACGATGATGATTACGAGGACGACCAAGGGGACGGGCATAAACTAAACCAAAGAAAAAAGTCTGTTAGTAGACAGAATTCTGCATACGAAGCGGAACTGAAAGCACTGAATGATCTCGAAGCAAAGGTTTTAAACTACGATTACGTACTAAGGAAGTTTGTGGGGCATCGCAACGCAAGGTAAGATGTTTGGACCGAACTTGTTTGAATTGGAGAAATACATTGAGCTTTACTAATTCACAGAACAATGATTAAGGAGGCGACCTTCTGGGGCAATGACTATATCATGTCCGGTTCAGACTGTGGCCATGTATTTACTTGGGAACGAGCAACTGGCAGGTTGGTAATGCTCATGGAAGCCGATCAGCACGTGGTGAATTGTGTTCAGCCACACCCGACGATGCCGATCCTGGCCACGTCTGGTATCGATTATGATATCAAGGTGTGGCTACCGATGGACGAAGAAAAGGTGCGGTTTGATCAGGAGGCGGCAAATGATGTAAGTATAAATGTATAAATATGTGGAAAAGCTAATGAACGGTAAATGTGGATATGCGGTGGCGCCAAGTCCTTCCCAGAGCAAGCTCTCTCTCATAGCATAAAAGACAAAATACAGAAAAAACGGATCCTGAGCGATGGGCCGAAATGACCGTAACTTACATCGAATTGATGTCCGTGTTGGGGATGCATGAACGGGATTAGTTCTGAATTTTTTACTGGATTTGGAAAGAATTGAAATTTTTTATAGTTTGATGTTGACAAACAAAATTGCAAATTGATGGAGAGATGGGGACATGCTATTATAGGCATCTGAATATATTTAGGATTTTTGGCTATATTTTGTTACTTAGCTTGACATGTGATTATGAATGAGGCAAAATAGACACATGATTCCTATTTGTTTAACGAAAGATAAATAGAAAAATGCGAGAAAGGCAAAAAACGGTTGAAAGACGGCTGAGTTATTACCCCATACTTCCTGACCACTTTTCGTGACGATCTCAGATTTGAATATGCAGAATGACCCCCTATCTTCAGGAAAAACATAATCCTACGTAAAACCGCTAAATATAGCCAAAAGTCCAAAATATATTCAGGTGTCCAAAAAACATGATTTACCCTAAAAAAGTACGAAACTCGTCATAGACGGTTGATCCGAATCATTACAAACGCTACATTAGTGAATAAATTGCTGTAGCAATCACTAGATCCGCCAAAGGTGCTTGAAACACGGATGTCCGTGTTGGGGATGTATGAACGAGATTGATTATTTCTGAATTTTTCACCGGGTTTGAATTGGCAAATTGCTGGAGCAAATCTCGAAAATCCATCGAAAGATAATTTCGTGACGGTCTCGAATTTGGAAATTTCCGTTTTACACCCTGTATCCGAGTCTTCTCCTTAGACGTAGTTTACACCAGAATAGCCTTTCGTCCGCTGCAAGAGATTACAATGGTTTTAAAGGATAACTCTGGTGCAACGAACCTTCAGAATGTTTCAACTTAGTCAACAAGCGATAGTTACCTATAGATTTCTGATGATTCTCACATTTTCTACTACTGCAGCGGTTCTCAACCTTTTTCATTAGAGGTACCCCTTCGAACGTTCACATTTATTGAGGTACCCCCTATTTTTTCGCTGTAAATAAAAATGAACGTAACTCTCAAGATATATGCAAAACGGACCTGAAAATTGGCAGGATGTATCTCTAGTAACATCGTTGTACTTATAATGGTTGCACAGCACGCTTGAAGAGTAAATCGATATCTGCAAGAACATTGTAAAACCAAATTATTACTTGGAATGGCTCTCCGAAAAGTTGTCTGAAATGTTCGTTGTTCCGTGAAACTTTCCAATTCAAATTATGTTTATACATCAAGCTTCCTACAAGACTTTGAGGACTCTTGGAGCCAGGGTTACTGATTCCTACATAGCATCATCTTTCGCTTGAGATGCCGCTCAGTTATGAATACCACAACTTGTGTTCGTATGTCTTCGTCACACATGAGAACACGATACGCAATGAACCAAACCATACATTTTGGGCTTCCCTTTTCATCCGTGCTTTTGCCAATCACTGAGTTACCAATATCTGCAAATTGGAAGCAAACGGCACTCACCAGTTACTCGTATCTGCACGGATTCTAGCTTTGCGTATAAAGTGTTCATCGCATTCTTTGTTGATTGCATCACGAGCGATGGATCGCCAAAACGCATCGCGAGTGATGATGATTGGGTATGATTGGAAGTTGTAGGGAGCGTTACACAGGATTCTCTTATGGATATAAACCTAGAGGTTCTGCGTTAGCTTTTCGAAACATTTGAAGCGCGAGAACACGCGCTTTGTATTTAGTACATGTGGGCGTTAATTATTGTTAATTTCGCTTCAAACTTAAGACATAGACGCATACAGTCTTCTTCAAAGTTATTTGTGAGATCTAGGGCTTCTAGTTGAAGATGAGTTTAGGTATGCATCCGATTGACAGCGCTAGCGTATGTGCGACGACGTAATGGGGTCGAAACTTATACGCCAATTTCTTCACCTCCGCTTAACTCTTAAGCGGTGCTTACCCATATGCCTAAACTTGGTTTAGGCACTAAGCGGAGGTGAAGAAATCGGCCCTTAACCATTTATAGGGAGGCGAAACTAAACAATAAATTAACAAAAACAACAAAAACTCACTGTTTACATGGTATTAAACTCGAATGTATGTTCGTTATACATCAAACAGTTCAGAAACATTATAAAATTGGTGGCACTGCCTTGCAAGCGGGACAACACTGGTGGCAATATATTTGCCACTGCCTTGCAAGCGCAATTTCAGTAACAACAAAGATAAATAAAAGATGTTTAAAAAGGAGGTTTTACGTAAAACAACTCAAAACAAGGCACGTTACATTTTTTAGTGAAGAGTCGTAGTCGGAAACCGCATTATCAATGAAAAACATTTTTTTGCAGTTTTGTTGATGATTATTGATGATGATTATCAAAATTGATGTACATATATAATCAAATTTCAGAATGAAAATTCAATTTGGAGGGTCACGTGGCCCATCACGTCCCAGTTCCATCAGTGCCTATACACTAGCGCCGTAAAATTATTGAATTGCAGACTGAACTTACTTCCATCATATAAATGGTTCTTATCTGTTTTTAAAAACCAAATGGATTTTTGGTTAATTTGGTCAATAAATTGTCCTGTAGCTATTTCCTGGAAATCATTTTGTTGAATGCAGGTTAAGTTATTTGAGGAATACATGTTGGTTCGGTACCGATATTTGACTTGAGTAAAAAAAAAGTCTTTTAGGTCTTTTATTTTTTCATAAGACTGTCACTATACTGCCGTTCTACGCATAATTGTCCCATGTTACCTTTGTCTTGTCTTGTCTTGTCTTAGCACATGCACAGCCAGTATTGAAAAGCATCCTGGAAATGTCGGTTGTGTTCCCGAGCATTTTATTGTCTGCATTAATATTTGCAGCATATCATAAATATGACACAAGTATTGAAACGACCAGGCCCACTGCCAGGATTGAATTTGGGAAACAATTCATAACTCCCCATGATCAACGAAGAGTTTTGAATCTACGGAAGGAAGAAACGGGGACAGCCGTACCAACCGTTTCACATTCAAGAGGGAAGATGATTGACGAATCTTTGGGAGTGAATTTGCTTAGAAGCTTAATGTAAACTCCTTGGGTCCTCGTCGTCTTGGGATGGGACATAGTTTTTAGTCTACTGCCCTGGCTTATAAACTGATGGGCAAAAGTAGTCGCATAAATTCAGATAGAATACTATGAAAACATGACGAATACTTATGCACATCAGTGCACATGTAGGCCTAGGTTTAAGCGCCATTTCTCGCTCTCTGGAACGAGAAAAAGAAACAAAGGGATGAAAAACAAGCAAAAACTCATAAGACGATAAAATTATACCATATTTGTACTTACAGCATCTCCATATTTTCCGGCACAATGAGTCTGTCTGATAGGTTTAAACTCGTATTTAATTTGGGTCGGACGAAAGAACTTATTTATTTTTTAATCTGCTTTCCCGGAAAACTCTAGTGAAAATGTCTAGCTTTCCCCAGATACCATCTTTGAAAAACCATATATTCAAAAAAGAAAGCCCTTCATTAGAAACGTCCTCATGTCTATTTATGAACAGTTAATAATTTGTTATTTGAGAACTATTCATATAATGTTTTTTGAAACCATATCTAATTGCTTTTACATATTAAAAACAACATATAAGGAAAAAGTAAAAGAAACTAAAATTGTTCATAGCTTTACGACTCCAGACACTAACGGTAGAGGCATCATCAGCACGCTCCTGCAAATTTGCAATCAATTGGGGTATCATACGCACTAACTATGACAAATTCTAGGAAAATGGTGTAATATTTATTTGAAGGAAATTTTGGCATTTTGTTAAAATATAATGGCATATTCACATTTTGTTTAAAATAATCTCCGAAATGAAAAACTGGCCTGCAATATTTTACAATACTTCGCAAACTCTTTTTTTGTTTTGGAAACATGGAATGAATTACCAACGTATATGTGCAAAAGCTATTTAATAACCGGTATGAATGAACCGCCAGAAATCGACGAAAGACATCTGACGCTGGTCCTTTCAAAAGAAGGAACTTTTCACGAAAAGCTATTTGGTACCAGTTATGGTGGAAGTTATTTGTTACTACGCCTACAAATATTTTTTCGAAGAAGATGCCTAATTTTGGGAAATCGAACCTTAACTACATTTCGCCAACTTGCTTTACATTGTTCTCTAACAGGAAATAAAACAATTGAATTATTTTTCTTATGTGTAACTTAATGATAGGTCATGATGAATTAAAGGCCCAGTAGCCTTGTGTAGACCATGAAATAGATGTTTAAATTGTACGCCATGCTAGTTTCAAATCAATTTGACCGGCGCTGATTGACGATTCTTTAATAGCGGGCATCATATCCCTAACATAGTAGCAACAGACATCGTTTGCCTGATTGCTTGCGGCAAAAGCCCTTTATGGCATACATCAATTACTAGATCACTCATGTTTAACTGGAAAATAAATCCACTTACCTCGGGTGGCAAGACATGCCTGCTAGAAGTGGAAACGCCCTATAACTCACCAACAGAGCACCAGACTAAACTCGCCGATGTACCGATACAAAAGTAGAATTCTGAAGGATACAGAGGTTGAACGCATCATCTTGGGTATCATTTTTGATGAATTCAATCCACCCGTCACTCAGGCTTTCTTGACCGAGTAATTCGATTAATGAATTGGAACACCAATTCACAGAGGGGTCTCTCGTCCGAAGCCACGTCTCGATCGAAACTGATCCTTGAACGACCTTGCCTACTGTCCTGTCCGCTCCTCCGATCAGATTCCAGGATTCTCAAAGATACTTCGTTTTTTGGAGTGAGTATTGGCATAATTATTTGCTCGATTCTTGAATTTTTTCAGTTAGAAACAGAGAAAATTTGAAATTTTGGCAGGAGATAAAAAATATGCGTCCGTTATCTTGAATAGCATACTACGATCTCTTCGCATAATTGTCCCATGTTACCTTTGATAAAAAATCTCAAACTCGAGTCAATTTGTCCCACTGAAAAAATTAAGTTGTTGTTTGATGATAATGAATTATTGGCAATGGCTGATTTTCTACCCGCCACTGTCACATCCAGGCGCTATAGTATATGCACAAAACAGCCAGCATGAGTTAACCACCAGAAATTTGTATGGCGAAAGACATCTAACGCGGGTTTTCTCACCAGTAGGAACTTTTCACGAAAAACTATTTGGTACCAGTTATGTAGGAAGTTGTCCGCTACTACGCCTACCAAATATTTTTTCGATTAGGGTGCTTATTTTCGAGATATTAACCATTAGATGCCTTTCGCCATACTGATTTCCAAAAGTTAACTCCTAGTGTGCCGCTGTAAGCACG
This sequence comes from Armigeres subalbatus, assembly GCF_024139115.2. Taxonomy (NCBI): domain Eukaryota; kingdom Metazoa; phylum Arthropoda; class Insecta; order Diptera; family Culicidae; genus Armigeres; species Armigeres subalbatus. The sequence continues at coordinate 295,200,153 of NC_085139.1, forward strand.
CTCAAAGCAGGCGATTCATTGAGACTGAACACCGTTTAAATAAGTAGTGATTCGTTTTATGTCCTGGAAAAGTGTTGCCTAAGCTCATAACATTCAAAAAATATTTGTTAAAATTCAAGATCCAATCGATTCTAAAATTAGTGGGACAAATTGACTCGAGTTTGGATTTTTTCATCAATCGTAACATGGGACAATTATGCGTAGAACGGCAGTATAGAACGTCGTCAATTGCATTCTAGTAAAAATTCTGCTGCGGCCATTTAAAACATTTCAACAGCTACTACACATGATGATATAATTGCAAATATACATTACCAGGTGACAGATGGTGTTATGTTGTTGCGTATTTGTATCAATGTGGTTCAGCTTAAACACTAGTTATATCTACTGTTTAATATAGTAAATTTTCTATATTCCTTCCACACACACGAGGTGGAGAACTGCCTTGAAGGAATTTAAAGTAAATAACTAGAGTTTGGTATGGAGACACAATTAAAGCTTTTTTATTGTTTTGAACTGAAGAATGAGTCAGTTGTACAAAAAAACTATTAAATATTTCATGCATTTTTTATCCGAATTTTATATCGATGCGTAGTTGGTGAGAATAAGTGATTTGTCCATACAAGGAAATTATACTTTAAATGGTATGGCGTCATCTCTTCTAAACAGCACCACTTCTATAGTACAGGCTCCCTGAAAACAAATTGGAAGAAGCACTCCGCGCCCTATTTTAGAAATCTAAGACGTTTGGTGCCAACATATCGAAAACCTGTTGGAATATGTCTTTGCTATCACGTTGAAATCTTGGGTAATGTTTTACTTTACCCCAATTCATAATTTCTTCCATGCATTAGAATACTTAATTAAATTCTTTGAACAGTGCTAATCACATAAACCAATGTGGTAGAATGATGCACAGCACACTCTGTTTTTGTTCTTAATAAGAAATGCAAAAATGCTAAGCCATGTTTACTAGTATTAAATAATATATCCGCATAACAATCTCAATAGAAACTTACATAAGCACGTAGGCATATAGCAATAATTAAATTACGTTCAATTTGTCATGCTATCAGTAATCTATGGTAAACTACGACGAGCAGCGATATCATTTGATCCTCGCTCCATACCTCCCATACCTCCACTCCCATTCTTCATCCGCATCGCTTGCTGTCCGTTGCTATGTTTGCCGGCACACCGTGATGATTCAAATTTTCTATCATCATCACCACTCATCATCACATCCGATCGCAAATCTCCAAAATCTGCTGGAGATAAATCGAGGCCGATGCAAAAGCAGTACGAACAGTACAACACTTTTGCACACACCAGAGTCACTCACCACATGGTGATGAATCAAACACAAAGCTAATGCAGTACGAATAAATACGAAGCATATTCATACAGGATTTCACTCGTCAGCTTTGGGAAGATATATTTTATGCGGTTCATTCGGGATGCATAGTTTATCGTTCTTTTCCGATTCCGTTCGCAAAATATGAGTGAATGCGAGATACTTGATGCGATTTCCAGTAACCCTGCTTGGAGCTTTCCGAGCCTCTTAAAAGGAGGTTCCTGAGCATGTTGAAAAGATGTTTCTCGTTCCCTTGAACGGAGATTTTCCATAACTCTTGAAAAAAGGCTTTTGAGGTTTTTGAAAGTAGGCTTTCGAGCTTCTGGAAAAGAGGCGTTCGGGCCACATAAAGGAGGCCTTCGAGTTTCTTGAAACAAGGCTTCTGAACCTCTCGAAAGTATTTTTATCCTCTTGAAAGGAGGTCTCCGAGTATCTTGAAAGGAGGCTTCCGAGCCTCTTGAAAGGAGGCTTCCGAGCCTCTTGAAAGGAGGCTTCCGAGCCTCTTGAAAGGAGGCTTCCGAGCCTCTTGAAAGGAGGCTTCCGAGCCTCTTGAAAGGAGGCTTCCGAGCCTCTTGAAAGGAGGCTTCCGAGCCTCTTGAAAGGAGGCTTGTGAGCCTCTTGAAAGGAGGCTTCCGAGCCTCTTGAAAGGAGGCTTCCGAGCCTCTTGAAAGGAGACTTCGAAGCCTCTTGAAAGAGGCTCCTGAGCCTCTTAAAAAGAGGCTTCTGAGCCTCTTGAAAGGAGGCTTCTGAGCCTCTTGAAAGGAGACTTCCAGGCCTCTTGAAAGGAGACTTCCAGGCCTCTTGAAAGGAGGCTTCTGAGCCTCTTGAAAGGACGCTTCTGAGCCTCTTGAAAGGAGGCTTCTGAGCCTCTTGAAAGGAGGCTTCTGAGCCTCTTGAAAGGAGGCTTCCGAGTCTCTTGAATGGAGGCATCCGAGTTTTTTAAAGGAGGCCTCTGACCTCCTGAAAGGAGGCTTCCAGGCCTCTTGAAAGGAGGCTTCCGAGCCTCTTGAAAGGAGGCTTCCGAGCCTCTTGAAAGGAGGCTTCCGAGCCTCTTGAAAGGAGGCTTTCGAGTCTCTTGAAAGGAGGCTTCCGAGCCTCTTGAAAGGAGGCTTCCGAGCCTCTTGAAAGGAGGCTTCCGAGCCTCTTGAAAGGAGGCTTCCGAGCCTCTTGAAAGGAGGCTTCCGAGCCTCTTGAAAGGAGGCTTCCGAGCTCTTGAAAGAAGGCTTCCATGTCTCTTGAAAAAAGGCTTCCATGCCTCTTGAAATGAGGTCTCCGGGCATCATGGAAGGAAACTTCCACGCCTCTTGAAAGATTTTTTTTAAATCTTTATTTATGTGTTTTTTAATCTATAGATTAAGTTCAACACCGGCCTCTTGAAAGAAGAATTCTGAGCCTTTTGAAGGGAGTCTTTCCAGTCTTTTGGAAGGAGTCTTCCGGGCCTCTTGAAAGGAGGCTTCCGGGCCTCTTGAAAGGAGGCTTCCGAGCCTCTTGAAAGGAGGCTTCCGAGCCTCTTGAAAGGAGGCTTCCGAGCCTCTTGAAAGGAGTCTTCCGAGCCTCTTGAAAGGAGGCTTCCGAGCCTCTTGAAAGGAGGCTTCCGAGCCTCTTGAAAGGAGGCTTCCGAGCCTCTTGAAAGGAGGCTTTTGAAAGGAGGCTTCCGAGCCTCTTGAAAGGAGGCTTCCAGGCCTCTTGAAAGGAGACTTTCGAGCCTCTTGAAATAAGCTTTGAGGCCTCTTGAAAGGAAGCTTCTGAGCCTCTTGAAAGGAGGCTTCTGAGGCCTCTTGAAAGGCGGCTTCTGAGCCTCTTGAAAGGAGTCTTATGAGCTTATTGAAAGGAGGCTTCTGAGCCTCTTGAAAGAAGGCTTCCTGAGCCTCTTGAAAGGAGGCTTCCTGAGCCTCTTGAAAGGAGGCTTCTGAGCCTCTTGAAAGGAGGCTTCCTGAGCCTCTTGAAAGGAGGCTTCCGGGCCTCTTGAAAGGAGGCTTCTGAGCCTCTTGAAAGGAGGCTGAGCCTCTTGAAAGGAGGCTTCGAGCCTCTTGAAAGGAGGCTTCTGAGCCTCTTGAAAGGAGGCCTGAGCCTCTTGAAAGAATGCTCCAGAGGCTCTTGAAAGGAGGCTTTCGAGTCTCTTGAAATGAAGCCTTCGAGTCTCTTGAAAGGAGGCTTCCGAGCCTATTGAAAGGAGGCTTCCGAGCCTCTTGAAAAGAGGCTACCGAGCCTCTTGAAAGGAGGCTTCCGAGCCTCTTGAAATGAGGCTTCCGAGCTCTTGAAAGAAGGCTTCCACGCCTCTTGAAAGAAGGCTTCCACGCCTCTTGAAAGAAGGCTTCCATGCCTCTTGAAATGAGGTCTCCGAGCATCATGGAAGGGAACTTCCACGCCTCTTGAAAGATTTTTTTTTAATCTTTATTAATGTGTTTTTTAATCTATAGATTAAGTTCAACACCGGCCTCTTGAAAGAAGAATTCTGAGCCTTTTGAAGGAAGTATTTCTAGTCTCTTGAAGGGAGTCTTCCGAGCCTTCTGAGAGGAGGCTTCAGAGCCTCTTGAAAGGAGGCTTCAGAGCCTCTTGAAAGGAGGCTTCCGAGCCTCTTGAAAGGAGGCTTCCGAGCCTCTTGAAAGGAGGCTTCCGAGCCTCTTGAAAGGAGGCTTCCGAGCCTCTTGAAAGGAGGCTTCCGAGCCTCTTGAAAGGAGGCTTCCGAGCCTCTTGAAAGGAGGCTTTCGAGCCTCTTGAAAGGAAGCTTTCGAGCCTCTTGAAAGGAAGCTTCCGAGCCTCTTGAAAGGAGGCTTCCGAGCCTCTTGAAAGGAGGCTTCCGAGCCTCTTGAAAGGAGGCTTCCGAGCCTCTTGAAAGGAGGCTTCCGAGCCTCTTGAAAGAAGGCTTCCGAGCCTCTTGAAAGGAGGCTTTCGAGTCTCTTGAAAGGAGGCTTCCGAGCCTATTGAAAGGAGGCTTCCGAGCCTCTTGAAAAGAGGCTTCCGAGCCTCTTGAAATGAGGCTTCCGAGCTCTTGAAAGAAGGCTTCCACGCCTCTTGAAAGAAGGCTTCCATGCCTCTTGAAATGAGGTCTCCGAGCATCATGGAAGGAAACTTCCACGCCTCTTGAAAGATTTTTTTTTTAATCTTTATTAATGTGTTTTTTAAACTATAGATTAAGTTCAACACCGGCCTCTTGAAAGAATTCTGAGCCTTTTGAAGGAAGTATTTCTAGTCTCTTGAAGGGAGTCTTCCGAGCCTTTTTACAGGAGGCTTCCGAGCCTTCTGAGAGGAGGCTTCCGAGCCTCTTGAAAGGAGTCTTCAGAGCCTCTTGAAAAGAGACTTCTAAGCCTCATGGGAGGAGGCCTCCAAGCCTTTTAATAGGGGGATTCCAAACCTCTTGCAACGAAGCTACTGAGCTTCCCAAAAAAGGTCTTTATGTCTCTCAAATAAAGGTTTTCGCCTTCAGATTCTTGATTTTAATTCAGAAATATATTCCTTACATATTATTCAACATTTTGTCTCGATGGTAGATTCCATTGAAGATTTTTTAACGACATTGTGTCACAGTCCTTCATACACTGTCCTTGGGATAAAAAGATTCAGGATTCAAAAATTTCGATTTACTGATCGCCATGCATATTATGTACAATACAAAGTCTTAGAATAAAAAATTGTCAGAACTTTATCAAAAAGTTTTTTATTGAAATTTTTATTCATCCGCCATTACGCATTTACGTTCGAGGTACCCCCTAAGGCCAGCAAAGGTACCCCCAGGGGTACATGTACCCCAGGTTGAGAACCGCTGCACTACTGTAATAACTCGACCATGGCTCTTATGATTGAAATTCATTGGTACGGGGCTAAACATTAAAAAACCAACAGTAGTTTCAATAAAAATGTTATTCTACTATGTATATTGTTCACCTCATTTTTCAGCTCATGGAACGCAACGCGGTTATGCTAGAGGAAACCAAAGATACGATTACGGTGCCGGCTTCGTTCATGATTCGGATGCTGGCATGCATCCACTCACTGCGAAATCGTCGGGGGCCGGCTGGCTCAGCGGCAGAAGCTTCGGCTGCCGACAACGGAGGAAATAGCAATAACGATAATAATAACAATAGTAACAATAATGATAATGGTAACAATAACAGCAACAATAGCAACAATGGTCGTGACGAGAGTTCCGGAGAAGGAGACCGTAGCGGAAGTTCGGAGCACTTTCTGTAGCGCAGAGGAGATGAGAGGTAAGTTGTTGAAAGTGTATCCGGGCCGGATCAATCATAGGCAGTTATGATGAACTTTAACCGGTTATAATTCTGAGAATTCATAATTATGCTACCACAATTGTAAGATGAATATATATGAACAGAAAAAATAGGAGTTATCGTGTGATTTATTCCAATCAACTGTAAGCATTAACAACACCTTTATTATATTTTGATCCGCTAAACAACTGACGTTATCAACCAACAAGCAAGATGTGATTTTCCGTTGTACCTCTAATACTGGGTATAACTGTAACTATTTGGAATAGTGTCGATCATCAATTGTACTGGAACGAAAAGAAATCCATTCATTGTATGCATCTGTCTCATGTCTGTTGCAATTTGTGATGCACAAGTTCTGCTATGAACACGATTGTGCTTAGAAACAGTCCGATAGCCAACAGATAGAATGGGAACTGCATGTCCACCAGCGTCAGGATTTTAAAGTTTGTCCCAAATGATCTCCTGATCTGTTCCCAATCCCTGATGGTAACGTTGAAGTTCATCTCCGTGATCCAGTGTTCAATCAGACCTCCGTCGAACAGTCTCATGATCATCGCATTGAACCGGTCTAGAAACACCGAATGGTGTGCCACTACGTAAGCCAGGTTGTAAATGCGGGGACACTCGCGAACCATGTGGAGCTGTTGGGTTGTTAAGTATATCGCATTATCCAGGGATAGGGTCGATTTTCGGGTGACCGTGGCGATTCCCCCATATTTGGCGACACGGGCTGGCATCGATCCCGGGTACGTCTCGAAGACCATGTTGTTCCGCAGTGCGTCCATAGTAGGGGTATTGTTAGCCGGAAATACGTCGTCCATGAATCCTCTGTACTTGACAACAATCTTCATCCCGGACTTTTCGAGCTGATCAAGAGTATCAACATCTTTGTAGTATAGCGGATTGAGGAACACAGAAGACAAACTGGATTGGAACATAGACACGAAAATAACGCTGATCAGCATCATACCGAAAAGCATCATACGTTCGACGCCCGATCGACTAAACCTTCCGAACGGTGCACTCAGCCAAATGATGTAAGTGTCGATAAATATCTGAATCACTTTTCGACAATGGGAAGCATTACGAGTATCAAGAGATAAGTTGAACAACTCGTCTAATTGTTGACGTTGATTCAATTGCCTGCGAACGTTAGCAACTAGTCGAATTGCGCCGCGAATCGCTACCCATATGAAGGCGAAAATTATTCCCACTAGAAACAAGACACCCCATAGGTCCGAAGGGAAAATTGTAATTGGGAGCAGATATTCCGGTATTCTGCTAGCTTTCTTTACTATGCAGCACAGGTCATCGCCGTACACCCCGGCCGTGAACTCAATGTCCCGACTGAAGTAGTCTTTGACGAAAAATCCAACGAAAGCGACATCACTTTCACGTCGGGACACACGTCCTATTACTCCGTTGAAGCTTCCGTTTGGAAGCTTGCTCCCGAAATTATCAGTGTCCGGACGAATGTAGACCGCTAAAATAATACAAACATGAAATTAGTTTTTTTTCTTAGATTCTGAGAAATCTTACATACGAGTGAAATTCAAAGCCTTGGCAAGCGCGCGGCCAACTTCGGCATCCGGGCCGACAAAATCGTTGTATGGTCTACTCACGTTAAACGGTACCGAATACGAGGACCAGAAAATTTCGATCCTCAGTGGATAGCCATTAAAGTTAACAGTGGGTAGTTCAGGCAACTTTTCTGAATTAGTAATTTCTCTTAATATGCCGTACCCGGCTTCCACCTTTTCGAACGGATCGAACCCAAACATGCGATCCCCGACCAGTGCGAATACACGAAATGCTCCGTCCTTGGTCCAGATCGATCGTAGCAACTGAGCCACTTCAGCCGGTTCAATTTGATCAACCACCACTACCAAATAAGTCCCTATCGGATCCAGCAAGCACCCAACCAGCCGATCAAAGGTCTGCCAATTTCCAAACACCAAATACCCATTGTATTTATTTTGACCCCAGGTCTTCGCAAACGAATCGTACGCTCGATCCCAATGAATCAGTTCAACATCATCGTCTTCCTCGTGATCGACTACAGTAGCGCAACTATCCACACCGTTCAAGCCATCGCCTTCCGTATCCTGATAGATTCGTATCGATTTTCCTCGTAAAAGTCCGTCGTTGGTGTGGAGTTGCTTCACAAGATGGTCCATCTGTTGTACACGATCGATCGAACGATCATCCAGCACAAAATCGATGTGTGAGATACGATTGAAGATGGCGTCAATTTGAACTAGGATGCTTTCGTTGGTCAACCAATTTGGGAGATTCACAGCCTCTTCGAAGTCGATCATCGTCGTGGTCAGGGTGAGATGAAGACCTACAAGAACTATCGGAACCACCAGTCGGGACTGCGCCGAAGGTAGCATATTGCTGCCGTTTGGTTTCTTAGTGGAAAATTGCGATTCGTACTGATGGATCCGCAGAAGCAAGCGTTGTGATTTATTAGCCCCACATGAATAAGAGTGACCAAACAGACGAACAAAAGACGGTTGGCTATGTTGATTTCTCATTAGCGTAGCTACATGTGTGCCACCATGTCGTAATTATTGCCGATTGATGTACTCTCATTTGTTCTTCGCCCTGGTTGGAGTGTTGGATTTATGGTGGTAATTTTCTGCTAGAATTCGGAATCAACATCCATCTTTTCTGAATCAGTGAGCTGGATGTAGAAAATGGTACGGTTCAGTCATATTAGTTCTTTATTGGTGGCACACGGTACTTCATTTACACTTATTATGAAAAAAATATACCATCCAATCGGAAGCCGCCATTCGATTCCTACTATAATTCTACGCTTCTGGACAAATTTTCAAAAAAAATCGTTGGTGAGATTTTCGAGTTATGCCGTTTATAAGTTTTTCGATGGAAAACGCCTTGTAAATCTATAAAATACTAGTTGACCCGGCAGACGTTGCGCGTTGTCCTGTATAGCAGGCGAAAATGCGCGGTGTGAACTGCCCTTACGAAATTTTCATACGATTCTTAATTTTAGTTTTTCACGATTTAATCAACTTTACTGATGTTTTTTGCATGAGGAAATATCATATAAACCCGTCGGAAACAATAACCAACTGAACAACTGCTGAAGGAATGAAGAAAATCCACACAGCTGTTTTTGAGTTATGTGGATACGAACATAGACCAATTCATTTTTATATATAAGAAGAAGATACATAGCACACTGTAATAACTTGAAAACGATTTTTTTAATGCAAAATCAATTGAATCTCTACCTACATGTGCCGATGATAGTCGTACACTCCGTGTTGTTCGGAGCAAAACCGAATGTAATGCCTTGTTCCAGGTGGCTCGTTCTTGGACCTTGATTGCACACAGCCAGCGAATCCGGGGTCTATTCCGGATCCGACGTCCTCTTTCAGGTTCTCGGCTAAACATGACTAGCTGGTCTCCCTTCCGGCATACGCACTACATGTCCAGCCCACTGTAATCTGCCGTATTCTACCAGCCTGCCGATGTCTGTACTTTTGTACACTTGGTAGACTCGTGATTCATGGTTCTGCGCCATTCACCATTTTCAACCACACCGTCAAGTATTGAGCCCAGTATTTTTCATTCAAACCCTCCGAGAATTCGATAGTCTGCATATTTTAACGTCCATGCTTCATGGCCGTTGGGGCCCTCCTTAGCTGTGCGGTAAGACGCGCGGCTACAAAGCAAGACCATGCTGAGGGTGGCTGGGTTCGATTCCCGGTGCCGGTGTAGGCAATTTTCGGATTGGAAATTGTCTCGTCTTCCCTGGACATAAAAGTATCATCATGTTAGCCTCATGATTGTAGTAGACTAGATCACCAGAGTAGGCTACTTGGAATACATCACTCACTTGACGTGTACTGACGAAGACAACGGTTGTGTTCCATTGACGGACCACTACATTGGCGACGAGGATGGGATCAATTTTCATTCTTGTTAATTTTCAAGTCAAAATGAAGAACAGTATAAAGTGAAGTCTAAACGTTGGCTTTCATATATGAAAATATTGAAAAAAAAAACGATGGATAAGGTAAAGCTGATTATTAAAAATTATGTCTATATTCTGAATCACTAAAAAAAATAATGGAATAGAGAATAGTGATTATTATGTTGTGGAATTATAAAAAAAAATCCAGGATAACGAAGAGAAGACGTTTTCTAGTCCGTATACCTGGTAGTTGTGCGCAGGGAATGCTGAATTCCAGTCCGCAGATCAAACCCAGTAAAACGAAGAGAATGAGAGCATTCTGGTCCGTAAAACTGGTAGCTAGGCGAAGGGAATGTAGAATTCCAGTCCGCAGAAAACCCAGGAAAACGAAGGGAGTAATCCAGTCCGTATACCTGGTAACGTTGCGCAGAGAATACTAAATTCTAGTCCGCAAGTGAAGAGGGAGACGAAGAGGGACCATGTGTAACCCTAGTCCGTCAAAAGACCAAATGTAGGAGAACCTTTGTTTCTCAGCCCATTTGGCATCTGAAATTGAATTTTCAAATTTGTTAGAAAATTTTCATTTGCTACCATGGTTACAGCTAAAAAAACTGAAACGTCTGAAAATCCTGTGTTGATCGCACACGAATTAAAATATTATTCTATTCTAGCAGTAAACTAGCACTACATGAGCGACCCATGTACTACTAAAAATGTTGATGACTATATAAAAGGTAACTATCAAGCTATAGATATCCCACACTATTGGCTGGAACACAATGCATCTCCACTACACTAGTCAGGAAGCTTATTGGCTCTATATGTTCCGAAATGGAAATAGGATTGAAATCGACGTATACATTTAAGGAACCGGTAAGTTTTAAATTGGTAAATTTAAGAAGTTCATAAAGCTCTGTTAAGTCATAAATTATTTATATTAGTTGAACGCGTTTAAAATACTTAACTAACAAAAATATGTATAAAATTTAAATATACAATCTAGGCATATTAATGTGCCTCCCCAACAAGTCATAAGTTGTAGCGAGTTTGTGATGGGCAAATGTGATTCAAAAATCTATGATTTGATAATGAAGAAGATGAATTAAATTAACTCAAAAATAACAATAAAAAAAATGCGAATACGAAAAAAAAAATACAGCAATTGACGTTTGTTTAAATGTTCAAACGAACGTAAATAAGAACGTTAGTTGGTTTATGTAAAAGCATATATAAAATGGTCTTGTAAAAAAAAAAAAAAAAAAAATTCAAGCTTAAATTAGGAGCATAGAAATTAAGAAAAAAAAAAAGATTATGTGGACCAACTAGCCAACAGGAATACATGATTATCACTGATAGCTATCGATTAGTGTAATGGTTTGTGTACAGAGTTGATCATCAAGATTTTTGTTATGAATTAATAAATAGTCTCTCGTAGCAGATTTTTTTTTTATTTCCAAAAATTTGTTGAATGGTAGAATGCCATTATTGATTATTTATTCATATGGCGAAGTATAAAATAAATGAGGAGAGAAAGAGAGAATAAGTTTCACCAAGAAAAAAAAAAGTGTACAACCAATTACAATGATACATGCAATTACTTACTTGTAAGGAAAGCCACCGTTTACAACGCAGTGATGACATTCGTTAATGATACCTATTTATCTTTTCAATAATATTCTAAAATGAATATCAACATTTTAGACGTCCTCTGAAACTGACTTCAATCATTAGGTCAAGCGTCTTATTTCTAGGAGTTAGGAAATCGTTATGAAGGCAACTGTACTCAACAAGAAATACAACATTCATGTTTAAAGTTCTAGCATCTAGCATGTACCAATAATATACAACGATGCTCAAATTATATTTAAAACTTTATTAAAACAAAGGAGAGATGTAGTAGACTAGATCACCAGAGTAGGCGATTTGGAATACATCACTCACTTGACGTGTACTGACGAAGACAACGGTTGTGTTCCATTGACGGACCACTACAATGATATACGAATGCACAAATGGTAACCTGGCTTAGAAACCTCGTAGTTAATAACAAGATTTTTTTATGTACAGGTTATCCGACTTCGTCAGTAGATGGGAATAACCAGCGCGGGGGTGAAACATACATTTTCAGTGCAAAACGTAAACAAACGAGCATAAATTCCATACAAAAGTTGTTGTTGAGTTGTGGATATTGACAAGTCGGATAACCTGTACATAAAAAAATCTTGGTTAATAACTGTGGAAGTGCTTAATGAACACTAAGCTGCGAGGCGGCTCTGTTCCAGTGTGGGGATGTAATGCCAATAAGAAGAAGAAGAAGAAGCTTCATGGCCGTACAGGGCGACGACTGGAGGGATAAACGATGTGGGCAGAGCTAGTTTTGTCCGTGTCTCTAGGCTGCGAGACTAGCTGGCTACACAAACCATAGAAAAATCCTACTTGTAACCGCAACACGTCTTTCCACGGAGGCTTCCAAAAATCTCACGCACACACGAATGAGACCGTGGGCGGTGCGACAGCTCGGCTCATTTATTTTTTGTTTCGGAGAGGCGCAATAACAGAGCATACACAAGTTTAGTTATGCGAGTGTGCCCTGTCGCATGCACTTCGTTTTACGATGCGCCACATGAAGTAAGATCTCATCGCATCTCCAGCTCACCGTACTTGTTATTTGAGATAGCTGTGAGATAGCTCATGTGTAACGGCGCATTGAGACAGCTCATGTGCTTTTCTATTATGCTTTGTCATTTTCGTGCGAGGATACTATCAAGAGTTTTTTATGTACAGGTTATCCGACTTGTCAATATCCCCAACTCGGCCATCTTGGATTTTTGTATGAAATTTATGCTCGTTTGTTTACGTTTTGCACTAAAAGTGTATGTTTCCCCCCCGCGCTGGTTATTCCCATCTACTGACGAAGTCGGATAACCTGTACATCAGGGATGCCAGAGGATATTTTCAAATGTCTTCACAGTTGAGTAAAAATGTCTTCAAATGTCTTCAATATCAAAATTATTATTTTCAGTGAAAAAAATTTCAAAATCCAATAGGTTTATAATTTCAATCATCTCTATGTTTTATGTATCGTTTATTTTTTAACACTCAAATTGTTAGAATTCAAAAGAATATTCTTTAAATCTTCATGAGAAAGGGCAATCACTTTCCCTTGGATTTTTTAATCAGTCTTTAAATATAATTCCAACGGATTTTTCTAAATGAATTTCTTTGTGGAATTCTTCTGAATTTATTTTTAAAGAATTGCCTGTAGGGATTCGGAATATATATACCTGAAGAAGCTTCCACAAGATTTTTTGAAGAATTTTCCGGAACAATTTCTGGAGAAACTTCAGAATAAATTCCTGATGAATTTTTCGGAGACTTCCTAATGGAACTCCTGAAGGATTTCCGGAGAAATTGCTGTTGGAACATCCAAAAGATTTTCTGAAGGAACTTGCAGATAAATTTCTGGAGGAGCTTCCGGGTGAAATGCTAATGGAACTTCCGGAGGAATTACAGGAAGAATTCCTGAGGGATTTTCTGAAGGATTTTCAGGAAGAATTCCTGGAGGGTTTTCCTGAGCAGTTACTGAAAGAGTTTGCAGGAACTACACCCTGAAGAAATCTCTGAAGAAACTTCCGAAGGAACTTCTGGATAACTTTTTGGTGGAACTTCCTGAGGTATTGTTGCAGGAATTTCCGAAGGAATTCCTGGAGGAAATAACAGAAAACATCCAGAGTATAATTCCAGAGGTATTATTGGAGAATCTCTCGGCAACATTCTTGGAACATCATCAAGAGGAATTCCTGGAGAAACTTCCGAAGGGATTCTTGGAGATTCGAAAGGGTTCTTAAGAAATTCCGAACGAATGCCTGCAGGAGCTTCGAGAGGAATTCCTGGAAGAACTACTGGAGAATGTCGTGAAAGAAACAAACTAAGGAATTTCTGAAGGAATGACTGGAGGACTTTCCGACGGAATTCTTGAAGGATCCTACGATGAAATTTCTGGACGAACTTATGTAGAAGTTCCTAGATGTACTTCCAAAGGAAATTCTGGAGAAATTTTCTTAAAAATCTCTGAGGGAATTGCTGGACGAATTCCTGGAGGAACTTCAAGGGGAATTTCAAAAAGAATTCCAGAGATGGATTTACTGGAGAAATTCATAGAGGGATTTCCAGTTAAATATTTTTTGAAAAAATACCAAAGCAAGGAAGAATTCAACAAGAAAGTGTAATAAGTTTCTTCAATAAAAACTCTGGCGGATTTGTTTATGAAATTCCTCTAATTTTTTTTTCAAAAGATTTTCCAGTATAAATTAAAAATAATTTACCAGAACAATATAAAACCAGAACAATTTCAATTTCTTGTCGACATTCGTAAGAATTTTTTATGGAAACTAAAGAAAATTTTCTGAGAAAATTGAATATAATTTCCTGTGGAAATTTAGAACTTTCGGAAAAATGTGGTACATGGAAAATCCGAAGAGACATCCCAAAAATTTCAAATACAGATCCAGAGTCAGGGCTTGGATGAATGAAGCAATGAAGATGAGGACTTCAGCACCAGATATACTCCCGAGGAAGGTAGCTTCATGAGAAACAGTTTCAAGGTGCTTTGTGAAGAATGCTTCTTTGCTTCATATAGCACTGATGTAGTGCTGTATGAACCAGCTTGAGAGTGAAATGAAACACCCGCTAATGCAGAGAATATTTAACTCTCTTGCCTCATTTCTTTTGGAATGAATGTGTGAAAGAGAGGTATACGCAACATTCTTTCTCTTTCTCGCTTATATGGTTTTGTTTTTACACAACACTCAATCGCATCTGAAACACTGCAGATGAACGAATCATCATTTCACACTGCCCTACTGTACGATGCCTCCTCGGCACTACCCGGCTTGTGAAGATGCCACGTTCAAAACTCCCAACTTTCAATGTATAAAACGAATGTTTTGTATTTGCCTCTTCCCTTGTTCGTGCAGCCAGCAGCACGTCGTCGAGCGCACATCAATCGGTCCACCGAAATTAAAACCTCACTGCGGGCTAAAAACGAAGCATTCGTTCGTTTTTGAACGAATTTTCCAAGGCCTGGCCAGAGTACATACCACGAAAATTCAAAACAAATTTCTTGTGGAAATGAAAATGAATTCTTTGTGGGAGTTCAGATGATTTTCCCGCAAGAACTTAGAAATTTGTTTGTGGAAATAAAGATGCATTTCCCGTTTCAATTTTGGGGGAATCCCTCTATTTGGCCATACTGAAATTGGTTATAAATTTCCAAGATAAATTAAGAAGAATTTTCAATTTCAATTCTCTTGAATTTTCATGAAAAATTCCTCAAAATTTTCATGGTTAATTCTCCCTATTTTACACGAATTAATTTTTTAAAACTAATTTTCACTGAAAATTATTTCTAAAATCCACGGAAAATTCATCGAGTTCTTCAAAATTTATTCTCATTCTCGACGGGTATTCTGGAAATACCGAAAAGATCAGATGAATTACAAAGAAATTTAAAAAAAATTGGTTTCAGCCAAAAAAGTCATAATAGAATTCTATTTTTTTTTTGCCATTTGAAATAAATTAGATCGGTCATTGCGTTCTGATAAAATGATCGAAATATCTTTTAACCAGACACTTCGAAAACGCCATGCTACCAAGGAAAATTTAAACGAATGCTGCCATCGGGAATTTTTTAACCAGCACATAACTTAAAAATGTCAATCGGCTAGTGTAAATGTGTTCTTACATTTGAAATTTTAAGCCCGAAACATTAGTCTATTATGTATAACTTTTGTAATATTTATATTATCTGCATTTAGAAGTCGCAAAATTTATAAGTTAGTAATCAAATTATATTTTCTATTAGCTGGCTTATTGATTGTCTTCAAGTATCTTTAAATAAGAAGGTAAGTCTTCAAATATTTTGAAAAGTCTTCAAAATGTCTTCATGAAATAAATGTCTTCACAGAGATTCAAATGTCTTCAAATTGAAGACATGTCTTCAAATCTGGGATCCCTGCTGTACATAAAAAAATCTTGGATACCATATCGATGAATAGGACAATGCTGTTGCTGCAGCAAAATACGGTACAAGAACCGAGTGAGAATAAGTCGTCAGAGAAAAAGTAGAAAAACATATTTAACACGACTAGGTAGGCAAGAGATGGTGTTGACTTTTACTGGTCCCTCGATACACATTAGGGGTTTATTTTTTAAATGCATAATCAAGATTTTTTTATGTACAGGTTATCCGACTTCGTCAGTAGATGGGAATAACCAGCGCGGGGGGGAAACATACACTTTTAGTGCAAAACGTAAACAAACGAGCATAAATTTCATACAAAAATCCAAGATGGCCGAGTTGGGGATATTGACAAGTCGGATAACCTGTACATAAAAAAATCTTGTGCATAATATTATTAATATCTAATTCTCGCGTGATTTTTGAAAACGTCGTATGTCCAAATGAGAGACTCTCTTTAATTACGCTCTCTTCACTAATATCAAAGCTAGTTTTGCATTTATTGCAATGTTTTCACCTCTACATGCTAGACAAAGCAATTCTCTTCAGATCTCTGTAAAAAAATGCTATGTAAATGTCTTCGTAATAATCGAAAGAGAAAGTAAACAAAGAGAGCCTCACTTTTGGACTTACGACGTTTTCAAAAATCACGCGAGAATTGATGTACGATACGGAAAAAGTTCTTAAGTACGTATTTGGAAGTTTACTTCATTTTTATATATTTTCTGGAATATCATATAGGGTTACTGCTCCTGGACTTCATCTTATAGTTCCGATATTCATCCCACGAAAAACAAAGCAATGAAAAGGAATTTGTTTTGTTTCTTCGACGAAATCTGCTTCCATACCCGAGCAGCACACATGTTTTAATAACTTGTATACGACCAGATTCAGTCATAATTAAATTGCTATAACCACATTCACTGGAATTGTGCTGCTTTGGTATTGGCTTATATCAACCGATTTTTGTTGTTGGACATGACAACTTTCTTAACCTTCCGCAACTCGCTTCAACTTTCATAACACGAGAACTCGCGTGTTGTAAAAAGTACAACAGTCCAAAAATTCGTTGTAATGAAGCCAATTCAAATGATATCAACATGTTTTTTCGGGAAAATAATGAAGGGGATATATACTCTCATTGAGGACATTTTTAAAGTCCAATGGATCTTCTGCTGGTCCTCCGGCAGATCCGGAACCAACGGAATACCGATGAAAATAGAAAATTTTCTCAATAAATGGTGCGTAATGGAAAAAATCTATATCCATTTTTAATTCCATGCGGGCCTATGAGTCAAGAAAATAATTGATTTGGAATTCATCCACTTGGAGGCGCTAGTTCAAATGAAACTTCCAGTTTCGCTAGATATCTCGGGATCTATGCGATTTAGGCAGTTGCCATCTTCTACAAAGTTGTTCAAGGACTAGAGGATCTGTTGGATTTAGAAAGTTGACTTCCTCTATAAAGTTGTTCGAGCATTGGAAACCAATATGTAGAGAAACTGTTTAGTTCAGAATTCAGCCGTAAGGCGGCGCTAGTGTACATGAGAGATCAGTTTAGTTCGATATCTCTGGATCTGTGGGATTTAGAAAATTGCCGTCTTCTACAAAGTTGTTCGGGAATTGGAAACCAACATGTTTAAAAATTTTGAAGTTTAAAATTCATCCGTAGAGTAGTGCTAGTGCACGTGAGACCACCAGTTTGGTTATATCTAGACCAACATTTGAAAAGGGCGTAACAGCCAAAATTTATTTCTTCTTAAGGCTCCGTCAGACGTTGCAAGCAAATCACTCGCAGAGAGCATTTTGCTCGCAGAAAGTAACGTCTGTCAAAAATTTGCATGTCTGTTTACACTGAAAGTTATTGCATGCAAACAAATGACAACTCGCAAGCAAACGCTCGCATGCATTGTGTGACTGCTAAGACGATCCCCACCAGTGCGTGAATAAAGCCAAAATAGCAACCTCTATCATGACTCGAACTCGCACCGGTCGTTGGTAAACGGGTTTGGAAAATGTAAACGCAACCTTCGGTGAATAGCGAGTTGGCAAATTTGGCGACCCGCTCCAACCGTTGCCAAACCATCACACGGAAAAATAAAGTAACTAATAAATGTAAAACCTGCCGTCTTCTGAAAAATTGTTCGGTTATTTATCATCAAAACCATTGTGATGGTGGTCAGTTTAGTTTGGATTTCAACTGATTGGCGGCGCTAGTGTATATGAAATTACCTGATTACCTTCGGATGGTCGAAGTCATCAAGTTAAGTTTGAAATACAACCACTTGGCGTCTAACTGGCGTCCATCGCAATGGTACTAACCATCCGAATAACTTTGTAGAAGACGGCAACCTTCTAACTCTTTCCAAGTCTTATATAGATCTCGAGATATCCACCTCAGAGATATCAATTGTTGCATGTAAGCTAGCGCCACCAAGCAGATGAGTGTCGAACTAATCTGATAATCACAAAATGCATTACGCACATAGTAGTATTATAAAAGTTGGAGCGCATTCTGAAAGATTTGAAAATAAATAATAAATATTTATAAATATGTTTCCTGATTTTTTTTATTCCGTGTTTGTTATAGCAACCGCGGATATTTACCACCGGTGCGAAACATGATTGGTGCGAAACACTTCAACAACCTTGATAGAAACAACCGGTGCGAGAACAAGTGCGTAAATAAAATATGAACGCAATTCGTTCTTATACTAGACACTCATTTGGATACACATTGGTGGGGATCGTCTAAGACGAATATTGCCGTCTTCTACAAAATTGTTCGGATGATTAAAATCATCATGACGAAAGCAAGTTTAGTTAATAATACAACCGCTTGGCGGCGCTAGTGTATTGGTAATAACCTGAAATGTCAGATATCTCAAAATATATAATTTTTAGAATATTGCCGCCTTCTACAAAGTTGTTCGGGTGGTCAAAACCATTATGATCAACGCAGGTTTAGATTAAGATATAACCGCTTGGTGGCGCTAGTGTATAAGAAATAGCTTGCTAGGTTAGATATTTCGAAAACTGAAATTTTTTGTTTAGAATATTGCCGTATTCCACAAAGTTGTTCGGGTGGTGAAAACCGTCATGATGCAAGCAAGTTTAGTTTTAAACACAATCGCTTAGCGGCGCTAGTGTATAAGAAATAAACTGATAGGTTAAATATCTCAAAATCTGGAATTTTCAGAATATTTACGTATTCTACAAAGTAACTTGCCATAAGACGAGTTCGTACAATTCCATTTAATTCCACCACTTGGTTGTACCTTTGACAGATACTACAGTAAGACCATCTCTCAGTGTCTCGTATTCGACTCGATTCGACTCAACTCGAGTGCCAATTAGTATTGCGGTTTCAAACTAAACTTCTGGTTTTGATTGTTAAATCTTACATAATAACCAACCTAACAGATAATTCGGATAACTTTGTAGAAGATGGCCACTACGGATTTAGAAATATTTAACCTAACAGGTTATTTCTCATACACTAGCGCCGCTATGCGTATGAGTTCCAAACTAAACTAGTCTCCATCATAAATGTTATGGCTACCAGAACAACTTTGTAGAAGACAAAATCTTTCTAAGTTTTATAGATCTCGAGATATCCACCTCACTAAATTATTGCATATAAGCTAGCGCCACCTAGCAGATGTGTGTCTAGCTAATCGGATAATCACAAAATGCATTACGCACATATTTATATTACAAAAGTTGGAGCGCGTTCTGAAAGATTTGAAAATAAATAATATTTGTTTCCTGATTTTATTTATTTCCGTGTTTGCCTCAATAGCAACCGGATATTCACCACCGGTGCGAAGCATGATTGCACTTCAACAACCTTGATAGAAACAACCGGTGCGAGAACAAGTGCATAAATAAAATATGAACGCATTTCGTTCCTATACTAGACACTCATTTGGATACGCATCGGTGGGGATCGTCTAAGCCGTAAAAATTTGCCACTCGTTGAAACAAAATTGCGCTTGCTAGTGTAGCACTAGCAAATTTTTCGCTCGCAAAAGTGAAAACGTTTTCAGATGGCAGCGTTGCACTGCAAAAATAGGAATGGAATTAGATTTTTTGGCCGAAAAACAAGTTTTTCTTTTTTGTTTATATTTGCATGAGAGTAAATCTGACATTTGCAAAAGGTGAAAAGCTGCTACGTGTGACTGCAATGGCGAAGGCTCTCAGAAACTATTCGCTCGCACGAGTGATTTGCTTGCAACGTCTGACGGAGCCTTTATTCTTCGTCCACATATATAGCTTTATATGTAGACGAAGAATCAGAAGGAATAAATTTTGGCTGTTACGCCGTTTTCAAATGTTGAAAAACTAATATTATGAAAATCTGCTTAGTTTGGATTCCGAAGACGAGAATTGAACCTAAGCCTTCCACCAAGTCTAGCGCATTTCGACTGACGCGCTAGCCATCTGGACTATACAACACATGAGAGAAGCAATGATGGAAGACAATTATAATCCTCGTTCTGTGCTATGTGAATGGGATAATTATCATATAATCACAAGTAGAAGGGTAATAGATACAGTGAACGTTCGCTAATTGGGTTGTTTCTAGTTGGGGTGCTTTTTAGTTAGGGGTTCGCTAATTGGGGTGAAACCCAATTAAAAAGCAGCTAAACGTCAAAATCGCGTTGACGATTTGTTTCCGTGTTTGGCGGGACACAGTTGTTTACTTCAAGGCTGTTGTCAGAAGTTGTATGGAAGAAAATATGCTGCTCTAGGACAAACTTTCCAAAATGGCCATTTTTACGGACGCTCTGGATTATACGGAAGGCCATCTGGTGGCCACCTACGGTCATAGCAGAGTAAGAGTTGTGTATTACCTCAAAGATCACCGTAAGAAATGGTTTGGAAAAAAATGCGCTGCTCTAGAACAAACTTCCCAAAATGACCATTTTTACGGACGTTTGCGGATTATCCGGAACACCGTCTGGTGGCCACTTGCGTTCATAGCAGAGTGAGAGCTCTAGGATCACCGTTAGAAATTGCTTAGAAAAAATTTCGCTTCTGTAGGACGAACTTTCCAAAATTACCATTTTGACCATCTACAGTCATAGGTGAGTAAGAACTGCAAATTAACTCCAAGATTATTGTCAGAAATTATATGAAAAAAAAATCGCGCTACTTTAGTATGAATTGTTAATGAAATAAATAAATAATTCACTACTGGTCACTTTTTCCAGTGCACCTGAGCCTTTTATTTATCTATATTCATCCGAGCCTTCTATCGAATAACTTCTATTATCTTCTCAATTGATGGAGAACTAATTTTTTGGGGAATACATGGTGGTTTATTGCAAATTGGTCAACTGGCTAAAAAGATATCTCAATTTTACTCAATGTGTTGTATTTTTTACAATAATGTGGTTAATTCGGCAGTTTGTGACATATCTAATCTAGCGATAAAGTCGTCATACACTAGCGCCGCCAAGCGGTTGAATTCTAAACTAAACCTGCTTCTATACCCTAGCAGCACAATTCGGGTTGATTTGGTTTCAGCAACTCATATGTGACTTAATTTGGTCTTAAATGTGTAACAGAAACTGGTCTACAACAAGTGTGCTACTCGGGTAAGAGGTTGATCAAATGTACAACTTTGTAGAACACGGCAGCTTCCTAAATCCTACAAAACAAGGGAAAACTAACTCAAAACATTCAACAGTATCCAGAAATAGGAGTGAACAGTGCATAACGCACCCCTGGGGCAAAATGGCTAAAAAAACAAAATGATACTCTTGTTTATATAGATAGGTGAAAACATCGGAAAAGCTTAAAGTGGCCATTTTGGACCGTTCCCCCATACTAACGAATACTAGCGAAAAACTACGTCGTATCTATAGTAAATCGATCGAAGAGCCCTGGTTGGGAAAGCATGAAATGCAACGCACCCAATAAATACAGTATTCCCCGTTTTAAGCAACACATGTTTTCTGGCTCCTTAAAAATCTCTGAACAACTTTTTCTGTTACTAATACTTATTGGACAATCTTTGGGCCTCCGTTTTGGTTTGCCATTAGAAATATAAAATGCAGCTTGAAAGTTTTAGACAATCTTAAGAAACTAGCAATTAGGTGTTTCCAAAACGGGGGAGCAGAGCACTATGTTTCAACAACTAACTGACAAACGCCATAACAAACGAACTAGCAACCGTATCTTTGTTTAAAGAAAATTATGAATTACTATAAATACCACGAAATACTATTGCGGGACAATGAGTAATACTATCGCAAAGTTTAGAGTTAGTCACCCCTTATTGCAAGATGTTTCAGCTCACTGAATATTCCTTATGCACTAGCGCCGTCAAGCGGTTGAATTTTAAACTAAACCTGTAAAATGACTTTCACCAACCGAACAACTATGTAGAAGACGACAACTTTCTAAATCTAACAGCTTGCGAGATTTCCCACCTTACAAATAATTTCTCATATACTAGAGCCGCCAAGCGGATAAATTCCAGGTTAAACATACCTCTATCATGATGATTTTTACAAGCAATATTTTTACAATATTGCTTACAACAATATTTTTTTACACGGTTGGTATATATTAATTCCTCGGTTAACCTAAAAAAAATCAGCTTTTGAAACACCACCTGAATTTTCTTTGATTTTTCGGGATTTTTTTCGTGGGCGAACTCATAGTTTCATTGACGCTGAAGGTCATAATCGACTAAAACCCAACCGTGTAAAAAAAGAATCGGTGTAAATTTGTAGACCGCGGTAACTTTCTAAATCTTACAAATTTCGAGGAGCTTGACATGGTGGTGTGGACATGGAGTGGCTTGACATGATTGTTATATCAACAGAGTGATGTATCACCGGATTCCCGAAGGTTGCTTCAGTAAATTGTCCCGTGGTTACCCAGTTATGGCCAAAAATGACCGGAAATCATTTTGTTGGCTGCAGAGTAAATCATTAAAGAATACACGTTGATCTCATGTCCAAATATAACAGCGTGCGTTAGTGTTGATCTTAATCTGAAACTTAAATTAGAATTAAAAGAATCAAAAGGTGACAAAATAATAAGTGACGTACTCGAGTGTTAAGAGACCTGCAGCCCTAGGCTGGCTCATCTCTGGGGGGTTTTTAACTAAAATATGGTATGAACTTGTTAATGCAGACAAGTATCTGCTATTATCATCCGACATGAGCATTGCAAGCGCATGGCGGGAGTTATTTTGTTTACATTTTGATTCATACGAAAAATACGAAGTATAAAAACGAAATACGAAAAAAATCCAATTTTCATATCGATAATTTAGACGATTTCCACTCTTTTCAAGCTACTAAACCAACGTAAGATGACCAATAATAGGTATTGAAATTTGCGTTCCTATGGACTTTCACGGCATTTCATGCTTGAACTTAGTATTACATTTAAAAGGTATGGTGCGAAGTTTTTCTAACAAAAACTTTTTTCATGCCCATATTGAGTTAAAATTTATCAGCGTGTTTTATGTCTACAGCGCCAAGTATAGGTTCAGCAGCCTATCATCAACCAACGACACATTATGGACGTATAAAAATTTGTTTAGGAAGCAATTTAGCGTAATCTAACATTAATGTGGACCAACATTTGAAAAGGGTTTATATTTTCTTTGACTTTTTGTATCGAAGTAACTTAAAAAACAATTGGGTTAAGAAAAACAAATAATTGCTTTAAAAACGGGCAATGTTGCCGAAACGAAACTGAAGTGATATTTGCTGTAATAGTGGAAAAGAAGATGTTGTTTTCAGCAATGGCTAACTACTGATCGGTGTAATTTAGAAACCGTTACAAAGCCTGTTTGTATCGTATTTTATTGAAAAAAATGATAAACTTATATCTCATTATATCTCATATCTCATGTGAATTAGAAAACGTTAGCTTTATTATAATATCAGAAGTAATGACCCATGACACAAAAGCTGTTCACTTATTCATTTCAAAATTAATTGACTTTTTGAAACAGTCGATCGATTTTACAAAAATTACTTTTGTGTCTGGTGGAGCTGCAGCACATTATAAAAATAAAAAGAACTTTGCAAGTCTGTGTAATTTCAATTTAAAACATGGCTTAGAAGCAGAATGGTTATCTTTTTGCAACATCGCACGGAAAAGGCCCTTGCAAAGCTATTGATGGCACTCTCAAAAGAATGGCAAAACGAGCAAGTCTTGCCAAATTTTATGGAAATACTATTAAGACTCCTCGGGAGTTGTGTGAATGGGCAGTAACACAAACAGACAAAAATATCAGTAAATTACGTTTCTGTTATATTTCGAATGAGCAATACTCAAAAATGGCAGAAGAGTTTGATGAACTTTTCGAAAAAGCAAAAACTATAACTGGTACACAAAAGTTTCATTCTTTTATACCAATCGCTCATAATAAAATCCTGGCTAAAAAATATTCCCGCTCAGATGAAGACCTAAAAGTCTTCAAATTGTTTGAGTTAATTTACAAATGAATGAGTATTCAAGTAGAAATAAGAATTAAATGTAATAACAAATAAAATTGAAGAAAAAATAAAAAAATGTGAAAAAGTTATTATTCTTTGAATGTGCGTTTACCCAAAATCCCCCTAATGAAATTATCTACCGCACTTCATCATTTGGAATCAAAATGTTCATCTGATGAAAAAAATTAACCTTCAATTTTTTTGCAAAACCATTTCTAATTTTAACATTCATGGATTTATTTTCTCGGTGAACTAAACGCTCTTTTATATATATCAGATTTTACAGTTTAGACAAATTTACAATAGTCCATCAAACATCCCAATTTTGTATATCTGGTCATTTGTGTGTAACATTGATATAAGAAATAAGCCCTTTTTAAATGTTGGTCCACATTAATGTTAGATTATGCTAAATTGCTTACTAAACAAATTTTTATACGTCCAAAATGTGTCGTTGGTTGATGATAGGCTGCTGAACCTATATTTGGCGCTGTATGCATAAAACACGATGATACATTTTCACTCAATATGGACATGAAAACAGTTTTTGTTAGAAAAACATTTTTCCTTAAATATGTCACAGAAACATTATTCCCAGAAAAGTTAGATGATTGAAATACCTATCTGCAGAAAAAAATTCATCGATTTCTGAGATGAGGTTTTTTTTGTAATATTGATTTTAATTTTTTTAAAACTATTTTTTTTCAGTGTAGAAATCGGTTTTTTATTTTTTGGGTATTTTTTCCAAAAAAACTTCTGGGAATTTCACGACAGTCCGCCATACAACACTTTTTTGTAGGTCTTGTCATTTTAGAGTTACATCGGTTTTCAAAAAAACAATAAAAAAAATAGGCTCTCATCAAATGTTACTCTTGTCTTCACAATTTTTGAAAAACTAAGTATGCAGAGTGGCTTAGAAATGCCATGTTTTTATGCCCACCTAGTTTCATTCGATTCTGAGATGGTGCTGCCAACCGCTGGTCGAGTTGGCGCGAAATTCGTCATGTACCACTTTTGAGACAAGTCCATAGACCCATGGTTACGAAATCTCGACAAAAAACATGTTTGCTGGGACACGGCTGTGCGAATCTCGGTAAAAGTTGACCATTTTGCTGAGATTCGGGTAAAAAAAAAAAGTGTGTGGCTTAAGCCTTACTTCTAAGATTTCTTGTATAACCATAAGCATAAGCTGTAAACCTTGACAAAAAGTATATGAGTTTCTGTTTCCAAAACTGTCAGAATTATCTAAATCGGCTGAAAATTGTTGAAGTAATGAGAATATCAATTTATGGGAACACGTCGGCCATCCACGTGTGTTTTTTTGATGGCCGCATAAGTGTTAAAGCTTTAAACGTGTACCACGGCAGATCTCATTTAGATGCTTGGGCATTTGCAACCACCTCACATTTGTTTTTTTTTCTTTATTCGCGTGATTACCCACCTTACTCCTAGCTGCTAATTTAGTCTATTTTACTATTTTATTTTCCGCAAAAGCTCTAAATCGGACAATAGCCACAGCAGCGAAGAGAAACCCGTTGGTGCAAATTGGAAGGGATATGAATTTAATTGTTGAGCAGTCAAGATATAGCCTTTGTGTGCGAATTTTGACGGTCGAGAGTTTTTATAAAATTAAATCAGACCATTTCGAATCAACTCGTTGATCAGAAAAGTTAAAATAAGTGGCAGTTGAAGTGAGTTTTTGCATATTTTATACAAATAACTTGTGAGATTATGGTTCTCGACAACGATCCGACGGGAACAAGAAGGCGAGGTGCACAGCGGGCAAGGTGGATCGATCAGGTGGAGGACGACTTGCGGACCCTCCGCAGACTGCGTGGTTGGCGAAGTGCAGCCATGAACCGAGCTGAATGGAGAAGTCTTTTATGTGCAGCACAGGCCACTCCGGCCTTAGTCTGAAAATAAATAAATAAAATTGTGAGATTATTTTTAAAAAATATTGCAAATTATGACAATTTTTGAAGTGAGAAATTAAATCTGCTCTCGAAGTACCCTCAATAGATAGTGCAGATTCTGCTGTACGGTACATGTAAGCAATGACTCTGACTGATTAAGGATATTCAAGTGACTTAACCCTCTAGTGGGCACGGCAAATGCTGGGTAAAGCGTACCATTGGTACTTCGCGTACCTGAAGGAATAAAATAGACCCCATCTCGCGGTCCTTAGCCTCTTACCCAGCTACTCCTATCCCTACCTCCCCGTGGTGCTGGTCGAGATACGAGCAACCTTAGGCAAGATCGGGTAACCAACCCCGGTGGGAACTATGGTCGTATGCTGAAAGGGAGGGGGGGGGGGGATTTGCTCCTCTCCAGAGGTGCAAATTTTACTGAGCGTCTGTTCTCCATG
The DNA here is from genome assembly GCF_024139115.2 of Armigeres subalbatus. Lineage (NCBI taxonomy): Eukaryota > Metazoa > Arthropoda > Insecta > Diptera > Culicidae > Armigeres > Armigeres subalbatus. The sequence continues at coordinate 295,226,540 of NC_085139.1, forward strand.
TCAGGATCGGCTCACAACAGCGTCTGTTCTCCATGTTAGGGGCGGCTGATCATCGTCAGAGGGCCAGCGAGGGACTCTAAGTGAAACTGTGCACCATGGTCCTCCGGGAATAAGGAGGAATGGTCCTCCGGAAATTTAGGGGGTTTGGTCCTGAAAGCCAGCCTTAAAAAAAAACATAAGCAACGAACAATCAACAAGAGAGTACGGACCGGAACCATTGGCGAAGACCACTGCGACGAAAATGGACTAGCGATTGGAAACTCGGTTCGTGGAACTGAAAATCTCTCAACTTCATCGGGAGCACACGCATACTCGCCGATGTGCTCAAGGACTGTGGATTCGGCATTGTAGCGCTGCAGGAGGTTCGTTGGAAGGGATCAATGGTGCGAACGTTTAGAGGTAATCATACCATCTACCAGAGCTGCGGCAACACACACGAGCTGGGAACAGCTTTCATAGTGATGGCCGATATGCAAAGGCGCGTGATCGGGTGGTGGCCGATCAATGAAAGAATGTGCAGGTTGAGGATCAAAGGCCAGTTCTTCAACTTGAGCATAATCAACGTCCAAAGCCCACACTGCAGAAGCACTGATTATAATAAGGACGCATTCTACGCGCAGCTGGAACGTGAGTACGACAGCTGCCCAAGCCACGACGTCAAAATCATCATAGGAGATGTGTTGCGATTGCAATCAAACTGTTTATTTTCGATTTGGTAACCCGGTGACGAAAGGGTTAAAAATTCCTTTAATGACAAATTCAATAGAATACATTAGATCTATGCTAATTTTAGTTTAAGTATTTTAGATTTTGATTTAGGTTTAGACGATTTTATTGTGCAGTATATAGGTTCAATAGTTCTAACAACTTATAATTATTTACTCACGTTTAGTATTACTTGCTGCAATAACAATATTCTTGGTTACTCGTTCTGCGGGGTGGGTCTGCCTAAAGGAAGCAGGTTAGAATTTCACATCGCATATGCACTACAAATTTATAAACAGATTTACCTGTATTTGTGACTAATTCTAGTTAGAATCCTCTAGTATATAATTCAGTTAAGGTAGATTTTAAGTTTTAACTAGATTTAGGTATAGAAAATAGCATGATGTATAGTAATTAGGGCAAATAATTAATCTTGAAAATCTCACCGTACTCTATGTTTCACTTATTCGTAAACTTACGCTTTATCATCGTTATGTGCATGACAACTGATGACAGCTTTCATACTTCGTTCAAGGTATTTCGCACAAGGGAGGTTGGTCACATTCTGCAGGGATGTAACAAGATGTGAACGCTAAAATTGGCCAAGAGGAGAAGTTTAGACCGACTATTGGGAAGTTCAGCGCTCACCGGCTGATGAACGAAAACGGCCTACGACTAATTGATTTCACCGCCTCCAAGAATATGGCTATTCGCAGCACCTACTTCCAACACAGCCTCCCGTATCGGTACACCTGGAGATCACCACTGCAGACAGAATCACAAATCGACCACGTTCTGATTGATAGCGCTAACATCGACTCTGACCACTATCTGGTGATGGTTGAACTGCGCCCAAAACTATTCGTCATCAACAATGTTCGGTACCGACGACCGCCGCGGTACGACCTAGAGCGACTGAAGCAACCTGATGTCGCCACTGCATACGGGCAGCATCTCGAGGCAGCGTTGCTGGAAGAGGGGGAGCTCGATGGGGCCCCTCTTGGGGACTGCTGGAATACAGTCAAAGCCAGTCCGTCCAGCTATTTGGCTTCGCCGACGACATATATATTATGGCACGTAACTTTGAGAAAATGGAGGAAGCCTACATCACACTGAAGAGGGAAGCCAAGCGGAACGGACTAGTCATCAACACGTCGAAGACGAAGTACATGATAGGAAGAGGTTCAAGAGAAGACAATGTGAGCCACCCACTGCGAGTTTGCATAGATGGTGACGAAATCGAGGTGGTAGAAGAATTTGTGTACTTGGGCTCACTGGTGACTGCCACAAGATGCTCCGATCGAATAGAGTTCGCCGCCGTGCCAAACTGACAATCTACAAAACGCTTATTAGACCGGTAGTCCTCTACGGACACGAGACCTGGACGATGCTCGTGGAGGACCAACGCGCGTACGTGGAGGAGGCGAATGAACCACGAGTTGCATCAGCTGCTGGGAGAACCATCCATCGTTCACACCGCGAAAATCGAACGACTGCGGTGGGCCGGGCACGTAGCCAGAATGTCGGACAGTAACCCGGTGAACATGGTTCTCGACAACGATCCGACGGGCACAAGAAGGCGAGGTGCGCAGCGGGCCACGTGGATCGATCAGGTAGACTGCGTGGTTGGCGACGTGTAGCCATGGACCGAGCCGAATGGAGAAGACTCTTATATACCGCACAGGCCACTTCGGCCTTAGTCTGAATAAATAAATAAATAATTACTTGTTTCGCAAAATGATGAAGTTTGACATGTCGCAAGATGGGTTCCAATATTGAACGGATATTGGCCACTTCCCCAAGGGAACCAGGCCCTGGAAGTACCCGGAGAGTGGTCAATTCGTTCTAAATTCGCCGAAATTTACTCCAGTTTACTTGTTTTGCAAAATCATGAAGTTTGACATGTCGCACGATGGATTTCGAAGCCGATCTGCAAGTGACCATTTTTTCCGGGAGGGAGGTAACTCCAGTACTCCCCGGAATATATCCGAAACCATGGTCATTGCACAAAAATTGATTCCTTCCTCGGTTCCTAAAACTATAGGAATTTTGTGATCGATTCCACAAGATTGCTTGGAAATCCATTAGAAATTGGCTGAGCTGCGTGGTTTTGAATTTAGAGTTTTGTCGTAACATGGGGATTGGGGACGTATGTTTAGGGTAAAAAAAAGTCGGAACCCCCAAAAGTCGGCTCTCCGATGACCGCTAGAGGGATAAATTTGCCCAGAAATGGCATATTCTAGATGGCAAATACATACAGTTGGGATCATCAGAGCACATATTTGGAATCAATTTTATGTTTCATATCACGAAACTCGAACATTTGGTGCCAAATTGAGAAGCTCAAACAGTACGTTCTTAGTACAGGTTACCCGGGGTCTATAGTGGTCAATTTGGATTAATGAGCTTGTTCTAGGAACCTACAGCTTTCGTTTGGTGCCTAAAAATCGGAAATCGGTTGAAGATTGAGTTTTTGTGATCGTGATAAAATATTGAGTCCAAATGGACCCCAATGCACAATGAGTAACTTTATTCTAATGCATTAGGATGGTTTCAAAGTTGTTAGGATTTGGACTTGGGTTGGATTTAAATGCGATGTGTATGAGTTGTGAGTTTGATTAGATCGAATTTGCTTCAGGTTTTGAATGGATATGAAGTGAATTCAATTAGTTTTTGATTGAGTTTAGATCATATTTTTCGAGTTTTTGGTTTAGCTGAGTACAAACAGTTTGATTGTTACGGTTCATTTTATCTTACATGTTAGTGACAAATGTTTGAGTGAAATTGTGTAATATTCCATTCCTGAATGTTCTGTGTTTAGGCCTGAAGATAGGCAATTAAAATTATAAATAGAGAAATTCCCAGACATAGACTTGATATTGCTGGTGCCACATGGCATAAATTAATTGGGGGTGCCCAAACAGGATCTGAATCCTACACCAAATAGAGCTATGTATTAAACGCCTTGGCTGTTGTAGACAAAATGCAAAACGCAATTAAAACACTTTTGCGGGATTCGGCTGATGTACAAAAATCTCATAAAGAAACCTCGTCACATCTCGCAATGGGCAACATTTTGGACGTTTCTCTCGGGGCACAGAGAGATCGTCAATCATTTTAATTTGTTGAATGTATTGTAAACTGTTTATATTTGTATGTATGTAAAATAATTTTATTGTAATATGATTTTGATTTCATCAGTTCCTATCTTCCATAAAATCACACGTCTAGTTATCGCGTAAAATAATTAGGATTGTTTTATTGGCATCGTATATCGAACATGTGATTTATTTGTCTCAATATTGACAGGCAACGCACTATTAATTGCATAATTAATCATACCTGCGTGGTGCAAATGAAGCCCAGCATGAATTCATTATAGTAGGTACTACGCTGGGAACTTTTCGAACGTTGACACCCGCCCTCGTTCTACGATGACAATAACAAATCGCTAGCTGCCGATAACACGTTTGGAGTGAGTGGTCGGAAGGACCAGATGACGCTGTACTTGCAAATCTACTTGTGGCACATGTCAAAATTAATAAAGTGCTTTGATATCTTCGGAGACTTCCAAGTTTGATTCCTAATGAGCACACACATATCCTATTGTTAGGTTCATGATTGACCACGCCACAAATATAGCAACCATGACGGGAAGCGTGCTCAGTCGTTCGTCGATTTCCTGCTTATTCACACACAATGCAACCGTTATCAACCATCACCCTCGTCACCCGGTTGATGGTCATAAGTTTAACTCCATTAGCCGAAAATGCCGAAACCGGCATCAATTGGGTGAACAATAGTGCCATCCAGTCACTTATCGGAAAAATCTTTGACCGGATCAATCACATCGATATCGTAATAATGGGCGAGCATGACTTGGTGACCCGATTCGGAGATCAAATCGATGGTCTTGTTCGCCGGCGGGAGGGAGTATTTTTCGGCAAGTCCGTTCGAATCTATGGCGGCCAACTGCTTCTGTCCGAAGACTATCCCGAGGGATGTTTCGGCGATACGTCGATTCTTTCCGCGACGATTGTAGATCCGGCTGTTTCGGTAGACTTGGACACACTGGGCGTAATCGATCGCGACTATTCGGAGAAATCCAGTTTTATTCAATGGGACAGTTCGTACAGGTCGTTCGCCAAGATCTGGGACCAAAACCATAACGACGGATATGTGGTGTTTTCGAGCGGTGATACGTTCGAAACGACGTTGAAGTGCTTGATGGATCCAAGGGGGACGTATTTGGTGTCGTTAGATGACGAGGCGGATTTCGGTGTGGGCCGAATGTTCAATCTGATGAATTCGTTGTGGTTACACTCGGGATCTTATCGGTTGTTCTTTATGAAAGATGAACAAATCTACACTTTTGACCCATTTGCAATCAATGGGACAGGCTATGGGGCATTGATTGCGGTGAAAGAGGCACAGGACATTCCAGAGATACCCGAAAGTAACTTCAACGGTTATCCATTGAGGATTGACATCTTCCGATCAACGTATTCAGAACCAGCGGCGCAAAGCGCCAATGCAACTAAAACTGTATTCGAGGGTGCAGACGTGGAAGTAAGCCGAGTGTTCGCTGAAGTTCTAAACTTTACAGGTTCGGAAATTTGCTTGAGTAACTTGCTTCAGTTGTTAACGCGTTTCACATATTATTTGCAGCAAAGTACATGCCTCCGGATAAAGATAATTTTGGAGTACAGCTACCGAATGGCAGTTTCAACGGTGTTATCGGACGTCTAACGCGCCATGAGAGTGACATTACATTCGTGGGATACTTTATCAAAGACTACTTCAGTCGGGATATCGAGTTCACCAACGGGATCTACACCGACGAACTTTGCTGCATTGTAAGAAAGGCCAGTCGCATCCCGGAGTACCTGCTTCCGATCACTATTTTTCCAGCAGATCTCTGGGCTCTGCTTTTCCTGATGGGCATTGTTTGTTCCATAGTTTGGATCATTCTGCGAGCTGTTATTCAGCTGAGTGTGCCATCTCGAACTGGATGGGTTCAGAAACGACGTTTTGCCTATCTGTTCAACCTGTCCAATGAAATCAAGAATGCTCCCTTGTATCGAAAGATGGTTCAAATTTGCGTTGATACTTATCTGTTACTGTTAAGTGCTCCCTACATGCGATTCACACGATCAGGCATCGAACGCCTGATGCTCTTCGGAATCATGATGGTCAGCTTGGTCTTCGTTTCCATGTTTCAATCGAGCTTGTCGTCCGTATTTTTGAACCCCGTCTACTACAAAGACATCGACAGTCTTCAAGGGTTGGACGAATCCGGAATAACCATACCCGTCAAATACAAAGGATACATGGATGATGTTTTCCCGGCTAACTATAGTCCGACGATGGATTCGCTGCGAAACAAGATGGTGCTGGATGGTGGCAAAGAATCAATGCTGGCTAAGGTGGCCCGTCTGGGGACGATCACCACAATTACGCGTAAGACGACCCTATCCTTAGACAATGCCGTGTACATCTCCACAAAGCAACTGTTCATGATACCCGAATGTCCACGATCGTACAACTTGGCCTACGTGGTGCCGCGCCACTCGGTGTTGCTGGAGAAGGTCAACATCGTGCTGTCGTGGATGCTGAACGGTGGGTTGATCAACCATTGGATCAACGTGATGAACTTCAATGTGTCGATCAAAGATTGGGAGCAGATTAGGCAAACAGAGGCGTCGAATTTCAAGGTCTTGACGCTGATTGATATGCAGTTTCCGTTCTATCTGTTAGTGATTGGATTGATTCTGAGTACAGTAGTTTTTATTGGTGAACTCATGCATTTCAGATTTGCGAAAGCGAAAATAACGGGCAATGAGAAATATCTGAGTCAGAACCGCGAGTAGACGTAGGACTTGTAAAAACATAAAATGTGGAGTTAATAATATTCCAAGCATTTGTATTGTTTTTTTTACATTATTTTATATTAACATTTTAATTTAGAACTCATAGGATTTAATTATAGATTTTAGATATATTGAAGATGACAACTTCCATGCTATGTAGAATTCACTGGTCGACAGTAAATTTGTATTTGCGACACTTATGTGTTGCATTTGTAGTTTTCGACCTCTAGAATCGAATGGTTACCGGCGTTAGTTGTTTGGTTGGAAGCATTCCGAGATTATGTTACGGTTTATTTTATCTTAGGGGTCGTACACTAATTACGTAAGCATTTTTTATGGGTTTTTCAACCCCCTCTCCCTTGTAAGATTTTTCCCATAAAAATTAATTTTTCTTTATATGAAGCGTAAGAAAACGATAGACCCCCCTCCCCCATACCCGATCAAGAATGCATAACAAAATTATAACAAGGAGAGTTATTTATTTCAGAAAAATGATGTAACAAAATGTGTTATAAAAATTGGCTGGTTAGTTGTTAAAATATCAAAAATTATATCAAAATTCCCTCTAGCTGTAACATAATTATATGAGAGGTTGTTATTTTCATTTCAACAATAACAACCGTTGATATGATTATGAGGTACAAAAATCTACTTTCATGGTAATTGCCTACATCACGTATAAAAATGTGGTACGCTTCAACGCCGGATTTCCATCCATAATGTAGGCAATTAACTTTGTACTACCTATTAACATTGAACATTGATTCAAGTTATAATGGTGGTGATTACTTCCGCTTTTTTCCAATATCAAAAAATATAGGCAATTATTTTGTGTAAATATACAATAAAGTGGGTCCTCCTTAGCCGTGCGGTAAAATGCGCGGCTACAAAGCAAGACCATGCTGAGGGTGGCTGGGTTCGATTCCCGGTGCCGGTCTAGGCAATTTTCGGATTGGAAATTGACTCGACTTCCCTGGGCATAAAAGTATCATCGTGCTAGCCTCATGATATACAAATGCAAAAATGGTAACTTGGCTTAGAAACCTCGCAGTTAATAACTGTGGAAGTGCTTAATGAACACTAAGCTGTGAGGCGGCTCTGACCCAGTGTGGGGATGTAATGCCAATAAGAAGAAGAAGATACAATAAAACTGGCCGAAGACACTTTTTTATCGAATTATCTAATTATAACACGTTGTTTTAAATAACTACCATTGATAGAATTGAATTATAATTTTGTTATGGATTCCTGATCGGGTAAGTGCTTACGTAATAAGTGTACGGCCCCTTACCTGTAAGTAACAAATGTTTGATTGGAATTGTGTTCGTTTGGGCACAGAGAGGTCGTCAGTTATTTTAATTAGTTGAATGTGTCGATAAATGTTTATTTTTGTATGTTTGTAAATTTTTTTTATAATAATTCGCGAAGTAGAAGCAAATTCTGCTCCTCCTTCCAAGAGGCCCGGAAGCCTCCTTCCAAGAGGCCCGGAAGCCTCCTTCCAAGAGGCCCGGAAGCCTCCTTCCAAGAGGCCCGGAAGCCTCCTTCCAAGAGGCCCGGAAGCCTCCTTCCAAGAGGCCCGGAAGCCTCCTTCCAAGAGGCCCGGAAGCCTCCTTCCAAGAGGCCCGGAAGCCTCCTTCCAAGAGGCCCGGAAGCCTCCTTCCAAGAGGCCCCGAAGCCCCCTTCCAAGAGGCCCGGAAGCCTCCTTCCAAGAGGCCCGGAAGCCTCCTTCCAAGAGGCCCGGAAGCCTCCTTCCAAGAGGCCCGGAAGCCTCCTTCCAAGAGGCCCGGAAGCCTCCTTCCAAGAGGCCCGGAAGCCTCCTTCCAAGAGGCCCGGAAGCCTCCTTCCATGAGGGCCCGGAAGCCTCCTTCCAAGAGGCCCGGAAGCCTCCTTCCAAGAGGCCCGGAAGCCTCCTTCCAAGAGGCCCGGAAGCCTCCTTCCAAGAGGCCCGGAAGCCTCCTTCCAAGAGGCCCGGAAGCCTCCTTCCAAGAGGCCCGGAAGCCTCCTTCCAAGAGGCCCGGAAGCCTCCTTTCAAGAGGCCCGGAAGCCTCCTTTCAAGAGGCCCGGAAGCCTCCTTTCAAGAGGTCCGGAAGCCTCCTTTCAAGAGGCCCGGAAGCCTCCTTTCAAGAGGCCCGGAAGCCTCCTTTCAAGAGGTCCGGAAGCCTCCTTTCAAGAGGCCCGAAAGCCTCCTTTCAAGAGGCCCGGAAGCCTCCTTTCAAGACGCCCAAGCCTCCTTTTAAGAGCCCCGACAGCATCCTTTCAAGAGCACCGGAAGCCTCCTTTCAAGAGGCCCGGAAGCCTCCTTTCTAGAGGCCCGGAAGCCTCCTTTCAAGAGGCCCAGAAGCCTCATTTTTAGAGACCCGGAAGCCTCCTTTCAAGAGGCCCGGAAGCTTTTTTTTCAAGATGCCCGGAAGCCTCCTTTCAAGAGGACCGGAAGCCTCCTTTCAAGAGGCCCGGAAGCCTCCTTTCAAGAGGCCCGGAAGCCTCCTTTCAAGAGGCCCGGAAGCCTCCTTTCAAGAGGCCCGGAAGCCTCCTTTCAAGAGGCCCGGAAGCCTCCTTTCAAGAGGCCCGGAAGCCTCGTTTCAAGAGGCCCGGAAGCCTCATTTCAAGAGGCCCGGAAGCCTCATTTCAAGAGGCCCGGAAGCCTCCTTTCAAGAGGCCCAGAAGCCTGCTTTCAAGAGGCCCGGAAGCCTCCTTTCAAGAGGCCCGGAAGCCTCCTTTCAAGAGGACCGGAAGCCTCCTTTCAAGAGGCCCGGAAGCCTCCTTTCAAGAGGCCCGGAAGCCTCCTTTCAAGAGGCCCGGAAGCCTCCTTTCAAGAGGCCCGGAAGCCTCCTTTCAAGAGGCCCGGAAGCCTCCTTTCAAGAGGCCCGGAAGCCTCCTTTCAAGAGGCCCGGAAGCCTCCTTTCAAGAGGCCCGGAAGCCTCCTTTCAAGAGGCCCGAAGCCTCCTTTCAAGAGGCCCGGAAGCCTCCTTTCAAGAGGCCCGGAAGCCTCCTTTCAAGAGGCCCGGAAGCCTCCTTTCAAGAGGCCCGGAAGCCTCCTTTCAAGAGGCCCGGAAGCCTCCTTTCAAGAGGCCCGGAAGCCTCCTTTCAAGAGGCCCGGAAGCCTCCTTTCAAGAGGCCCCGACGCCTCCTTTCAAGAGGCCCGGAAGCCTCCTTTCAAGAGGCCCGGAAGCCTCCTTTCAAGAGGCCCGGAAGCCTCCTTTCAAGAGGCCCGGAAGCCTCATTTCAAGAGGCCTGGAAACCTCCTTTCAAGAAGCCTGAAAGTCTCCTTTCAAGAAGCCCGGGAGCCCCCTCAATAGTCATAAAAGTCCTGTAGGAAGCTGTTACCCTCCTTCTACGCTCCTCGGAAGCCTCTTTCCAATCAACTCGAAAGCCTCCTTTTCAACCTCCTTTCAAGTTATTCGGAACCCTCCTTTTAAGAGGCTTGCATGCCCCGGAACCCTTTCAAGAGGCTTGCATGCCCAGGAACCCGTTCAAGAGGCTCAGAGGACTCCTTCAAGAGCCGTCTAAGACGAGTTAAGTACTCTCCACTACTCTCCAACTGTGTGGTCGAAATACGTATCTGCAAAGATATCGAAATAATTGGTGGAATTAAATGGAGAGTACTTAACTCGTCTTAGACGGTTGAATGCATTCCACTAAAAAGAGCTTAAAGTAATTTTTCCTTCAAGAGGCTCGAAAGCCTATTTTCATGAGGACCGAATGCCTCCTTTCAAAAGGCTCGGAAGCCTCATTTCGAAAGGTTCGGAAACCTTCTTTGGAAAGGTTCAGAAGCCTGCTTTCAAGAGGTTCGAAAGCCACCTTTCAAGAGGCCTGGAAGCCTCATTTCAAGAGGCCCGGAAGCCTCCTTCCAGAGGCTCGGAAGCCACTTTATAAAAGGCGCGAAAGCCTTCTTTCAAGAGACTCGGATGCCCTCAAGAGTCATAAAAGTCCTGTAGGAAGCTTGATGTTTAAACATAATTTGTATTGGGAAGTTTCGCGGAATAATGAAAATTTGAACCAACTTCACGGAGTGCCATATATCCCGTTAGTTTTAAGGTCTATTTTTCATATCTCTTATAAGTTACGCTTCTTTTCATCCACAGGAAAAAATAGGGCTACCTCAATTAATGCCGAAGCTCCAAGGGGTACCTCTCAAGAAAAAGGTTGAGAACCGCTGCTCTACTGTACAAACCCATAAAGAAATGTCATTGTTTGTGTGAAGAATTTTGCTTCGACTTCGCGTCACAAAATTGGAGAAGGTTCATCGCTTTAATGGAGTTGAAGTCATTTTCATGTTTGCATATTCATAGAAGTTGAAATACTAAGTTATGTATGTCACTAAGTTATGTATGTTAGAAGGTTCCCGTTTATGTCCTTACACATATCAGGCTGTGGCACGTGGCCCTTACGTGAACGGTTTAACTTCTCGTAGAACTTTCGTGTGTTATTAGCGCGATACAGTTGCTCCGTTTCTTCACGGTCTCGATCTTCCTGCTGGCGCTTTTTCCTCCAAAAAATCGAGTTTTGTCTGTTCCGCGCCTGTTTATATCGTGCCTCGTTCGCCCTCGTGCGGTGTTGCAGCAATCTCGCCCATGCTGCATTCTTCTCTTCCACTAACTGCTCACATTCGCCGTCATACCAGTCGTTTCTCTGATCCGGGGGCACCGTGCCAAGTGCAGCGGTTGCCGTGCTACCAATGGCGGATCGAATATCTCTCCAGCCATCTTCAAGAGATGCTGCGCCTAGCTGCTCTTCCGTTGCTAGTCTACCGTCTTGTAGCCGCCCAATATTTAGCCGCGGCAGACGACTCCGACGCGTGTTATACACCGTCGAGAGTTTAGAGCGCAGACACTGCAACGAGGTTGTGGTCGGATTCAATATTCGCATTGCGGTAAGTGCGTACGTTCGTGATGTCGGAGAAGAACTTACCGTCGATTAGAACGTGGTCGATTTGGTTTTCCGTTACTTGATTAGGTAATTTCCAAATGGCCTTGTGGATATTCTTGCGGGCGAAAAAAGTGCTTCGGACTACCATTCCGCGGGAGGCTGCAAAGTTTAAGCATCGTTGGCCGTTATCATTCAATACGGTGTTCGGACTATCCAGTCCGGTCCGATCCGGTCTATACATTTCCTCCCTTCCCACATGAGCGTTCATGTCACCGATGACGATTTTGACGTCCCGCAGTGGGCATCCATCGTATGTCTGCTCCATCTGCGCGTAGAATGCTTCTTTCTCGCCGTCGGATCTCCCTTCGTGTGGGCAGTGCACGTTGATGATGCTATAGTTGAAGAAACGGCCTTTAATCCTCAGCTTGCACATCTTTGCGTTGATTTGCTGCCACCCAATAACGCGTTGGCGTATCTTACCCAGCACTATGAAGCCGATTCCAGCTCGTTGATGGTGTCACAGCTTTGGTAGAAGGTATCCACTCGAGGCCCGCTTTTCCACACTTTCTGTCCTGTCCAGCAAATTTCCTGCAGCGCAACGACGTCGAAGTTGCAGGGATGTAATTCATCGTAGATCATCCTGTCGCAACCTGCGAAACCTAGCGACTTGCAATTCCATGTTCCAAGCTTCCAATCGTGATCCTGTATTCGTCGCCTAGGTCTTTGCCGATTATATCGAGTCGCATTATCTCTTATATTGTTCGTAATGATTGGTTTTCTAGGCCTGGTAGGTGGGACCTACTTGCGGATACATGCAGCTTTTCATAGAGGTTTAACAGGGCCCACTGTCAAACCCCACCACATCCTAGGCAAGCCCCACAACTCGCAGATGGCCTGGGGAGGGATCGTCAAGCCCTTGGACATAGTCCCTGCTGCCCTTCTCCGCACATGAGCAGCCCGAAATTTTGATAGAATGCAAATCAAGCATCACTTTTTGAAATCAGTCACTTGTTTGAATCGAAAACTTAATATAAACTGCTATTTTTGTCCGACAAAACGATTGAAAACTGATCGCGGAACGAATGTAAACATCCGAACCGGCAGCAGCAAACTAATAATTAGGGAGGTTCGAAAATGAATTTGCGCCACCAAGCTCAGTCGATTATGTTTCATATTTTGAGTGTCGTCCGATATTTTGAATAGCGACTTACCATGCACAGGTCGTTTCGGGTTTGTATGAGAGTTGATATGGTGAGGTTGAATTTTAAATTATTCTCATTGTTGCGCTTCGTCGTTGGGCCCTGGCGAGGGGGGAGACTGAGGGGGAGACCATATGACTGGATGAAATATTCAAGAGCTTCAACTCAATAGATAATGCATATTGAATGGTCGTTCCAATAGTTGGGAGTCAATTTTAATCGAGGTTGGGAATCTTTCACATGGTAATTAGGCAGAAGGCATCAGTGAAACGTGTAATTCAACAAAATAGCCAGAATTTGTCTGTGATCTATCGCACCAGGAGCAGATATTTTATACAAAACCCAGATTAATCCACCTAGCGGTGATGGTGCCTTTCTCGTTTCTTTCGAGTGAGTAATTTCTACGCACTTTTGGTGAAAAAAAAAGTATTTTGGCCATAATTCCGAAGCCCATAGTCCGATTGGGTCAATTTTCAATACGAAACAATGGGACAAGATTCCGCGTCGAATGCAACTTGTTGCGAACAAATCGGTTTAGGATAAGTGCCTGAAAAATGAGTGAGATTAATTTGCGCACACACATACACACACACATACACACACACACACACACACACACACACACACACACACACACACACACACACACACACACACACACACACACACACACACACATACACACACACGCACACACAGACATCACCTCAATTCGTCGAGCAGGGTCGAACGGTATATAACACTATGGGTCTCCGGAGCTCCTATCAAAAGCTCGTTTTTGGAGCGAACATATAGCCTTTACGTATACTTTGTATACGAGAAAGGCAAAAAGGCAAAAAAATAAACTTTGGCCATATCTGTTTAATACCGATCTGTTTAATTTTCAATACGAAACAATGGAACAAGATTCTGCGTTGAATGCAACTTGTTGCAGGCAAATCTGCTAAACAAAGTAAGTGCCTAACAAATGTATTTTGGCCATTACTTCGAATCCCATAGTTCGATTCGACCAATTTTCAATACGAAACAATGCGACAGGATTTCGCGTCGAACGAAACTTGTTGCGAGCAAATCGGTTAAGGATAAGTGTCTGAAAAATGAGTGAGAATTTTGTACGGGTTTATCATGTGAAAAAGTGGATTTTGGCCTTAACTTCGAAACCCATAGTCCGATCTGTCCAATTTTCAATACGAAACAATGGGACAAGATTCTGCGTTGAATGAAACTTGTTGCGAGTAAATCAGCTAAGAGTAAGTGTCTAAAAAGTGAGTGAGATTTTTTGTTGTAAAAAAATATATTTTGGCCATAACTCCGAAGCCCATAGTCCGATTCGGCCAATTTTTAATACGAAACAATGGGACAAGATTTCGCGTCGAATGCAACTTGTTGCGAGCAAATCGGTGAAGCATAAGTGCCTAAAAAATGAGTGAGAATTTTGTACGTGTTTCTCATGTGAAAAAGTGGATTTTGGCCATAACTTCGAAACCCATAGTCCGATCTGTCCAATTTTCAATACGAAACAATGGGACAAGATTCTGCGTTGAATGAAACTTGTTGCGAGTAAATCAGCTAAGAGTAAGTGTCTAAAAAGTGAGTGAGAATTTTTGTTGTAAAAAATATATTTTGGCCATAATTCCGAAGCCCATAGTCCGATTCGGCCAATTTTCAATACGAAACAATGGGACAGGATTTCGCGTCGAATGCAACTTGTTGCGAGCAAATCGGTTAATGATAAGTGCCTGAAAAATGAGTGAGATTATTTTGCGCACACACATACACACACACATACACACACACATACACACAGACATCACTTCAATTCGTCGGGCTGAGTCGATCGGTATATAACACTATGGGTCTCCGGGACTCCTATAAAAAGTTCGTTTTTGGAGCGAACATATAGCCTTTACGTATACTTTGTATACGAGAAAGGCAAAAAGTGTGACATGGGGGTGAGCGGGATAAACAATGCGATTTTTTGCGTTACGTTATCAATGAATCTCTCCTGCGGTGCGGTCTTCGTTCAGTGAAGTCTCTGGAATATTCCTTTCAGCTATGTGGGTTCCCTTATCGCCAGCGTTTGGAGGGGAGGCGCTGTAGCCAGTGTAATGAAAGGATTAGTTTCCCATACTAGTATTCATACAAACTTGTACCGGCTTGTGCTCAAACATGTTTTGTTCAAATCGGCTTTTGGACGACACTCGGAGCTTGGGACGGATTCGGGTGAGCGTGGTGAAGCTGGGTCGTTTTTGAACCACCCTACTAATATTCTAAAAACTACTACAGTATATGGTAGTTTTTATTGTACTAATGCTTTCAAAGCTTTGTTTTGGTACTCAACCCACCTTCACCTTAAGCACTTCCACAGTTATAAACTGCGAGGTTTCTAAGCCAAGTTACCATTTCTGCATTCGTATATCGTGAAGCTAACACGATGATACTTTTATGCCCAGGGAAGTCGAGACAATTTCCAATCTGAAAATTGCCTAGACCGGCACCGGGAATCGAACCCAGCCACCCTCAGCATGGTCGTGCTTTATAGCCGCGCTTCTTACCGAACGGCTACGGAGGGCCGACTATTTTGTTGGCCTCAAATGGTTTTGATTCTAAACATTTTTGTGTAGGGTAAATTCGTTGATAGTTCTGCTTCATCTTTCTAGAACATACCATAAAAAAGGTTAATCGATTTATCGGCAGCCGTAGTACCCACTTACTCCAGATTTTCACTTGCCCCTAACGAGCTTATTCAATTCTGCAATAATAAAACTATGTCGAGTAAAAAATTGACACGTTTTGGTAGGATATATTCACTTTGCCCAAAGAAAAGGATTGAGATTGCCATAATATTAAACCCTCTCTAAAACCCATATACATAAAGAAAGTAATATCAAATGTTACCCAGATTAAATTATCTGTCTAACTGATCTGTTTACACATATCAGTGGTATAAAAATGTGATTAGTTTTCCAGGGGAGGGGGGGTGGTAATGTATCCCCGGGGATCACGTTTGTCCAGTTTCCCCTACTGACGCCATTGAATTTTCTTCAGTCACCGTACGATCAATCGCATAGAAGCGTCTTTTTCCGGCACGTACTTGAAAATATTCTATCGACGACAACATTCTGCCGTCGCCAAGCAATTATGTTTTGTATTTTGAAGAAAATTACTCTTGGATGAACCTTCTCTTTCGGAGACATTCTCCATAGTGAATGCATTTTCGATGGCAAACACCTGACGACAGCCGTCGTTAGGACCAATACTGACGATGTTGGCGCGCAGTAAATTCTAGGTAGTTACCATAGAAACGGGTAAATGACGTTGGGGAAGAAAGAAAGGAGGAAAGTGAAAGCCTTTGAGCAAATCGAACATATCAAATAGTTTTGATTGTCAAATTGTATTATATTTAGATAAGAAATAAGACAATTTGTAACCAGGCAAATAGGTGAATAGATTCACTGATAAATAAGTAATTATTCCAGATTTTATTTTATATTTTCATTGTATAAACTTCGTTTATCATTTTACGAGACACGAGCCGTGTTCGGCCTCACAGTTGAGGTCGAAATACGTATCTGCAAAGATTACAAAACGTGGTGGAATTAAATGGAAAGTACTAAACTCGTCTTATGACAGTTGACGACATTCCACTAAAAGAGATTTTTCTCAAAGTGAATTATTATTATTGGCATATCGATCTCGATGCTACTCAAAGTGGAAGGAGTTATAGCGTTGTAAGCGAAAGCAAATGTAAGAACCCAAGTAAAACAAGAAGACAGCCGATGGTGCTAACTTTTACTAACTTTTGCTTATAATAAATTGCTGACAAAATATATTTAAAATCTGAATGGAAAAAGTTCCGAAGTACATCATATACCTATTTTTGAACTTTTTCTGCATCGCACATCAATCAAATTCTAATTATATTTTATTTAGAATTTATTATAAGCACTTCGTGTATTCACTTGATTTCGCAAACAAAATAATATTTGAGCAATTAACAAATTGACAAAAAAGCCGGTAAAAATAATGAATATTATATTATTGACATCAATTTTTATTTCTTTTTATTACTTTTCGAATAGAAAAATATGGATAAATTTGTAACATTTTTTACACACTCAACCTGGAACATTTAGATCATTGATTGATTGTTCTTAATTGATCAAAAGTCACCATATAAGGAACTGTGCAAACTGCATAGGGCGTTGTTCACATAGTGATTATTCTGCTGGACACAACCAGTCTGTAGTACACTTTTTCGCAGATAAAAACTATACTGCTCAAAATTAGTCCAATGACCCATACATAGAACGGAAATTGCAAGTCTTTCAAGGTTAAAATCTTGAACTTTTCATTATTAACATTTCTGAACAGTGCTAGATTCCGCATAGTTGCATTAAAGTTCATCACATCAACCCAGTGGTTGATCAAGCCACCGTTCAACATTCGCAAAATAACCACGTTGATTCTTTCCAAGAGCACCGAGTGGCGTGGAACCACAAAAGCCAGATTGTACAATCGCGGACACTCGGGAACTACGATTATTTGCTTTTTTGCTATGTAGATGGCGTCGTCCAACGGAACCAAGGATTTGCGAGTGACAAAGGAAATCTTTGATGAACGGGCAACACGGTCCAGTATAAAATCATCTTGTTCCGGGTCGTAAACCATTTTGTTGCGCAGGGAAGTCATCATTGAGCTATAATTGGCCGGAAACACATCATCCAGGAAGCCCTTATACCTGACAGGCATTTTAATGCCGGACTCATCCAGCATCTGGAGACTGTCGATGTCCTTGTAATACATTGGATGCAGAAACACCGATGACAAACTTGATTGGAACGTGGACACGAAGATCAAACTGACCATCATAATGCCGAAAAGCATCAATCGTTCAATGCCGGATCGAGTAAACCTCCGGTACGGACCGCTCACAAGTAAGATGTAGGTGTCAACAACAATCTGAATCAACTTACGATACAAAGAAGCATTGCGAATGGAGCTGGATAAATTGAACAGATCCCCTAGCTGTAGACGTTGCTTCGAATTCACGTAATTTTCTGCTTTGAAACGAATGCCCGCCCGAATTATGATCCACGTTACAGAACAAACAATTCCCGTCAGGAACAGAAATCCCCAAACGTCCGCCGGAAAGATTGTAATCGGCAGCAGATAGTCCGGTATACGGCTGGCTTTCTTCACCAGGCAGCAGAGTTCATCGGTGTAGATCCCTGCCGTGAACTCCGTGTCGTAGCTGAAATAGTCCTTGATGAAGTATCCAACGAAAACAATGTCGCTCTCTCGTCGGGACAGTCGACCGAGAACTCCGTTGAAGCTTCCGTTCGGCAGTTTGAACCCGAAATCATCATTGGCCAGGGTTGTGAACTTGGCTGGAATCCATGAATATAATGGTTAGTTGTATAGAAGAATCAGTTTCTTTATTTGGCGTCATACATGTCATATTCAATGCTTGGGTAAAAACTCGACTTGCTTCAGGATCGGCTCCAATAAACTCAACGACTTTGCCTTCGTTGTTCAGTAGCGTGTGCGAGAAAGTCGTTCGAAATCTGTCAACTTTTAGAGGATAGCCATTGAAGTCACCTTTTGGAACGCTTGGAATGTCATCGAAACCACTTAACTCTATCATTACACCAAATTCTCTTGGTACAACGACGCGAAAAGGATCGAATGTATAGATCCTTTCTTCAAACACGAAGAATATCCTAAAGATGCCTTGATTAATCCAAACACGTTGTGTTAACGTTGCTAGCTCAACCAAGTCGAAGCGATTCCCATCACTCAGAAAAATCAAGTACGTAGCATACGGATCCAGGAGACACGCCATTGATAATTGGAAATTGAACCAACTAGAGAACACCAAGTAACCGTGACGTTGATTCTGATCGAAAATTTTCGCAAACGACTCATAACTTCGATCCCACTTTATGAACCTCGACATGTCGGCGAATTCTTGCTCCCAATCATCATCGTAAGTATCCGCCGTATTTATTTTACTGGCGGACAATACAGGCCGCGCACTGTTGCAGCCTGCGTCTTTACGGCCGGGAATTACGTCGTGGTAGAAGCGGATCGATTTTCCTTGAAGAATCGCTCTAGAATCATTGCCGCGAATCAAATGATCCAGGATTGACGGATAACTTTGTTCTGGAGAAAGATCGCCCAACACTACATCGATACGGTTGATTCCACCAAAAATGGCCATGATGAGCGCCTGGATGGTTTGGTTGGACATCCACGAAGGAACATCCTCACTAGGTTTCACGTATTTTGTGGTAAGGATCAAACCCAAATAAACCGTTAGACATATTGTGGAGGCAATCATGTTTAGTAAGAGATGTTCAGCAACTAAAACTTCATCTCACGAATTGGATTTTTATATTCATTCCGAACTGATTGAATAGTCAAACAGTTCGCGTAGGAAAATAAAAAAGCGAATAATAAACAGCCATTAGTGAATAATAAATATAATATTGAGTTATTATGTCATTTATCAACACTGTTGTCTGTATTATGATTCTGAATCCCTAAAAAAGCTTGATTTGAATGTGATTAATGGGTGCCAACGGCGCGGCATGGAGGAATTTTGGAAATCAAGTTCATTCGTCTCATCTTTTCTGTTTTATTATTCATTATTCCTGTTATTCATTATAACCTTTAGTAACGCCGTTCAATAGTGTCGATTTACCCTTGATTGACATCTTAATCGGATTCCAAAAATATCATCTCGTTATATGCCCGCTAATGGAAATCAGCAGCCTTATTAGAAGCGGAAACGTTTTTACTTCGGTTGCCACACGTGCATGAATAGGCAATGAATCTTAATTTCTCACATAAATAAAATAGGTGGTTACAATTGAAAATATTATATTCTTCTCCTGAAATTCGATTGCACCAATAACGAACGCGTTTACATATTGAACGCGAACGTACACATAAAATATATCAAAAATCTTTACTTAACTTAACAATTAATCTAAAATATAATGGTGACAAAAATTTGCAAAAAGAAAAAAAACATTATAAGCAACATTATATTTAAAGATGGATTATCAATTTGAATCTCATTTTGAAATTGACATCGGATTTAGAGATGTTCATTTGACTTGAACTGTATTGGGATTTGATTTGTATTGAAATGGGAAGAGATTTCCATTGGATCTGGATTTGAATTGAGATTTGGATTGCATTTGGAATGGATTTTCATTAAACTTGGATTGGATTTGCAATAGATTCAGATTAAATAGAGATTCGATTTTGGATTGGATTTGAACTGGATATGGATTAAATTCCCTCCTTAGGGCCCACGCGCAGCTACAAAGAAAGACCATGCTGAGGGTGGCTGGGTTCGATTCCCGGTGCCGGTCTAGGCAATTTTCGGTTTGGAAATTGTCTCGACTTCCTTGGGCATAAAAGTATCATCGTGCTAGCCTCATGATATACGAATGCAAAAATGGTAACTTGGCTTAGAAACCTCGCAGTTAATAACTGTGGAAGTGCTTAATGAACACTAAGCTGCGAGGCGGCTCTGTCCCAGTGTGGGGATGTAATGCCAATAAGAAGAAGATGGATTAAATTTGGATTAGATTATGATTAGATCTGGATGAGTATTTATTTGGATTTGGCCAGGTTTTGATTGGAATTGATTCGGACTGGATTTGCATTATTTTTTTTTTTTTTTTTGTGTCTTTATTAAGGAGACTTTCAACCCGAGGCTGGCTCGTCTCCGAAAAGATTTGAACTAGATTTGGATTGGATTTGGATGGGATTAGGATTAAATTGGCTTTGAATTGTATTGGATTCAGATTAAATTTGGATTGGATAAAGATTATATTTAAATGAGTGATTTAATTTCGCTACATTTGGTTTGGATTGGATTTGAATTAAATTTGGATTGGATTGGGGTGAAATTTCTGGATCTGGATTTGAATTGGTATTTAAATTGGATTTGCATTGAATCATTAGATTCAGGTTAAATTTGGATTGGATGAAGATTAGATTTAAATGAGTAATTGAATTGGCTATATTTGTGTTGGATTGGATTTGGACTGTATTTGGATTGAATTTGTAATGAATGTGAATTGCATTTGGATTAGATTGGATTTGAAATTTTGTACTTGAATTTGGATTTGGATTGCATCTGAATTGGATTCAGATTAAATTTGGATTGGATTAAGAGACTTGAATGAGTTTTTATTTGGATTTGGCTATGTTTTAATTGGATTTTATTTGGACTGGATTTGACTTAAATTTGGATTGGACTTGGATAGGATTCGGATTATATTAGATTTGAATTGGGTTTTGATTCACATTAAATTTGGATTGGAATAAATATTATATTTGAATGAGTAATTTAATTCAGATTGGATTTGAATAGGATTTCCAATGGCTTCAGGTGGTTTCAGATTAAATTTGAATTGGATTTGCAATAGATTTCGATTAAAATTGGAAAGGATTTTGGAGTATATTTCATTGGCTATGACTAGATTATATTTATTTCATTGGATTTGGCTAAATTTGGTTTGGATTTGAATTGTATTTGGATTTGATTTGGACTATTTTTTATTTGATTTGAATTGGATTTGGATTGAATTGAGATGAGATTTCGGTTGGACTTGGATTTACGTTTGGATTGACGTTGGATTGGACTTGGATTGGATTTGCATTGGTTATGGATTGGCTTCGGACTGGATTTGGATTGAATTTGGATTTGATTTGATTTGGTTTTGGATTCAGATTAAAAATTAGATTTAAATGAGATTTTTGGATTGGATTTTTCTAGATTGGGATTGGATTGGATTTAGATATGATTGAGCATTTTATATAAATTTGGCTTGATTTGGTTGAAGTTTAAATTGGATTGGATTTGGATTCGATTGGAATTGGATATGAATTGGTTTTCGATATGATTTGAACTGAGTGTATGATTTGAGTTGGATTTGGATTGCATTAGAATTGGATTGGACAAAAATTGAATTTGGTGATCTGCAGCTTTTTCGGCTTCATTGTGTTATGTTTCAAATAATTTTTGCAGAAACTTTTCGTGAAATTTTGAATTATACGTTCACTACATTCCTGTAGAGTAGAGGAGGAGAAGAATGTAGTAGATAAGATCGGGTCTATAAAGTGTCGGAAACAATATTCACTTAACTTCATTGTCTTATTTGCAGTCAGTTATTATCCTATCAGATTATACTCTTTTGTAGTATTTCGTTTAAACGTGCAACGATCGACCTTAGATTGTAAGATATCTTGATTCCATCCAGCAAGAAACTTTTCGGAAAAATCAACGGAAATGACAATCAGTTTGCTGAGTATTGTTGCGACGAACGGTCGAGACTAGAAATCTCGGTCGGGTCACGACAGTTATCATTCGATTTTCTTTCTGAATGACCTCGATGTAGATGGTGTAAACAACGTATCCGGAAACTAGACGGACTAATGCACCCTTGAGCCGTAGAGAGCGAGTCTTTGCGGTCGAAGAACTGCTGAACCTCTCGTATGAACGATTTTGAGTGCGGTCAACCAAAAGATATTTTAATTACAAGGTAAAGATTGTCGTTTCGGTTCCCTTTGTTCTGCTGTCCGAAACATGTTGGGTACCGAACTGTCAAATCGTATGAATGCGGATTAACAACTGGTCGTATTTGAGTGCGATGCGCTGTTGTTCGCACGCTTCCAATTTCCACCTGGAAAACATTTCGAGAAATTCGTGCTATAAATGACGCTTTCAACCATCTGGCAGGATTATGTGGATTGTGGTTCTTATACCAAATAATATCACCAGCCATCAAATTTTCTAGGGGGTCTTCACTATCCACCCTAACTGTTTTTGACAAATCATTATCATCACTTGAGCGTTTGGTGTAAGACGTTATGTTGTTTTTAGGTTGGTGTTTAGGGTTGATTAGGTCAATTAAAATCTTTGGCTTATAAGAGAAATTTTTTTCAGATGGGAACTCTCTATCTTCCGTCAAACAGGTGTTTCTGTAGTTGAATAAAAATAAATTAATTTGGTCCTCCAATTCCAATTCTCTAACTTCTGGATCTACTAGAAACTTTTTCAATACTTCTTTCACAGTCCTAACAAGTCTTTCCGCCTGCCCATTACTGGACGGGTTGTAGGGTGGACTCTTGAGCACAATTATGCCTTGTTTACTCAGGAACTGCACGAAAGAGTGTGAATTGAAAGGAGGGCCTCCGTCTGATACCAAATAATCTGGTAGCCCAAAACGTGCGAAAAAGGCAACTAGTTTCGTAATAACTTTTGGACAATCCGTCCCTCTTCTCATCCATTCTACTTCAAGCCACTTTGAAAAGCTGTCAACTATTAATAGAAAAGTATGACTTGAGAAAAAGAAAAAATCTATATGTACCCTACTAAATGGCTTATCCGTAGGTGTCCATTTAGACGTGATTTTTTGTTTAGGGACTATTGCCATACAACCACAGGTTTCACAGTTTGTTACAAATTTTTCTATGTCGGTATTTATGCCGAACCAGTAAACAGTACGACGTGCCAACTGCTTCATTTTAACTATACCATTATGGTTAACATGAAGTAGTTTCAAAATATCTCTGTGCATTTTTCTAGGAATGACAACACGCTCTTGGTACAATAGACAATTATCTACTATGTAACTCTAAATCATATCGATTTGCGAAAACATTAACAAATTGCTTTTCGACACGCTCTGGCCAACCATGTTGCATAAAGTGTATAATTTTTCTTAGAAATTCATCCGTTACAGTCTCATATGCAATAGTTCTGTTGTCTATTGGAAAGTTGTTTGAAAAATTTATGCTTCTAATGTGTTCTACGTCATAACCATTTGGTATCGGCTGTTGCAAAGGAAAACGGGAGCAAAAATCCGCATTCCCCATTTTTGCTGAAGGTCTATATGCTATATCAAAATCATAAATTGAACACTTCATTACAAAACGTTGAAGACGGGTCACATATATAGAATTTTTCCCTTCTTTCCCAAAGATACCAACAAGCGGTTTATGATCAGTAAACACTTTAAAATGCTGACCGTAGAGAAATTTGTGGATTTTTTTTATGGTACACACTAATGCTAGGGCCTCCAAATGAAGTATTGGATACGATTTTTGAGCTGAAGTCAATGAAAAGGACGTAAAACACACCGGCTTCTCAACACCATCCACTACATGGGCAATTACCCCACCTAGTCCATAACTAGAAGCATCTGAGACAACGACAATTGGTTTCACAGGGTCATAAAATCCTAAAAAGTTTGTTGAAGGCAAAGAGCGCTTTCCAATTTCAAAGGCTTGGTTGCATTTTTCGCTCCATTCATATTTAACATTTTTCTTTAACAAGTTGTACAAGTGATACAACTTAGAAGATAAATGTGGAATAAATTTATTATAATAATTAATTAATCCCAAAAAAGATTTTAATTCAGTAGTATTTTTGGGAGGTTTTGCCTTCTGAATTGTAGCAATTTTTTCGGGACATGGTGACAAACCGTCTCCGCTCAAAACATGACCAAGATAGTCAAGTTGGGTAACAAAAAACTTACATTTTTCCCAATTTACTTTAATATTAACGTCATTCAACTTTTGTAAAACCAATAGGAGCTTATCTCTGCAATCGTCAAAATTAATGCCAGCTATCAGCACATCGTCTAGATAACAGTAAACATATTTCAATCCATCCAATACCTGATCCATTACTTACTTACTTACTGATGGATCCTGTACACCTCCGGTGGTGCAAAGGGCCGACTTGAAAGATCTCCATCCTGAGCGTTGCCCGGCTATCGCTTTAACCTGTTGCCAGGTTAGGTTTCGGTCGACTGCTTTTATTTCTTTATTGAGGCTTCGCCGCCATGAGTCTCTGGGTCTGCCTCTGCTGCGATGTCCCGCTGGGTTCCAGTCTAATGCTTGTTTACAGATTTCGTTTCCGCCCCTACGTAGAGTGTGGCCGACCCAGCCCCACTTCCGATCCCGAATTTCTGTTGCTATCGGCCTCTGGTGACAACGACGATGGAGCTCGTTGTTTGAGATCCAGTTGTGAGGCCACCAGGCCCGAATTATATACCGCAGGCATCTGTTAATGAACACCTGCAGCCGTTGAGTGTTCTCCACTGATACACACCATGTTTCGCTAGCGTATAACAGCAAAGATTTCACGTTAGAGTTGAAAATTCGTATTTTGGTGCGTTCACTTATCAGCCTGTTTTTCCAGATATTTCTTAAACTCGCAAAGGCAGCCCTTGCTTTCTTGATCCGTGCGCCTATGTCGATCTTGGTACCGCCGTCTGACGCCATTTGGCTACCAAGATATTGGAAGCTTTCAACATTCTCCACTGGTTGCCCGGCTACTGTGAAACTGGAAGGAGTCACCGTGTTTACATCCAATGATTTGGTTTTGTTGACGTTGATGACTAAACCTGCCGAGGAGGAGCGCTCGGCAAGGTCGTTGAGCTTACTCTGCATATCAGAGCACCGTTGCGCGAGGAGTGCAACGTCATCAGCCAATTCGAAGTCGTTTAGGTGCTCCATGGTTATAGGCTGCCATAACAGCCCGCGGTTTGGTTCACGGTCAATCGCATCTACCAGAATCTCATCGATTACGATGAGGAACAGTAACGGTGATAGAATACATCCTTGCCTCACACCAGCTACGACCCGGATAGGGTCGGACAGGACCCCATTGTGCAGCACTCTACACGAAAAGGCCTCGTACTGTGCTTCGATGAGGCCGATGATTTTCTCAGGTACCCCCTTGCGTCTCAGGGCGCCCCACATATTCTCGTGATTGAGACGGTCGAAATCTTTTTCGTAGTCAATGAATACCAAGTAAAGGGACTCTTGGAATTCGTTGACCTGCTCCAGAATTATGCGGAGCGTGACAATATGGTCCACACAGGATCTTCCGGCACGGAATCCGGCCTGCTGCCGACGGAGAGTCGCATCGATCTTCTCCTGAATCCGGGCTAGGATAATTTTGCACAGAACTTTGAGAACGGTACACAGTAACATAATGCCTCGCCAGTTATCGCATACAGTCAGGTCACCCTTTTTGGGCACCTTTACTAAGATACCTTGCATCCAGTCGACCGGGAAAGTTGCGGTGTCCCAGATATTATGAAATAAACGATGCAGTAGTTGTGCGGATGTCATGGGGTCAGCTTTGAGCATCTCGGCTGATATGCGGTCGACCCTGAGGCTTTATTCGATTTCATGCTTTGGATGGCTGTTTGAATCTCTAGCAGTGATGGGGCTTCGGTATTGACGCGTGTTATACGTCGGATCCTAGGCAGATCATGCCGAGGTGGTGATGGCCTGGCTGGCACTTGAAAAAGTTGTTCGAAGTGCTCGAACCAGCGTTTCAGCTGGTCAGTTGGGTCGGTCAATAACTGATCATTCGCGTCTTTCACAGGCATCGATTGCGCGTGGACGCATGCATCTTATAGTTGCTGTCATTTTTTTTCATTTTATGTTTCCGTTTTTCTTTTGATATGTTTTAGTTAATTTGAAAGTTTGTGTTAAATGTAGTTCGGCAAGTGAAGCAAAAAATAGTAGATTAGTAGGTTCAAGTGGTGCCGGTGAATATTTTTAAGCCATAAGTGTCGTGTGTGATTTGAAAAAAGAAGCCAAATTATATGAAGATCCCGTTACCAAGATAAGTTTTTACCTCTTAATATTTTCATTTTCTTTGCTCAATGAAATGCTTTGTATGAAATGATCAAAAATCCCATATTAATAACACCATAATGGAATACATTAGTTCACGAGATCCAAATTAAAAATATTACTACCTCTGAACTGTCGATCCGATTTTCTGCTTAATTATTACAAGCAGATACAACTCCATTTCCAGATAAAACATATGTATTCTGTTGAAATTTTCTTCACAACAAATAAAGTAAATTCCATTTCACGATAAATCAAATTATACTTTAAAAATTCATATAGATTGATATAGGTTTGAAATTCACAACTTCTTAAATAATCCAAACTGTTTTCATGGGTTACAGTATTTTTATTTCTTAAGTGTTATCAACCTACAGTTTTATTTAGAAAAAAAAGTTGGATACGTTTCCTTTGTAATATTCATCTCATTTTTGTAAAATAGGTGTTTCAAAAAGATAAGACATGGCGAACATAGAATTGAACGGTTAAGTAGGAAAACTACAACAAAATTTAGTATTGTATATTTTTATAATTCATTCAATAATACAAAATATTGAAGAATTCAGCATCACTGCAAACATATCGTTACATATACATACGATTAATATTGTGCGGATTTTTTGTAGAAAATAGTGTTATTAATATAGGTACAGGCATGGGATTAACTATTTTTTAATGTTATTAAAATATCTGCATGGTGGTGAAGGTGTTTTTTTAGCTGAATTCTTAAAAAGTGTGAAATTAATGAAATTTTGGATGTCATAAAATGGTTTTCGATTCAAAATTAAGTTAGGTGAGCATAATTTTGTTCATGATTCTTGATGTTTGGGTGAGAAATCAATGTATTTCATGTACACATTGCCTTGTTACTGACATGGGAACAGATATAAGAACTGTGTTTGAACAATATTGGGCCATAAGATAACGAACAATATTTAGTGAGTTTGTATGAAATTCCATATCTTGTAATTTTAACGTCTAAAAAGGCGTTTACAATAGATATATGTACAATGGTACATATAGGGAAATGGATCAATCAATTAGCAAAAACTGCCGCTATGAAACGAACAGATCGAGCCACCGTAGACATGTTCTGTCAAAACAACACGCATAGAAATACACGTATACAGTGCCGCCGTTGTTTTGATGCGGTGAGTGCAAAATGAGTTACCTTGATTGATCCATTGGCGATCCATAATGAGCTGAGCAACATAACATCGTATGTTCAAGCCCAATCTTCAATCTATGTGTATCATTTAGTTAAAGGTTACCTATTATTGTATATGTTTTACTAATAATTTTGAAATTGCATAACTTTAACGGGGATTTCATTTGCACAAAATGATCCACATTAACGCGTTGGAACTTTACGTAATCATTTTTAAACAACTGAATTATTGTTTGAATCAAGAATTCAATTCAAGTGTAGTGAATAGGTTTTTTGTAATCAGATTTAACCATTCAAAATTATATACTTATCATGAAACCTTATTGCTTATTAGACTATATTTATTTGAACTCAGTGGAATTCGTATTACATTGATTGTGTTTATATTATACATTACATTTCACTGTTCCTACCTATGTGAGCTTTTATTGTAGTGGACTAAACTGGTCAATATACGTGTGATTCAACACATGCTGTCGATGTACATATTTAACATTTTTGTATGTTCCCTAGATCGGATTTTCTCGATGATCACCTATGTCAACCGGTACCGGTATACTCTATCGTCTCTCCTACTGAATTTTACTTTCTGCAGCAATATTCTACTGTTTTGTGCTATTTATAGAGATCAAAATCATTATCATATCAGGGGGGAAGGGGAATTTAATTTCTTTTTGCTCTTTTTTCGTTTCAGAGAGCGAGCAAAGGCGCTTAAACCTAGGCTATTAGCCAGGGCAAGGCTAATACCTTCGCTCCATCCGAGGCATCATCGGCAAGGATAATGGAGTGACATAAATTTCTTAGCAAAGTCACTCCCAACGTATTTCCACAAATTTTCTATCATTTGCTTATAATGATACTCCTAAACCACATACCCTACCCACCATCCAATTCTTTGACATCTATGAGGGCGTCGGTGAGTCGCTGGCCTCTCGTTAAGTAGATGTCATATCATCATTTCCTTCCCTTTCCTAGTAACGGAGAAGATGGGCGTGGCCGGCAATGATAGCTTTCATGTTTTATCATTTTGGACCCCCAATTGGATTTTCATTGAATCCCAAATAGAAATCCATAAGCAATTGGGGTAAGAAAGGTAAAGAATATACATGACAACTATCAGTATGCAATCTACGAAATACTCCGTTACAACGCAACGCAACGCAACGCAATTCGCGTCTTTCACAGGCATCGTTGCATTCATCTTCGCCCCGCTTAAGCGTCATGAGATATCGTAGAGGAGGCGAATGTCCCCGGTTGCGGCGGCTCTCTCTCCTTCGTCGGCCAGAGAGTCTGCCCACGCTCGCTTGTCCCGTCGACATGAGCGTTTTACTTCCTTCTCAAGAGCCGCGTATCGTTGACGGGCTAAGACTTTGGCTCCTCTGGTTTTCGATCGCTCTATCGCGGCTTTGGCTTCTCTTCGCTCCTCTATCTTCCTCCAGGTCTCATCGGTGATCCATTGTTTTCTCTGGGTGCGTAGTTCACCCAGATTGTTCTCGCTGGTGGCGATGAAGGCATTCTTGATGGCGGTCCATTGGTCTTTCACGCTGCCACCTTCCGGAATATCTACAGCACGCGTCTCCAGTTCTTCAACGAAGGACCGTTTCACCGTGGCATCTTCCAGTCGGCGTGTGTTGAATCGTCGTCCAACTCTTTCCTCCTGCCGACGAATCCGCGCAATGCGCAGGCGTATTTCGCCGATGAGGAGGTGATGATCAGACGCGATATCGGCACTACGTTTATTCCGTACATCAAGAAGGCTCCGTTTCCATTTTCGGCTGATGCAGATGTGGTCGATTTGATTTTCTGTAAAGCCGTCACGGGAGACCCACGTGACCTTGTGAACCGGTCGATGAGGGAAGAGCGATCCCCCGATCACCATTTCGTTATTACCACAAAATTCTGCGAACAGCTCTCCGTTTTCGCTCATTTCTCCGAGACCATGGCGTCCCATAATGCGCTCATGGTTCGAGTTGTCGGATCCGATCTTCGCATTGAAGTCGCCCAAACAGATCTTGATATCACCCTTCGGAATTCTATCTACGACGGCATTGAGTTGACTGTAGAAGTTCTCTTTGTCCTGCAGATCGGCAGCATCGGTTGGCGCATAACATTGGATTATAGTAAGGTTTCGGACCCGTGTTCTAAATCTGGCAACGATTATCCTTTCACTTATAGGTTCCCACTTCATAAGCGCAGAGTTTGCCTGAGCGCTTAGTAGGAAGCCAACTCCGCGATGCCGGGGAGCGTGTTCACCTCGTAAACCAGAGTATAGCAGAACTTGTCCCGACGGTGTTCTGTGTTCTCCAAAGTTTGGCCAACGGACTTCACTCAGTCCCAGGATCTCAAGCTTCATGCGGCGTGCCTCATTGGCAAGTTGTGCTAATTTACCCTGCTGGGCTAGGGTTAAAACGTTCCATGTTCCTATTCGTGTCCGTTGTTTCGCGCTAAGAGTCGTCGCCGTAAAATCAGTCCGTATTCTTTCATTATCGGATTCTCGAACAAATTGATATTTCAGGAACAGTAGGTTGTTGGCCCAAGGTTCCCTATCCACCGGGATGGGGCTGCCATCTTAGGTATAGCTTCCGGGGAATAGCATTTCATACTCAGCCGCTGGATGCCAGAACAGACGCTGTTGGAGCCGCACCTCCTTGATGAACAGACGCTCGATCAGTCGGGTCAAATTTGTTTAAAGTCCCACCCAACACCAGGACTAGGCTAGTGCGCTTTGAGCGGCACACGGTCGCTTTGATAGGGCCTGCTTGGGGACACATGCAGCTTTTTATAGAAGTTCAACAGAGCCCACTGTCGAACCCCACCACATCCTAGGCAGACCCCACAGGACGCACCCTCTTACTCTAGCTGATGTCAGAAGGACAACAGTGCCCAGGCTGCACTACCAGCTAAGTACGCAACCCTTAGCTGGCGGTCAATTGTCATCGGAAGACCCGTGGAAGCGTGAGTATTGGAACTTGTGAGGACCACTTGTGTCAACTCACCATTTCGCAGCCCTGATTCATTACCTGCTGGAAAATTGATGCGCTTGAAGAAGCACCTTGAGGTAATCTGTTATAAACAAATAACCCTTTGATCGTATTTATCACCACAAATTTCCTAGACCTTTCAGTTAAAGATAACTGTGTGTATGCTCCTTCTAAATCCAGCGAACAAAATACTTTACATCCAGCCAAACCTACGAACAAATCTTGAGCTGTCGGTAGAGGGTACGTATTGGGTATAATCAACTTATTTATTGATACCTTACAATCAATAACAAGTCTAATATCATTATTTCTTTTCATTACAATTACGACCGGTGACGCCCACTCACTAGTTTTGATTGGAGTAAAAACTCCTTCTCGTTCTAAACGGTTCAAATAAACAATCACTTTGTCACGAAGCCGATAAGGTACGCTATAAGCTTTTTTAAATATGGGGGATTCAGTTTTTAACACAAGTTTGGCTTCATATCCATCAATGGGAGTAGAAAAATCCTTTATGAAAACATTCGGAAACCTTTGTTTTACCTCCTCAATAGTTGATTGGGTCCTATTTTCAGCTAAACCATTGATTGTCAAAGAGCTGGTAAAAAATTCTCTCCAATTTGTGAAAAATATATCCAGCCAAGTTCTTCCCAGTAGTGGTGTGAACTCATTTTCGCAATTAATTACTAACAATTGCAAATTCGCGGTTTTTCCTCTAAAATTCACTGAAACATTTACTTCACCCATTATATTCAATTTGTTTCTATTCACCACTACTAATTGTCGGACACGAATGTCATCGAAGTGATAAAGTGTCTTCAATAAACTAAACTAAACTAAACTACTAATTGTTTCTTGCATTTATCCAAAAGTTTGTTAAAATTGCGAAAATATTGATTTTTACCAATAACTGTAACCGAAGATCCACAATCTACCTCCATATTTATAAATTTACCATCAACCATCAAGTTAACTAAGCATGGGTTATTTATTTTATTTATTGAAGACAGCATCATGCATTGAAATTCACCTGCATCCATATCATCGTCCTCGCTGTCAGATTTATCGGTCCTTAGTCGGTTGAACAGCCCGCTAATGCTGGATTCTTCGTCCTTATCAACGCCGTTATCCGTCTTCCAATCCTTAACAAATTGATCGGAGTCCCTTTTCAGGTTTTTAGTTTGAAACATTTACGTTTCAAATGTCCTTTGATACCACAAAAATCACAAACCCTATCTTCAACATATTCTCTTTGCCTCATAGACCCTTTCTGCCAACTTATTTGCCTAGCTTGATTATATGGCCGCTGCCTTTGCTGTGGTTGATAACCCAATCGATTCTTCACCGATCCTCTCAAATTAGTTTGCACTGGCGACCCTGCCATCTTAAATGTTTCCGTATGCTTCCTGAATGCTGAACCTCCCGGCCCCCGGAGGGCAGCAATTTGACCATAAGCATCACTTGGACCCATTTTCTTCGCATTGCTAGCTGCCATTTCCCAAGTGACCACTATTTTTTCGGCACTTTGCAAAATGAGATTATCCTCACTTAGTAGACGCTGCTGCAATGCTTTGTCCTTAACCCCAGCTATTGTACGATCAAGAATTGCCTTCTGCTTGAAGTTTTCAAAAGAACAGAATTCCGCCTGCAGTTTCACCGAGAGAACAAAATCTTCTATCGTCTCATCCGGCTGCTGCACACGGTGATTGAATTTAAACCTCTGAATCATATCAGATTCAGATTTGTCAAATCTATTTTTCAGTTTTTTAATCATTTCATCATATGCAATATCGTCGTAATTATTATTGGGAAAAGGAGCTTCACTTCACTGTATACGGCTGGCCCACATAATGTAGCAAAATAATCTTTCTTATCTTCTTCTTTGATTTTATTCAGGCGAAAAACGGAACTTAAACGCTCAGCCCATTCAGTAAAAGAAGTTCCCTTCCCATAAAATTCCATTATTGTCGTCAAGGCCGCCATGTCAATAAATGGATATTCACCAATCACCAGGAATGTACAAAAATTAAGTAGCTTACCAGAAACCGCTCAAGTGACCCTCAACTAGCCAGTCAGCCAGCGGAGTATAATTTTGCCCAACCGACCAGTTAGCCTGGTATTCTGCTCGTCCGATTCCGGATGATTCTTTTCTTCTAGGGGAACCTTTTGTTTTTTGCCACTAAGCAAGAGTTATCCGTGCCAATCAGCCTATAGAAAAATGAGAGAAAAATGTTAGCTATTTCTTTGTTTCGAACAAGTTTCAAATGAAGCACTATTCCAATTGGAATACAATTGAATTGTTCTTTGTTTGATATTCTATTTCAAAAAGTTTTTAGAATTGTGTACCGCGTTTCACTGTTCAAGAACAAGCACTATGAACACAATGGCGAATGTCTTTGGATTTGTTCACTGAATATCACAATAGTATAATAGTCTATTCTTTGAAATGAAAAGAACAGTAATTTTCACTATACATACTCAGATTTACTTTTGAAGCGGATTATCGTCGTAAAACTATAGCACTCGTAAGCACAGCACTCGGAACAGGATCGAGATTTGTCTCCGGATTGCACTACTGATTACTATCCTGATCACTGACTGCACGCTGTCCTAGTTGTCCTCGTCGCCAGTTGATACGTCCAAGTAAAGGTGTTTCGGTTGAGGATAATAAAAGAAGGCAAACTTCCACTTCGAAATCTGGGAAACTAATGAGACCGGCTCATTGCTCCAGAACTGTATTTGTATCGTTTCTTCTGACCAGACAACTATTACATTCGTATGTGTTACAATGATAACACGAAATTTGACATTGAACACGTCAAATATTATTTAGTTATTACCTAATTCAGTACATATAATTCATTTAGGTTTAATTACTTCAGAACGTGCCCCTAAGGAACATAACAGCGACATGTGCCGCATTTGACAGGTCTCCTGCTCATTTGGAATACGATTTTGTATGGGACTGACAGATGAATTTAGTTAAAATTCTGACAGTGACGCCACTCTTAAATACATACACTCTGTTGTAACTAAAATATCTTTTGGTCAACCTTGTTGGATGGAGCGGTAGACCTTGCTGGGACAGGATCGAACCTGGTGGATTGTTGAATCGCCCTGAAATGAAGAGGCAGTACGTCATCTGTATCTGATGCAATCGATCATACAACCTTTTCCGTGATGATGCATTTTACGATGTAGTCTTCGTTTGGTTTGAAGTGTTGATTGATCAGCCGGGAAATAATGTTGGCGTTCCAGAACTGTCCAGACTTCGTGAAGGACAAGCACAATGTTCACACGAAGATCAAGCAGCTAGTTACGAGCATCAGGTCCGCCGTTCTTCTTCTGCTTCTTTTTATTAGCATTACATCCCCACACTGGGTCAGAGCCGCCTCGCAGCTTAGTGTTCATTAAGCACTTCCACAGTTATTAATTGCGAGGTTTCTAAGCCAGGTTACCATTTTTGCATTCGTATATCATGAGGGTAGCACGATGACACATTTATGCCCAGAGAAGTCGAGACAATTCAATCCGAAAATTGTGTAGACCGACACCGGGAATCGAACCCAGCCACCCTCAGCATGCCCAAGTAACCAAAAGTTCCTTTAAGAGTACGTTTTTCGCTTAATCAGCTTCACAGAGCTGCTTAAGCGAAAAACGTACTCTTAAAGGAACTTTTGGTTACTTGGGTGGTCTTGCTTTGTAGCCGTGCGTCTTACCGTACGGCCAAGGAGGTTCCCTCAAGTCCGCCGTTAAAGCAGCCGAACACGAACAGATCGGGCTGAAAAAGAGAGCCGAAGCAGCTGAAAAGGTGATGAAAGAAGTTGCGGGGCATACATCAGTTGAGACACAACAGGCACCTAAGAGTCCCCGAATCGCTCGCACGGAAAAGCGAGGAAGGGGCTCGCCTGGAGAGCAGGAAGCTACGAAAAAGCAGCGGAACGTGCAAGACTTTGCCAGCGTGCTGAAGGAACGCGTCAAAGATGGTGACTGGCAGACCGTGGAAAGCCAGCGGGAGAAGAGGAAGAAGCAGAAGGCGTCGTTCTCTTCGGGAGAGAGTTAAAGGTTACCCCGAAGGCCACTACTCCGACTGGGACAGTACTCCGAATGGGACACTACCCCGAAATCCATTACCCCGAAAGGCCAGTACCCTAAAACATTTCGATTCTGTAGCTTTTTAGTATCATTTTTCACACTCACAGATATCGATGAATCCAAAACGACAATATTTGCAAAGAATAAAAAAGAGTTAGAGTTACTTGAAAAAACGCATTGAAGATTTAACCAACTGTTTAATCAACAATGTTGATTTTTCATCTAATTAACTTAAATTGTCATTCCACCCCATTATTACCAAGAAAACTACTATTCTATGAAATAAAGTAAGGGGGCGATAATGTCTCCTTCAATAGGACGTGTTTGCAGAGGAGATAATGCTTTCTTCAAATGAATGCGTTTGCCCGGTATAAGGCGATCAGAGGAGATAATGTCTTCTTAAAACGTACCCGTTTGCTCGGCACCAGGCACACAGAGGATATAATGCCTTCTTTATGCGTTTGCGTTGTACGAGGCTAACGGAAGATAGGATGCCTTCTTAAAATCAACGCTTCTTTCCGAAGACAAACAGAGCTCCTACACATAATATATTACTCACTCACTATCTCTACCTCACTACCTCTTCCTCACTAACTATTTCTCACTCACCTACTCTTACTCACTCACCTGTCCTTACTCACTCACTTACTCTCAATCTCTCACTCTTAATCAGTACTGCAAAGGTCTTGATCGTCATAAAACAGAGAACAAAGCGCTTTTTTCTATATCTGGCGACGAAAGAATCGTGGGTTCTTTGATCAATTTTGCATGAAAAACAGTCATGAAAAGATGTTGTATTTTGTTTTAAAATTAAAATTTCTAAATTATTTTAATAGATATATGCAGAGAACAATAACTGGACGATAAATTAATCATATTCCTTTAATCCAACGAGTTAAAAGCGGCAATAAACAAAATAATAAAGCAGATATTGCAAACTTTCATGTCCTGCCACAGAATAAAAATCGGTGAGATTTTTGCAGCATGCCTTTCATTCCTCGCGTTTCTATAGAGAATGAGACGGGCAGATATGTAAACACCACATGAAATCTCTCATTTAAATAAAAAAAATGCAGTACTGCTCTTAATCACCCACTCTCTCTTATTCACTCACTCACTCTTACTCACTAATTCACTCTTGCTCACTTTCTCACTCTTAATCACATGCTCAATCTTACCATTTACTTACTCTTACTCGCTCACCACTCACTTTTACTCATGCACTCATTCTTACTCACTTACTCACTCACTCACTTACTTTTGCTAACAAGCTCATTCTTACTTACTCACTCGCTCTAACTCATTCATTCACTCTGTTACTCACTCACTCACTCTTACTCACTTACTCGCTCTGACTCACTCACTCACTCTAACTCACTCACTTACTCTTACTCACTCACTCACTCTTACTCATTCGCTTACACACTCACTCACTCTTGGGGGCAGCAGGGACTTTGTCCAAGGGCTTGACGACCCCTCCCCATGGCCACTGCGAGTTAGACCGGGACCATCGTCCCTAACCCCTAATCCCAAGGCGTCAAGCGACCCGTGCCGAGGGGATGCATGGCCAGGGGGATGAAATAATGAGATAGGCCTTTAACGGAGCCTGTGGGGTACCTGGGCACCCTCCACAGTAATTGTCCCTTACCGCGTCATGCTGGGCTCTGGCGTGGTGGACCTCTTTTCCCGAGCAACTCGTGGGACCAAAATGGAAAACCAAGTCAATTCTTCAATTAGTGGTAGTAGTGTAGGCGACAACCCCTTCGCAAGAGGTGGGTTGTTCAGGTCTCCACCTAGGAGGCCAGAGGCAATAGTCGGCAGCTCAGTGCGCAGCGCCAGCGTGGGTCACTCAACCTTCCTCTCGGCTAGAAAAACGCCGGCCCATGGCTTGTGGAGGCGATGAACCGCAAACGCGATGGGCTTTCGGCCTTCGAGGTGGCGACGGAACAGCTGGACGCCATCATCGACTTTGCGTCATCGAAGCATAATAGGATTCGCGGACTCGGGCAAGGTCGAATCGACCGAGGGCGTGCCAGCGAAGACGGTGGTGCCAAAGTCTACCCAGACTGAGGCTCAAGTATTCGCGGGCACGTCGGGGGTGGCTGCTCCAACGGAGCAGACACAAAAACGGGGGAGACAGTCTCCAGGGGATGAGCTCCCTGGGGGCCGCCCCAAAACGCGGAGGGTTACTACCCCGAACAAGGGTAGTGGGGCTGGGAAGCTGAACCCCGGCAAGGTACCTCCAAAACCAGGGGAGGAAGGACCTGGAATGGTCCGTCCACCCAGGAAAGACGGTGGTAAGGGGTTACGGCAGGCTGAGAACTCTCAGCCGCACCAGACCAGGGAAATAGAGGGGGATGACGCCTCCTGGACCCTGGTCAAGAACAAGAGGAAACCGAAGACGTCAAGGGCCGAAAAGAAGGCCCAGGCGAATGAGGGTAGCAAGAAGTCTAGGGTAGGCGCCAATCGCTCCAGGGGCGATGCCCTAGTCATCAAAACGGACGAGGCTAAGTATTCGGACGTCTTGAAGGCGATGAGGAGTGTCGTCAAGCTCGGTGAACTCGGCGCCGACGTACGTCGAATAAAACGTACCCGGATGGGCGAGATGATCCTCGAGATGAAGCGGGGCGTCCCGCAAAAGGGCGCCGCCTACAAGAAGTTGGCGGAGGAAGTCCTATGCGAGACGGTCAAGGTGAGGGCACTCACGACGGAGATGAATCTAAGGGTTAAAGACCTGGACGAGATCACCGAAGTCGAAGAGCTCGTCACGGCACTGCGGCGACAGTGTGAAGTGGAGACACCCACCGCAGCCGTTCGGCTACGGAAAGGTCCGGCAGGGACGCAGGTAGCATTGGTTCGGCTATCTGCAGCGGACGCCTCCAAGGTAGTCAATTTAGGGAGCGTCAAGGTGGAATGGTCGGTATGCCCTGTGCCTGGAACCGGGGCACAAGCAATGGGACTGCAAAGGCCCTGACAGAAGCAATCTCTGCCGACGCTGCGGATTGGAAGGACATAAGGCACAATGCTGCACGAACCCTCCCAATTGTTTGATTTGTTCCAGCAAAGCTGTGAACAGCAAGCACCCCATGGGGGTTCGATGTGCCCGTCGTTTAAGCGTGCTGCAAAATCACAGTGCAGGTAACGCAGCTGGCTTGCTCGGCCTCGCCCCGAGTGTTTGGTGTGCGCAGGTTTAGAGGACACGGCGGAACACGTGTTGCTCGTGTGCTCACGTTTTCGCGCAATTCGTGATCACATGCTTGCCCCA
Organism: Armigeres subalbatus; assembly: GCF_024139115.2. Classification (NCBI taxonomy): domain Eukaryota; kingdom Metazoa; phylum Arthropoda; class Insecta; order Diptera; family Culicidae; genus Armigeres; species Armigeres subalbatus. The sequence continues at coordinate 295,264,372 of NC_085139.1, forward strand.
TGTGGTCTGGACACTACCCCGGACAACCTAGTTCGGAGGATGTGTAAAGATGAAGTTGGCTGGAACGCCGTTTTATCGGCTATCGCCCAAATCGTCTCGAAGCTACACAGAAGGTGGCGCGTACACGAGAGGTGGTCCAAGGGATCGGAGTCGGCTTCATGGGTCATACCGGTGGTCATGCTCTGTGGTCGAACTCGATCCTTTTATCGAACAAGTGGCCGCGCGAAGAACAACATGGTATCGTCGCTTTCGCGGTGTCGGTCAACCGGGCGGGTTCCGAGCGTGAGGACGGAAAGGGGTCTTCGTCAAGGCTGGGGCAGGCGTAGGCACCGCGTCGGCAAGTCCCTCTGTGTGTTGGCGAATAGGCCCTATCGCAGAGAGGTCGATTTGGGGTGCACGCGGCATCATCATTCTTGATACCAGTCGTGCAGAGGGAAGCAGGCGCGAAGTCGAACCTTCCCACCTTTCAGGGAAGTCGAGACAATTTTCAATCCGAAAATTGCCTAGACCGGCACCGATAATCGAACCCAGCCACCCTCAACATGGTCTTGCTTTGTAGCCGCGCGTCTTACGGCACGTCCCGCACATGCAGTCCCTTCGAAGTGTTGAATGGTGCTGTGGTAGAGTGAAGAACTATCAATCAAGGATGTTATCGATCATTTAGTAATTTGCGTTCGATCGTTTAGTAGTTTGTCGATAACTCATCCCTGAAGCTGAATTTCGAAAAGTGTTGCATGGTGGACTTCTAGTGCGAAGGTTTTTCTACTACTCTGCCTAATGGTCGTTATAAGAATTTAATTAATAACGGAGTTATAGCGCTAGTTGCAGTAACTTAAACTAAATGATCGGAATTTTGTTATCATTTAGTCTAAGTTACTGAAACTATAGCTATAACTCCGTTACTAGTAGAATTCAAGCAACGAATTATTAGGTAGAGTTGTAGAAAAACCTTCGCACTAGAAGTCCACCGTACAACACATTTTGAAATTCAGCTTCTGGAATGAGTTATTTTTTATTTTATTTTTTTTGGTTTAAAATTCAGTTTTTATTTAGTTAAGTATTGATAACTCAAGGTTTACAAAATATGTGCAGTTTCAAAAATCTAGGTCTAGGTGGAATTCTAATTCATTCACATCGATCCTATCGTTACACTTGTTAACATAGTGGATGTAATTTATAAATATTCTAAGGATTTCCACTCGCATATTTTTACCTATTCCTGTCAGTACAGGTTTCATTAGATCCTCGAAGGAAAATTGCCTCCACCCATGTGTTGCTCTTGCTAGCCTTCGTTGCAGAACCGTCCATGCCTGGACGACGCGAGCGCAGGAGCAAAATTTATGCTGGAGCGTTTCGACCATTTGGTTTCCACAGTGTGTGCAATTCTCGTCTGCCACCCGTTGCATCACGAACAGCAGTTTTCGATGCTCAATTTTGTCGTTCAGTAGTAGGTACAATTTGGATCGTTGCGCGGAAGTAAGCTGCTTTGCTGAAATATTTCGCCACACGCGTGGCCAGTCGATCGCTGGACTGTTTATTTCCACCTTTGGAAGCTCGGTTTGTTGAACGAAGTACCGGTGGATAAGATCGGCGGAGGGGTTTTGTTGGATCAGGTGGGGAACTTGGGATAAACATGAGAGGATGATTCTAATGTCGGGATAGTCTATTGAAATTGCTGGGCGAGGATTTGCGTGGAAAAGAAGGGATCTGTAGAAAGGATGGGAATCGATCTCATTTAGCGCTCTATTGGTGGCTAAGCTTTTGCTTTTTAAAGCCGGGATTTGCAGGCGCAGGCCTTGCTCCTTATCCCGTGCCAGCTGAGTTATTGGTACACGGGCAGTCACTCCTCTCCACAAGAACGTACCCATTGTTGACGTGATCTTCGCCGTGTGAATACCGAGGGGTGGCAACACAGACGATAAATACCATAGCTTGGATGTGCCAAACGTATTCAGCATAATTACTTTCTGGTGTATGGTCAACGTACGCAATGATTGGAGCCACATTTGTTGCGCGAACTTCCCCACCAGTGCATTCCAATTTAGGGTTGTCATCAGACGAATGGAATTTGCAAAGGAAATACCCAGAATTTTGACTACATGGGTAGTTTGTAGCCACTGGGTGTCAAAAATATTTCCTTCGCAATACCCCACATTCACCGCAATGGTTTTGCGCAAATTCAATTGCGCGCCGGCGGCAAGACCAAAGCGACGAAAAACTTCCCTCATCGCCTCGATCTGCCACGGTGACGTCACTATCACGCTGATGTCGTCGGCGTAGGCAACCAGTAAATCCTCTCCACACACTTGCTCGAGCCGGCATACCAACGGATGGAGATATAAGACGAAGAGGTGCATGGACAGTGGGTTCCCTTGTCGCACCAAACGAGTATTCTCGAACGAACGACGCCCATTGACGTGTAGCCGGGATGTGGACCGACTGGCGATGCGCGCGAGAAGAGCGATGAGTTCCCGTTGTTGAACCCGAGCGACCGCATGGTGTCGAAAAGAAATGAATGGCGCACCCGATCGAAGGCGTTCTCGAGATCAAAGCTGATGAGCTTACCGGCGCGACGGTGGTAACGGAGACTGGCGATCCGATCTTTCAGAGCGAGAGTGGCTTGGAAGATGTTGCGCTAATGAGTTCGATCATTTCAGTCCTTCGCTCAAAGCACGGTGGGCTTGCATGACGCGCTCCAGTCGTTTTTTCAAAATGCGAGAGAGAAGCTTAAAGTCACTGTTGAGCAGCGATATGGGTCGGTACGCTCGGACCGTGTGTTCTCCACCTCTCTTCTTCACCAACACGATGCCCTCCACGAAGGTGTGGGGAAGATTGCCGGCGAGTGCTTCATTGGGAAGCAGGTTCAACTCACGGTGGATGACGTTGAACACGCGTAGGTAAAACTCTCGTGGGATCCCGTCGGCACCGGGGGATCGCTTTGCTGCGCTGGATTTGATAGCAGATAGTATTTCTGCCGTCGTGATCTCTTCGGTGCATCGCTCGTTTAGTGGGTCGTCCGGTGGGATAACTCGTTCGCAAACAAACCCGTCCTCGTTGTTATCTGCTGCTTCTTCCGAATAGAGGTTGGAGAAAAAAGCAAACAGATTTGCTTCGATTGCTTGTGGCTCATTTAGAATTGCGTTTTCAGCCGTTTGCAACTGCATGATGGTTGTTTTTTTGCGTCGTCTTTCCCCCAGCTGGAAGATCGACATAGGCTCTCCCGCCAGGCGCGTTTCGTTGATGCGCATAAACGCGTGGGTAAAGTTCCTTTGAAGCGCCAACATTTCACCTTTAAGACGGTTTATGGTAGTCAACATTTCTGGATGTTGGTATTATCCGTCGTATGCTAGCCGTATTTGCGCATAAAGACGCTGATGCGCATCGTAAAATTCATCAAAAGCGGCTCGAGGATTCCACTTGAAGAACGATTTGATTTTGGGATTTGCGTACGACAGCCACCATTCCATGCACGCTCCGTAGTTTCTACGCTGCCGAGTCCATTATTGCCACTTTTAATGGAACTCGGCAACGTTTTCTTCGGTTAGAAGATGCTCAGAAGAGCTCAGAAACCGCGCCCGGGTTCGTGTCCCAGCGGGGGTAGACAGAGTCGTACCGTCAGCGCTTTGTGGTCTGTGAAGCAACAGACGTGCGTGTAGGCAGACTGCAGCTTGTTCCGTAAGCCTGCGCTTACGTACATGCGGTCGAGTCGAGATTGCGCATTTCGATTGACATACGTGAACCCGGAATCACGCGGACATAGCTTTTCCCACGCGTCATGCAGCTGCAGTTGTTGGACGGCTGTTTTAAGGGACGGGGTTGTGTTTAGGCTGGACGAGTCGCAAGCTCGCAGCACACAGTTGAAATCACCAGCGAGGATGACGTTGGCGGTGGGGTTTTTTTTTTCTTCCAGTAGGGTGGGAATCTGCATCCAGACACCGGTGGGCTACCGGCGAACGGGGTTTAGCTATTGCCGACCCGCTAAAACCACCCTGTTCACAGACCCTGAGTCTCCCCGGAACAGCTTTTTAGGCATTACTTCTGGGAGGGTCCGTGCTACTACGCACGCCCACATACTAGCTACCCACTAGCTTCAAATCACAACTAGCTACCCACTAGTTCCTCTACCTCATAACTAGCTACCCACTAGTTCCGCTACTACTTAACCAACTACCCGCTGGTACCTCACCCTCGAGACTAGCTACCCACTAGTCGGCGCTATCCGACTGCTGCTCGGCGCGCCAATTGCGCTGCAAGATGCTGGCAATCTGAGTGGTAGCGGCCGAGACCGCGTTCCACTTATCAACCTCTTGACACATCCTCTGGATAAGATTATCCGGAGTAGTGTCCCTCCCGCACACCTCTAGCATTCCGCTTCTAACATCGACGAAACGAGGACATACGAATAGTACGTGCTCGGCAGTTTCGTCGACCCGGGCAGTCCGGGCAGACGGGAGAGTCCGTATGCCCAAACCTATGTAGGTACCACCTAAAGCAGCCATGGCCTGACAGGAACTGTGTCAGATGGAAGTGAACTTCCCCATGCCTCCTATTAACCCATCTTGATACGCTAGGTATCAGCCGATGGGTCCACCTACCCTTAGAAGAGTTATCCCAGTCCCGTTGCCACTTGATAGTCGAAGTGACTCTAATGGCTTTACGGGCTCCTCTGGTTCCGCGCATGTCGAAACTCTCCTCGTCTTCCCGTATGACTAGTCCGATGGGTAACATACACGCAATCACACAAGCGGCATCCCGTGATACCGTGCGGTAGGCACTTATCACTCTGAGACACGCTAGCCTGTGTACACTCTCCAGCTTCTGCAGGTTACGTTCGACGCTAAGCGCCGAGGCCCAAGCTGGACCGCCGTATCTGAGGATAGATACTGCAACCCCAGCTAATAACCTGCGTCTGCTGGAGCGCACTCCCGAGCTATTGGACATCATCCTGGATAATGCCGCAATAGCTGTCGAAGCTCTCCTGCAGGCGTAATCTACGTGACTGCCGAAGTTCAGTCTATCGTCGATCAGCACCCCGAGGAGCTTCACCTCCCGCTTGAAATGATCTCACAGTCGCCCACGCGAACCACTGCCTCCTGTACCGACTTACGGTTGTTAACAACAACCAACTCTGTTTTGTGATGAGCTAGCCCCAGCTGCCTTGAGCTCATCCATTCCTCCACTACAGCGATCGCGTGGGCCGCCGTAAGTTCCACTTCCTCAATCGACTCTCCGTAAACCTCCAGCGTTATGTCGTCGGCGAAGCCAACGATCTTAACACCTGGGGAACTTCAGTCTTAAAACACTGTCGTATATAGTGTTCCATAGCACCAGGCCCAGGATAGATCCCTGAGGGACTCCTGCGGTGATAGAAGCACTACCCTCCCCTTCATCGGTCTCGTATAAGAGTACGCGCTTCTGGAAATAGCTTTCCAAAATCTTGTACAGGCCCACCGGAATGCCCAACCGGAGTAACGCGAGCGCGATGGCATCCCAGCTTGCGCTGTTGAATGCGTTCTTGACGTCGAGCGTCACTATCGCACAGAATCGAGTTCCCTCCGCTTGCGTTGTATCGCTACTTCCGCAGTTTTCACAACCGAGTTGATAGCATCCACCGTGGACCTACCCTTACGAAACCCAAACTGATTGCTTGACAGGCCGTTCGTACCTTCGGTGTACGGGGTAAGCCTGTTGAGGATAATCCTCTCAAGCAACTTCCCTGTGGTGTCCAGTAGGCAGATTGGTCTGTACGCCGATGGGTCACCTGGTGGTTTCCCGGGCTTCGGCAGCAGCACCAGCTTCTGTCTCTTCCACCTATCGGGAAACTGCGCTCGTCCAGGCATCTCTGCATGGCTGTCCTGAACATGTCCGGGTTAGCCATGATCGCTGCCTTCAGAGCGAGGTTTGGAACTCCGTCGGGCCCCGGAGCTTTGTTCGTGTCAAGGGTTCGGGCCACCGCAAGCAACTCTTCGTTCGTCACCGCTGCCACTTCAGCCACTTCAGCACTCGCGTTCTGCGGTGCTGGTTGTGGCCAAGGGCTTGTGGCATGGGACGGGAAGAGAACCTCGATAATGCGATTCAACCTTTCCGGCGACCGTTCGGGAGGCGCCAGCCCCCCTCTGGTCTTCGCCATTACTATCCTGTAGGCTTCGCCCCAGGGATTAGCATTGGCGTTCAGGCATAGGTTGTCAAAACACTTCCTCTTACTGCTACTGATGGCCTTGTTAAGGGCCAACTTCGCAGCTTTGAACGTCAAGCGGCGTTCATCCCTCAACTGCTCAGAGCGAGCTCTCTGCATCCTTCGCCTAGCCCTAAGGCAGGTTGACCGAAGGTCTGCGATTGCTGCACTCCACCAGTATGCTGGAGGTCTACCGTTCCTCGGTGGTGCCCTCCTCTGCATACTGGCATCGCATGCACGTGACAGGACAGCTGTCAGTGCGTCCCCTGTAAGACTGTCGGTGTTACCCTCCAGTCCCAGCGCCGCGGTGAATACTTCGCTGTCGAAGCTTTGGGCCTTCCACCCACGGACCTGACGGGGATTTCTCAACCTCGACTGCTGCACACCACAGCTGATCACGTAGCGGATGGCTAGGTGGTCGCTGTGGGTGTAGCCTTCGTCGACCCTCCAGTTCAGTCCCCCGGCTGGGCTGGGGCTACAGAACGTAACGTCAATGAACGACTCCACCCCGTTCCTACGGAACGTGCTGGTTGAGCCGTCATTGACTAACACGACCTCCAACTTTGCTAGAGCCTCTAGCAAAGCTTGACCTCTCTGATTGGTGCAGCGGCTTCCCACTCCACCGCCCAAGCATTGAAGTCCCCGCTATGACAACCGGCTTCCGACCTACAAGGTCGGACGATAGCCTATCGACCATCCGGGTGAATAGCACTATTGGCCACCGGGGTGGGGCATTGCAGCTACAATAGAGCACCCCGTTGATCGTAGCTATGGCGACACCTTGGACAGGCGTGTGTACGACCTCTTGGACCGGAAACCGGCCTCTTGTGTAGATCGCCGCCATCTTGGAGTCGTCCGCGACCCAGTTTCCATTATTGACAGGGACACGGTACGGATCTGCAAGAATAGCGACGTCGGTCTCTGACTCAGAGACCGACTGCCACAGCAGCTGCTGGGCAGTAGCACAATGGTTAAGATTCAGCTGTGCTACCCGCACGGCGATTTCTTATTGCCACCACCGAAGGGACAAGTAGGTCCACCCATAACATGGTTACGGGCTTGCTTCCTACTAGCGCAGATAAGGCACCTTGGTGCTTTATCGCAGGCCTGCGAAAAATGTCCCTCCTCTCCACAACGACGACACAGGTTACTTCGATCCGGCCCCTTGCACTCCCATGACTTGTGACCAGATTCGAAGCACCTAAAACACTTTTCGACTAAAGGTGGCTGGAATATGCTTACTGGGCATATTGACCATCCAACCTTCAGTTTCCCGACCGCCAGGACCTTTTTGGCGTCCGCTACCGGTAACTTGAACCAAGCTACCTGCGTGCCAAAAGGTCCACCTCTAAGACGAATAGAAGACCGCTCGACTTCTATATCGCACTGTACCTTTAAAGACGAAATGAGGTCCTCTGCCTCGGTGACTTCATCCAGCTGTTTACACCGGAGGGTCACCTCGGTGCCCAGAGACCTCACTTCCACTCCCTCACCCAGGACCTCCTGGGCCAACCTCTTATAGGCGGTACCGCTCGCCTTTGCTCCACGCTTCAGCACCAAGATCAGTTCGCCTGCCTTGATGCGTCTGACGCTTCGCACGTCCTCGCCCAGTGTCGAAAGTTTTCGGCACCTCGCATGGTCTTAAGAACGTCGGCGTACCTCTCTTTGTCGGTCTTGACCAACAAGGCTTCGCCTCTGTCCCTAAGTTTCCTTGCGGGGTGAGGACCCTCTCCCCTCCTCTTAGATCTGCTAACGAGCTGCCAGGGATTTTCGGTCCGCTGAGCAGTCGTCGCAGGTTGGCTACCATCACCCTTGGGTTTAGTAGCCTGGGCCGCACCGTTGCCCTTCCCTCGTGGTTTCGCCTGATTGGGTGCCCTCTCTCGACGATCGGGCGCCCTATCGGACTCGACCGTACCGCTGTCCGTAACAGTAAGGCGCCGCTTAACGTTACCGGACCGACCCTCTGACTGCTGCCGGGCGCGTTTGGAGCGCGCCGCAGTCCCTCCCTCGCCGACACTCGGGGTGGTACCAATCACCTCTTGCGTCGGAGCCTTCCCTCCAAGGAAGGAGAAGGGTCCTGCCCCCTTCTCGCTTCCAACCTCCCTCCTAGTGAGCGTGCCGTGTTCGCGTTTTACCGCTTGAACCGACTGTCGAAGTACCAGAAGTTTCTGTTTCAGATCCTTGCTGATATTATTTCGACCGCTCGTGAACTCGATGATCTCATCGAGCTGCTTGGCGACTAACCGGATACCGGTTAGAGGCTCGCCTGGTGTGTTGACTACCTGAGCATCGCTCTGGCTGTCAACCCTCCTGCTGGGGTAGTGCTGGTCCCGTGCAAACCAGCTACTGCCTCAACACCGTTCTCCTCCCTAGTGAGAGGAGACCTCGCTGAACCCCTACTTGCGAAGGGTCTCCCGTTGCGCCTACGGCGCCCCTACCTCTTGAAACTGGAGTAGACATAGCTCATGGGTCCCCTTGCAGCTGCCATCGAATCCTACTGAAGTAGTCGCCTCTATGATCTCATGGTTGTCTATGCTTGCAAGCAAGCAGGAGGCCATGCGTGGGTTGACACTTTCGTGTTCAGAGCCAGATCGGCGTTAGTCAGGGAGTTCATCTGAGTTTACTTCCGTCTGGTCACCAACCAGACAGCAGACTGGACAGCGTGCCGCAAGGCCCGCCACGGTTTTATGGGACGGAAGGCAGCCTTGCCATTAGCCCACCCGCCGTTTCGAGTCGGTTTCACCCGGCTCTACTAAGGGAGTAGAATGACTCGGCTGTCAGCCCTCGCAATACACAATATAACAATATACAAAACACACAACCTTTAACACGCCTGCCATAACCGTAATTGAGACTTAAATGGCAGCCTAAGTCTCAATGCGCTACCGCGCTCCCTCGTTTGTAGTCCATTTAGCCGCCTAGCCCTTCAACTGCCGTTGATACGCTATCGTTTCCAGCGAGCACCGCGCGGAGGCGAACTACGCTGCCCGCCCACGCATGCAGCTGCAGTTGTTGGACGGCTGTTTTAAGGGACGGGGTTGTGTTTAGGCTGGACGAGTCGCAAGCTCGCAGCACACAGTTGAAATCACCAGCGAGGATGACGTTGGCGGTGGGGTGACGAAAGTAGTAGGCCAGGGTGCCGTTGAAAAACTCTTCTCTAGCAGCGCGCTGTGCAGTGCCGGAGGGAGCGTAAATATTGCAAATTGTCGTGTCGTGCACTCTCAGCGCGATCAGCCGGCTATCCAGGCTTTTCTCGACATGAGTGACCTGGATATGCTCCTTCACTGCAACAGCGGTGCCTCTCCTCGTGTGGTCCACATTTGCGAAAACGACATAGCCTGGCAAGGAAAGCTGTTCGTTCTCGACTTCCTGCAGGCACACGATATCGAGGCTTTGACTGCTGATGAAGGTTCGGAGCGCGTTGAGTTTCGTGGGGTTCGTGATCGTGGCGATGTTTATCGAAGCGAGGTTGTACGACGTGAGAGCCATTTATGGGAGAGAATCCACGTCCTGCTCGTCGTCACCATCATCGCATCGCTGCTTTTTGCCGGGCGGGCGCCCTCGGCTTCGTCCGCTTCTTGTGGACGTTGTTGAGTCGTCTGTCTCGAAGCCGGCGGTTCGGCTCTGGGAACGAGTCGCATTTGCAGGCTTTTTAAAAAGGTCAACCAAAGCCACCTCGGCGTGTTGTGGTTGTGTGCGTAACGATGCCGACGATGAGCTGCGCGTGTTTTGCTTTTGCAGCGGGATGGGAGACACCGTTCGTACGATGCTTATAGCAGGCTGACTTGCTGATTGGGTTTTCGACCCAGAAGGTTCGTTTAGACTCACCGGCTTCGGTAGCTCGGGAAAGGCCTCCAACGATGTTGGTGCTGGAGCGATAGAGCCCTGATCAACTGGTTTGGCTATCGGTGGCTTCGCTCCGCTCGTCTTCTTCGGCGCCTGTCGTGGCTCAGCTTGCTTCGTCACGTTGGCGTAGCTTTTTTGGACCAGCAGTTTCTTGTTTTGTACACAAGAAATGCCAGTGTGGGTCTGCTCTTTGCAGTGTTTGCAAGAGGCAATCTGACCTTTGTAGTGGATATACGCTTGCTGGCCATCAATCGTAACCCACGAATCGATATTTCGTTTGATCAGCATACGAGCCGACCAGATACCGAGCGGAATCCCACCGAACTCGAACCCATCACCCCACGTCAATTCTCGCAGCGAGATCACCTCCCCGAACGCACTGAGGAACTCGACGATCTTCTCTTCGGAAACGTTTTCCGGCAAATCGTGCACCTTCACTTCAACACTTCCATCTTCCATCGTTATTCGCAACTTGTGCTTCTTCCCCGCAATATCCACTTCATGTTTTTCATCGTGAGCGTCCACGATTTTTTGTGCGAGCGTCAGATCATTGACCTTGACGAACGCACATTGTTCACCGCGGTGGCACTGGAGTCTCACAACATCTTCTTTCTTCAGCCCCAGAACTGTGCGGCAAAAGTCATGCACTTTTTCGAAAGACGGCTTCACCGGGAAGCGCGAGTAATCTATACGAAAAGTGTTTTCTCGCCTCATCGCGGTACACTAAAAACGCGCGACGCGGCATGGACGGAAGAAATAATAAACCACCGGATTTAATTCGCTTAACTTTCAGAGCGCAATCGAAACACGTCTGCTCGTCTCAGAAGCTGAGCGGTATGTTTGACAAACTACTAAATGATCGAACGCAAATTACTAAATGATCGATAACATCCTTGCTATCAATCATCGAATCCAGTTTTATATTTTTCTGCTGTAGTATTTTGCAACATTATTGTAATTTTACTGCAATCGAAGGATGTTTCCGTAGGCTACACGACACACCATTTGCGCTTTTTAGATTGCAAGAGAGTTATATTTTGATGGCATATAAGCAAAGATTGTTTCTTTCCGAATAGTAGCAGCATAGTGAAATGTGAAAATCGACTTTCGTCCAATCCGGATCCGCAATCACATGAGCGACACATGAGCTAATGAGCGACGTCTCAACTTCAAATTTTCAGAACTGATGGTTCTGGTCTGGTTGTTGAGCTTCGGGAGCGAGAATCGAGGCTGCTTCGCCATCTTTGAAATTTAATTCGCTCACGGGATCACGCGAGTTAACGACGTTCCATACCGGCAATTGACGAAGTCATCAGAATTCATCCGCATTGTGCCGACGATCGATAGGTCGATCGATCGGACTTGGGACCCATCGCGTGAGGTGCTGAGACAGCTGGATTCAACAGGCGTTCATCGGTTAGGTGTTACTTAGCTAGGGACAAATGAATTAGTCTTACTTTAGCTCTTAACTTGATTGTGTCTTTTTAAAAAGAAGTTCCCGACCCGGAATACTTAACTAGCGCTCCGACGAATGCAATTTTTTTATTCTATTTTTGCAGTACAAAAACTCAAAAAGCACTGATGTGATGAAACGATATTTGTTTAGAGTGAATGAAAATGACAAACAGATATTTGCTGTTAATCAATAGTACATTAATATGAAATTAGCGAGTGTTTATCCTTATTTTGCTGAAAGTCTTCAAATTAGAAATACATAAAATTTATATTCTACGATTCAGGTGTAGATTATTCTGTTGGTCACAGCCAGTCTGTAGTACGTTTTTTCGCACATGAAAACCATACTGCTCAAAATTAGCCCGATGGCCCACACATAGAAGGGAAATTGCAAATCTTTGAGGGTTAAAATCTTGAACTTTTCTTCATTAATACTTCTGTACAATGCGAGATTTTGCACAGTCGCATTAAAGTTCATTACATCGATCCAGTGGTTGATCAAGCCACCGTTCAACATTCGCAAAATGACCGCGTTGATCCTTTCCAAGAGCACCGAGTGGCGTGGAACCACAAAAGCAAGATTGTACAATCGCGGACACTCGGGAACTACGATTACTTGCTTTCTTGCTACGTAAATGGCGGCGTCCAATGGAACCAAGGACTTGCGAGTGACAAAAGAAATTTCCGGTGAACGGACCACTAGATCCAATGTAAAGCCATCCTGTTCCGGGTCGTAAACCATTTTGTTGCGCAGGGAAGTCATCATCGAGCTATAGTTGGCCGGGAACACGTCATCCAGGAAGCCCTTATACTTGACGGGCATTATTATGCCGGACCAGGGAATCAATTTTTTGGAATGCGCCTGCGAAACAAGCGACAAAAGAGAACCAACGACAAAGCTTTGTTTTTGTCGGAGATAATAATGACAAAGATCCGAAAAATTTTGTCAGCAACAAAAAAGAAAACAATCTTGTTGCTAACTTTTCATCCCGTTATTTTGCATTATTTCTAGTGAAAATTTCGGTTTTATGCTATCATAGTTTCTGCTTTTATGGAAATATTCGAGAATCGAACAATGATTACAAAATTAGCAGCGTATTTTCGGAGATATCAGAGCATGCAAGGCAAATGATTCTTGTCATATTGTGTTCGGGTTCTGATAAAGGTTTGTCGCTAGGTGCGTTTGTCAGTAACAAACTTTGTTGATGACAAAGAGTATATTGTCAGGCGTTGCTCGAATATTGATTCCCTGTGCCGGACTCATCCAGCATCTGGAGACTGTCGATGTCCTTGTAATACATTGGATGCAAGAACACCGATGATAATCTTGATTGAAACGTAGACACGAAGATCAAACTAACCATCATAATGCCAACAAGAATCAAACGTTCAATGCCGGATCGAGTAAATCTCCGGTAGGGAGCGCTCACAAGTATGATATATGTGTCAACAACAATCTGAATCATCTTACGATACAACGGAGCATTCCGAATAGAATTGGATAAATTGAACAGATCCCTTAGCTGTAGGCGTTGCTTCGAATTCACGTAATTTTCTGCTTTGAAACGAATGCCCGCCCGAATGATGATCCATGTTACAGAACAAACAATTCCCGTCAAAAATAGTAACCCCCAAAGATTTGCTGGGAAGATGGTGATCGGCAACAGGTAGTCTGGTACACGACTGGCCTTCTGCACTAGGCAGCAAAGTTCATCGGTGTAGATCCCGGTCGTGAACTCCGTGTTGTAGCTAAAATAGTCCTTGATGAAGTATCCAACGATAACAATGTCGCTCTCCCGCCGGGAAAGCCGACCGAGGGCCCCATTGAAGCTTCCGTTCGTCAGTTTGAACCCGAAATCACCATCGGCTAGGATCGTGATGTTAGCTGGAATTCGTAATAATTTGTCAGTACTTGCATAAGGGAGCCCTGCTTTATGTTTGCTGCCATACTTGTCATATTCAATGCTTGAGCAAAAACACGACACGCTTCAGGATCTGGTCCAACATAGTCAATGACATTTCCTTCGTTGTTGAGTAACTTTCGAGAGAAAGTTGATCGAAATCTGTCGACCCTGAGAGGATAGCCTTTGAAGTCATCTTTCGGAACACTTGGAATGTCATTCATCCCTCTCAATTCTATCATTACGCCGTATTCTCTAGGTGCAACGACGCGGAAGGGATCGAATGTGTAGATCCTTTCATCAATTACGAAGAATATCCTAGAGATACCTTGATTAAACCAAACACGTTGTGTTAACGTTGCTACTTCAACCAAGTCGAAGCGATGTCCATCACTCAGAAAAATCAAGTACGTAGCATACGGATCCAGAAGACACGCCATCGATAACTGGAAATTGAACCAACTAGAGAACACCAAGTAACCGTAGCGTTGATTCTGATCGAAAATTTTCGCAAACGACTCATAACTTCGATCCCACTTTATGAACCTCGACATGTCAGCGAATTCTTGTTCCCAATCGTCATCGTAAGCATCCGCCACATTTATTTTACTGGCGGACAATACTGGCCAAGCACTGTTGCAGCCTGCGTCTTTACGGCCGGGAATTACGTCATGGTAGAAGCGAATCGTTTTTCCGTGAAGAATCGCTCGAGAATCATCGCCGCGGATTAAATGATCCAGGATTGACGGATAACTTTGATCTGGAGAAAGATCGCCCAACACTACATCGATACGGTTGATTCCACCAAAAATGGCCATGATGAGCGCCTGGATGGTTTGGTTGGACATCCACGAAGGAACATCCTCACTAGGTTGAACAAATTTTGTAGTAAAAATCAAACTCAGATAAACTGTTGTGGAGGCAATCATGTTAAGAGATGTTTAACTACTAGGAATTCATCAAACGAATTGGAATTTTATATGCATTCCGAATTGATTGAATAGCCTAACACTTTGGATAGCAAAATAAAATAGAGAATAAAAAACAGCCATTAGTGAATAATAAATAGAGCTTTGAGCTATTATGTCATTTATCAGCACTGTTTCCTGTATTTTGATTCTGAATCCCTAAAAAGCTTGATTTAAATATGATTAATGGCTACCGAAGGCAGGGAGGAATTGTGAAAATCAAGTTCATTCGTTTCATCTTTTCTATTCTATTATTCATTATTCCCGTCGTTCATTATAATCGTTAGCAATGCCGTTTAATAGTGTCGGTTTTCCCTTGATTGACAACTTTATCAAATTCTAAAAATAACATCTCGTTATATGCCCGCCAATGTGAAAGCACATCCAACCAGCATTATTAGAAGCGGAAACGTTTTTATTTCGGTTGATATGCGTGTATGAATAAGCAATAAATCAAAATTTCTAACATAAATATGACTTCTCTTCTTCTTCTTATTGGCATTACATCCCCCACGGGGACATTGCCGCCTCGCTGCTTAGTGTTCATTAAGCACTTCCACTGTTATTAATAACCGCGAGGTTTCCTAAGCCAAGCTACCATTTTTGCATTCGTATATCATGAGCCTAGCTCGATGATACTTTTATGCCCAGGGAAGTCGAGAAAATTTCCAAACTGGAAAATGCTTAGACCGGGACCGGGAATCGAACCCAGCTATCCTTAGCATGGTCATGCTTTATAGCCGCGCATTTTACCGCTAGGCTAAGGAGGGTCCCGGTACTAGAGATGACGCAAATTAATCGATTACTTCGATAAATCGATTCATCGATGTGATAATCGATTAATTTTGAATCGATTACTATCAGAGGAGCGACATCAAATTTTTTTACTATGGATTTTGACAGGTTTGCTTGTTCGTTCTTTTTTGGGGGATAAATTTATCCCCCAGTGTCAAATTACCCCAATACTGATTTATTTTGCAATAGTATGTGCTTGAATTTTGAATGTTTACGTTTTTACAGGAGAATATGATGCAAAACGCCCATACCACTCAAAAATGCAACATGATACAATCATTAGAAAATAGAGAAAAATTTAACGAATTATCAATTAAAACAATTTTACACTTGATTCCATGCTTCAAACTTGAGAATGTTCAACTTATTTGCTCAATTATTTAGAATGGTAGTTACACAAGGTACTGTCTATGCCTTTGTTCGTTTTATATCATTTTCACCCTCGCAATTGTTTATGTTGCATTCGCAGTGCACTCGTATTGGTGATTCAGAAGAGATGTGACAAAGATGGCGTAGCTTGTCATCCCCGTGATTACTATCCAACGATTAATCGATTCAATAATCGACAAGGATCGAGAGTAATCGATTAGTTACTAATCGATTAATCGGAATTTTACGACATCTCTAGTTGGTACTCGAAACGGGTCGGCAGCTTGCCGGACAAAAGGTGATGTAACATTTTCAGAAGAATTTTTTTTTTCAAAAAAAATGTTCGGAAAACCCCCCCCCCAGACCAACTTTCTGGCTACGCCACTGGCTGCAGGTGCTCATCAACAGATGCCTGCGGTATATAATTCGGGCCTGGGCCAAACAACGAGCTCCATCGTCGTTGTCACCAGAGGCCGATAGCAACAGAAATTCGGGATCGGAAGTGGGGCTGGGTCGGCCACACTCGACGTAGGGGCGGAAACGAAATCTGTAAACAAGCATTAGACTGGAACCCAGCGGGACATCGCAGCATAAGTAAGTAAGATCCATAAGTAAGTAAGTAAGTAGGAATAAAGTAAGCGATGCGTTGATTAAAGTCTCCATAAATATGTACTTTGACTTCAGGTGGAAGTTGCGATAAAATTCTTCCGCAGTTTTTAAAAAGCTTTCATAAAAAATTGTTTGCGCATGGTCCAGTGGAAAATATACAGAGGAGAAAACATGGGTTTCTTCTGCAAAATTAGATTTCACCCAGACGTGCTCAAAGTTCTTGTATTTTTTGGTAGTTCATTCATTCATTCATTTATTTAGTTAACATCTAAACAGATAACACTGAATCAACAATTTGACGCCACAATGCACGGTTCGAGGCCGCATCTCTCCATCCTCGGATACGCCCCACGCTCGCCAAGTCGTTCTGCACCTGGTCTGCCCATCTCGCTCGCTGCGCTCCACGCCGTCTCGTACCTGCCGGATCGGAAGCGAACACTATCTTTGCAGGGTTGCCGTCCGGCATTCTTGCAACATGTCCTGCCCATCGTACCCTTCCGGCTTTAGCTACCTTCTGGATACTGGGTTCGCCGTAGAGTTGGGCGAGCTCATGGTTCATTCTTCGCCGCCACACACCGTCTTCTTGCACACCGCCAAAGATGGTCCTAAGCACCCGTCTCTCGAATACTCCGAGTGCTTGCAAGTCCTCCTCGAGCATTGTCCATGTTTTGGTAGTTATTATTTTTGAATCAAAATTTGTGAAGATTACAATTAAAACTCCACCGCCAGACTTTTTTTTTAGATTCTAAGAAATCGCGGTGTTAAAGCTACTTCCAAAAAGTTCTTCATTCTTCACGCTTTCATCCCAGCTGGTTTCAGTTGCCAAAATAACCGAAAAGGACGAGCTTAAAATGTTATTATGTATTTCCTTAATTTCGTAAAATCAGCAGTGATTCAAATCGTTCGGGGCTGTCAGTTTGAATATGAATCTGGAACATTAATTTTCCCAGCAGCTGTTCTAGATTCATTTTTTATACCAGTCAACTGTCAAAAAATAAAACTGGTATAACGCTCAGTTCTATTTTCTGCAGATTTGAACCACGATTGAATTGTGTATGAACGCGTCATTTCATCTAAGGATCAATCCACGTAGTTACGGTGACTTTCTCGGCAACAACATAATAATTATATTCAATTAAAAATTTGAAAAACATGAATGGAACACTGGTGGCGAAACCAGCAAGTTTGTTCTATTTTGCTCCAGATTCAAACTAGAATAGTGGTCGAAAATTTGGAATGAAACTGAATCACTCCTGATTTCACTCTTACGTGTTGTGGAACGTACACACGGTCAGACAGTTTGACCAACATTGACTCCACCTCTCGTTTATTCAAACATCCATCAAGTTTTACCAACAGCAGGGTTGTTACGACTACGCGGATTTCGCGATTTTCGCGGATTTCGCGGTTTTCGCGGATTTGGCGCGGATTTACATAACGATTTTAGGGTTTCGCGCGGATTTGGCGCGGATTTAGTTTTAGGTGGATATTTAATAAATAAAATGCTAAATCTAAGGAAGTTTATTTGAAAATTAGTTTGATGCCTATCTACACACTCAGTTTTTATTTCTGCAGCTCGGCAAAATCTGCACAGCCGTGTGCCCAGCAAAATAGAAAACTAATATCTTATCAAAAATGAGGTTTGTTAGCTGGGTTTCGGCAAATTATTGACTAATTTTCAGCATCTTAGACAGATATCTCGGCGAAAAACATGTTTACTGGGGCTCGGCTGTGCGAATCTCGGTAAAAGTTGAACAAATTGCTGAGATCCCGGTAAAAAAAATTAAGTGTGATGGGCTTTATTTTCATTAACAAATGTTGTTGAGAACAAATTTACGTTTCAAGATTATTAACATTATTTTTCGGATATGTCCAATTCCTTATTTAATGGCATGCATTAAACTCTCATGCATTATTTAAACAAATGTTTTGAGGAGAGATACGCCACTTGTTGTCATTTTTAATCCATTCTAAAACACGACGCTCACAAACCATGTCTATTGAAGGACATGAACACCCATTTTCATTTTGTCATTTTCTTTGTAATTCCAAAATATTTGTCAGTTTCTGATTGGTTGTTTTTTTTTTACGATGAACCACTCAGCATGATATATTATATCATTCTTCAAAAGTCGTCAGGAATACTTCCATAATATTGGAACATTTTATATTTCCTTTATAACATTCATCTAGAACGAATAAGGGTTTATACAACAATTGAAAACATAAAAATGTTCTGTGATTTCATGCAGATGCCTCATTTTAATAAGTTCTTCCGCAGAAAGTCGATCAAAAATTAGAAAATGATTCTCAAAAGTTATTTCTGGCGGGTTTTTTATGATATTTTCGGTTAACTCCGATTTTACAGGATTACCAACAGAAAACGAAGAAAGATCCTTGTATAAATTCATTGCAAATAAATTTCCACAGCGTAAAGAGGATTTCTGCAGCATTAAAAACCCGAAAAACATGTTTGGAGGAATTTCCTGGAGCGGCGATCGCAGGAATGACTATAGAAAATCAAAAAGAATGCCGCCTTAAATTTACAAAACAGTTACACCCAATATTTTTTTTACACGATTGGTATTCTTTAATTTCTCGGTTAACCTTATTTTTCGCAGCTTTTTAAATACCACCTGAATTTTCTTTGATTTTTTGTGAATTTTTTCATGGGGTTAACCCATTCATCAACGCTTAAGGTTGTAATCAACTAAAATCCACCCGTGTAAATAAAAGAACCGGGTGTATAAAGATGATCACAGAAATTTCTTTAATAAGTGCCGGGAGTTTTTCCGCAGGAAGTCACCAATCAATTTCTGCAAGAATTTCTAAAGCGATTTCCGTAGGAATTCATGAAGGGATTTCTGCAAGTAAGCTCTGAAGATTTTCCGCAGGTTATTTGTGGAGAATTTACTTGAACTCACGACAAAATTCCCAAAAGAATAACAAAATAATTTCTCAGGGGAATTTTTGTAAGAATACTTGGAGGAATTCCCACAGATAATTTGGAGCGACTTCTGCACTTCAGCAGATTCAAGGGCAGTTGGATTTCTGCAAACATTTCCATGAAAATTTCCGGGAGAATTACAGGAGGATGACCCGCATAAATTTTCGGGATGAATCTGCGCACGAAAGATGAATTTCTACAGGAGTTCTCGGAGTTTTTAAATGAAATTCTAGTAAGAAAGATCAAAAAAATTTCTGCATGAACTTTTAGAAAAGCTTGTTACAAGAATTAAAGGAGAAATAACGGACTAATTTCTGTAGGAGTTTACGCAAATTATTCTGCCGTATTTCCAAAGAAATTACTTCTGAAATTTCTAAAAATATTCCTCTGGATTTTTTGAAGGAATTTACGCTTGATTCTGATTTAAAAATCAACGGAGCTTGAGCAACTATGTAAGATTTTGTATTATTTGTTTCTTGATATGAATACAAATATTTGATTTACAGAAATTTTGTTTAAAAAACGGAGCTTCATTGTCTAATTCCTTAATATCTACGCAAGTTTGTCTTGTGATCAATAACTACAACAAAGCTGCATAATTAATTATTTCAAAAGAAATTGCGGTTTTGGCAGATTTTTTAATATTTGCCACGTTTATTTTTAATCAATTATGATCAAATCTGGCCTTAACATTCATTTGTATATCAACGTACCTTGTGTTCTATCAACAAAAAAAAACCTGACAATAACGGAACAAAACATGCCAAAGCCACCATCTAATCCAAAAAGCGGTGCTTATGCAAATAGTTTTGACTGTTTAGATCTTGTTCTCTTAGATTCAGTACTTCATTCATTTCATTTATTTAGTTAACATCTAAACAGATAACACTGAATCAACAATTTGACGCCACAATACACGGTTCGAGGCCGCATCTCTCCATCCTCGGATACGCCCCACGCTCGCCAAGTCGTTCTGCACCTGGTCTGCCCATCTCGCTCGCTGCGCTCCACGCCGTCTCGTACCTGCCGGATCGGAAGCGAACACCATCTTTGCAGGGTTGCTGTCCGGCATTCTTTCAACATGTCCTGCCCATCGTACCCTTCCGGCTTTAGTTACCTTCTGGATACTGGGTTCGCCGTAGAGTTGGGCGAGCTCATGGTTCATTCTTCGCCGCCACACACCGTCTTCTTGCACACCGCCAAAGATGGTCCTAAGCACCCGTCTCTCGAATACTCCGAGTGCTTGCAAGTCCTCCTCGAGCATTGTCCATGTTTCATGTCCGTAGAGGACAACCGGTCTTATGAGCGTCTTGTACATGACACATTTGGTGCGGTGGCGAATCTTTTTCGACCGCAGTTTCTTCTGGAGCCCGTAATAGGCCCGACTTCCACAGATGATGCGCCTTCGTATTTCACGACTAACGTTGTTGTCAGCCGTTAGCAAGGATCCGAGGTAGACGAATTCCTCGACCACCTCGAAGGTATCCCCGTCTATCGTAACACTGCTTCCCAGGCGGGCCCTGTCGCGCTCGGTTCCGCCCACAAGCATGTACTTTGTCTTTGACGCATTCACCACCAACTTTTGTTGCTTCACGTTTCAGGCGGGTGTACAGTTCTGCCACCTTTGCAAATGTTCGGCCG
Organism: Armigeres subalbatus; assembly: GCF_024139115.2. Lineage (NCBI taxonomy): Eukaryota > Metazoa > Arthropoda > Insecta > Diptera > Culicidae > Armigeres > Armigeres subalbatus. The sequence goes on from NC_085139.1 coordinate 295,285,078, forward strand.
ACAATGTCCATGTCATCCGCGAAGCAAATAAATTGACTGGATCTGTTGAAAATCGTACCCCGGCTGTTACACCCGGCTCTCCGCATGACACCTTCTAGCACAATGTTGAACAACAGGCACGAAAGTCCATCACCTTGTCTTAGTCCCCGGCGCGATTCGAACGAACTGGAGTGTTCCGAAATCTTCACACAGTTTTGCACACCATCCACCGTTGCTTTGATCAGTCTGGTAAGCTTCCCAGGGAAGCTGTTCTCGTCCATTATTTTCCATAGCTCTACGCGGTCTATACTGTCGTATGCCGCCTTGAAATCAACGAACAGATGGTGCGTTGGGACCTGGTATTCACGGCATTTTTGAAGGATTTGCCGTACAGTAAAGATCTGGTCCGTTGTCGAGCGGCCGTCAACGAAGCCGGCTTGATAACTTCCCACGAACTCGTTCACTAATGGTGACAGACGACGGAAGATGATCTGGGATATCACTTTGTAGGCGGGATTAAGGATGGTGATCGCTCGAAAGTTCTCACACTCCAGTTTGTCGCCTTTCTTGTAGATGGGGCATATAACCCCTTCCTTCCACTCCTCCGGTAGCTGTTCGGTTTCCCAGATTCTGACTATCAGTTTGTGCAGGCAAGTGGCCAGCTTTCCCGGGCCCATCTTGATGAGCTCAGCTCCGATACCATCCTTACCAGCTACTTTATTGGTCTTTAGCTGTTGAATGGCATCCTTAACTTCCATCAAGGTGGGGGCTGGTTGGCTTCCATCGTCCGCTGAACTGACGTAGTCATCTCCTCCGCTGCCTTGACTTTCACTGCCTGTACTCTCAGCGCCATTCAGATGTCCCTCGTAGTGCTGCTTCCACCTTTCGATCACCACACGTTCGTCCGTCAAGATGCTCCCATCCTTATCCCGGCACATTTCGGCTCGCGGCACGAAGCCTTTGCGGGATGCGTTGAGCTTCTGATAGAACTTGCGTGTATCTTGAGAACGGCACAGCTGTTTCATCTCCTCGCACTCCGCTTCTTCCAGATTTCATGTCATAGATAAATCTCGTCTAGCCTGAAACCTCTGTAGGGGTATGTAACTGTACCATCATCATCATCAGAGGACCTCCCGGAGAGTTCCCTAAGGAGCTCCAAGAAAAATTCTAGGAGGAGCTTTTGAAGGAATTTTTATATAAATTCCTGAAGAAGCCTAAATGAATTCCAGAAATAAAGCCTGAATGAACTCCCAGAGGTATTCTGGAGAAATTCTCGGAAAATTTTTCAGAGGAACCCCCGTATAGGAACTGCCGATAGAACTACCGGAATAATTCTCGGAGGAAATCCTGGAGGAATTCTTGGAGGAACTGCCGGTGGAACTCCTGGAAGAATTCCCGGAGGAATTTTTGGAGAAACTCCTGGAGGATCTCCCAGTGGAAATCTTAAAGTTTCCACCGGAATTATTTCAGGATTTCTTTGGGAATTAATTTAGGCATTACTCCGAAAATTCCATTGTTGATTTAATTTTTGCTATATTTTCTGTATTAATTTTCGGTGGAATTCCTGGAGAAATTCTTCGAAATTTTCACTAGCAATTATTCGAAACTTTCACCAAAAATTTTATGGAATTTACACAAGAAATTCGTAGATTTTCCGCGAAATTCTCAGGACTGTTTACTGGCAATTCTGCGGAATTTTCACGGAATATTCTTAGGAATTCCACGGTGAAATTTTTCAGAAATTTTTATGAGAAACAGCACGAAAGAATCATCTCAATAATTCCCTGCAGAACTTATAAAAGAGTTCTTGGAGGATTTCTTGGAGTAAATAATGGTGGAATTTTCAGATCAATTCCCGGCGAAATTGATGGTGGAATTCCTGAAGACATTGCCGAAGAAGTTGCTGGAGGCATTTACAAAGAATCCCTGATAGATTGCCTGGAGCAATTTTCGAAGGAATTCCTGAAGAAAGCTTGCATATTGTTTTTTTTCTGCCTATTTTGTAATAAATATTATTTCAGTGAGGATTGTTCAGATGTAAATCAGAAATTCGGATGAATGGTTCTAGTTTTCTAAAACTTTTGAAAGAATGCAGGATTCGAGACAATTTCCAATCCGAAAATTGCCTAGACCGGCACCGGGAATCGAACCCAGCCACCCTCAGCATGGTCTTGCTTTGTAGCCGCGCATCTTACCGCACGGCTAAGGAGGGCCCCATTCTTTCTGAATATTAGGTTCGTTAATAATTTTCTCCCTCTATTTAAAAATATCTGATGAGCAAAAAATCATGCATTTTAAAATTCATTATTGTTTTAATCATTATTGTTGTTAAACAAACGCACAACGCGAACGTTGTATTGTGGACGTGAATGCCGATGCCGTACGTTCATTGGCGTTGCGTTTTAGTACAAAACGCTGACTTCAACGCCCGGCGCGACGCAACGCGCTATTGTGATCCAGCCTTTACTGTTGGTTCTGGATTTGGTTTCAAAGTTTTCGGAACTTAGAAGGAAATAGTACCACGCACTAATATACATGTGTTTTATAAAACTACTATAAAATAACGATTCAGAAGACCTAAAAAAGTGCCCTCCCCCCTATTCGAAATCCTGGCTACTTCAATGCCTTTTATTCCCATGCTCAAATATGTTGCCGCTTTCAAACTAAATAAGTTGTACCTTGTATTGTACCTCACTATAATCACGACTCTCTCAAAATAATATTAGATATTAGTGAGTGACATATGACAATTCATATTCAAAATTATTTCTTCATTTGAGTATGAGCATGCACGGAAGAAAAAAAGTACCCAAAATTGAGTACTTTTAAACTTACTTTTGAGTTATTTTTTCTCTTCGCTTTCATCCACTCTTTCTTTTGTTGTCAAAAACAAAAGAGCCAAACAATCCAACGACGCCAGTTCAATACGGGAAGCCAATGTTGAGTTTTATTACCTGAGGTCGAAATTGAGTGAATTAAACTTAAATTTGGGTCAATAAATTTTCCGTTGGGTACTTTTTAACATGGGAGTAAAGGCAAACTACTTCGACCCTACTTACTCAATTTTGGCTTCCCGTACGGATGTTCGAGGTTGGGTGAATTAAACTCACTATTGGGTAGTTTATTTCTTCCGTGTGGGCATGAGCATTATGACTACCGTGGAAAATCAAATTTCGGACACACTCAAACTTCGGACGCTTCAATTCGTATGGGAAATTTTCTGAAATATTTCATCGAAATGTTTCGTCAAGCTGCATTCGGATGACTAATATTGTGTATCCGGAATAAATTTATACCGCTTTTTATACCGAAGTTGGATTTCTCTCCAGATACAGGCAACTTTCCCAACTTCGGAAGTAGTGCGCTGGATTCCCCTAAATATGCGCTAAACAACGCATCCATTAGTTTGGCAGATAAAACTTCGGAAGAAAGTTCGGTTCGGAAGTCCGGACTTCCGAATTCTAAGTTGGTGCTACGCCGACAATAGTTTTAGCTTGTTTTAGTATAGTTACATTCCAATAAGACATGTTAAAACATTGCGACGAAATAATTAAAAGACAGTCTGAGCTGTGCAGTGTGAATCATTTTCAATTATTCTTCCTGGTATTGTGTAATCAGGTGTCCGAAGTTTGAATCTTTGTGTCCGAAATATGAATCCAACCCCGCCGGTGTCCGAGGTTTCAATTAAACAGAAGCCGGACATTTTCATAAATTGCAAACATTCTTCGTAATATCTTGCACATATTAAATACGTAGTTCAAAGATGAATACTATACTTAGTGATTGCAATGGTGATTTAAAAGGTGTGACTTAAAATGTCAGTAAACAGGATGATTTTATATCAGAAAGTGCTTAAGCGTCCGAAGTTTGAGTTTGCACGGTACACAATTCGTAGTTGCTACTCCCACGGTGCCCCGGTAGACCGTTATTATAAAAAAAAATGTCCATCAAAACCAAGTACAGGGCTCGATTCCTGTGGTAATTCTGCACCTCTGGACCAATTTTTTAAAAAATCCCTAGGAGGAATCTCGAGAAATCTTGATTTGAAGTTTTTAGTTAAGAAATTTCAAAAGAATCCAAAAATATCACCAAAACCCTGATTAATCCACCTAGATAGATGTCCTTCAATTCTTCTTGAACCTTCCGGTTGGAAGTAACCACCAGTTGCTGTCCGGCATTCTTGAAATATGCCCTGCCCATCGTACCCTTCCAGCTTTAGCTGGGTTCGCCGTAGAGCTGGGCGAGCTCTTGTTCCATCCTTCGCCGCCACACTCCATTCTCTTGCACAACGCCATAGATGGCCCTAAGTACGCGTTGCTGTTATTAGAACTATAAGTATGTATGACTAACTTGCTGGAGTTTAGTATAAGTGTTGCTTTCAATGTTTAATAAAATGAAAGGTAAAAATTAATTAAAATTTAGTGTTTATGTTCATAATGGAGATAAGTAAGATCAGAGTTCGTGTAGAATAATAGTAGTTAGAAGCTGTTATACTCGATCACTGCACTTATTAACCGATCTTTGCTAAAAAGACAATTAAAACAATAACGTCGCACGCCACGTCCTTACGGTCGTATAGAAAGAAAAGGATAGATAATCCGACTCTCGTTACTACTAGAGAACGAGTATACCTTTGCATCTCCACGATTATCTTGGGATAGGATATCGTTTTAGTTACAAAGGATAATTTATCTGGATTTACTTCGGTAAGTGATGCGAACTATGGAATGGGAAATAACACTAATACCAGGGTTGAAATATGTCAAAGTCTGGATTCAAAGTTCAAAGTCAATGCATTGAAATACATGGATCACAGCATATTCTACGGTCAATCTCATCGCCGCCGTCGTGAGTGCGACTGTGGGGCAGCCAAAAAATCATTCCAGCACCAACCATTCAATTTACCATTCAACCCAACACAAGTCGCTCTGACAGGCTGCTCTGTTCGTGCGTTACTGCATGAATGTGAGTGGCCCATATAAAAGCGTAGTGATTTTTTGTCATTTGCTGGGTGAATGTGTACATTTGACTGTGGTGAATTTCATATTCGTGGCGCACTGGGTGAGCTCTGTTGTTTACCTCTCTCCCTTCTCGGGAATGTGAGATCGATTTTAAGGAAGGAAGAAAATAAAAAAAAATAAATAGAAAAACATCACCTTCATCGAGTGCTGCCGAATATTTGCAAGCCTGACTAATGCGCTGTCTCGCGACGAGTAAAAAGTTAAAACATGCACGCCCGGTGGCATATGGAAACTGAGAAGAATCGTGTTTTGGATGACCGAACGGAAGCGCAGCACTCTGTACTCATTTGCTCGATATGGCAGTACTGAAAATTATCGAAGATCGCGCTTGTTTCGACCGGAGCAAAGCGCAATACATGCGCATGAGCCATCATAAGATAGATGTTTTATTATTTTCCCGACGACTAAAACACGCACCGCACTTCCCAAGTAACTAACACCAATCATTACAATATTGAACATACCGTAACCCAATATACCGTTCATCGGGGCCAATCCGTGGGTCCTGGAAGAAGTCAGAGCCGTCAATGATCCATTTTGTTTTCGTATTTCGCTTCCTGATCGATAACCATGAATGAAGGAAAAGCTGTCGAATGACTGGTTTTGGTGCTAAAACTTAAATGTCCCCTTACACAGATTCCCCGGGGCCAATCCGTAGGTCCTGGAAACGGTCAGAACCGTCAATTGACCATTTTATATTCATACTTCGCTTCTTGATAGAGAACCATGAAAAAAGAGCCGTCGAACGACTGTTTTTTTGTGCTAAAACATAATTGTCCCCTTCCACAGGTTCCCCGGGGCCAATCCGTAGGTGCTATAAGCGGTCAGAACCGTCAATGGACTATTTTATATTCATACTTCGCTTCCTGATCGAGAACCATGAAAAAAGAGCCGTCGAACGACTGGTATTGGTGGTACAACTAAAATGTCCCCTTCCACAGGTTCCCCGGGGCCAATCCGTAGATCCTGGAAGCGGTCAGTGCCGTCAATGGACCATTTTATACTCATACTTCGCTGCCTGATCGAAAACCATGAAAAAAGAGCCTTCGAATGACTGATTTTGGTGCTAAAACTTAAATGTCCTCATTCACAGGTTCCTCGGGGACATCCCAGCGACTCCAGGATCCGTTTGTTCAATTGGTTTTTCATTCTTAACACATAAGAAGCCTTCTGGAATAAAATCATAGTGAACGATCTATCATAAAGTGAGATTCAAATGAAGTTGTGGTCTGACCCCTTTGATAAGTATCGATCGGAACCGGTTATAAAGAAATGGCCATATCTCACTTGATTCTAGTCCGATTCCAAATCTCAATATATGGTTCCAATCAGCAAGAGCCCTACTTTATTTGTGGTTACTAACATTATTCAATTTTTAACCACAACTTCTCCTAATATCAACCTCAAATTTACGGTTTTGAACCTACCTCCGAAAAACCCGGATTTTCTCCGGAATCCGGTGGCCAGAATCGGTTCCATGGACATACCGTCAAACTGCATTAATTTTCTAGTTCAGGCATGCCTGAATTGTCGAAATCGGATAATAACTAAGGTAGTTGCAGCAGATCTAATTTTACCCAAAATTTGCCTATCCTAATTATTTTGTCCATCCCCTGTATATCAATCACAAATCGGCATGCTAAATGCTAATTGCATTAGATCGGTTCTAACAATGTGGAGTTGCATCTATGTATCAACTGCCAGACAACGATACTCTAAATTAGCATTACGAATGCAGCCTTGCATTATTGATGCTTTATTTCAACCATTAATTCGGTCTTATAATTGCCCTTTCCACTTTAAGTCAACTTTTAGGCCTGTGTTTTTTACAAGCATATACAGTAGGGTGGCTCAAAAAACACTTTTTCAAATTTTTTGATGGGCCGCCCTCTTATTTGGTTCTATTTGATGCCCTGATGCTCTGGACAAAATTTCAGCCAAATCGGTCAACGTTTGGGCAGTGCTAAACTCGTTGGAAGTTTATATGGAAAAATGTATGTAGAAATATCCAAAAACAGTGATTTGCAGTTGGACGGCACAATTTACGATCAAGAACCATGATACTTATTCAGTTCTTGTAAAATAAAATACAGAATGTTATGCTGAAAACCGCGAGAAGATTAGAGTTTATTACGCAAAGATATTAGCATTTTACTGGAGTGTCGTAGGGGTGAATTTATTTCTTTTCAAAGGTAAAAGAAACGAAATTTGCTCAAACCCCACTGCAGAGAAATGCTAATAACTTAGCCGGGCAAACTCGAATCTTCTCGCGGTTTTCTGCATAACATTCTGTATTAAATTCTCCAAGATCTGAATGAGTTTCATAGTTCTTCATCGTAAGTTGTGTAGTCCAGCTGCAATTTACTGTTTTTGGATGTTTCTGCATACATTTTTCCATATAAACTTCCAACGAGTTTAGCACCGCCCAAACGTTGACCGATTTGGCTGAAATTTTGTCCAGAGCATCAGGGCATCAAATAGAACCGAAAAAGAGGGCGGCCCATCCAAAAAATTTAACAAAGTTTTTCCCATACTAATTTGAGCCACCCTAATATACAGTGACCTGCATATTAGAAAGCCCACTTGCCGTTTTTCATACAGAATGGTCAACTTTGGAGATCTAGATCTCGATTGCGTGTGAACCAATTTTGCTGAAAATTTGACCAGAGCTCAGATATAACTTGAATTTTACCACACCTAAGTTTCCACCATATTGATTCATAGGGTAAAAAATTATCGCGGTAATACCAAAGCAATTTTTTTGGAAAAAAAATTGATTTTATAATATCTTGAAAACCACAACTCTTAGTGTACAAGTATATTCCGAAAACTTTTTTGTATTGCCAAAATACGCGTTTTTTGCCGAATAAGTCATTAGTTTACAACCTATAGAATCCAAGATATTTAAAAAATAATTTTTTGCCAAAAAAAATCATTTTGGTATTACCGCAATAATTTTTTACCCTACACACTTAAATCATTTCACAGATTTCGGTGAATTTTGCTTCAATGAATTATTGGCAGTGGCTGATTTCCAACCCGCCGCTGTCACATCCAGGCGCTATAGTATATGCGCCAAATAGCCAGCATGAGTTAACCACCAGAAATTTGTATGGCGAAAGACATCTAACGCGGGTTTTCTCAAAACTAGGAACTTGTCATGAAAAACTATTTGGTATCGGTTATGTAGGAAGGTGTCCGCTACTCATTCATTTCATTTATTTAGTCTACATCTATACAGATAACACTGAATCAACAATTTGACGCCACAATACACGGTTCGAGGCCGCATCTCTCCATCCTCGAATACGCCCCACGCTCGCCAAGTCGTTCTGCACCTGGTCTGCCCATCTCGCTCGCTGCGCTCCACGTCGTCTCGTACCTGCCGGATCGGAAGCGAACACCATCTTTGCAGGGTTGCTGTCCGGCATTCTTGCAACATGCCCTGCCCATCGTACCCTTCCGGCTTTAGCTACCTTCTGGATACTGGGTTCGCCGTAGAGCTGGGCGAGCTCATGGTTCATTCTTCGCCGCCACACACCGTCTTCTTGTACACCGCCAAAGATGGTCCTAAGCACCCGTCTCTCGAATACTCCGAGTGCTTGCAAGTCCTCCTCGAGCATTGTCCATGTTTCATGTCCGTAGAGGACTACCGGTCTTATTAACGTCTTGTACATGACACATTTGGTGCGGTGGCGAATCTTTTTCGACCGCAGTTTCTTCTGGAGCCCGTAGTAGGCCCGACTTCCACAGATGATGCGCCTTCGTATTTCACGACTAACGTTGTTGTCAGCCGTTAGCAAGGATCCGAGGTAGACGAATTCCTCGACCACCTCGAAGGTATCCCCGTCTATCGTAACACTGCTTCCCAGGCGGACCCTGTCGCGCTCGGTTCCACCCACAAGCATGTACTTTGTCTTTGACGCATTCACCACCAGTCCAACTTTTGTTGCTTCACGTTTCAGGCGGGTGTACAGTTCTGCCACCTTTGCAAATGTTCGGCCGACAATGTCCATGTCATCCGCGAAGCAAATAAATTGACTGGATCTGTTGAAAATCGTACCCCGGCTGTTACACCCGGCTCTCCGCATGACACCTTCTAGCGCAATGTTGAACAACAGGCACGAAAGTCCATCACCTTGTCTTAGTCCCCGGCGCAATTCGAACGAACTGGAGTGTTCGCCCGAGATCTTCACACAGTTTTGCACACCATCCACCGTTGCTTTGATCAGTCTGGTAAGCTTTCCAGGAAGCTGTTCTCGTCCATAATTTTCCATAGCTCTACGCGGTCTATACTGTCGTATGCCGCCTTGAAATCAACGAACAGATGGTGCGTTGGGACCTGGTATTCACGGCATTTTTGAAGGATTTGCCGTACAGTAAAGATCTGGTCCGTTGTCGAGCGGCCGTCAACGAAGCCGGCTTGATAACTTCCCACGAACTCGTTCACTAATGGTGACAGACGACGGAAGATGATCTGGGATATCACTTTGTAGGCGGCATTAAGGATGGTGATCGCTCGAAAGTTCTCACACTCCAGTTTGTCGCCTTTCTTGTAGATGGGGCATATAACCCTTCCTTCCACTCCTCCGGTAGCTGTTCGTTTTCCCAGATTCTGACTATCAGTTTGTGCAGGCAAGTGGCCAGCTTTTCCGGGCCCATCTTGATGAGCTCAGCTCCGATACCATCCTTACCAGCTGCTTTATTGGTCTTTAGCTGTTGAATGGCATCCTTAACTTCCCTCAAGGTGGGGGCTGGTTGGCTTCCATCGTCCGCTGATCTGACGTAGTCATCTCCTCCGCTGCCTTGACTTTCATTGCCTGTACTCTCAGCGCCATTCAGATGTTCCTCGTAGTGCTGCTTCCACCTTTCGATCACCACACGTTCGTCCGTCAAGATGCTCCCATCCTTATCCCGGCACATTTCGGCTCGCGGCACGAAGCCTTTGCGGGATGCGTTGAGCTTCTGATAGAACTTGCGTGTATCTTGAGAACGGCACAGCTGTTCCATCTCCTCGCACTCCGCTTCTTCCAGGCGGCGTTTCTTCTCCTGAAAAAGGCGGGTCTGCTGTCTCCGCTTCCGTCTATAACGTTCCACGTTCTGCCGGGTACCTTGCTGCAGCGCGACCGCCCGCGCTGCGTCCTTCTCCTCCAGAATCTGTCTGCACTCTTCGTCGAACCAATCGTTCCGTCGACTTCGACCCATATACCCGACGTTGTTCTCCGCTGCGTCGTTAATGGCTGCTTTAAATGTACACCAGCAGTCCTCAAGAGGGGCCCCATCGAGCTCACCCTCTTCCGGCAACGCTGCCTCGAGATGCTGCGCGTATGCAGTGGCGACATCAGGTTGCTTCAGTCGCTCTAGGTCGTACCGCGGCGGTCGTCGGTACCGAACATTGTTGATGACGGATAGTTTTGGGCGCAGTTTAACCATCACCAGATAGTGGTCCGAGTCGATGTTAGCGCCACGATATGTCCTGACGTCGATAATGTCGGAGAAGTGCCGTCCATCAATCAGAACGTGGTCGATTTGTGATTCTGTCTGCAGTGGTGATCTCCAGGTGTACCGATACGGGAGGCTGTGTTGGAAGTAGGTGCTACGAATGGCCATATTCTTGGAGGCGGCGAAATCAATTAGTCGTAGGCCGTTTTCGTTCGTCAGCCGGTGAGCGCTAAACTTTCCAATAGTCGGTCTAAACTCCTCCTCTTGGCCAACCTGAGCGTTCAAATCTCCTATGATGATTTTGACGTCGTGGCTTGGGCAGCTGTCGTACTCACGTTCCAGCTGCGCGTAGAATGCGTCCTTATCATCATCAGTGCTTCCGGAGTGTGGGCTATGGACGTTGATTATGCTGAAGTTGAAGAACCGGCCTTTGATCCTCAACCTGCACATTCTCTCGTTGATCGGCCACCACCCGATCACGCGCCTTTGCATGTCGCCCATCACTATGAAAGCTGTTCCCAGCTCGTGTGTGCTGCCGCAGCTCTGGTAGATGGTATGATTACCTCTAAACGTTCGCACCATTGATCCCTTCCAACAAACCTCCTGCAGCGCTACGATGCCGAATCCACGGTCGCTTGAGCACATCGGCGAGTATGCGTGTGCTCCCGATGAAGTTGAGAGATTTGCAGTTCCACGAACCGAGTTTCCAATCGCTAGTCCCTTTTCGTCGCAGTGGTCTTCGCCGTTGGGTCCGGTCCGTAGTCTCTTGTTGAATGTTCGTTGCGTACGTTTTTTAAAGGCTGGCTTGCAGGGCCTGACACCAAACCCCCGGAGGTCCGGAGGACCATTCCACCTAATTCCCGGTGGACTATGGTACACAGTTTCACTTAGAGTCACTCGCTGGCACTCGGACGATGATCAGCCGCCCCTAACATGGAGAACAGACGCTGTTGTGAGCCGATCCTGACATGTAGAACAGACGCTCAGTAAGATTTGCACCTCTGGAGAGGAGCAAACCCCCCCTTCCCTGTCAGCATACGACCATAGTTCCCACCGGGGTTGGTTACCCGATCTTCCCTAAGGTTGCTCGTATCCCGGCCAGCACCGCGGGGAGGTAGGGATAGGAGTTGCTGGGTAAGAGGCTAAGGACCGCGAGATGGGGTCTATTTCATTCCTTCAGGTACGCGAAGTACCAATGGTACGCTTTACCCAGCATTTGCCGTGCTGTAGCATTTGTGTCCGCTACTACGCCTACCAAATATTTTTTCGATGAAGGTGCTCAATTTTGAGAAATCGAGCCTTAGATGCCTTTCGCCATACTGGTTTCAGAAAGTTAACTCCTAGTGTGCCGCTGTAAGCACGCTTAAAGCAGGCGATTCATTCACCGAAATCTCAACAGCAGATTTGTTCGGTATTTATTTCACCGATTTTCTGCGGTATTTTCCTTTGTTCAACTGTCAAAACTATCAAAAATTCTGTAAAAATTTTACCGAACAGTTCTGCTGTTGAGATTTCGGTGAAATTTCACAGAAATCTGCGATTTATTTTAAGTGTGTATGAATCAATATGGTCGAAACTCAGGTGTGTTAAAATTCAAGTTATATCTGAGCTCTGGTCAAATTTTCAGCAAAATTGGTATACACGCAATCGAGATCTAGATTTCCAAAGTTGACCATTTTTTATGAAAAACGACTAGTGGGCTTTTTATTATGCCGGTCACTGTATATACTGTGAACGTATTTCATTCTTTGTATCACTAAGAGCATGTGTGGTGGTCCTAATTAGCCGTGCGGTAAGATGCGCGCTGATCTTTAGTTACAATTATAGACTCAAAGGCCTTAACTCGAGGGAATTCTTGGATGGCCATGAACATATAGGGTCTGGGTCATTTGGCATAAAGTCATTTGGCATAACGCCATTTGGCATAAGGTCATTTGGCATAAAGGCCATTTGGCATAATGGTCATTTGGCATAACGGACATTTGGCATAATTTTGAACTGTAAGAAAAGAGTGGGTCATTTGGCATACCAGACATTTGGCATAACTTCGAGCTGTGAAAGCGAAAGGGATATTTCATGTAATGTTTAGCGTAGATAAAGTAGGTCGAGGGTGTTTTCTGATAAATTTAGATTGATGGTAGACATTTTCCGGGAGAACTAAATAACAAAACGGCAGAATTACTTCCGAGAGAGGGATCACATCCATCAATGACTTATTCCGGCCACACGCCTACTTTTAAAGTAGGGATTACACCCACCATTGCTGCAATCCGAGCATGCACCGTAAGACCGGATCAAATCCACCATTGCCTTAATCCGGATAAGCGCCTAACTTCAAAAACTCAAGCAACACACTTGTCGTAGACGAGTTACTAAAACCTGAGAGAGAGAAGACAGCTCGCTTTATTTACATTCATCCTAATGTCACCGCGATCCAGTCACTGCGAACCGAAAAAGTAAACACTGCGATGCAACTTCAAATGGTCGTAACCAAAATTATTTATTAGGCAATTTATTAAATTAATGATTTCGTGTGTGTTACTTCTACGTGAAGTTAAACGATTTACAATGATATGGAAATGCTAATATCATCTTCCAAACTTGGACGTACATGTTCATGATAGAATTAGAGGCGAAAGTATAGAATTGATAGTTCCGTTAGGATACGGCAGGCATGAAGAATGTTTTTTATAGAAGTCGATTTGAAAGCGAGCGGAGGGCAATATTTGTGATGGCACATATCACACGAACTATCGGAACTATCAATTCTATACTTTCGCCTCTAATTCTATCATGAACATGTACGTCCAAGTTTGGAAGATGATATTAGCATTTCCATATCATTGTAAATCGTTTAACTTCACGTAGAAGTAACACACACGAAATCATTAATTTAGTGTACTACCCTTGGTGGGGGCATCCATCAATTCAGCTGTTATTGGTCGACGGTACAGCAGCAGTGCCTTTTTCTGCTTTGTCCTCTCCGAGGCAGCCAAGTTGGTTGCGACGAGACGGACGCAATGAGAAAACAGAACTGTGCAATAAAAATCCTATTCGACTAAATGCTGATGTCATATTAGAAATTTGGAGACAGTACTCGTCGATAGCAAATCCTTCCGCACGCGATGGCATATGAGCTAGTCAAACCACCTTCCTTTGGCCAGTGGAGATATATCAGCTTCCACACTGATATTCTTCCCTTCCCCTTGATACGGGAGCTTGGCAGAAGGAAGGTCGTGTGATATGTGCCATCACAAATATTGCCCTCCGCTCGCTTTCAAATCGACTTCTATAAAAAACATTCTTCATGCCTGCCGTATCCTAACGGAACTATCAATTCTATACTTTCGCCTCTAATTCTACCATGAACATGTACGTCCAAGTTTGGAAGATGATATTAGCATTTCCATATCAAGGCAATTTATGTTCGCAACTTTCCTTATATATGCTATAGTGAATTGAACCCGTAATTATCCATGTGAATGATCCCGTATTATGAGAAATCGGTTTTGTTCCACGTTGGGAAGTTCATAACCATTAGAATCAGCTAATTCAAACAAGTTTTTATTGGAGTGAAAAATGTTGCTTCCGACGTTATAAAATGTTACTTCGATTTGTTGAGTTTCAACGGTTTCCACACAAATAAAGAGGAAGAAGACAAAGTAAATAAACAATCTGTCAGTGAGCTGGCTTCTCTCTCTCAGACTAAAACCAATCAAGTCACATATGAGTTATTGCAACCAAATCATTCTGAATTGTGCTTTTCGGGGAAGAGATCACATCTACCATTGATTTATTCCCGACAAGCGCCTACTTATAAAGAAGGAGTCACATCTACCATTGTAATAATCCGGGCAGGGCCTACTTTTAAAGAAGGGATCACGTCCACCATTGCATTGCCACAATTCAGGCCACACACCTATTTTTAAAGAAGGGATTACATCCACCATTGCTTCAATCCGGACAAGCGCCTATTTTTGAAGAACAAATCAAATCCTCCATTGCCATAATCCGTGCAAGCGCCTATTTTTAAAGAAGGGATCACATCCACCATTGCCTCAATCCGGGCAAGCATCTTCTTTTAAAGAAGGAATCACATCAACCATTGCCATAATCCGGGCAAGTGCCTACTTTTAAAGAAGGGATCACATCCACCATTGCCTCAATCCGGGCAAGCGCCTTCTTTTAAAGAAGGAATCACATCCACCATTGTCATAATCCGGGCAAGCGCCTACTTTTAAAGAAGGGATCACATCCTCCATTGCCATAGTCCATGCAAGCGCCTACTTTTAAAGAAGGGATCGCATCCACCATGGCCTTAATCCGGGCATGCGCCTACTTTTAAAGAAGGGATCACTTCCACCATTGCCTCAATCCGGGCAAGCGCCTTCTTTTGAAGAAGGAATCACATCCACCATTGTCATAATCCGGTCAAGCGCCTAATTTTAAAGAAGGGATCACATCATCCATTGCCATAATCCATGCAAGCGCCTACATTTAAAGAAGGGATCGGATCCACCATGACCTTAATCCGGGCAAGCGCCTAGTTTTAAAGAAGGGATCACATCCTTCATTGCCATAATCCGGCAACACGCCTTCTTTTAAAGAGGGGATTATGTCCACCACTGCTCTAATCCGGGCATGCGCCTACTTTTGCATTGCATTGCATTGCAAATGCATTCTTTCCACGAGAGGACAATGTCTTTTTTATATTGTTATCGACGGGTGTTATATTTACTATTCCGGGGTGTTTCCCGCACCACTCAGTCACCATTTAGCGAACGCAAAGAAAAATTATGCCAAATGTCCGTTATGCCAAAAGACCCTCACTTTTGACGTTGATTACAATTATGCCAAATGTCCGTTATGCCAAATGACCGTTATGCCAAATGGCCTTTATGCCAAATGACCTTATGCCAAATGGCGTTATGCCAAATGACTTTATGCCAAATGACCTGCTCCCGAACATATACTGTGAACGCATTTTATTCATTTTATCACTAAGAGCATGTACCATATTTGAAACGGACTGGCTGACCTTTGGTTACGCATGTAGACCCAAAGGCCTTAACTCCAGGGAATTCTTGGATGGCCAAGAGCATATATTGTGGAAGCATTCTAAAATTTGCATCACTAGAGAAAGTCGAATGAAATTAAAATCTTTGGAATACACTACCGCAACATTCATGTTTGCCAAAAATACGCCTCAAAATACATCTGATCTTACATGGAACAATATACTCAAATATAATTGCTCACAAGCGCCGCCTTTTGGAAGAAGTACTCATTATACTGAGCACCGCTTTGTAGTCCTGCACATCCTGCATAACTTTGCCGAAAACACCTTGAGTGTACGTACAAAGGATCTCAAGCTAGAGCCATATTTCACCCATATAAGAATATTACAAGAACACTAGCGCTACCTATTTGTAAAGTTCCTAATTACTTCTCCTATCACAGGGCAGTCCATTCCCTCTAGACGATCGTTGCTGAAGACATCATCTTTACAAATTCCAAATTTGTTTGATAAAATTATTTGCAATGTACAATATACCATATATCGGAGTATCTTGAGTAGTCTAAAATAATGGGTTCATACATACCACCACCTAGCGGTCAAATTCTAAACTAATCAATGTCTCATATCAAAGCACACGCCTTCCTGCATAACCTTTTTGAAAATGTGCAGTTCAAAATGGGTAGGATTTTCAGATATAAGCAAAATAAGCATAAAAAATTACTGTTTTCGTACCGTTTTTTGCGAAAACCCCTCCCCGTGAGGTACCTGTCCACTTGCCCACCAACGTTCTAAAAGATGATTAAATTATCTTTCGAAACAGCCCAAAAAATCCGGAACTAACCAAACAACCAAAAAGTTATAACAATTTCAATGTGGGGTCAATATGACCCCAGAGCACAGACAACGTAAATTTTTTAGAGCACAGACAGAAGGTTAATTATTATTGAGCGTCTTAATAATATTCAAAAAATATTCAGTTCTTATTTTCTCAAGGCCGTATTCGACCCGAACTTTAAATTTTCTAACCATTTCTAATGTAAACTAAAGAGTATAGGTGGACTGTATGCTGCTATGCCCGTCGGTTGGAGTGCCCGCTCCCCTCGTGGAATCGAGTCACGGATTGACAACGCCGGTGGTTGTCGTCTTGTTAATCGCGACTAGCCCCACGGCTACGCCCCACATTGGAACAACTTAGAAAAAAAAGACGGTCAAAACCTCATTATGGCGTTTAATACAGATTTAGATCCATGATTTTTTCATAGAATGTGTTCAAAAAGCGGCCCTACAAAATCTAGAGCGTGAAATCCACTATTATGTTTTAATGCGATACCCGAACAAACAAAAATTTGCTACGATTTTTTTTGTTCGGGTTTTTTTTACAATGTTTTAGAATATTGTGTTTTGAGAAATTTTGCTAAAGATACTGTATGTTTTCTTCCTAATTTTAAAGGTTGAATCGTTGTTTTTCGATACTGCTGTCCAAAACTCATATAAAAATCGATTTTCAGTATTTTTAAAATAAATATACAACATATCAATACGTTTTATATCACAAAATAAAAAATGGCACTAATATACGATCATTTTCAGATAATATGGTCTTTCTGATTGGAATTTCAGTCAAATAGAACGGTTTTATTGAAAAAAGTAGGTTATTTTCTTGATTAAATATCAACCTTATAGGCACATTTTGGCAGCTAGATTTCCGTTATTCTAAAAGCTTATTTTGTATAAAAGAAGCCAGTAGCTAAAGCTCAGTTGGGTCTGATGAGGCTCACTGATTTTTGTTCCAATTTTTATAGTGTAGTTTTTGATAAATATTTCTTTTTCTCATCATATACTCATTTCATCGGCCTTATACTAATGACACACTGGTGGTACAAATACCATGGTACAAGAATCTTGAAATGAGTACCATAACAATTATTGTCTTTATCAAAGATAGTCTTGAAATAATTTTCTTGTTCTCTTGTACCATGGTACAAGTACCACAGGTGTGTCCTTAGTATTATTGTGGATCTATTTATTATTTCTATAAGTAGGGTGAGCGTACCCTTTGCTTATAATTCAGTGCCTAATTTAGCCAACTTTTGAAAAACATTGTTTTCAAACAAAATCGATTGGTTTTAGAAGTAAATTTGGCTAAATAATAAGTGTATCTTTATGAGAGCTAAAACATCGCCAAAACCTCTAAAATATTTTTAATAAATGCTCGAATATGGAGATATGACCATAAGTCGGTACTGTTCCCGTATAATACCTTATTGGTTAAGATACTTGCAACTTACCGTTAATCGATAATGCGGAAATAACTGCTTAACTTAACTGAGCTTTAACTTAACCCAACTGAGCTTTAGCCACTGGCTTCTTCTATATAAAATTAGCTTTCTGAATAACGTAAATCTAGCTGCCAAAATGTGCCAATAAGGGTGATATTTTTTCATGAAATTGACCTATTTTTCCGATAAATGTGTTCCATTTGATAGAAATGTCAATAAAAAGGCCATATTATTTTCAGATTAGCGTATGTCAGTGCTATTCAATGTTTCGTGATACAAAACGGGTCAAAATGTTGTTTATTTAGTTTCGAAATATTGAAAATCGATTTTTATATTAGTTTAAGACTGCAATATCGAAAAACAACGATTCAACACTTAAAATTAGGAGAAAAACATACAGTATCTTCAGCAAAATTTCTCAAAACACAATATTCTAAAACATTGTCAAAAACCCGAACAAAAAAAAATTGTGGAAAAAAATTTTTTTGCTCGGGTATCGCATTAAAACATAATAGTGGATTTCACGGTCTAGATTTTGTCGGGCAGCTTTTTGAACACATTCTATGAACAAATCATGGATCTAAATCTGTATTAAACGCCACAATGAGGTTTTGACCGTCTTTTTTCTGAGTTGTTCCAATGTGCGCCCTCTCATGGTCGGCATTTGCTTGTTACAGGAGATTCTCACTTACCGTCACATGGTTGATCGAAATAATCAATTTTTATTAAAAAGGCTTTCAGCTCTTGGCTGGTTCACCTCTGGCTTCACGATAGAAGCAGACCCACTGGAAGGGGGCTGTTTTCCATAGAAAGAATATTTATAGCACAACACACACTCAATTAGGCTTAAACATTATTTATTTAGCTTTATGTTCATTGATAGCAAAGAGTCGCACACGTGTCGTGTTACGACAGGGCCGGTATGGGGGGTGGTGGGTTTTGGTGTGCTATGGTAAATGAATACTCTCAAGGTGCACTGATTCTGTGCCGGATTGACCTTCTAAGACCTCGTACAAGCTCGTCTGCAAACGATCTGGTGCTTGGTGGGGTGGTAACGCTGGTTACTGACGTCCCAATCGCTCGCTGACAGGTTAGTAGACCATATAGGATTTTGAGCAATAATGAGCGGGGGCGAACCCGCCGGGCCTCACTATTGCTCTCACCGCCAAAACGAGGGCTACCGTCAACCGTGGCGTGTGACCGAACGATATCGTGGCTCGTTGGCCACCAGGGATGGGCTCCTCGGATTAGTTCCACCTCGAGGTCCCAAAAACGTTAAAACGGTTAGATTCACACACGGCTTCCAGTTTATCTTATGAAATGTATTTTGGACTGGCATTATGAAATTTCATACTGTTTTCAGTATTTTGCCATTAGAATGTCAAAAGATGTAATAAAAAAGCTTAATATGACTCTATAGTATTTTACGTAGTTTTCATTGACCCTATTTTTTTAAAAGGATTGGAACATTATTTCACCCCTCAAAAATTTCTCTGAAAAGTTGTGCTTATTCTGCGTCTCGTATGAGGTGAAGTGTTTCGAATAAATTGACAATTGTCCCATTTAAATTACACGGTCGTCTCACGTGAGAACTTTCGAATTCGACTATTCTCGAGTCATTCGAGACGCAGAATAAGCACAAGTTCAGTTCTAATGAATAATTAATTCAATTTTGATAGTCGACTTTCCCTGTTTCCAGCTGAACGAAGTATAAATTTGGAATCGAATAGAACATTGCTCCTTTTTAATATTTCCGTACGACGTTCATGAAAAATATGTTGCCATTATTTAAATTGTCTGGTAGTTTCGGACGACTTGTTGCCATGGCGGAGTAATGACCACCAAATGTCAGTCTTTTATGTCTCGCCGGTGTCGTGGTGCGAAAAGTAACAATTTATGAACGACCCAACAATTCGTGCGCATTTTTTATTCATTGATGGCCATGTATTTATTCCCAATTTACGACTTAATTTGCGCTCATCAATACACTAATTCGGAACGTATAAAAACATCCACCTCAGGCTATCGACGGCCTCTTATTGAATTGTCGTTTGCTCCGCTTTTACATTCGCCATGATTATATGCTCATTGGTAGTCACAATTTCAGTTAGTTTGGTCTACAATCTCAACTACGTTAGATCTAGTGAACAAATCCTGACCAGGCTATCCAACCAAACTGTTCAATCGAACATCAGAGCCATCTTCGATGGCATCGATCGGGTCGACATTGTACTTGGTGATCTCGACTCGTATCAAAGCTACCCACAGGAAATCCTTGATGTCCTGATCCATCGCATCGATCCGCAGTCGATCCTCGCGGGCAAAGCAATCCGTCTCTACCGCGAAGTGATCCCCAAGGACGAACAGCATCGTTGCGGCAGTGAACGACCAATACTGTCCGCCGTAATAGACATGGACGATGATGACGAAACGGAAGCGAAGGAAGCGGAAATGCTAGATGTGATCGATCGTGACTACATGGATGAGTTTGGCTTCGTCGAGTGGGATCAAACGTTCGAAGCGTTTGCAAAAATATGGGACCAGAATCACGATTACGGCTACATAGTCTTTGTAAGCTGGAATGCTTTTCTGCTTTCGATAAGATGTTTGTTGGACCCGTACGGGACGTACTTGCTTGTTCTAAGTGAGGACAGTAGCTTAGATCTAGACCGATTGAAGGATTTCTATTACTCTACCTGGATAAATCAAGGGGTATTCAAAGTTTTCTTTTTGATCAAAGAAAAAATCTATGCATACGAT
Source organism: Armigeres subalbatus (assembly GCF_024139115.2). Taxonomy (NCBI): domain Eukaryota; kingdom Metazoa; phylum Arthropoda; class Insecta; order Diptera; family Culicidae; genus Armigeres; species Armigeres subalbatus. The sequence continues at coordinate 295,305,579 of NC_085139.1, forward strand.
CCCTTCATGGCTGACGCAGCTAAGAAATATGGCGTGTTGAGAGAATTGTTAAGCGTAGAAGATGTTCCGAGTGTTCCACAGAAGGACTTTAAAGGTTATCCTCTCAGAATCGATGTTTTCCGGTCTACTTACTCCGATACCATCGTGGATAAGAACGGTAAAATTCTTGACTTCGTCGGAGCAGACCTTGAGGCAGGTCGAGCTTTCACGGGTGCAATGAACATCGCTCGTACGTAGCAATTCCGACATGCATTCCCCTAAAGGATATTAAAAGATCTTTTCAATCACATTTTAGCCACTTTATTGCCACCGGACAAGGACGGCTTCGGCTTCAAACTGCCCAACGGAAGCTTTAACGGAGTTATCGGACGTCTGACGCGGCGAGAAAGCGAAATTACCTTCGTAGGGCATTTCATCAAGGACTATTTCACCCGAGATATTGAGTTCACCGCCGGGATCTACACGGACGAGCTTTGCTGTCTGGTGAAGAAAGCAAGCCGCGTACCAGAATATCTGCTTCCGATCACCATCTTCCCAGGAGATCTGTGGGGACTTCTATTCCTAATGGGAATTGTTTGCGCATTAGTATGGATCCTGCTAAGGGCGGGAATCCGGGCAAAGTCCGCCAGCGGTGTTCACTGGAATCAAACGCGACGCTTGGCCTATCTGTTCAACCTGTCCGATGAAATTCGTGATGCTTCATTGTATCGGAAAATGGTTCAGATATGCGTCGATACGTACATACTTCTGGTTAGCGGTCCCTATCAGAGATTCACCAGATCCGGTATCGAACGCCTGATGCTTTTCGGAATCATGATGGTGAGCTTGATCTTCGTGTCCATGTTCCAGTCGAGTTTGTCCTCGGTGTTTTTGAATCCGGTGTACTACAAGGACATTGACAGCCTCCAGGGGTTGGACGAGTCCGGTTTTAAGATTCCCGTCAAGTATAAAGGATTCACGGATGATGTCTTCCCCGCCAACTATAGCTCGATGATGGAGTCACTGCGTAACAAGATGAGTTTCAATCCGATCAAGGACTCGATGTTGAATGTGGTCTCAAAGTCGACCAAGATCGCCACTGTTACTCGGAGGTCTACACTCTCGTTGGACAATGCCATATACATTACCACGAAGCAGTTGTTCATGATTCCGGAGTGTCCGCGATTGTACAATCTGGCGTATCTAGTACCGCGGCATTCGGTACTACTGGAGAGCATCAACGTGTTCACTCTGCAATTGTTGAACGGTGGCTTAATCAACCATTGGATAGATGTAATGAATTTCAATGCAACGATCCGGGATTTGAAGAAAATGATGGGTTCCCATGAGGAAAATTTCAAGATTTTGACCCTAATCGATATGCAGTTTCCGTTTTACCTGTTGGCTATAGGGTTGATCCTGAGCGGTTCAATATTTGTCATCGAACTGGTGTATTACAGAGTGACTGAAAGATCAGCTTCACATCATTAGCATGCTGAAACCAACAATATCAGACTTCTAAAATGATTTCAATGTATGGTTTTGCAGTAGTAGATTCAATTATTGAGCTATATTGTTTATCTGGATAGATCCTTTACTCCAAGTTTTGCACTATTTTCAATTTTTTAAAAGTAGTTTGCAACATATTGTTGGAAGGACAGAATCCAATTATAAATAATCACAAATGTTGATATTCGTAGAGAAACAAATGTTTGATCTCAAGATGAAGTAAAACTTGTTTCTGGCATCACAGTCGAATCATTACTTATTCATGTACAACAGAGTAATCCGATTTGAACATTTTGTTGCGAAAGATTTCGTTTTGCAAGAATCCTCTGATTTTTTTTTTCAAATCATGCGGGATAAGTCGCGCCTCTACTTGAGTAAAAACTCGCATGTTTCGAGCGACTATCTTATTTGATACTTTATACTTGTTGGGCTATACAGCTCCTCCTCGTTAAGCCTACGCCGATTGAAGTATCCTTCTCCACTCGACTCGATGCTGTGCAGTCGCCCTGAACGTTCATCGCTTCCAGGTCCGTCCTTTTCGACTGCGAAAAGCCATCCTGTACCTACGCGCCTTCCACGAAGCCTACTGTCTCTTCTGGGTTTTCTACGAAATATTATCTTCGCTTGACGCTCTTACGGCATACGAATCATGTCAAAGAGTCTACCGTATTTAGTTTGCCGTGTTTTATAGGCTAAAAAATATTCATCTCTTATTTATACACCTGGCCGAGTATTGTCCTTAGCACCTTACGCTCAAATTTGTTAGCTGGGGAGCAACAACTCCTGGACACTGACAATGCCAATCCCCTAACTTCTGGGCAAGCCACGGAGGTCGTCTGGGGTGGGCTACACTCGCCCCTTTTCCCAGGGTCGGCTTGGACAAAGTGTGTGGTGGGGGGACAAACATAATACTCTTGGTCTTTTTATAAATGACTAACACGTCTATGGCTCACTGATAGTATTCGCACAGACAAACAGACATAACACATTGAACTCATCAAATTCATCGTCGTTCAAACACTAACGACATCTGTTGGTTTCAGTTAGTTTGGCAAACCACGAACCAGATGGCGATAGTGTGCAAACGTCAAACTCGAGCAAATCCGATGCGCGCGCCACGAGTGATCGATTGGCCAACTAATGATTATTTGAATTGACCAGTAAATCAGTGAACGTGAACAGTGAACGTAGATTTGTCGAGTGTTATGTCTGTTTGTCTGTGGTATTCGCGTGCTCTTTGGTGGGCTTTACAAAGCGGGAGGGCTAGTAGAACTGTTGCCTCGACAGGGCCGATGGACGACCGGTTGCTCGACTCGATGGGCCCTAATCGAGGGAAATAAGGCAAACTGAGCGATCTCATGCAAGAAGAGGAGCACACTATATTTTACCTGACACCCAAAGTAAACAGCGTATCTAATGAATTATTGGCAGTGGCTGATTTTCTACCCGCTACTGTCACATCCAGGCGCTATAGTATATGCGCAAAATAGCAAGCATGAGTTAACCACCAGAAAATTGTATGGCAGAAGACAAGGCAAGTTTTCTCAAAATTAGGAACTTTTCATGAAGAACTATTTGGTACCGGTTATGAAGGATGGTGTCCGCTACTACGCCTACCAAATATTTTTTGGATGAAGTGCTTAATTTTGAGAAATCGAACCTTAGATGCCTTTCGCCATACTGACTTCAGCAAGTTAACTCCTAGTGTGCCGCTGTAAGCACGATCAAAGCAGGCGATTCATTAAAAACTTTTATACTTTTGACGTTGGACAAAGTCTTACCCGAAGATACTGGGTGTCAAATCAGAATCTAAAATTGGGGACCATCACGAAATCATGTTAGATTTTGAACATTAATAGAGCCTTTATCTTTTGATGGATTTTCGAGATTTATATATTTATATATCATCGATTCGGAAACTCTCGTTATTGTTGTCGTTGCCAACTCATCTTGTCCTGAGTCCATTGTGTCCGTTTGTCCATGTCGAGTACGTAGCTTACTGGGGGCCAGGGCCGTGTTACTCCCAGCACTGGGGAGACCCCTTTTACAAGCCTCACGGTCGGCTCTACGCTCGTGACTTACTTACTTACTTATGGATCCTGTACACCTCCGGTGGTGCAAAGGGCCGACTTGAAAGATCTCCATCCTGAGCGTTTCCCCGCTCGTGACACGCGATAGAAAAATACTCGAGTTGTATCATGAAAAACTCCCACTTTGTTTCGTGTGCACTTTATTTTCCACCTTGACGTCCTACTTCCTTCCTCTGTTCCTGCGTTCGTCCTCAAACACTGGACGAAGCGACGCTTCTCACTTTCTTACTTCTACCTCCTACCCTACCTTTCTCTTCTTTACTTCCTCACTTCTCTTTTCGTTCTTCGGGGCCCCGTGCACTGCTACTTCGCTACCTGTACACTATTCGGTTTCTGCAGCTGGGTCAGGGGTGGACGCCAGCTTCTTCTCGGCGGGCTGCAGCCTCTCGTGGACCCTCTACCTGTGTCGTGCACCCCTCGAGTGTAGTGACGAACTCGAGGCTTCAGCAGTCCGTGGACGTACTAGGAAAAACCTGGTTTTAAGGCGCACTTGGTGGACACACTCTCCTAGCGCAGGTATCGGGTTTTAGAAAGACGGGAAACCGCGAGGTTTTATAAACAAAACCGCGAGGTCCTGGTGGCACAATAGGGGATACGAAATGGCGATTAGAGTAACATATGGAATAAGGCGTTTTATTTCGGTGATCTTGCAGTGAGTACCAGTTTCCAACTTTCAGCTTCTCTCACTTCCGTTCTCACAAGCACTTTTAGAAAATCTTTAGTAATTTTTTTCCCTTTTCACGATAGTTTTTGCTTTCCAAAATAAACCTTCACGTTTGGCTATCACCAGGCTAATGATTTGTCGTTGTGGTGCTTTATTGAACGTTGACCCCTAGCCTCTGTCCATTGACCTATTGTCGCCCATGAACTCCGCCGCATGCTGCCCACCCAGTTCGCCACCCAATTCGCTGCCCCATGGCCACCCATTCGATGTTTTTCTCAGCGTCCCTGGTGGTGAGTAGCGGTATCACTGTCATCCTTTCATGGGGCAGTGTAGTGTTGGCTGCGTTCGTAGGGTTTGTGGGAGCAGGAACATTTAACACTTAACAGCCACGATTATTTTCCTTTTTAACAATTTAAAAGACAAAACGCGTAAAATCTCACCAATCTTGGACAACACACTAGCACTTGTTACAAGTATCCAATGATCGTTGCATTGTTCGGTTGCCATTTTAATCCGGGTAACGTTGGTGGAATGCCTCCGAGAAGAACAAGTTGTCATTCGTCATCAGACAGCCGTCACGGTAAGGCGCGCACCCCAAACGTCATCGTATGGGCTGCGGATCCTGCGACTGACGAGGGTTTGGAGGAGGGGCTGGGGCCGAACCCATCCCGAGCAGCACAAGTCGGACAAAAATGGTTGCAGCAACTTTATTGTGACTAAATCTGGTCATATTTAAGTTTCAGTAACCTATGTGGAACATGTGTGCTACTAGGGATGACCAGACCATTCGCTTATAAGGCGTGTAGCCAACTACGCTACGGGACCCCCTACGATAAACTATTGAAAATTTTAATTCTTGTCCTACCCAGTAAAAATATCAGAACCAACCAATCCCAACACGTACATCAACATGATGTAAGTTGTGATCCTGAGAATCGATCTATTTTCAATACCTACCCAATCTCAAACTGCAACAAAACCGGATAAGCATCTTGAGAAAATTTCACTTGGCTGCCACTGATGCCATCCATGCGAATAAATATTTGTAGCATCTCCCTCCGACGCGTCTCTCTCTCCTGATTCTGCTACGAACGGTAACAAAATTGTTCACACAACAACCTTCCCTTGTATAAAATGGTGGTCCTGAGAAAAACCGATTAGATTACGACGGGACTGGGACCATTATCCGGTCTCCACGACGGTATAAGCTAACAAAAGTTTCAGTTTCAAAACATTATATTATACTTGTCAACAGTAAGACCGTCTTCAGTGTCTCGTACTTGACTCGACTTGCGAGACACTGAAGACGACCTTACTGTTGAGGTCGAAATACGTATCTGTCAAGATACAATTTAAGTGGTGGAATTCAATGGGATTGTACAAGCTCGTCTTATGACAAGTGATGACATTCCACTAAAAAGCTCAAAATAATTTTCTTATTATATTATAGTTTTATAGATAATTTTATTATAGTTTTATAGATAATTTAAGAGTTCCATAAAACCTTTCCTAGTTAACATTGTATATGACCATCATAAAACAATAGGCTTTAATTATGCTCACAATAAAACTTTATAAATCCCAGTGGCAATAATTTTGTTACTTGGGAATTCTGTGTTAGCCGAGCGCATGTCAGAAGCGCAGCAAAAACGTATTCGCATGGATGGAAATAAAACCTGAAGCAAGTAGCAGACTACATACCAAAATTATAATTTTGGAAATTTTGCTTGACTGCTACTGCTGCAACCCATGCGAATAATTTTTTGCTGCGTCTTTCTCTGACGCGCTACCGACGGAAACTATCTGCCGTCACCAAGCGATTAATTTGTGCTTTGATCGAAATTCGTCTCGCCTCATGTTGTGGCTTAAGACGACGACGACGACGACCGCACGACCGACACCATCGGTGGGTATAAAACTTCCAGCAGGAATTCCGCCTATGCGATTGTGGGACCGCGGTCTGCTCTTAGCAGCATCTCGAACGAAATGGCTCTCGCGCGCGGAAAAGCTGCTTTCTTGTAAACAATAAAATTAACCATGTAGCCACACCCTTTTAGTGAGCGTTATGGTTACACAATATGGTAACGATCAACAAAGAGGTGGGACTTATGCGTGGGTTATAAGAAAACTGCTTTTTCCTGCGCGCAAGCCGTTTCATTTGGAATGTCACGGAGAGCGGATAGCGGTCCCAGCATCGACGGAGTTGTTGAAGCAGATTTTATTGTCGACGTAGCACACGCTTAGAATTCGGACGCCGGGACTTCGAATCGAATTTTCTTCCGAAGTTTTATCTGTCAAACTAATTGATGCGTTGTTTAGCGCATCTTTAGACGAATTCAGTGCACTACTTCCGAAGTTAGAGAAGTTGCCTGTATCTGGAGAAAAATCCAACTTCGGTATAAAAAGCGTTCTAACTTTGTTCCGAATAGACAATATTCCCGCCGTCGCCTACCCGTAATGCTGTGTAGACACCTTTACGGTGGTGTGTTACGGGGTAAGATCTAGCACGGTAACATTGCCAGCTACAGACAAATCCTGACCCAACGAATATCTTCATCATTATCCAACTCCGTGGTACTTATGAGGGTGTCGCTAAGTCGGTGGCCTCTCGTCGCTAAGTACCACATCAACACATCCTTCCTCTCCCTAGTTACGGTGAAGATGGGCGTGGCCAGGAGTAGTAATCCTCATGCTTTTGTTATTTTTGTTTAAGACTGGAATCAAGGACCACCCCCTTCTTGATTTCTGATAGCATTCTAGATAAGGATCTCAATAGTAAAACATGAGTATCACTAGTGTCCAATTTACGAATTACACCGTAACAATGCTAATACTAATGATAATGCTAATGCTAATGATAGACAATATTCCCACCGTCGTGTGGACCGTCGTAGGCTGATAGTGTTTCGAAGGGTGCATGGTTGGAAATTAATCGGTTCTTCTCAGGACCATCATTTTATACAAGGGAAGATAGAGGCGAGACGAATTTTATTCAAATTGCAAATTAACCGCTTGGTGACGCCAGAAAGTTGCCGTCCGTAGCAGAATCACGAACGCGCGTCGGAGGGAGATGCTACAAATTGTGGAGATCAACAATACTCACCTTCTGATTTAAGTATACTTAGGGCCAATTTCTTCACCTCCGCTTAACTCTTAAGCGGTGCTTACCCATACGCTTAAACATGGTTTAGCGACTAAGCGGGGGTGAAGAAATCGGCCCTTAGAGCAAGATTACCGGTGGTGAATTTAAGCCGTTTGGCAGCGCAATATCATTACTTGACACTTTACCGGTCGCTACTAAACACGCTGCCATAACAGTAGCGCGACTGACAGGTGACCAAATTTGGTAGCGCGATAAGAGCGCTGCTATTTGATGACCTGTCAACTGTCAAACGTCACCGGTACGGAATACAGCAACCAAATTGAGAGCCGAAAATAGTGACCGATACGGAAACGAGTGACGAAACTAAAATGAAAGCGCTGCGCGGGTGATTAAAATGCTCGCGACCGATAATGATGCTCTTACATTGTTTGAGTGCTCACCTTCTGTGACACTTTATCTGTTGTAGGGATCCTACATTCAGAGATATGCGAAAGCGGCCATCTTGAGCCAATCGAGCATTGAGAACTGTCAAAATCTGAGCCAAATGAACATCGTTATTGTTGCAGATCGAAAGGTATTGCGATTTTGGTGAAATAGATTTTATGAAAAGTTTTATATAATAAACAATTTGTTTTGCTTTCGTAAGCAAAAGTAATCTAGTTGATGCCTTATATTGTGTTCATTCGTATTACGCTTTAATTTTAGCGAAAATGCACTGCTAGAGGATAGACAAAATAATCAAAAAGTGTCTTCGAATGTAAAGTCATGTGCAAGCCTAAACATTTTTCACTCCGGCAAGTGCTGGCAGCGTTTGTTTACGAAAGTAACAGCGTTGCTAAATCGTCTGGAAAAGTATTCGCACATCTCTTAATATAGGATCCCTAATCTGTTGCAATGACAACTGTCAACACGTAAAAAAATTTAATGTTATTTATTATTAATATTTCTAATACCTTTTTGCCAAAGTAGGCTCTTAATGATATGTATAAGAAAAAACTTATACATCGCATTAGCCACATACATTCCGAAACTTATACTTTTCATTAACTTATGAATGTTATTAGCTTTTTGGTATGGGATCATTCATTAGTTGGCATAATAAAGAGTATAAGTATTTTCGAATGGTTTTTTGCCAAAACATATAAGGTTATTTTTTTACGTGAAGAGGATCAATATCCATTCGTGTTAAGGGGATACGGGAAGCACAAACAATCATCAAATCGTCATCATTGTCATCATTGAATGCTTAATTGTTTTTCTACAACAAATATGATTTTGAAAAAGTATCAGCGGCGCGTGCTTACTTTCCATCTACATGCTGATACATTTACAGTTACATCAAACAACTAAAAACCGAAATACGCCGCTCCAAAGTTACGAGGTGATAATGCTAGAAAGAGACAAAAGATAGGAAAAATAACACGGTGTGTAGTTCTTCCCCGAGTCACCTTAAAGATACGCGTCGTATACACTGAAAACCAAAACTACCCAAAAGTGGATTGTTTGCACTCAAAACCGTGGTTTGGGCCAATAACCCAAATTTGAGTAAAATGACTTTTCTGGCACTACACTTTTCTGGCACTGTCCATGGACATGGCCCATGTGCAACTACCGTTGTTCATCCGAGAACGAATCGTACCACTGAATCCGATTCCTACATTGGAGAACCATTCGACTTTGCAGCATTCATCACCGGCTGCCTACGTGCGGAACAAACTCTTATCACCGTTGACACGAAGACGTCTCGAAGAATTATGATTCCCCTAATCCTCGGTGGAGGACCGCCAAACATGACCAAACACCGCATCAAGAAAAGCCGCACGCATCCACTTTCAGTGGATAAAAACATCACAAGCATCAGCAATCCGGGAAACGACGGAATTCCAAAAGTGTAGCACAAAGTCAGGCCTGGGACGAGTTCGATACATTCGTTACGATTCGTAATAACATCTATGTACCAGTTTTTCATAATCTGCACGTCTAAATCGATGTATTAAACATTTGCGGTTGTATATAAGCATTGAATAAAATAATAAAATACTTTTATTGTGAATTTCTTTTCATGCATTACAAAAACAAAACAATTTCAAAGAAACATAACCTATAAACCATAAGCCATTCCTAAATAAGCTAAACAAGTATAAAGCTAATTTATACTAGCAAACGAATTTCTTAAAGTTATACTAACCCGGTATTCTTGGATAGAATACGAGTTTGGGGTCAACCAGGCGAATAGCCATTTAGCATGACTTTTAATCTATTTTTTTTTTTGTGTCTTTATTAAAGAGACTTTCAGCCCGAGGCTGGCTCGTCTCCGAACTTTTAATCTAATTAGTATAGATTTTTTCCAGAGTGTAGGTAGTTTGCCTTTAATCCCATGTAAACAATTTACCCAAAGCTGAGTTTAATTTATCCAAAGCGGACCTTAATCAACCCAAAATAGAGAATATTGAATTTACTCAAATTTGGGTTATTGGGCTGAGCAACCTTGGTTTGCATCTTGCTCTAGTTTTGATAGCAATCATGGGAAAAAAAAAGGGGAAACTACCCAAATTTGGGTAATTTTTTCCTGCTATATTCTCATAAGTGCGTATATTGAGTTTGGGTTGATTTATCTGTCCGTGTACGTATGATGTTTTTACCAGAGATGCCAGATTTGAAGACATGTCTTCAATTTGAAGACATTTTAATCTCTGTGAAGACATTTATTTCGTGAAGACATTTTGAAGACTTTTCAAAATATTTGAAGACTTATCTACTTATTGGAAGACACTTGAAGACAATCAATAAGCCAGCGAATAGAAAATACAATTTCATTACTTACTTATAAGCTTATAAAATCTGCGACCTCTATGTAAACTAGGTATATGAATATTACAATAGTTATAATAGTCTTTGTCTCGAGCTTAGAATCTCAAACATAAAATACATTCACACTAGCCGGTTGATAACTGCAACGCATTTAAGACCTCATACACACTTAGCTTTGAGCTGTGCGCTGGTGAAAGAAATCCAAGGTGAAAGAATTTCTTTTCTAAAGTTAAGAGAATTGAAATTGAAAATTCAGTTAAAATTATCGTGGAAATTTAAAATAATTTCCGTTAAAAAGAAATAAAGGATATACTCCAAATATTAAACGGGAAATTCTTCTTAATTACCACAAGTTTTACTGAGCTCCCACAAAAAATCCCTTTTGATTTCCTCAAGAAATTTGCCTCAATTAATTCTCATAGAAAATTATTGCGAATGTCGACAAGAAATTGAATTTGTTTTGGTGTTAAATAGATATTTCTCAGATCTTCCATGGTAAATTACTACAGGAAAATGTTAGTAAAAGAAATCCGGAGGAAACTTATTACACACCTTCGCTAAATTCTTCCTTGAATTCCTTTGGTAATTCTTCAAGAAATATCTTTGGACATTCTTCCAGTATTTTATCTGAGAATTCCTTTATAAATTTCTCCAAAAAATCGTTCTAGTGTTGTTTCTGAAATTCCTCCCAAATTTTCTACACGAATTTGTCCGGAAGATTCAGGAATTTCTCCGAAAAATCCTCCAGGAATACCTTTGGAATTTCTTCTAGGAGCTCCTCCGTAAGGTCGTCCGAGAATTCCAGCGAAAGAACATCCAAGAATTCCTCCGGAAGATCCTCCTTAACTACTCCGGTAGTTCCTCCACGAATTCCTCTAGCAGTTCTTTCAGGAATTCCTCCGGAAGTTCTTCCAGAAATTCTTCCGAAAGTTCTTCCAGAATTTTCAAAAATTCCCGCTTAAGCTCCTCCACTGATCCCTCCGGAAGTTTCCCCAGAAATTCCTTTGGAAGTTTCTCCAGGAATTCGTCTGGAAGATTCTCCAAGAGTGATGCCGAAAGATTCTCCAGAAGTATACTACGGAATTTCTCTGGTCTTCCCTCCAGGGTTTCTTTCGGAAGTTTCTGCAGCTATTTCTCAAGAAGCTCCTCCAAGAATTCATCCATAACTACTTCCAAGAATTCCTCCGGATGTTTCTCTAGAAATTTCTTCAGGAATTCCATCGGATATTCCTTCAGTAATTCCTCAGGAATATCGTTCAGAAATTTCTCCAAAAACTCCCTCCGGAATTCATCCCGAAGTTCCTAAAGGAATTCCTTCTTAAGATTCTCCAAGAATTCCTTTTGAAAATCCTCCAGCAATTCCTCCGGAAGTTCCTTCAAAAATTTCTCCAGAAGTTTCTTCAGTAAATCTTCTGGGTGTTCCAACAGGAATTCTTCGGGAAATTTCGTCTGGATGTTTTTCAAGTATTTCACGGTAAATTTTGAAACCTTACAGGGTATTCTTTAAAAATAAATTTGGAAGAATTCCACATGGAAGTTCAGTTAAAAAATCCGGTGGAATTTTAACCAGACTCAGTATAAAATCCAGGGAAAACTCGTTATACACTATCTCGTGAAAATTTTATAGAATATTCTCTTGAATTCTATCAATTTGAATGTTTGAAAAAATAAACATTATTCCACATCTTTAAAACAAGGACATGATTGAATTTACAAACCTATTGGATTTTAAAATTTCTCGCTAATAATCAAAATTTTTATATTGAAGACATTTGAAGACATATTTAAACGACTGTGAAGACATTTGAAAATATTCACTGGCATCCCTGGTTTTTACGTTCAGAAATATTTATATTGTCGGGCCGGCACCAAACCGGACCGCGCGATTGAGCACTCGCGCTGCGACGCGAGTCGCGACAATTTGAAATATTTCATTAGTAGTGCGCATCATGCACGCATGGATGTACTATCATGCGCACTAATCAGAAATGAGTTGCGACGTCTGATAACTGCAGATATTTCATTTTATTGAAAACAAATTTTCGATTTTCTACCATACACGGAATATAATATTTAAAGTGTTCGCGAGTGTTAAATGTTCTTTCAATCCGATTCCTTACGTGGACAGTCCCCTGAACAATGTATCTATGCCTTTACAAATATCTATTCACATGGATGGCATCAGTGGCAGCCAAGTGAAATTTTCTCAAGATTATTATTTGGTTTTGTTGCAGTTTGTGATTGGGAAGGCGGATTATTGAAAATCAATCGGTTCTCTTAAGGATCACAATTTTGTGGAAGCAAAGGTTTAGCCGAGATGAATTTTGTAAAGTGCAAATCATAATCGCTTGGTGACAGCAGAAAGTTTCCGTCGAAGCACGAGCGCGCGTCAGAGAAAGAGACGCTGCAGAAAATTATTCACATAAACAGATCTATTCGATCGTTTGCAAAGTCCAAAGTACGTACGATTTCCTGTCATGATGCGTCTCCGAAGTTCTCTGCTGGTATCCTTATCGGATCGTTATCTTATTTCTTGGATTTTTTTAGGATTCTTTATTAGGTTGTTCTTAAATGTTATTAGTAAAAAAGTTCAACACCGCTTAGTTTTGGATTGCATTTGGGTAAGATATGAAATGTTTCTGGAAGAAATTGAAAGTTCATTGTATTTGCCAAAATCTTGGATAACAAAAGAAGGCTATTCTTCTTCTTCTTCTTCTTCTTATTGGCAATACATCCCCACACTGGGACAGAGCCGCCTCACAGATTAGTGTTCATTAAGCACTTCCACAGCTATTAAATACGAGGTTTCTAAGCCAAGTTACCATTTTTGCATTCGTATATCATGAGGCTGCCTGACATACCTTCCAGTTCCAGCTCGCTCGGACCTATTGTGAAAGCACTCTCTAGACCGGTCCCTTCGGCAATCACGGACAGTTTATCTGATTTGCGGCTTTATTACCAAAATGTTCGAGGCTTAAGGACCGTATTTCATGTACACATTGCCTTGTTACTGACATGGGAACAGATATAAGAACTGTGTTTGAACAATATTGGGCCATAAGATAACGAACAATATTTAGTGAGTTTGTATGAAATTCCATATCTTGTAATTTTAACGTCTAAAAAGGCGTTTACAACAGATATATGTACAATGGTACATATAGGGAAATGGATCAATCAATTAGCAAAACTGCCGCTATGAAACGAACAGATCGAGCCACCGTAGACATGTTCTGTCAAAACAACACGAATAGAAATACACGTATACAGTGCCGCCGTTGTTTTGATGCGGTGAGTGCAAAATGAGTTACCTTGATTGATCCATTGGCGATCCATAATGAGCTGAGCAACATAACATCGTATGTTCAAGCCCAATCTTCAATCTATGTGTATCATTTAGTTAAAGGTTACCTATTATTGTATATGTTTTACTAATAATTTTGAAATTGCATAACTTTAACGGGGATTTCATTTGCACAAAATGATCCACATTAACGCGTTGGAACTTTACGTAATCATTTTAAACAACTGAATTATTGTTTGAATCAAGAATTCAATTCAAGTGTAGTGAATAGGTTTTTTGTAATCAGATTTAACCATTCAAAATTATAGACTCATCATGAAACCTTATTGCTTATTAGACTATATTTATTAGAACTCAGTGGAATACGTATTACATTGATTGTGTTTATATTATACATTACATTTCACTGTTCCTACCTATGTGAGCTTTTATTGTAGCGGACTAAACTGGTCAATATACGTGTGATTCAACACATGCTGTCGATGTACATATTTATATGTTCCCTAGATCGGATTTTCCGATGATCACCTATGTCAACCGGTACCGGTATACTCTATCGTCTCTCCTACTGAATTTTACTTTCTGCAGGAAACTTCTACTGTTTTGTGCTATTTATAGAGATCAAAATCATTATCATATCAGGGGGGAAGGGGAATTTAATTTCTTTTTGCTCTTTTTTCGATTCAGAGAGCGAGCAAAGGCGCTTAAACCTAGGCTATTAGCCAGGGCAAGGCTAATACCTTCGCCCCATCCGAGGAAAGTCATCGGCAAGGATAATGGAGTGACATAAATTTCTTAGCAAAGTCACTCCCAACGTATTTCCACAAATTTTCTATCATTTGCTTATAATGATACTCCTAAACCACATACCCTACCCACCATCCAATTCTTTGACATCTATGAAGGCGTCGGTGAGTCGCTGGCCTCTCGTTAAGTAGATGTCATATCATCATTTCCTTCCCTTTCCTAGTAACGGAGAAGATGGGCGTGGCCGGCAATGATAGCTTTCATGTTTTATCATTTTGGACCCCCAATTGGATTTTCATTGAATCCCAAATGGAAATCCATAAGCAATTGGGGTAAGAAAGGTAAAGAATATACATGACAACTATCAGTATGCAATCTACGAAATACTCCGTTACAACGCAACGCAACGCAACGCAACGCAAAATGTTCGAGGCTTAAGGACGAAAGTAGATGATTTATAACTATCTACATCGGAGTTGGAGTATGGTATCTACGTTTTCACTGAAACATGGCTGGACGATTTTATACAATCGCCGCAGTTGTTTTGCAGCAACTAATGCAATGTTCCGTGTCGATCGTTGGGTTATATTAATGACACACTGGTGGTACAAGTATCATGGTACAAGAATCTTGAAATGAGTTCCGTACCGATTTTTGTCTTTATCAAAGATAGTCTTGGAATAATTTTCTTGTCCTCTTGTACCATGGTACAAGTACCACAGGTGTGTCCTTAGTATTACCAATAAAGCATTGTCCAATTAGAATCCGGAACCATTTATTGTATTGCAGCGGCACGAAAAGTGACCGCTGCACGATTTTTTTACAGCGGTTTGTCAACCTAGGCGCCCACTTGCTGTGGTATAAATTTCACGAAGTTTCGTGCACCGGGTCAAAAATTATTCCAGATGGAAGCCGAAAGGAGAAAAAAAAAATCTGCACACCCACGTTGATATTCTTACTCATCGACGATGGAACCTACGTCAAAATGGATTTCGAACAGCTTCCTAGCCAAAAATTCTACATGGTGACGGCACGAGGAGTAGTTCCTGCGAAGTTTAAGTTTGGTTTTTGGACAAACTTGCAAAAAAAAAACGGATGATTTTGGCAAGGGATATGCAACTGTGGGGCAAAGACCTAAGTGTTTGTGACGAATAAGACGATGGACTCGAAGTTGTACAAGGAGGAATGTCTCAAAAACCGTGGTCGACCTTCCATAAAGTCCATAAAGGTCCCGTGAAGTTTTGGCCAGATTTGGTGGCAACTCACTACAGCCGGAAAGTCATCCAGTGGTACCGCGATAATAACGAAGATTTCATCGATAAAAACATAAATCCACGCAACTGCCCACAGCTCCGGCCCATCGAGACATTTTGGGCAGTAATGAATCGGAAGCTTAAGAAAAGTGGAAAAACAGCTCGGGACGCGACTCAGATGACCAAAATGTGGAACAAATATGCCAAGGAAGTTGACTCCGGAGGTGTGCAACTTTTAATGAAAGGAATAAAGAAGAAGGTGCGAATTTTCACTAGAAATAAGAAGAAAGATTTGTATCAATGATTTTTTCTTAAAGTACAGTGAATTACCCTTATTTTGATGTATTAACCTTCTTTGTACGTCAATCCGTTTCCGAGATACAGATGATTTTATTATTCCGGATTCTAAATGGACATAGCTTTAGCTATCGCCGACGTGGAGGTGGTGTTTTGATAGCGGTAAGCAAAAAAATCGGGTCATCACTCGTTACCCTTCGCAACGGTGCTGTGGGTTATGTCTGTTCGGGCAATTGATCTATTCGTTGGACATCCCCGATAAAAGTCAAGACATGACATTTATGCAGTATCACATCGACGCTGCATCTGAGATCTGTAGCTTACGGAAGGATTCAGACTCCATGGTGCTCCATGGATTTTAATCAACCACGTTTAGTATGGAAGCAAGCGTATAGTGACCACGCATTCGTCGATGCTTTGCAGTCACATATCTCCATGGTCAGCCAGATTATGCTCGACTACATGGCATTTCACGGATTGCATCAACGAAATTTGATCAGGAATTGCAATGAACGCATATTGGACCTTGTATTTAGCAGCGACTCTGATACTACCAATAAATTTACATCTCTAGCTGCGGAGGAGGTTGTCCCTATAGAAAGTAGAATCTATAGATGAAAAAAAACATGGCTGAGTCGATTTTTTTGCCCGTGCACACGCGCATATGACGTCACAGCCCTTAACGTTTCCATCGAAATCGTGACGTCATGCTCGTTTGGAGACACGTTTGACTGTTCGTTTGGAGACAGAGGACTATCTATAGTTGTCCCTATCGACCGCCTTCATCCACCACTTGATTTCTGCGTAACATTCCATTCTGTGATATCATTTTCTGAAGAAATTGACCGCACGCGATTTCCGCCGAGGTTATTTTGACACAATGTGCGATCTGCTATCGAATACTGATTGGATCGAAGTGACGTGAAGTACTGACGTTGATTCTGCTGATTCTGCATTCAACACTATTTTGCGCAATTGCATTGCCCAGACTGTCCCACTTATCCGACCTCCTAAGAAACCAGCTTGGGACAACTCGCGGCTTCGTGCATTACGACGTCGTCGTTTCAAGATGCTGCAGCAGTACTGTCGTCAAAGATGCTATTTCTCGAAACAACAATTTGATGAAGCGAGTCGCATATATCGTGGATATAACCGTTTTCTGTACAAACAGTATGTGAGGCGGAAACAGGACGATCTTCGCAGAAATCCGAAAAAAATTTGGTCTTTTGTCAACTCTAAACGACAGGAAAATGGTCTCCCTACATCGATGTATCTAGGTGACGGCTTGGCAAACAATTTGGATGAAAAGTGCGCGCTATTCGCAGAGCAGTTCTCTAGCGTTTTTACGAATAATATTCTTACCGCCGAAGAGACGAATGCCAGTACCACGTGATTTGATTGATCTGGATATTTTCCAAGTGACTCCACTGATGATCGAGTTGGCGCAAAAAAAACTTAAGTTGTCGTTTTGTCCAGGACCAGATGGTATCCCATCGTGCATATTCAAGAAATGTGGGCCCGTACTAGTGGAACCTCTACTGTACATTTTCAATCAATCCGCAACAGCAAAAGTTCCCGACTGTTTGAAAAACGTCTCATATGCGGCCAGTTTTCAAAAAAGGAGACAAGTCAAATGTTGCTAATTATCGAGATCGTAGTGTGCTGCGCTGCAACGAAGACGTTTTTTGTTCACGCGTCAGATTTTTTTTCGATTTAGCAACAGCGGAAAACCAAAATTTCGGCCGAGTACCAAGCTTCCGGTTGAAGATGGTCGAAATTGCTGCCGCTGCAACACCCGTCGACCCGGTCATCCTGGCAAGTCACCAAACTACAATCATGTATTTCTACAGGATGCGGCGAAATTCAAGCATTGGAAATAGAGCGGACGAATCAAGAAAGATCTGAAGGCTGTGAAATATTAGTGAATCCTATTTGTCGTGGCCTGACTATCGAGCATGATCGTGGTTGCCGCTGTTTCTAAGGACCGATTGATAAATTTGCACGTTTTCTCAATGCAGATTATTAAGTATAATTTTTATCTATTTTTTTTAAAATTTTTTCTTCCGTATTTATTTTAATACGCACATATGTAAATATCTCGTTAGAACATTGGAAAGAGATGATCCTCATTCCTCATTTATCTGTATTCATATAGGTATATTTATCTAAAAGTAGACCAATCACGAGTTAATTTCGATTCCACAATCACATATTTAGCTATCTCTTCTATTTATATTCTTCCTGGTAGGAAACATATTTTAGTTTGCATTTCCCATAGTTGATCCATTGCCCTCGTTATTTCTTTTTTTCTGAAATAACCTAAATTTAAAGTCTTATAAGAACCCGAAATTTTTCATACTGGACAATAATTCTACAATATTACAATATTAAATTAAGATTAGGTACTTCATTTAAAATCAGGGTTGTTTAGGTTTAAATTTAGGACGACTTAAGTTTAGAAACAAACACATTTTGCGTCCAGTTTATTTTGAAATGTTTGCGCAATTTTTCAATTTTATATGAATATATTTGTCTGAAGATTTTCATTTTAAAATAAGCTATTCATATAGAGATTGAGAACTCACTCAGGAATTGGAAAATAATCTGACAATATATTTGAATATATTTGAATCTTCATCTGATAGTGATGACGTTCAACATTTCGAATAAACACACTTAGATAGAAGTTCGATGCTAGTGAATTCTCCCTTACTCGATATTAAACGCATTATCCAGTGATCGAGATCGCGTACGAGGGGCAAAAATTGAAAATGGTAACAGAAACCGATAAGGCTAACTAGCATTTACACCAAAAAAAAAACTAAATAATCATAAATAAGTGATCAAGTGTTCATAATTTAGCTTAGAGTAGTGGAGAACTAATGACATAGGTTAAATTTTGTTTTATGAATTAAAATCAATAATCGGTTGTTCATTTATCATGATATATTTTCTTTTCATTCATCTTCATCTATGAATTTGTATAAAAATTGTATCAACAAAAATCTTTATTGGGAACTACTGATGAACTTTGGGGTTGTTCAAAAATAACGTCACGGGTTTTAGGGGAGGAGTGGGCCTAAGATGTTGTGACAGTACATATACCAGGTATAAAGGAAAGCGTGACAGAGGGGGGGGGGTCTACAAATCTCAAAAAGTAGTGGACGTCATATTAAAATCGCCCATTTCTGTAGTTGAAATCTCTTACATAACATCTATGTATACACTCACAGATCATTTGAAAAAAAAAGTTCTTGGCTTTTATAGCAAATGTTTCTTAAACAAATGGTTAAAATAGTTCAAGAAGTAATAAAAACAATGTGTCATATTGTTTGATACTGTATTCGTTCTTTTTATTTAATCTTTTCAGAATTCAAGAATACCATTTTTCAAATTTTGAACGCTTCCTAATATTGGATCAAAACCCCAAAAAATACTAGTGTTGAGTTGAGATCATCTCGGACAATCGATAGATGAAATGAACTTTTCACAAACGGAAATTTGGTGAGAGAATTCCATTATTTATCCTAATGATTCATATTAAATCTATATGATTATGTATATAATAAGTATAATGAATGGTATAATGAATTAAATTAAATGCGCGCTGGATTTAAAATATATTATATATATTTTGAATCCGGAAGTTTGATTATGATACCTTTATCCATTTGATAAACGGTAGCATAACCAGGCGGGGCTTACTGTTAGTGATAGTGACCTCGGAGTGGACATGAAATACCAGGCACTCTGAAATGGGTTACTGGAGCTGCAGTAGAGCTAGCACTTTCTAACTCCCGGATTAAATCTGACTGTTTTAACAGACAGCTTTCTTCCATAACATCACTGCCAGACAGTGGGGGTTAGTTTGTACACACACACACACACACACACACACACACACACACACACAAGTCAAATGTTGCTAATTATCGTGGGATTACTTCACTCTCAGCTGGTTCAAAATGCTTGGAAACAATTGTGAACGATGTTATGTTTGGATCGTGTCGCACTTACATCAGTAGAGCACAACACGGCTCTTATCCTAGGCGATCTGTGGAAAGTAACCTATCTTAGTCGTATCTTAAAGATAGATGTCTATGCGTAAAAATTGGTGCAACCGAATCGCTTTCCTTTACGCCTGGCTCTGGAGTGCCACAAGGAAGCAATTTAGGACCTCTACTGTTTACGTTATTCTTTAACGACGTTAGTATTCTCCTGGCCGACGGTGGTTTACTAATTTACGCTGACGATTTGAAAATCTTCCTCATCGTACGAAGTGACGCAGATTGTAGGGAACTTCAAAAGCTTTTGGATATCTTCGCACGTTGGTGTCTCATGAACTACCTTCAAGTTTGCGTCTCCAAATGTTGCGTTATCTCATATCGTCAACGGAAGTCTCCGATATTATATGATATGTTCGACATGTATTGAGGAATCTGCCGTGGCGTGACCCGTTAAATTTGCCTCCTTATTGAAGTATATTGTAACGCGAAATCGATTAATTACACTTTAGCGTGTATGCAAGTTTGACAGGTCTGCGCTGCGCGCAACACTGTCTGAGTTTTGTTTATAACAATAAACGAACCAACAGCTTCTTTCCAATCGATCACTCGAACAAGACGGTTCATCTTTTACACCTCCCGAGAAAACCCACTTAAACCTCCTTACAGCAGTTCGTTTTGCAGTACAATATAGTGGCGACGAGGAAAATTTTGATTTTGATACGGTGCAGCAGCAGTGAAGACAGTAGTGTATCTCCGGGATTTTATTTTTATCCAGATTATCTTCCGTCGGAAGTCCCTTTGCAGTCCGTATCGGTAGGACAGAAGATAAAACTGGTAAAAAGGTGTTAAATTAAAGTGTTAATCTGTGGCGATTTTTTTCGGTGGTGGCAAGCGCGCTTTTGCCAACCGAATCGCCATTTGTTTTTTTGGCGTGGTTTTTCCCGCAACAAAAGAAGAACAATTTGGAAACCTAATAATACGTTTTTCTTTATTAAGAGAATTGTGTTGAGTGTGACAACCGTTTTATATAAACTATTAATGGTGTTTTCTTTTATTTTAAACAGAAGTGAATCATCGTTTTGCACAGCAGGGACATTGTGCGACAATTCAATTAAAACGGGTCCGCTCCTCGGTCTCATTGGAAAATCGGTTGTTTCGTGGTGAGATTGACCAATTCATCGGGTGAGTAGCACAATTTTGGTCCTCATTGGCGTTTAATTTTTACTTTCCGCTATTGCCAAATATTAAGTGCTAATTAATTTTATTGAAAAAAATGGCGCAGAGTGTTGCATGCTAATTGTTAAATAGATTGTTTAATTATTTAATTGTGTTACCTTTTGGTTTATGAAAAGTTGCGCAATCAATACAAAAGAAAAGTGAGGCGCGTTTTAACATTTTTATTCATTTTGGAGAACAGTGAGTGAACAATGCTTTTTGGCTTTATTTAATTATACAAAAGGAATAGAACACAATAAGAAAACAATATAATAATCCTGATTGTTTGTCAGTGAATGCATTGAAAGTAATTATTATTTTGATTAATTGTCAGTGAATGTATCTAAATTATTGAACCGATTTATTGTTTTATTTGCAATTTGTGTTGTGTATTGGTTTCAAACATTGTGTATTGTTTTTTTGCTTAGATTTTGGCAGACATGTCGTTTGTTGTAGCCCCAAACATTGAGCCTTACCGTAAGGGCCAAACTTTTGCCACTTGGATCAAGCGTCTAGCGGTCCATTTCCGGGTGGACAAGGTCAAGGATGCGGACAAAAGGACCAAATGTTCATTCTCGGTGGCGATTATTTGTTCGATGTCGCAGAGAAGTTGTACCCCACGGAAGCTTTAATGGAAGAGGTGGAGTACGAGACTCTAGTCCAGAAGCTTAAGGAGAGGCTCGATAGAATCGATTCGGTCCTCATTCAGCGGTACAATTTTAACATCAAGGTACAACAGTCTGGTGAAACCGCGAGCGATTTTATTTTGACGCTAAAACTGCAAGCGGAGAATTGCGAGTTTGGCGATCAGAAAAATCGGCTCATTCTTGACCGGATTCTGGTTGGTCTGTCGGACAACAATCTTAAACATCGCCTCCTCACGGAGGATAGTTCTAAATTCACGCTTGAACAAGCGGAAAAAATTATCGCTACGTGGGAAATGGCGGCAACTCACACCAGGGCTCTATCGAACAATGATGACATCGGATTGGTAGCTTCCATGAATGATCGTCACCCTCTAACTGGAGGAAGAGGCGCGTTAGTGCGGCGGATGAAGGAGTTAGCCGAAGGTTTCCGTCGTCCGGTGAAGAGTCGACTTGGTGTGCGACCAGAAATTCGCCCTGCTGAGGAGCGCCATCATTATTCGCCGCGGCCTCGCTTCCCATCGCATACTGCACAGCGCCGGGATCAGTCAGCTGGTCCGTCTCATCAGCGAAACAGAGCGAATGATCAACAACGGGTAGATCAGCGTATTTGCGACTACTGTGGGCGCAGAGGTCACGTGCGGAGGAAGTGCTACAAGCTGAAGCAGGAAAAGAGAGGGACTGTGCAGCACATCGACACCCTTGCAGCTGCATCCAGTACTGGTAGCTTGGCTGAGCGATTGACACGATTGAGGTCCATGGATTGGGACTCGGATGGTAATGATTCAGGTGACTTAGAATGTATGCATGTTTCCTCTATAAACAAAATAAGTAATCCATGTTTATTAAATGTATTTATTGAACACCTTACTATACAGATGGAGATTGATAGTGGCTCTTCGGTAACAGTTATGGCAAAAAATATGTTCAATTCTAAGTTCAACCTTCCTTTATCAAAAAGTTTGAAGCATTTGATAGTGGTTAATGGTACCAGGTTAAAGATTGCTGGCGAAGTGGAGGTATTGGTTGAATTAAATGGCAAAAAGGCTAGATTAAACATGTTGATACTTGATTGCGATTACCAGTTTATTCCATTGCTGGGAAGAACATGGTTGGATGAATTTTTTCCCAACTGGAGAAATTTTTTTGGTAATTCTATGCCAGTGAACAATTTATTGGACAAATCAAATGATGCACTAATTGCAGAAATAAAGTTGAAGTTTGCTGATGTGTTTGTCAAAAACTTCTCAGTCCCGATTAAAAATTTTGAAGCTGACCTGGTTTTAAAAAGTGATGTTCCGATTTTTAGGAAAGCATACGACGTTCCCTATCGTCTAAGGGAGAAAGTTTTAAAATACTTAGACAAATTAGAAGCTGAAAAAGTAATTACTCCTATTCAAACCAGTGAGTGGGCATCTCCTGTAGTTGTTGTCATGAAGAAAAACAACGATATAAGGCTTGTAATTGACTGCAAGGTTTCTATTAACAAAGTTATCATACCAAATACTTATCCTTTGCCTGTTGCTCAGGATCTTTTTGCTAGATTGGCAGGGTGTAAAATATTTTGTGCGTTAGATTTGGAAGGCGCGTACACACAACTCTCCTTATCTAAACGATCAAGAAAATTTATGGTAATTAACACAATTAAAGGACTTTTTACCTACAATAGATTGCCTCAGGGGGCTTCCTCGAGTGCATCTATTTTTCAGCAAATTATGGATCAAGTATTACATGGTATGGATAACGTTTGCGTCTATTTGGATGATGTCCTTATTGCAGGAAAAGATTTGCAGGATTGTTTGAAAAAACTTCATATGGTTTTAGATAGATTGTCTAAAGTAAACATCAAAGTCAATTGGGATAAGTGCAAATTGTTTGTAGCTGAACTGGAGTATCTGGGTCATATAATTAGCGAAAAAGGGTTAACTCCTTGCCCTAGTAAAATTTCAACTATAAAGGAAGCCAAAATTCCAACAAATGTGACAGAACTTAAATCATATTTAGGTCTTATTAACTATTATAATAAATTCATTCCAAATTTGTCTTCAAAATTGTATCATTTGTACAATTTGTTGAAGAGCAATGTAAAATTTGAATGGGATTCCAATTGCAATACTGCTTTTGAAAATTCAAAGCAATTGTTGCTAAAAACGGATTTTTTGGAATTTTATGACCCGGAGAAACCAATCATTGTAGTTACTGACGCATCTGGCTATGGATTAGGAGGAGTAATTGCTCATATTATTGACGAGGTTGAAAAACCAATTTGTTTCACTTCATTTTCTTTAAATGCAGCTCAAAAGAAGTACCCCATTTTGCATTTAGAAGCTCTTGCTCTTGTTTGCACAATTAAAAAATTCCATAAGTACTTGTATGGACAAAAGTTTCAGGTTTTTACTGACCACAAACCACTACACAATGGGGAAATCCGATTTCAAAGGTGGAAAAAATTGATAACTTTCTCCACGAACAACTTACAGAAGAGATCAAAGGCTTATTCGAAAGGGAATTTTGCAAAGAATTCAGTGAGTGCTGTTTCATGGACGTGGAACGCTTCTGTATGTAGCTATTGAGCTCGTTTTGCCCTAATGTCCCATATATTGCGAGTTTCCAAACTATTTGTCATTTTATCTTTAAGACATTGTTCTAAAATTGTGTTTACCTCTTCACTGTGGATCCACAGATGGCCACTGAATATATTTTGTTGGCAAAAGTTGGAAATTTAAGGGATTTTGGGGTCAAATAAGCATCAAAGTGCATTTTATGTCCAATTCTCATGTATTCTGTAAAAAATAGTAATATTTACAGATAAGTGTTGATATTATTGTCTCAAAGTGTTGAACAGATGTTGTCAAATGTTTGCCAAACAAAAATCAATGAAAGAAATCGTTTCACAAATGTTTTATTTGGTTATTTATTGAGTAAAAAACGATTTTTAAAAACTTTTGAATAGCACCGATGCCAAACATTTCCAAACCATACCCGATAGCACAACTAGACAAGAATAGTCATATGTTATGAGTCTTGATGTGATCACAGATAGGAGGTGATGGGAGATACTCTTTTTCTTAGCTTTTGCCCAAATTCCCTATGAAATAATATAGCTCAATGGTTCTGAGGATGGAAAAGATGTAGTATTGTTAATTTAATTGATATTTTTCAATGATATAATGAAAATACCAAATAATCATAAAATCCATTAAAAATATTGAATTATAGGGGATTTAGGGGTCATACAGCTCATTTGATGTATTTTTTATTCAAAACAGGATAACATTTTTCACGGACGACGCACATAGAATATTAAGGGCTTATTCGAAAGGGAGTTTTCCAAGAAATTCAGTAAGAGATGTTTTTTAGGCGTGAGACACTTCTGTATGAAGTTATTAAGCTCGTGTTGCCCTAATGTTCCATACATCACAGACATCACATACATTTATCATATTTTTCGTGCTTTTATCTTCCAAGTATTGTACTAAAGATGTGTTCCTCTTCATTATAGATCCATAGAAAAACACTATACATGCTTTGTTGATAAAAGTTGGAAATTTAAGGGATTTTGGGGTCAAATAAGTATTAAATTGCACTTTACGTGAATTTTTCATGTATTCTGTAAAAATTAATGAAAATATTATTATTCTCCCAAAATGTTCTACATACATTGATGTTTGAATGTTTGCGAAACAATTTCTAATGAAGTAAATCATTTCATAAATGTTTTGTTTTGTGATTTATTGGGTAAAACCCGATTTTCAATGCTTCTGAAAAGTGCCGATGCCAATCATTCCCAAACCATGCCCGTTTGCACAACTAGATAAGAGTAAATATATTAGTCGATGTGATAATAGATAGGAATAGATAGGAAATATTCTTTCCTCATGACGTTTTACCCAAATCCCCCTTTTGAAATAATGTGGCTCAATGATTCTGGGTTAAGAAATGATGGAGTAACATTGATTCAATTATAATTTGTCAATGATACTATAAAAATAACAAATATTCGTAGATTGCATTGAAAAAAAAATTCAAGGGTTCAGGGCTCAGAACCATTTTTTTAATACATAATTAATGAATTTTTTCACTTATTTGTCCCAAAATGCCTTAAAAATCCATTTTAATGTAATATATGGATATTTGTTTTTTCAAGGTATCAATTTCTGTTAAAAAAATATGAAAATAATATCAACTATTGTCTATATATATATGAATAATCAATAGGCTGTAGATGTCGTCAAAATTGGCCATATGTAGGGGTACATCAATGCTTACAAGTTACTAAATCACCGTATATTAACTCTAAATGATCATTCGACGTAATATAGCGCAAATGATTTCTTGCTTATTATTATTTTTTACAGAATACGTGAAAAATTAACATAGATGCAGTTTGATGATTATTTGACCCCAAAATCCCTTAAACTTCCAACTTTTTCCAACAAAATATGTATAGTGATATGTATGGATCTACAATGAAGAGGAAAACAGAATTTCAGTGTAATTTTTAAAAGGTAAAATTACCAAAATATGAAAAAAATTGATGTATGGGACATTGGGGCAAAACCAGCTCAATAACTACATACAGAAGTGTCTCATGTCTATAAAACATCACTCACTGAATTTCTTGGAAAATTTGCTTTCGAATAAGCCCTTAACCTTATCTGTGAGTCGCTCGTGAGAAAAGTTATCCTATTTTGTATAAAAAGTTACATTAAATGAGCTGTATGACCCCTAAATCCCCTATGATTCAATATTTTCAATGAATTATATGATTATTTGTTATTTCCATTATATCATTGGAAAATATCAATTAAATTAACATTACTACATCATTTTCTTGTTCAGAATCATTGAGCTATATTATTTCATAGGGGAATTTGGGCAAAAAGCTAAGAAAAAAGAGTATCTCCCATCACCTCCTATCTATGATCACATCAAGACTCATAACATATGACTATTCTTGTCTAGTTGTGCTATCGGGTATGGTTTGGAAATGTTTGGCATCGGCGCTATTCAAAAGTTTTTAAAAATCGTTTTTTACTCAATAAATAAACAAATAAAACATTTGTGAAACGATTTCTTTCATTGATTTTTGTTTGGCAAACATTTGACAACATCTGTTCAACACTTTGAAACAATAATGTCAACACTTATCTGTAAATATTACTATTTTTTACAGAATACATTAAAATTGCACATAAAATGCACTTTGATGCTTATTTGACCCCAAAATCCCTTAAATTTCCAACTTTTGCCAACAAAATATATTTAGTTCCCTTCTGTGGATCCACAGTGAAGTGATAAACACAATTTTAGAACAATGTCTTAAAGATAAAATGACAAATAGTTTGGAAACTCGCGATATATGGGGCATTAGGGCAAAATGAGCTCAAAAACTACACACAGAAGCGTTCCACGTCCATGAACAGCACTCACTGAATTCTTTGCAAAATTCCCTTTCGAATAAGCTCTTGATCTCTTCTGTAAGTTGTTCGTGAAGAAAGTTATCAATTTTTTCCACCTTTGAAATCGGATTTCCCCATTGTGCACTAGTGGGGATTTTTGGTAAAAATGGAAAACATTCAATATTTGTGACAAGAATACAACGCTATATTCTTGAGTTATCAATTTATGACTTCGAAATCCAGTACAGGCCGTCTGCCAAAATGGGCAATGCGGATTTTTGTTCGCGATTCCCATTAGAAATTTCAGTACCCAAAGAATATGATCAAGAATTTGTGAAAAGTATAAATTTTGGGAATAACTTACCTGTTGATTTTCTGGCGATTGCTAAAGAGACAAAGAAGGATAAATTTTTGCAGGAAGTTATATATTTTATGCGGCATGGTTGGCCTGATAGAATTAATAAACGTTTTGTTAATATTTTTTCGAATCAGCAAGATTTGGAAATCATGGATGAGTGTTTACTCTTCCAAGATCGAGTAGTTATACCACAGAGTTTGCAAAGCGAGATTTTGAAAATTTTACATGGCAACCATGCTGGTGTCGTTAAAATGAAAAGATTGGCAAGGCGTGCTGTATACTGGTTCGGAATCAATACAAATATTGAAAAGTTTGTTGCTGCTTGTGACATCTGTGCAAGTATGGCAGTATTTCCAAAACAAAACATTACTTCAAAATGGATACCTACCACAAAACCATTTAGTAGAATTCATATAGATTTTTTCACTTTGAGCATCGTACCTTTCTGTTGATTGTGGACAGTTCTTAATGGGTGGAGGTAGAATGGATGAGGAAAGGTACTAATTGTGATGCTTTTTTCATGGTTTTATCAAAACTTGTTGAATTTTTTGCTGGTTTTGGATTGCCAGACGTTCTAGTGTCCGACAATGGTCCTCCTTTCAGCTCGCGTTCTTTCAAAGGGTTTCTTGAGAGACAAGGGATAAAAGTATCAAACAGTCCTCCATATTATCCGTCTAGTAATGGTCAGGCGGAGAGGCTGGTAAGAACTGTGAAAGACGTTCTAAAGAAGTTCTTGTTGGAACCAGGAATGTTAGAGTTGAGTTTGGAAGATCAGATAAATCTGTTTTATTCAACTATAGAAATGGTAACATGACGATGGAGGAAGTTTTCCTTCTGAAAAGTCTTTGCTTATACACCTAAGATGTTAATCGATTTGGTTAACCCTAAAAGCATTATAAGCAGATGCTTGTACCACATTCCCCTGATGATGAATTAAAAACTAGTCGTAATAACAAGGATCATCTACCAGATCCTTTAGATGAACTGATGCCTGGGGACATCGTCTGGTACAAGCATAACATGCCACATGTACGTGAAAAGTGGATAAAAGCATCGTTTCTAAGACGTTTTTCTAAAAACTTATTACAGATCATGGTTGGAAACGAGGCGACAACCACCGTCCATCCCACTCAAATCAGAGTCGCTAAGGATGGACGCGGCACATCGGGCGTGCCAAGGCGAGCGATGCGTGTTGTCGAGGATGGTTGGCCGTTACCGACTGACGATGACACTCCTGGTTCTGGTCGGCCGTTTCCGACTACCGTTGAACCCGCGATGGCACCCTTACCCCTAGAAGAGAACGATGTCTGGCAGTTACCAGATCCGAGCGCGAGGCAGACCCCAGCGCTATCAGAAGAAAGTGAAATAATAAGAAGTAGAAGTAGGAAAAGAAAATTTCCGTCAGAGCCGGTAGAGCTTTCTGGCCTACCTAGGCGATCAAAAAGAGCTAGGAAACCTAGAATAGAAAGTGAATTTGAATATTTTTAAGTTATTGAATTTTTGTTCTTTCGGATAATAGCC
Source organism: Armigeres subalbatus (assembly GCF_024139115.2). Taxonomy (NCBI): domain Eukaryota; kingdom Metazoa; phylum Arthropoda; class Insecta; order Diptera; family Culicidae; genus Armigeres; species Armigeres subalbatus. The sequence goes on from NC_085139.1 coordinate 295,334,483, forward strand.
TTTCTTAAAGGAGGAAGAGCTGAAGTATATTGTAACGCGAAATCGATTAATTACACTTTAGCGTGTATGCAAGTTTGACAGGTCTGCGCTGCGCGCAACACTGTCTGAGTTTTGTTTATAACAATAAACGAACCAACAGCTTCTTTCCAATCGATCACTCGAACAAGACGGTTCATCTTTTACACCTCCCGAGAAAACCCACTACTTAAACCTCCTTACAGCAGTTCGTTTTGCTGTACAATATACTTATGAACACCGTTGTGCTTTACTAGGAATTTAACCACTACATGTACGTCGTAAAAATAACTGGGCAGTTTATGGCGCCAAATTAATACATAGTGAAGTCGACTGCCCTGCCCTGCTGGAATGTGTTCGTTTTTATGCCGCTGAACGTATCCTTCGATCAAGGCAACTGATACAACTATCAGCTAGGAACACTATTTATGGAGCCAATGACCCAATCAACTCTATTTGCAGAGCATTTCAAGAAGCATATTCTTTATTCGACTTTAATTTATCTACCGACTTATTAATAATCAACCGAAAATTTCGACAACGTTTGCGTACATCACGTATATTCAATTAATTGTTTAGTATAATTTAATTAAACATAATACATTAAGACTATGATGTTATGATGGATACAACAGTAAATAAATAAATAAATAGTATTAACCATGGAGTTAACCGGTTTCTGAAATGCAACCGATGCTCATCTTCGTCTTATTTAACTAACCCAGGAGAAAAACAAGCATTGCATCATGTGCTAGAAGATTTTTTTTTACGTTTTTCATGAGAGAAGAAGGGTTAAGTGGGGTTTGGGTAAAATGCCTTCAGCGTGTGTTTATAGATTCACAGCTCAGCGTGTCAATCGGCGAGCAGCAAGCCATGATTATGCCTCTTCCAGTCAGTTCTCCGCGGCGTGCACACGCAACCACGGAGAGTTGCTGTCATAAGTTCGTTCCGGCCATTTAGGACCACACACTAGTGCCCCACGAACTCTCTTGCAATTGGTGTTAGTGGGCGGCATAAAATTTGTGAGAGTACCTTGCAGGCGGCGTTCAGCAATGTACATAATTGCGCGGTAGTTGCCTACAATCCAGCGTATCGCCCTTTTTGTAGATGGGACACATGACACTTTCCATCCACTCCTGCGGCAGAACCTCATCCTCCCAAACCTTGGTAATTACCCAGTACATACAGCGCCCTATCCAGTGCATCACCACCGTGTTTAAACAGCTCTCCTGGTAGTTGGTCAACTCCAGGGCTTTCGTTTTTTTTTTCAGCCGGCCGATCTCCTCCTGGATTTCTTGGAAATTCCGAGACCTATGTGCGTGCCAGGAGTGCTTTAAGCGGCCCACTTGCGGATACATGCAGCTTTTTATAAAAGTTTATCAGAGCTCACTGTCAAACCCCACCACATCCTAGGCAGGCACCACAACTCGCAGATGGCCTGGGGAGGGACCGTCAAGCCCTTAGACATAGTCCCTGCTGCCCCTAATTCAACGTATTTTTTTTTAAACCCTGGGAAAATCATGGAATGTTTGTTTTGAAAATGAGTCGACATCCTGTGTTATAGCTCTACTACAGTTTTTGTTTTTGATATATTGGCCAATTCAAATGTCATATTGCACTATTCATATTATTTATATAATCTACTTAGTCTCTTTCAGCTGGTGAAACTCGTTGCTCGTTGTAGTTCTGATAGAAATGAACTTGAAAATGCGAGGCGAAAAAATATTGGATTCCGAAAACTTCGTCGTGGTTCTCAAGAAATTTACAAAACAAAAACTATTATTATTTTGAACAATTTAAACTTGACATAGTATCTCATTTTTGAACATATTTCGTGTATGTGAATTTCAACATATTTGTAGTTCACTGCTAAAATTCCAACTCAATCGGTAATCGAACAACAAAGTTAATCTGCCTCTGCTGCTATTATTCAGAGTATTCTGAATAATAGCAGCAGAGGCCGATTTTCATACAAAATAGCCAACATTGTATTCCCAGAATTGGAAAATTATTTCAACTCTCTATATGTTTCTCTAAAAAGTGCTGAGTCGACTTTCTCAACGACTAAAAGTTGATTCTCTCCGTTTCCAACTGAATTAAGGATAAATACGAAATCAAACAGAATATTGCTCTTTTTCAATACTTCCGTCGTTCATGAAAAATATGTTGTCATTATTTAAGTTATCCGGTAGTTTCGGACGAATTGTTCCTATGACGGAAGAATGACCAAAAAAGGTCAGTTTTGTATGTCTCGCCGGTGTCATGGCGCGAAAAGTAACAATTGATGAACGACCAAACAATTCGTGCGCATTTATTATTCATTAATGACCATTATTTTTTCCCAATTCACGCCTTTATTTGCGCTCATCGATAAGCTAATTCGAAGCGTATATAAAAATCCACCTCAAGCTATCGACGGCCTCTTATTGAATTGTCGTTTGCTCCGCTTTTACATTCGTCATGATTATATGCTCATTGGCAGTCACAATTTCAGTAAGCTTGGTCTACAATCTCAACTACGTTAGATCTAGTGAACAAACCCCGACCTGGCTATCCAACCAAACTGTTCAATCGAACATCAGAGCCATCTTCGATGGCATCGATCGCATCGACGTTGTACTTGGTGATCTCGACCCACAGGAAATCCTCGATGTTCTGATCCATCGCATCGATCCGCAATCGATCCTCGCGGGCAAAGCAATCCGCCTCTACCGCGAAGTGGTCCCCAGGGGCGAACAGCATCGTTGCGACGGCGAACGGCCAATCCTGTCCGCCATAATAGACATGAACGATGATGACGAAACGGAAGCGAAGGAAGCGGAAATGCTGGATGTGATCGATCGTGACTACGTGGATGAGTTTGGCTTCGTCGAGTGGGATCAAACGTTCGAAGCGTTTGCAAAAATATGGGACCAGAATCACGATTACGGCTACATAGTCTTTGTGAGCTGGAATGCTTTTCTGCTTTCGATAAGATGTTTGTTGGACCCGTACGGAACGTACTTGTTTGTTCTAAGTGAGGACAGTAGCTTAGATTTAGACCGATTGAAGGACTTTTTCTACTCTACCTGGATGCATCAAGGGGTATTCAAAATTTTCTTTTTGATCCAAGAAAAAATCTATGCATACGATCCCTTCATGGCTGACGGACCTAAAAAATATGGCGTGTTGAGAGAATTGTTAAACGTAGAAGATATTCCGAGTGTTCCTCAGAGGAACTTCAAAGGTTATCCTCTCAGAATCGATGTATTCCGGTCAACTTACTCCGATACCATCGTGGATAAGAACGGTAAAATTCTTGACTTCGTCGGAGCAGACCTTGAGGCAGGTCGAGCTTTTACGGATGCAATGAACTTCGCTCGTACGTAGCAATTCCGAAATGCATTACGGTAAAGGATATTAAAAGATTTTTTCAATCACATTTTAGCCACTTTATTGCCACCGGACAAGGAGGGTTTCGGCTACAAACTGCCCAACGGAAGCTTTAACGGAGTTATCGGACGTCTGTTGCGGCGAGAAAGCGACATAGCCTTCGTAGGGTTTTTCATCAAGGACTATTTCAGCCGAGATATTGAGTTCACCACCGGGATCTACACGGACGAGCTTTGCTGTCTGGTGAAGAAAGCAAGCCGCGTGCCAGAATATCTGCTTCCGATCACAATCTTCCCGGGAGATCTGTGGGGACTGCTGTTCGTAATGGGAATTATTTGCGCATTAGTATGGATCCTGCTACGGGCGGGAATCCGGGCAAAGTCCGTCAGCGGTGTTCACTGGAATCAAACGCGACGCTTGGCCTATCTGTTCAACCTGTCCGATGAAATTCGTGATGCTCCATTATATCGGAAAATGGTTCAGATATGCGTCGATACGTACATACTTCTGGTTAGCGGTCCCTATCAGAGATTCACCAGATCCGGTATCGAACGCCTGATGCTTTTCGGAATCATGATGGTGAGCTTGATCTTCGTGTCCATGTTTCAGTCGAGTTTGTCCTCGGTGTTCTTGAATCCGGTGTACTACAAGGACATTGACAGCCTCCAGCGGTTGGACGAGTCCGGCCTCCAGATTCCCGTCAAGTATAAGGGATTCACGGATGATGTCTTCCCGGCAAACTATAGCCCGATGATGGAGTCACTGCGAGACAAGATGATTTTCAATCCGATCAAGGGCTCGATGTTGGATGTGGTCGCAAAATCGACCAAGATCGCCACTGTTACTCGGAGATCTACACTCTCGCTGGACAACGCCATATTCATTACCACGAAGCAGTTGTTCATGATTCCGGAGTGTCCGCGGTTGTACAATCTGGCGTTTGTAGTACCGCGGCATTCGGTACTACTGGAGGGCATCAACGTGTTTATTCTGGAAATGTTGAACGGTGGCTTGATTAACCATTGGATAGATGTGATGAATTTCAATGCAACGCTCCGAGATTGGAAGAAAATGATGGGTTCCCATGAGGAAAATTTCAAGATTTTGACCCTAATCGATATGCAGTTTCCGTTTTACCTGTTGGCTATAGGGTTGATCCTGAGCGGTTTAATATTTGTCATCGAACTGGTGTATTACAGAGTGTTCGAAAGATCAGTTTCGCATCACGAGCATGCTGAAACCAACAATATCATAAATCTGAAATGATTTCTATGTTTGATTTTGCAGTAGTAGATCCCATTATCAAGCTATAGTATTTGCTTGGATAGATCCTTTACTCCAAGTCTTGCACTATTTTTAATATTTAAAAAGTAGTTTGTAACAAATTGTTGGAAGGATAGAATCCAGTTATAATCACAAATGTTGATATTCGTAGAAAACAAATGTTTGACCTCAAGTTGAAGTAAAACTAGTTACACAAGCATCACTTTCAATATCACAATCACAATCAATAATCGTCGGTCTTGGGCGATTGTCCTCCAGGTTCCCCGAGCGTTCAGGGTCCCTAGGTCCAATTCCCCCGCGTGCAGTCAGCGTGTTCGTGGCCTTCCACGCAGTCGCCGGCCCCGGTCTGGTTCTCTGTTGAATATTGGTTTCGCTATTCTTTCTTCCGACATTCGCACTAAGTGCACAGCCCACTGAAGTCTGCCGTATTTTATACAATTCACAATATTTTCTTCTTTGTATACTTGATACAGCTCATGATTCATGCGTCTTTGCCACACACCATTTTCTAGTTTCCCTCCAAGTATTATACGCAGCACTTTTCGCTCGAAAACTCCGAAAGCTTTCCGGTCCGATCAATTTTTGTTCGTTTCAACCGTGCGCGCTCGAAATAACCTTTGACTTGATTCGAATTTGCAACAGAAACTCGTAGTCTGTCCCTGCGTCGACTGAAACTCGCGACGGACGATTAATTACTAACTTTATTTACAAAACATAAACACATACAACACACACAGAATCAGATACAACAAAACTATTACTCTTATACAACATTCAGATTTACAAGACGACGCACAGTAGGGGGTCGTACACTTATTACGTAAGCAATTTTTCAGGGTTTTTCGACCCCCCATCCCCCATGTAAGATCTGCTGTTTATGAAGTGGCTATCAATAAATTGCATTATTCAATGCAGGCGTGTCGAAGCTTATCTTATTGGTTGATATAGCTTGTAGTGAAAAAAATTTGAAAAAATATTTAAATATGCTATTTTCAACATTCAAAATTAATCCAAAATAGTTCAATTTTGTTTTGGTCGGGGTAAAATGGTCAGGCGGTGGGGTAAAGTGAACAATATTGTAAATAAAGCAAATAAGTTGATCAAAACATATTAAACCAAATACATATTCTTAATAATATTTAAAATGTTAGCTGACAGGTATAAACCCTTCGTTTTATCACAGTCAAGCAGACGTGCCGGGCTTATTCAAAATGATAGGGCGAGTTTTTTTTTTTTTCAATATTCAATTGACCATTGCTCTGTGAAATATTACCAGGTTCCTTTGATTTTGGTATGGTTCGGCAGGAAATTCACCTAGTTTTGAAAACGGGTTGAACATCATGCTCTGGCCTCAGGAGAAATTCCGGATTATATGAGGGAATGTCAAAAAAGCAAGATTTTGTGCGCCTATGTTATTAAAGGATGAAATGTTGGCCCTTCCCAAGCAACCAGAAGTTCAGATTTTACTTAAATTTACTCTTAACCGAAGTAATTGGTTCACTATAGCACAGAGAACAGACGTTGAAGCTGAACTCGCTATGTTGTGATAACTTTTTACTGTTCATTTTAAATAACTTTGGAATGTCGACGTTATCCCGTGCATAATCAGCGCTAGCGTCATCAAAAAATGCCACTGTGCGCTAGTGTCGTTATGCATGCAAGAGCATACCAGCGCCATCGTGTTGTCAAAATGAGATTGTGAGTTGCAATGTCGACGTCGGTGGCGTTGAGGTTCGGTGTGTTTGTTTACACATGTTTTGCAAGAAATTTTGTTCGAGCCTCCATGTCTGTTCTCTGTGACTATGGTTCACATCAAGTTCCAAGTATGCTTAACGGAACTTTAAAGTTCACTTTTACTCTCCCACCATACAAAAAATTACTTAAAATTAGAGCTGATTAAGCCAAAATAGCCCTTCTTATCCGAACTTCTGGTTGCTTGGGTTGTTATACTCTTTTACAGAAACTAGAGTTTTTACTGAGTTGATTGATATATGGATATTATAGATAGTGGAATATATAGATGAGCGAAGATAAATCCTCTGTCTCCAAACGAACTGTCAAACGTGTCTCCAAACGAGCATGACGTCACGATTTCAATGGAAACGTTAAGGGCTGTGATGTCATATGCGCGTACGCACGGGCAAAAAAATCGACTCAGCCATGCTTTCGCTCATCTATAGATTCTACTATCTATAATGGATATCACAGATCGGATGACAAACATCTGAGATATGGATGTTTCCATGAATGAGGAGTGTTGTATAGAAATATTCGCTCAGGAATGACGAAATTGTACGAAAATGTGTGTGTGTGGAACGTAAACGACCAGATCCCCCTTTTCTATATCCCCTGATTGATGATCGAACAGTCAACTGAACCGATTTAGGTTGAAATTTGAGCTAGTTTATCTCCATTTCTCTGTCAGAACATTGCTCACTTTACCCCCAGGCGACATGACCAGTTTACCCCCATAGCTACATTGTTTTCAAATAACACCTAAACTAAGAAAAAAGTTAAAAAACTATCTTCCATCAACCAGTTCCGCTTCAAAACAAGCAAAATGAACGATGTGAACGATATTTTGGTTTAGAACTACTAACTCAGAGTTTTCATCGCTTAAATGCAACAGTGCCAAAATTACATCAAACTAGTATTTTGCGAAAGCGCGCAGAATTTTGCTAAATTCCAGCTGTTAAATAGATATTTCATAATTTGAAATAGCTCGGAGAGCATGAAATGCTTAATTTATGATGTAGCATGGAAAATAATACGAGAAATCCATAAACAGTGGATAAATAAGCCATTACCCACTTTACCCCGCCTGTTCACTTTACCCCCACTACCCCTAAAGCAAATTTCATTTCCGTCTGCATGTTGCGGGACCTAAGCTGGCTACGTAATCCGTAAAAGGCCCTATTCGCAGCAGCAATACGTCATTTCACTTCACGGGAAACGTCATTGCATTGTCACATGTCACAAGCGTTCCAAGGTAAACAAATTCTTCAAAACCTCATCAGGCACCACCTCTGCACCAATACCACTAGGTCTTCCTGCCACCATGTACTTTATTTTGGTAGAGTTAATGGTTAAGCCTATCCTCGCCGTCTCCCTCTTCAGTGAGACAAAGGCCTCCACTGCCCATGATTTCATAGTTGACGTATCAACCATTCAGAATTTCAGTGAATATGACTTACTACGCGTTTATAAAAGTAATTCAACCGCTATAACAACAATACGTTGCATGATTCAAATCTCATTATCAAATCAATCTACGGGTTAAACAGAGTGTATGTAATTAAGAGTGGCGACATGTGCCGCATATCGAAGGGTTGCAACACTGGCGACCAACGATAACAGCAGCGGCGCAAAGACGCGAATGGAACTATTGTTTAGTGATAACGGGTGATGATTATCGCTGATTCTCACCGGGACTAGTGAGATAGATATTCTCTTTAGTGTGATGCTATCGGATGTTTGTGCGTGGTAAACCATTTTTTGCAAATAAAATGTTGATTGTACTATTTTTGAAAAGCTTAACGGTTTTCCGTTAAGCTTTCAAAAATACAACCTGTTTCGTTATACACTGGGGTCTCTTTTTACGCGGGTCGCTTTTTACGCGACTTTTTTTACGCGGATTTTGGGATTTACGCGGTTTCAATTTTTTACGCGATTTTTCGAAAAAGTCTTGAAATCACTTAAAAATTGTAAAAAGTTGATTTTTTATCGATTTTTGCAAAAATCGTTTTTTACGCGGATTTCGGATTTTACGTCCTATCCTTTTTATTGATTTTTGCAAAAATCGGTTTTTACGTGGATTACGGATTTTAAGTCTTTTTTAAGGGAAAACACTTAGAGTCGTCAATTTCTTCACCTCCGCTTAGGCCTTAAACCATGCTTAAACGTATGGGTAAGCACCGCTTAAGAGTTAAGCAAAGGTGAAGAAATAGGCGTTTAGAGTATTTAATTGATGTACGATGCTGGGTCATTAGAGCGAAGGCCGTCGGTCCCGAAGGTCATTTGGCCACAGCCGTTAGGCCGAATGAGAAGTGAGAAGGGAGAAGTGAGAAATGAGATAAAATGTGTAATATATGAGAAGTGAGTAGCAAGAAGGCTGAAGTGAGAAGGAAGAAGTAAGAAGTAAGAAGCGAAAAGTGTGAAGTGAGAAGCGAGAAGTGAGGAAGTGAGAAAGGAGAAGTAATAAGTGAGAAGCGAAAAGTGAATAGTGACAAGTGAGATGTGAAAGGTGACAAGTGAGAATTTAAAAGTGATATGTGAGAAATGAGAAGTGAGAAATAATTTGTGAGATGTGAGAAGTGAGGAGAGTGAAGTGAGAGAGCGAGAAATGAGAAATAAGAAGGAAGAAATGAGAAGTGACAAGTGAGAGCCGAGAAGTGAAAAGTGAGAAGTGAGTAATGAGATAAACATGTGAGATGTGAGAAGGGAAAACTGAGAAGCGAGAAGCGGTAAGTAAAACGAGGAAAGTGAGAAGTGAAAAATGAGAGATAAGATAAGATAAGTGAGATTTATGATAGAAAAAGTGAGAAGTGAGAAGAGAGAAGTAGGAAGTACGTAGTGGAAAATGAGAAGTGGGAAGTAAGTAGTGTAAAGTGAGAAATGAGAAGTAAGAAGTGTTTAGTAAGAAGTAAGAACTGAGATGTAAGAAACGAGTGGTGTGACCCGAGAAGCAAAAAATGAGAAGCGAGAAGGAAGAAGTAAAAAGTGGATGAAAAGTGAGATGTGCGAAGTGAGTAGTGAGAAATAGGAAGGTGTAGGTCTGAACATGTAATAGTAAGCTATGATTCTAGAATGCATCTAAGCAACACTTAATAAATAGAAAAGTCATTCTTGCCCCAACCATACCTATGGACAGATGTTTTATTTGTATGCAGACCCAGAATTGACCAAGATTCAAACCTTACAATCTGGCGACGAGGTGAAAGGATAAGGTAGTTTTTTTTAAATAGGTATATATATTTCAATTTTGAGCATTTAAAATTAAGAAAAAATGGTATGTATGGAGCTTCTACCATTATGGTAGCGTTCGGATCTTGGATCCAAAGAATGGAGACTCTACCGGTTTGGTAGCGATCGAAATTGGAATTTAAACAACGGAGATTCTATCTTTGTGATAGCGGTCGGATTTTGGATCCACATGGAGTTTCTACTTTAGTAGCGAACGTATTATTTTTTAGTATCTACCTGGAAGTAGAAGAAAAATCTGTTGTGTTGTAGCTATGGCAATAATCATTATAATTAGTCGAATTTGTGTGATGCAATACAATTATGAACAACACTTAATGTATTAATTCATAACACAACTTACAGATGGAAATGCGAGCTATTCCACCATTTTGCTGTGAACAAATTGAGCGTTCACGATTGGCTAGAGAGTGGAAGTCATGGAAATGTGGCCTCGAATGCTATTTTGAAGCACACGGTGTACAGGACCAGAAGATCATGAGAGCTAAACTGTTGTATCTTGGAGGTCCGCAGCTGCAACGAGTTTTTGCTAATTTGCCCGACACAGAGAAGTTTCCGTTGGTTTCCCTTGAAAAACATTGGTACGATCTTGCGGTGGAGAAATTGGATGATTTCTTCAAACCAGTACGACAAGACACGCTTGAGAGGCATCGCTTACGTGAAATGCGACAGAAAAAAGACGAACGGTTTGCACAATTTGTTTTGCGTTTAAGACAACAAGTTTCTGAATATATATATTTGATAAATATTCGACTGAAATTTCGAAGGTATTGGTACTAAATTCTCAATGCATAATTTATATGTTCCTAGTAATTTTATTGCATTTTAAAGGTTTTAACTGAAATAACGCTAATTGACATCATTGCGCAAGGTTGCAAGTCTAATGAACTGCGTAGTCGTATTTGTGGAAGGCATGGTCATTTTTCAAATTCTCCGCATTGCCCTGCGCGAAATCAAGAATGTAGGAATGCAGGATGCGAGGTCATTTTGAGACAGTGTGTCGAAAAGACAAGAAACGTGTTCCGTCTTATCAAAAGGATCTCAAAACATCGAAGAAAGTGCGGCTTGTTGAATCTACTGAAACGAAATCTGAATTGCATACCGAAGCAACTGATTCGGATAAAACATATTACGCTTTTTACTCCGGAAATAAGTCGAATATTATCACGTGTTGCGTTGGTGGTGTGAACCAGGATATGCTAGTGGATTCAGGAGCCGATTGTAATTTGATTACACCAGAAGTTTGGAAAAAGTTGAAAAACGCTGGCGTCATTCGTCCGTGAAGGGATGTGCTCGAAAACTCAAGGCATACGGAAACGAGAGATTGTTGGATGTTACAGGAACATTTGTTGCTGATATTTGCGTAGGTCGTAGAAGTGTTAAGGCTGAATTTTTCGTTGTGAATGGTGGACAACAGTCGGAGACGTTTTGCTCCGTACAGATCGTTTAATAATCCCTCAGCAGCTTCGAAAAAGAGTACTGGAAATAGCTCATGATGGTCATCCTGGTAGCAGAATGATGAAGACTCATTTGCGTACGAATGTTTGGTGGCCAAAACTAGATCAAGATGTTGAAAAATTCGTGAAGGATTGCAGAGGTTGCTGTTTGGTGTCTGCCCCTGACGCACCGGAACCAATGGTAAGGAAAGAAATGCCGTCAGGTCCATGGGAAGATGTCGCGATAGATTTTCTTGGGCCGTTACCAGATGGTCAGTATTTATTTGTGGTAGTTGACTATTATAGTCGATATATTGAAGTGAAGGAAATGTCGACTATAACTGCCACAGATGTAATTGAAGAACTTTGCGTTAGAGCAGACAATGGACCGCAACTGCGGGAAACGTGTAATGAGTTGAAAAGTTTTTGCATCGAGAATGGTATCGAATTGGTCAATACGATACCGTATTGGCCTCAACAAAACGGAGAAGTAGAGCGACAAAACAGAACGACATTGAAGAGGCTTCGGATCGCACAGGAATTGGGTAAGAGCTGGAGGAAGGAGTTGAGTCATTATTTACTAGAGTATCATTCCACAAATCATCCCACAACTGGAAAATCACCGTCGGAATTGATGTTTGGAAGACGTATTCGAAGTAAATTACCACAAGTACCCATGTACCAGTTAAAAGATGAGGAAGTTACAGATATGGATCGTTTGCAAAAAGAAAAAGGAAAAGAGTACCCAAGTAACCATGAAGCTATATATGCTTGTAAAAACACAGCCCTAAAAGTTGACTTAAAGTGGAAAAGGGCAATTATAAGACCGAATTAATGGTTCATTACTTTGGCATGTCGAAACAAAGCATCAGTAATGCATTGCTGCATTCGTAATGCCGATTTAGAGTATCGTTGTCTGACAGTTGATAAATAAATGCAACTTCACATCGTTAAAACTGATCTAATGCAATTAGCATTTAGCATGTCGATTTGTAATTGATATATGTGCTATATTGTAATGCTTGGTGTTACTTGGGTATAGTGACAGAAAACGAAAAGCTAATCACAGCAAGATTGATGTTGGAGATAAAGTATTGATGAAAAGGATGAAGAAACAAAATAAATTGGATACTGATTACATTAACGAAGAGTTTCTGGTGACACGCTGCAATCAATTAAAGCTGGGAAGGAATGTCGACGAAATGTGGCCCATCTTAAGAGAATAGGAAATGAGGATGAGAATGAAAAAGGATTGGTGTTACAAGATGTTGAAGAAGAAGATTCTAGCAAAAGAATACATAAAGAGCCACAGCATTTCAAGGATTATGTACCGTATTAACAATTGTTAGTTTGTTTTAAAATATAATATGTTGAACGTTCGATTCTTTTTAATACAAATAAGGGGAGATTGTAGGTCTGAACATGTAATAGTAAGCTATGATTCTAGAATGCATCTAAGCAACACTTAATAAATAGAAAAGTCATTCTTGCCCCAACCGTACTTATGGACAGATGTTTTATTTGTATGCAGACCCAGAATTGACCAAGATTCAAACCTTACAGAAGGGAGAAATGATAAGTACGAAAACGGTAGCGAGAAGTGAAATGTGAGATTTGGGAAGTATGAAGTAAGAAATGATATGCGCGTAGTGAGAAGTAAAAGGTGAGCAGTGCAAAGTGATTTTTGAAAAGTGAAAAGTGAGAAGTTATAAGTGAGAGCCGAGAAATGAGAAGCTACAAGTGAGAAGTGAGATTTAGAAGTGAGAAGTGAGACATTTGATACGAGAGGTGAGATGTAAGATGTGAGAAGTGAATGGAGAGAAGTGAGTTGTGAGAAGTGAGTTATGAAAAGTGAAGAGTGAGAAATAAAAAGCAATTTGTGAGATGTGAGAAGTGAGAAGGGAAAAGAGAGAAGTTAGAAGGGAGAAGTGAGGTGTGTGATGTGAGAAGTGAGAAGCAAAAAGTTGAGAAGTGAGAAGTGAGAATCGAGAAGTGAGAAGTGAGAGGTGAGAACTGAAAAGTGAGAAGTGAGATGTAAAATGTGAAAAATTGAGATAAACATGGGAGATGTGAGAAGGGGGAAGTGTACCACGCGAATTTGACGTCACACGTTTCATTGCTAGTTGAGAGTTCGTTTGGCTACCCTCGTGTTCGCCTCAGCTCGTCTATAGAACCTACAGTGTCTATAATCTAGACTTTCCGATTTGGGTACAATATTTAGACCATTATCCGGGATGTGGGTGGTCGTCAAGTAATTCGATAATATTATTGAGTTCGCAAGCCAAAGGCAGAACATCACTAATCAACTGAAACAGAACCTGCTGGTGACTGGCTGCTTGTCGTAAGACAAGAACAGGACGCTTTTATCAGCCACCCGTGAGAAGCGAGAAGGCCGACAAAGGTGTCTGATGCCTTCTCCTTCCTTGGAATATCGACTATGGCAGAAGAGGCGATTGATTTCGCCCTGATGGCCATACCTGCCATCGGCACAAGGGACCGAAAATCCCTGGCAGCTGGTCAGTAGCTCAAAGCGGAAGTCGAGCGCATCTCGATCCGCAAAGAGAGATAAGGACAGAGTAGAGGCCTTGCTGCTCAAAACCTCCTGCTCAAGTACGCCGACGTCGATACAGGCGACCGAAAAGCTTTCGGCGCTGGAACAGGACGTGCGAAGCGTCAGACGCACCAAGACTGGTGAGATGACCTTGGTGCTGAAACGTGGAGCTAGCGGGACGACTGGTCCAATAAGAGATCTTGGGTGACGGCGCCGAGATGAGGTCGTTGGGGACGGAAGTGACCTTCCAGTGCAAGCAACTGGACGAGGTCACGAACGCGGACGACGTCTTCTCTGCCGTCAGAGAGCAGTGCGGTACAAAGGTCGTCTATTTGGCACGCAGCTAGCCTACCCTATTTAATGGAGCAAGGGATGTTGAAATCGACTGGTCAGTAAGCCCAATAAGCAAACTGGACTGGTACTATTGGTGCTTAGAGTCGGGACATAAGTCCTACGACTTTAAGGCCCAGACCGTAGCAACCTGCGTTGTCATTGGTCGTCGTCGTCGTCGTGGTTGGGAAAAGCACAAGTCGCAGGAATGCGATAAGTTACCAAAGTGTCCATCTGCGCCAGCAAAAAGCAAGCATGTAATCACGTTATGGGTGGACATCCGTGTCCCACCGGAGAGGAAAACAAGAAGAAGCTGTAGTGGCTCGGTAACATAGCCGAACCCTCTGGAAGGGTTCTCAGTGTAGACTGAGTGTACTGTATGAGATAGGATCTAATGATGTACTGAATAAAGCTGAAGTTGTTTTCTGACTATGAACTGAAACAGTTGTCTTTTATATTATTGTAGAAAATTAATAACTAAGCTGGTTATTACAGTGGCGACGAGGATGAAATAAGCGTTTTATCGTGCGTGCACTGCGTGCAACTGTTTTTTGTTTTCACGACCGCCGGCAATTTTGCTTTTGGCGTGATTTTTTTTTCGTAGTAAGTTGTTTTGGTGAATAGTGTTACCGTGCGATTCGGACATTTTTTTTTCTCATCACCATTGTAAAACGTTTGCAAGAGATAATGCAATATATCCATTTCATAGATTTTAGTGAGTGTGAAGTTGAACTTTTGTATACTGTTTTGTGGTTTAGCATGGCGTGAGAAATTGCTTTTGTGAAATTGGCGCAAACCATTTTATTTTATTTAAGTGAATGAAGCGTACTTTTGTTGGAAGCACCAAAATGAGAGGCTTTATTTTTCACCATTGGTTTAGCTTCATGTGCATTATTTATTTCGTAACACCATTTTCTTTTTATCCTTAACAAACGAAGAAAAAGCGGCATTATTTACAACCAGTGTTATGATCAACTGTGACAGTAAGACGGTAAAATCAACGCAGACCACCACAACCATAGTTTGTAGACATATTTATTTACGTGCGGCGAATGTGTGGTGACGAATTTGAATGCATTGGCCCTGACGAAAGCGAGAAAACAAAATGGGGGCCGGCTGATGCTTTTTTATTTCACCCAGCAAGCGATATAGGACGTCAATTTTAAAATGCCTATTAAAAGCGTTAAAACACATTTTAGTCTAAAATTGTTCACTTTTTTGGGTTAGAAATTTAATTTACTTTCATATAGGTAGCACGAAAGTTGAATTACTTTGATTAAAAAAACATGTGTAGATGAGGAGCCTAACATGTAGTTTTTCAAAATTCTAACCCTACGTATTTAAAAGTTTTCAACATATTACTGTTAATAACATTTTAAAAGCATTTTAAAATATACTTCCTATACTTCACCATGTTGAAAAACAGTGATTTCACGCACACGTCCGTCCCCGCTAGATGGCAACAGCGCGGCTGCGTCAAAGCGAATTTCGACTGCATTTTGTTTTTGCTGCAGCTGATGGTTGTGTTGTTGATTTTAACAACCTTCTCCAGTTTATGATCCATTTGCATTGAAAGAAACCATTTATGCTTTCAACGGAGGATGTGTTGTTTTTGTTTGGCCTTTGATTTGTGCTATTGAAAGGTTTGTGAATGAATTTGTGGTGCAGTTTTTCGAGCCGTTATTTCGGTTTGGTGAGCCGGTTTTGACCGTTGGTGATTTTAACGGTGAACTTCTGTTTTTTTCTCATTGAGCAGCCGGACCATTTCGCAATGCATCGCCGCATGCCTGCTCGACGTTCCATTCCAAAAGGACATAGTTTTCAACTGAATGTAAGAAATCAAGAAACGATGAAGAGGAAGAGTGAGTGTTTGTGGATTCCGTAGCAGACTTTTACGGATTCATTTGTGGATAATTGTTTCGGTAGACAATGTTGCATGTTGCTATATAGAATGATGCACCTACGAGTTGAGCTACTGCATCTGCAGGTTTAAATCTTCCCTAGAAAACAATGTTCGACCAACATCGAGTGTTACAATAAATATGCATAGTATTTACCAGAAAGAACAGGAAGTAATGAATTCATGGCTTTGTTTGCAAAAAAAAAAGAAAGTTTATGTTTGTTAAAATTAGAGTTATGAAATTGTTCTGTGTAATGTCAGTATGGAATTTCGATTTTGTGAATTAAAAATAATTATTTGCTTTCTGAAGTTTCTAACTAGCAAATATGAATAAATATTAAGTTGCTTATGAATGTATTAGGTAATGTAGTATTTTTACTAAGGGGGAAGGAGTTGTAGTGGCTCGGTAACATAGCCGAACCCTCTGGAAGGGTTCTCAGTGTAGACTGAGTGTACTGTATGAGATAGGATCTAATGATGTACTGAATAAAGCTGGAGTTGTTTTCTGACTATGAACTGAAACAGTTGTCTTTTATATTATTGTAGAAAATTAATAACTAAGCTGGTTATTACAGAAGCCACGCAAGCAATACAGTTGAATCTTAACCACTGTGCATCTGTCCAGCAGCTGCTGTGGCAGTCGGTCTCGGAGTCGAGGACCGATGTCGCTTTCCTGTCCGACCCGTACTACGTCCCTGACTTGGGTCGTTATTTACGTGACTATTTTCACTCGAAATTTATTCCATGTACCACAAGGAGCAAGCAATTTATTTGAAACAGATTGACAGACCTTTGTTTACGCGTACATTATCTGCCACAGCTCATTTCTCTTCACTGAATCGTACGCTGCTACTGATTGCGAGTCTGCAAGTTGTACTCCCGGAATTTATCAAGGATCATTCGGCTCCAAGTAGGGTATCTGTTCCCATATTAATAACAGCCCGTATATTAATCCCAACCGTCGATGAACCAAATAAAAAATCAATTTATTTACAATTTCTCACATCGTATGTACACAATAATAGATGGAACACATTCTTGAATGTTTGGAATATTATACAAGATTTTTTTTGAGTAATGTTTTAATTCAGAAGAATCAAATTATTAAAAGATAAAATTATAAAGCACTTTTATTTGCATTTTCCTACCTTTGAACTGATGGTTTGATGCACTGCTGGATTGCTACTAGCAGATTCATCTGTTTTCACGCCGTTGTTTTCCACTCAATTTCGGGCTAAAACAATTCTATCCCTTCAAAATTTACTTCACAGCACATAAAGCACATCACATTTTCACTATGAATATAATTATCTTTTAAAAACCAACGCAATTTCCTATAGTTTGATATAGGTTCCTTTCGAACAACGTCTTAATTATCCTTGTCCGTATTCCAAACTGTTTACATGACTGGCAGTATCTGCAAGGGTTGCCGACCAACATTTTTATTTAAAAAATGCGTGAATCAACTTTCATTGTGAAATCCAACTCTTATGTTTGTAAAACATATTATATCGAAAAGATAAATTATGACAAACACAAAATTGAACTGATAAGATGGAAAACAGCAACAAAAACAGCAATTTTGTAATTATATTTCAACTCAAATACAAAATATTGAAGAATTCGGCATCACTGCAATCATATCGTTACGTATACACACATGTAATAGTATGCGTATTTTATGTTGGAAACAGTATTATTGATATACCCTAGCAGCACACATATTCCACTTAAGTTACTGGAACTCGCATGTGACCAGATTTAGTCACACACAAGTTGCTGTAACTTATTTTGTCTGACTTGTGCTGCTCGGGTAGGTACAGGCATAGGATTAACTGTTTTTGAATGTCATTGAAATAGGTGCATGGCGGTGATGATGTTTTTTAGCTAAATACTTCTATAATGTGATGAAAATTTCATTTTTGAAGTTACCAAATTGTTTTCAATTAATATTACATGAGCCGAGCATAATTATTCACATGTTTCTTGATTTTTGGGTGAGAAATCAATGCATTTCATATGCGCATTGCCTTATTGTTATTGATATAGGAACAAATACCCTACCATTCCAGCGGCGTTCTATTCCGCCGTGATAACCCACCATCGGGCCCTCCTTAGCCTAGCGGTAAGATGCGCGGCTATAAAGCAAGACCATGCTGAAGGTGGCTGGGTTCGATTCTCGGTGTCGGTCTAGGCGCTTTGGTAACTGTCTCGGCTTCCCTGGGCATAAAAGTATCATCGTGTTAGCCTCATGATATACGAATGCAAAAATGGTAAATTGGCTTAGAAACCTCGCTGTTAATAACTGTGGAAGTGCTGAATGAACACTAAGCAGCGAGGCGGCAATGTCCCAGTGGGGGATGTAATTCCAATAAAAAGAAGAAGAATAAGGGACCTTTTACAAATTACGTAACGCTGTAGGGGAGGGAGGGGTCAGACCCCAAGTAACACAGTTTGATGTATGAGAGTTATAAATGCATCTTTCAAGCATACAGGTTTGTTATGTTTTGGTATAAAAAACTTGTTTCATTACTTTCACATGACCTATAACAAGGCATTGATATTTTCAACATCTTTCAGACGCAACCAAGTTTTTGATTGCACATTCACACGACTAAAGTTAAGTACGAAGGAATTTGTCAATAACCGTCTCTCAATCATGAGGGTAACACAATGATACTTTTATGCCTAGGGAAGTCGAGGCAATTTCCAAACCGAAAATTGCTTAGACCGGCACCGGAAATCGAACCCAACCACTCTCAGCATGGTTTGGTTATGCTTTATAACAGCGCATCTTACCGCTAGGCTAAGAAACCCAACTTCAAAACACTAGAAAAGGCTTTACTTATCTGAGGTAGACATTTAATTGCTAATAATTAATTGTGTTTTTCCCGAAAACAGATGCTTCGATTCCCATAATGATGGATCAATATTTACCCAATCGCACATTGCCTTCTATCCATTAGAAAACGACAAATCATTTCATCTAACAGCGAGCCAAACATCCTAGCAAGCATATGGCTGCAAAGGGCTTCAATACGTACCTACACAGTAAGCTATGGAATCATAAATCACTTGTTCGTCCGTCCGTGACAATGCTCTGTCACCGTGAATGAACTTCAATGTATGTGAGTCAATAAAAAAAAATAGCGAACAGAATAGAAAATGAGGTTTCTCCGGAAGACCAAAAAACCCATCGATTTGGAAACGTTGGTAGAAGTACCGACGCCACTTCGCTTCGATTTGTTTCACCGACCGAAGGATATCGTTGGAAGCGCCATAGAAAATCGTACTTCAATCGTACCAATTGCTAACAAGGGACATCCCTGCTCTGATTCAAATCGACGACCTAAGGTGAATCTGTTTCCGCAGATATCATTGACCGATGTGAGGGATAAGGTTCGTTCGGGTTTCCGTTGGATTTCTGCGTTTTGAAAAATCAATCTGATTCGGTTCTTTTTAGGACTTGGATAACGTGGTGAATTACATGTACTCTTCAGACTGGAAAGAGGCTGCAGCTTTCTGTGCCCAAGCTAGCTGCATTGATCTACGGGACTGTGACAGGGCAAGGGCTGCACAACGAAATGATGTAACCGACACATTTCCGGATAGGTTTAGGAAGCGATCGCTCAAAAAAGCATATTTCGACTTGCCTCGAGCTGAAGTCAATTTAGCCAAGTGGTACAAATCAGTCGTTGGGTAGAGGAAATATTGAAATAATGCTTTAATTAAATACCTAAATGCTTTAGGGTCGATTTCTTCACCTCCGCTTAGGCCTTAAAGTTTAACCATGTTTAAGCGTATGGGTAAGCATAGGTGAAGAAATTGGTCCTTAACTAGTTATTTGTGACTATCGTCAGTAAGCGAGCTCCGATTAAAAAAAAACAGGAAAATTTACTCTTTCAGTGAAATAAAAATAAACGAATAGGGTAAAATGCCCAATAGTGGACCCCCTAGTAGCGGAATTTTGCTCTTCCTGTCATACGGCTTAGAAATTTTCAAAATATTAACTCTGCTTGATATCTAACAACATGCTCTGCATCCCCTCTTCACGATACATACATAAAACACCCAAATACGAGACGTTATTCGTTGAAATTAACATTTTAAAGTCTAACTGAATTCGCCCTATAGTAGACCCCCTGGGGGTCCATAATAGGAAATTGCTTCCCTATAGTCGACACTTCATTTGATTTTCATGTTTCGTTTCGGGACGTTCTTCTTCCCTATTATGGACCCCCCAAAATATTCCTATAATGGACACTCTCGTGTTTATTTTTTATAAAATTGTTAAAAATCATCTAATTTAACTTTCCATAGCATTTCCAACGCATGTAATCAAATCATAGGACTGTAAGGTAGGTTCTCCCGGTAGAATTTCATAGCAAAATGTTGACATTGTGCAGTAATAATCCAAAAAGGGCTGGAGGGTCCACTATTAGTTGGGGGTCCACTATTGGTCACTTTACCCTATGACAGTTAGAAATAAAAATACTTTGGAAATCCAAGAGAATAAATTTCCGTGAAAAATTATTGTAAATTTAGAAGCACAACTTCCGGAAATTTAAAGGGTTTGTGAAATTCCGTAGACTTAAGTAGAATTTTTACAATAAAATTGCTAACGCAATTTTGGTGGTGGTTGATCCCTAGAAGTTGTGCCTACCTCCGTTCTGCTCATGATCTTAAGTATCTTGAGTTGTCAGCACTCATTATCAGGGTTCGTACTTTTCGTACTTTGGGGCCCTCCTTAGCCGTGCGGTAAGATACGCGACTTCAAAGCAAGAGCATGCTGAGGGTGGCTGGGTTCGATTCCCGGTGCCGGTCTAGATAATTTTCGGCTTGGAAACTGTCTCGACTTCCCTGGGCATAAAAGTATCATCGTGCTAGCCTCATGATAGACGAATGTAGAAATGGTAATTTGGCTTAAAAACCTCGCGGTTAATAACTGTGGAAGTGCTTAATGAACACTAAGCTGCGAGGCGACAATGTCCCAGTGGGGGATGTAATGCCAACGAAGAAGAAGAAGAGTACTCTTCGTTTCAACAAGGCGATATCAAGCGTTTTTCGGGAACTGGTAGTGGGGGAGAAATGGTTATCGCTCATTAGACCGTTTTTCTTTTCCAGCTTTCATATCGTTTCATATCGGACGAGTGCCTGGAAGTGGTACGCGAGAAAACAACCGCAAAGGATATGTAGGCAGTCTTGAAGCAACGTATGCGAAAAATTCCGTGGTCAGCTAAACGCTTATTCGGAAGCAGTTAGCTCGGCTAAAGATGAAGGCAGGAACTGATATGCAAAGCCATCTAGTGGAGTTTGATGGACTAGTGAGAAAGCTTAAAACTGCAGGAGCAACCCTAGCGGAAAGTGATCTGGTGTCGCAACTTTTTCTAACTCTACCGGAATCGTTTGACCCGTTGGTTACGGCGTTGGAAAATGTGAGAGAAGAAGGTTTAACCTTAGATGTGGTAAAGCAAAGGCTTCTGGCGGAAGAATCTAAACGGTCCGATCGTCAAGAGGATAGTATAGAGGAAAAACCGGCAGCATTTTCTGGAAGTAGCCAGAGCAAATTCGTTGGGAAATGCCATAAATGCGGTAAGCGTGGGCAAATGAAAAAAGATTCCAAGCAACATAGTAATGGTCGCCATAGCATAGTAACGGTCGCCATATGCATGGTAAAAGCGAAGCCAACTGTGTAAAACGCAGTGCAGTCAGCTTTATGGCAGACACGACTATTTCAAATCAAGCCATCGACGCAACAAGTAACAAAGGAGTTGGACTGTGATTTTGCAGCACGCTTAAACGCCGGGCACATCGAACCCCCCATGGGGTGCATGCTGTTCACAGCTTTGCTGGAACAAATCAAACAATTGGGAGGGTTCGTGCAGCATTGTGCCTTATGTCCCTCCAATCCGCAGCGTCGGCAGAGATTGCTTCTGTCAGGGCCCACCGACCATCCCACCTTGACGAACCTAACTTGACTACTTTTGAGGCGTCCGCTGCAGATAGCCGAACCAATGCTACCTGCGTCCCTGCCGGACCTTTCCGTAGCCGAACGGCTGCGGTGGGCGTCTCCACTTCACACTGTCGCCGCAGTGCCGTGACGAGCTCTTCGACTTCGGTGATCTCGTCCAGGTCTTTAACCCTTAGATTCACCTCCGTCGTGAGTGCCCTCACCTTGACCGTCTCGCCTAGGACTTCCTCCGCCAACTTCTTGTAGGCGGCGCCCTTTTGCAAGACGCCCCGCTTCAACTTGAGGATCATCTCGCCCATCCGGGTACGTCTTATTCGACGTACGTCGGCGACGAGTTCACCGAGCTTGACGTCACTCCTCATCGCCTTCAAGACGTCCGAGTACTTAGCCTAGTCCGTTTTGATGACTAGGGCATCGCCCCTGGAGCGATTCGCGCCTACCCTAGACTTCTTGCTACCCTCATTCGCCTGGGCCTTCTTTTCTGCCCTTAACGTCTTCGGTTTCCTCTTGTTCTTGACCAGGGTCCAGGAGGCGTCATCCCCCTCTATTTTCTTGGTCTGGGGCGGCTGAGAGCTCTCAGCCTGCCGTAACCCCTTACCACCGTCTTTCCTGGGTGGACGAACCATTCCAGGTCCTTCCGTCTCCCCCGGTTTGGGAGGAACCTGGCCGGGGTTCAGCTTCCCAGCCCCACTACCCTTGTTCGGGGTAGTAAACCTCCGCGTTTTGGAGCGGCCCTAGGGAGCTCATCCCCTGGAGACTGTCTCCCCTGTTTCTCCGTTGGAGCAGTCACCCCCGACGTGCCCGCGAATACTTGAGCCTCAGTCTGGGTAGACTTTGGCACCACCGTCTTCGCTGGCACGCCCTCGGTCGATTCGACCTTGTCCGAGTCCGCGAATCCTTGGGCCTCAGTCTGGGTAGACCTCGACTCCACGGATTTCACGGGTTTACACTTGGCCGTCCCGACCGCCCTCTCCAGCTTGGCGTCCAACATCGACTTTCGAAGTTTCAGCAAGCTTCTCTTGAGGTCCTTACTGATATTATGCTTCGATGACGCAAAGTCGATGATGGCGTCCAGCTGTTCCGTCGCCACCTCGAAGGCCGAAAGCCCATCGCGTTTGCGGTTCATCGCCTCCACAAGCCATGGGCCGTTTTTAACCTCTACCGGTGTAGTCTGGGAGATGGTTAAGTGACCCACGCTGGCGCTGCGCACCGAAGTGCCGACTATTGCTTCTGGCCTCCTAGGCGGAGACCTGAACAACCCACCTCTTGCGAAGGGGTTGTCGCCTACACTACTATCACTAATTGAAGAATTGACTTGGTTTTCCATTTTGGTCCCACGAGTTGCTCGGGAAAAGAGGTCCACCACGCCAGAGCCCAGCATGACGCGGTAAGGGACAATTACTGTGGAGGGTGCCCAGGTACCCCACAGGCTCCGTTAAAGCCCTAGCTCATTATTTCACCCCCCTGGCCATGCATTCCCTCGGCACGGGTCGCTTAACGCCTTGGGATTAGGGGTTAGGGACGATGGTCCCTTTGGTCGCACCCTGAGACGAGACCTGCAAAGAGGAAAAAATGTAACTTCAGCTGCTGCCAGTCAACTGCTGTCACGAACTGTCAGGTGCAACCAGCAGCTTTCTGAGTGAAAGTATTGGTATCCCAAATAAAATATTTCACATCATTTTTGTTTTACCATGACTTTTTTACTTTAACGAGTATTCCAAACCTTCCGTTTAGCTTGTTAATAATCAGTAATAAACCTGTGCTTTGTTCCCGGTGTAAAAATCCTTATGAAAATGAATTAACTATTTCGTGAATTGGATACACTTTTATTGTGCTCAGAAGGGTCCACCTGTGGCTTAGGTGAAACAGTCAAGTAAACAGTTGAATCTCGATGGTCAACTGTGATGAAAAGAAGAACAAGTGTCAAAACAAGAGAAAAGAAGCAGCGTCTTTGCAGGTCTCGTCTCAGGTCGCACCCACTCACTCTAGCTGATGTCAGAAGGACAACAGTGCCCAGGCTGCTCTATGTAGTATATTAGACGTGCATTACCGTACAACTTATGATGAAATGCACAATATGTCAGTAGTCCTTAAATGTGTAGATCTTGCATTTGTTATGTGTTCGGCAACACTGTTCATGATGATGATTGTTGCTGAGATGGTGACAGCTCAGTCTTGTTTACCCGCAGCGACGGACGGACGCGATCCTACAACTGGCGACGAGGATGGGATCATAAAAGGTAAATATTTCGAAAACACGGGTATATTGAAACCAGTGGATACTTTTCCCTGTAGAGGGAAAAACTGTAGAGATAGCACTGTAGATAGCATTCCTTGTTTGGGTTTTGCGGAGCGAAAACGATGACTTCGTTGCCGATTGGATGAAATAAAGATGCGAGAATTTACGAGAATTCTCCGTGGCGTCGAACTTTGCGAGAATCAAAATGATTCTCATGGAGTTGGCGGGAATCTAAAGGATTCCTCCAGTATTAGTTGCGAGAATTTTAAGAATTCTCCAGGGGCAAAGTTCGAGAGAATGTTTGACATTCTCGTGGAGAAGCGGAAATATTTTGGATTTCCCAGATGAAGCAAATCAGGCAGAATCTGTAGATTCTGAAGGTATAGAAAATGTTTGGCATTTTCGTGGAGCAAGCAGAAGTTTATAGGATTTCCCGGACGATGAGTTGTCATGCGGAATCTGTGAATTCTGCAGTAGTCATTGTGGTGCGGAGAGTTTCCCTGAAATGTGAAAGGGCGGAAGTCTTCTGGTTTTCCGGAAAAAAGTTTCATTGATTTTGATAGTTGTTGTTTTTCTCAGAGAGCGCGGAGTCCGGAGTCTATGAGATCTACTGAAGCAGGAAAATATAGAATTTTGATGAGAATGACATGCAAATATTACATGGATTACCTCTGAGCACTTGGAGGTTGGAAAAGTAATACATGTTGATGACAGTGAGTGTCGACCCCGGAGAGAAAAGAAATAATGAATGAATTATGATAAGTGGAGGACCAGTATTCATATGGTAAAGTCCATTGTTGGCGCTACAATGAAAATGAAGAGATCTGTATTGAAAAGATGCTCCTGTTGCATAACATAAGCCTTCTTGGCATTTGGTTACATTTGACAGGATTGTTGGATTAGTTGGAGATTAAAAAAGAAGAGATTGCAGAGGGTGCAGAGGTGCACTCATGGGTGTTTATCGGTGTATTTCACAAAATTCTGTTCTAAGGTATTACCGAGCATCGAATGCTAAGAAGCTAAATTTTGGAAGTTTGGAGAAAACATGTTCATGAATTGACAGTGATGTTTTCACTTACTAAAGACCAATTTTCAGTTTGGTGCATAGTAGAGTTTATTTGATTGTTCGCAGTTTGGTGGTTTGGTAGAGCGTATTGTGCCGTGACTAGTTGCTTAAGAGCGATGCTATCTTTGTCGTCGGAGTAAGACAAGTGGATTCGAGGTGCATGATTCGAGATGCACTAAATAACTAAATATAGTCTTTATTGCGACCCTTGGAACTTCGCTTGGCTTAGCAGTAAGATGTATGGCTGATTCCTTGTCGAGTTTCTGGTCGAGCCGGACGTTTTAATACATCCGTGTCTCATCACGCGGCTTACTTTAATGTTGTAGAGTTTTTTTTTACCCTTGTGCATCAAAGGGCTGTTTTTTATATCACACAATAGTCATTCCTACCAGTGCGAAGTGCAGCTGCAAGGTGATCTTTCCAGCCGACTATCGGGAGGCGGGCTGTATAGACAAAGTCATTACAGTCCCGTTAATTAGTGCCATTTGCTGAAGCCAAAGGCTACTGTGACGACAACCAGCAGCAAGCGTCGTCATCAAAAGCTACCTACTCGGGAGAGTAGGCAGTAAACAGGCTAAGTGAAAAATTCCATTGTTCCGCTGTAGTCGATTCAACCACACTTCAGTGGTGCCGTTTTGTGCTCTGCCTATAGTTGGGCACGGTTGATATCGGTGGATAACAGTGGGACAAAAAGCAAAAAAGTTTGCCTGAAATATTATTATTGAATTTGTTTTTTTTTGTGTTTGTGTCGTTATTGTTATTATTAGTTAATTATTATTAGTATTATTTGCTTACTTTTTTTTCTTTTTTTTTTTTAATTATTTTGGGGATTTTGGGTTATATTACATGGACGAAGAAAACGGAGGCGAAACGCCTCCTAAAGACAATGTCGTTCGCACGCGATTCTACCAGGCTTCTTCGCCTGGGCCTTGGGTTGTTTACTTTCGGCAGAAAGTGAAAAGTATTGATTTTTTAGGAATCAAACGTGACTTGACGCGTCGTTTTCCGAAAACTGATTTTCATCAGATTAATAGGAACAAACTACGTGTAACCGCACCTACATATCAGGATGCAAATGCTATCGCAAAAGACCAACTGTATAGTGTAGAATATTTGGTTTATGTGCCCTCGCGGGAGGTCGAAATTGAAGGCGTGATAAACGCAGCGAGCCTGACTTGCAAGGATGTACTTGCAGGAAAAGGTCGTTTAAAGAATGCCCTGCAATCTACTGTGGATATTCTGGATTGCAAGGAGTTGCATTCAGCTGCCATGATAGATGGTAAAAAAGTGTATTCCAAGTCAGGTTCACTTCGGGTTACGTTCGCCGGTTCGATACTCCCAAAATATGTAGATATCGAAAATATGTTGTTTCCGGTGCGTCTTTTTGTACCCAGAGTTTTCAATTGTACCAACTGCAAACAGTTGGGGCACACTGCCGAGTTCTGCGACAACAAGCCCCGTTGTGGCAAATGTTTTGAGAAGGGAGGAGGAGTCATGCCAACAACAAGCTACAAAATGTGCTTATTGTGGTCTGGACCCTCCCCATGGTTTGCAAGAATGCCCAGTGTACAGAAAGCGCACCCAAAAAGTGAAGCGTTCGTTGGTACAGCGCTCCAAGCAGTCGTATGCAGAAATGGTGAAGTCGCAAGACACATCCGCAACTGCCAACGCATCGGCTGCTCTTTCAGCTGCCGTTCAAGTTAGTGATTTTTATGATGTCATTTCCATTGACGAATCGGACTCTGACGTAGCCGATATGAATGATTCTGCGGAGGTACACGTACCCGAAAAGAGGAAGAAACCATCTTCCCCGGGATTGCACCGTAAGAAAACAAAAATCATCCCTAGAAGCTTGCCGAAATCTGATGGTAATGGGGGATTATTTAAAATTCCCAAGCAGCCTGTCTTTAGTGCTCCTTTCGACCCATGTTGCAGTAAGACATTCCCGCCATTGCCTAAAACTGATGTTACAAAGAAACATCAGTCAAGGAATATCTCCGAGCAGAAAACTGCTACTCGCACTTCCAAGAAAAGAATCTCGTCCAAGCGAGGATTGATATCCTTTAAGGACCTTGTGGATCGTATTTTGAACTTATTCAATATTCCGAATTCATTGAGGCCAATCATTGACCTCTTTATTCCAACAGTTGAAAGTTATCTGAAGCAATTGACTGTTTCATGGCCCTTCTTGCAGGACTTGTATCTTTCAATGGATAATACGGCCATACAAGATACAATCACTGTGCTGCAGTGGAACTGTCATAGTCTGAAACATAAATTGGACGTGTTTAAGTTTTTAATTCGCAACTCCGATTGCGATATATTTGCACTCTGTGAAACATGGCTTTCTTCTGAAGATGAAATCAACTTCCACGACTTTAACATTATTCGCCAAGATCGGAATGATCATTATGGTGGCGTTCTTTTGGGAATCAAAAATGTCACACTTTCTACAGAATTCCCATTCCGACTGTTAATGGTTTAGAAATCGTCGCTTGCCAAGTAAATATAAAGAATAAAGACCTTTGCATAGCTTCAGTGTATATTCCCCAAATGCCTCACTTAATCGTCGGCATCTTTGGAGCGCAGTCTCTCTTTATCATCCCCAGTTTTAATACTGGGTGATATGAATGCACATGGTATTGCATGGGGCGAAACCAGAGACGATAACAGAGCGCCTATTTTCTATGATTTGTGCGACGATTTCAACTTGAATATTTTGAACACAGGCGAAGTAACTCGAATAGGACCTCAAGGTCAGGAAAGTCGAATAGATCTGTCTTTATGCTCTAATTCACTATCATTAGATTGCACGTGGAAGGTAATCCAAGATCCCCATGGTAGTGACCACATGCCGATAGTCACCACAATCAAAAGCGGCTATCAGCGATCAGTGCCAGTTAATGTTCCTTTCGACCTCACGAAAAACATTGACTGGCAAAAATTCATCGGCGGTACAAATTGGTATTGAATCAACTGATATTCTTCCACCACTGGATGAATATCGATTCCTCTCCGAATTGATTCATAAATGCGCACTAGAAGCTCAGAAACGACGCGTTCCAAGTACATCTGTCATAAGAAGACCAGCCACTCCTGGATGGGATGATGAATGTACTAAGTTGTATTCTGAGAAATCTGATGCCTTCAAGGCTTTTCGTAAACACGGAAGGTCTGAGCTATTTGAAGAGTACTTGAGGCTTGAAAGAAAGCTGAAAAATCTTCTCAAGGCTAAAAAACGTAGCTACTGGCGACGTTTTGTCGAGGGACTATCACGAGAAACCTCAATGACAACACTTTGGAAAACGGCCCGCAACATGCGGAACCGCACTTCCACCAACGAGAGTGAAGAATACTCCAATCGATGGATATTCAACTTCGCAAAAAAGGTCTGTCCAGATTCCGTACCAGCAGAACCGCTATTTCGAGAATCAATCACTGATCCCGGTTCTTTGGGTGGACCATTCTCAATGCTGGAACTTTCTATGTCTCTTCTTTCATCAAATAACTCTGCTCCGGGATGCGATAACATCAAATTCAATCTTCTTAAAAACCTCCCAGATATCACAAAAAGACGATTACTTGACCTGTACAACTGTTTCATGGAGTACAACATTGTGCCACCAGAATGGAGACACAGGTCAAAGTAATAGCTATTCAAAAGCCTGTGAAACCAGCGTCTAATCACAATTCATACCGACCGATTGCCATGCTATCATGCATGAGGAAATTATTGGAGAAAATGATTCTTTCAAGAATTGATCATTGGGTCGAGCAAAATGCATTACTATCAAATACTCAGTTCGGTTTTCGAAAAGGTAAAGGAACAAATGATTGTCTAGCGTTGCTCTCTTCAGATATACAGCTGGCCTCTGCACAAGGAGCAATTGGCT
This sequence comes from Armigeres subalbatus, assembly GCF_024139115.2. Taxonomy (NCBI): domain Eukaryota; kingdom Metazoa; phylum Arthropoda; class Insecta; order Diptera; family Culicidae; genus Armigeres; species Armigeres subalbatus. The sequence continues at coordinate 295,363,520 of NC_085139.1, forward strand.
TCAGTATTCTTGGATATTAAGGGCGCTTTTGATTCAGTTTCCATTGAAGTACTGTCAGACAATCTGCACAGTAGTGGATTACCCGTTATTTTGAATAATTTCTTGTACAATTTGTTGACAGAAAAACAAATGAACTTTACACTCGGCACTCTGACAACTTCCAGAAATAGCTACATGGGCCTTCCCCAAGGATCATTGTAACCGTTGGTCACAAAATGCAGTTTGTAGCTCCACCACAAACAAATATTCCTCGTTTTCCTGTTTATCCTTGGTGAGTTTTTTCTTGTTTAGTAGTTCGACCCTGTCCTTGTCAAAAGAACTCAAACGTTTATGCTGTTATGCCTGTCACCCAATTGTCGTATTGTTTGTTTGTAGCGGTTTGAACTTTAACTTGTATGCAAGAAAGTGCGCAAAGCTGATAAAAAAGGTAACCCAGAGAGGACGTTATCCGAAAAATCCGTTTTTGTTCGTGTCCGTTTCCCAAATTTTAGAATTTATATGCTTGGCCTAAACCGATGTCGTCCTTTCTGTCCGTGTCCATCAAAGGAATTAGAAGTGCGCGACGTGATCCTTAAAGTTAAAGTTAGTGTTAATTGTTAAAAAATATTTGGTGTAAATTGTTTAATCATTTGGTGTCATTGTAGGTTGAAAACTTAAAATTACGATAGTAGTAAAACGTTAAAACTATTATCACAGTTCGTTGTAGTACGGTTAGTTGAAAAACAAGAGTGTTTGTTATATTGTTTTAATTGTTCTATTGTTTCCATTATATTAGAATACAATATACAACAATAAGCGTGAACAGCATTGTAAAGTTCACCAATAAGCAGCCACAAAAGGTAATTAGAATTAAGTTAGATGAATTAAGGTAATGGATCTAGTGTGGTACTGGCGGGATGGGCAAACTTATAAGTGATAATGTGCTAATCTGCTTTGGCAGGTCCGTCCAACGGGCCTTTTGTGCTTTTGCGAGTGCTTGTCCGGATCGTCATCTGGCAAGCCCATCTTCCACAGAACCCTCGGAGTGTCGTCAAAAGGGCTGAAGGATTGGAATCCGTTACCGAATTCCAATCAGGAATCCCCAAGAACGGACAGAAACCTCATCCAGCCCAACGTTCCACTGAGGTTCATCCAGCCGACCGGTTTATGTTACGGCGTAAATTCGGTCCAGCTAAATAGAACCCGTTTTGAAACCGCCATTGCTCGCCATCATCGAAGCCGAGCATCTCAGACCGGTTCATGTTCCGGCGTGAATTCGGTCACCGCAGAAACCGCACAACAGCCCTCGTAATCCACCATCGCATCCCGCACCCCACCAGTTCCCGTACCACATCTGCCAGCCAACGAGCATCGAACGATCCATCTAAAACTAAACCGCAAGTACCACACAAACAGATAGAGTGACGTCACTATTTAGGCCTATCGAATTAGGGTAATAAAAATTTGTTAAATGAGTATAGTGTGTGGCCCAGTTTTTATATAGTGATCCCTGGGGTTGAATAATTTACCCCTAGTTCTGCCTTGTTTTCGTTTTCCGTGCTCATAAAGGAGTTCCAGGCCTCGTCCTGGGTGGACAGTTCTGAAGGGTCCACAAGTGTGGCTTGTGAGCACTCAGTGTTTGGGAACTTTGGTTTGCCTTTTCCAGCGTTACGTAATTTCTGGCTATTTTCTCTTTTTGTTCCCTTTCGAATGAACGTGGATGATTGTGTGTGTAACCGACTGGCAACATAAACGACCCTGTCTCAACATACTTATCCCAGTGGAAAATTCCCTACCGTGAGCTGCGGCTAGGCTACATCATGTTTAAGTTCCTTGCTTTATAATTTCTATGTTAAAGATATTGACAATTGTTTGGAAGGACAATGCACTCTCAGACAACTTGCAGATGATGCCGTGATCTCTTTAAGAGGTTCATGTGCAGAAGTCCTGCAAGGACCATTGCAAAGTTCCCTAAATAATCTGACTGTTTGGGCCAGACATTTAGGGATCGAGTTCTCTCCGCAAAAAACTCAATTGGTTGTGTTTACTAAGAAGCGGTATCCTGTTCAACTAAAACTCAAGCTGTTGAATGATGACATCAACCAATCTTTATCTTCAAAATACCTTGGGGTCTGGTTTGATTCTAAGTGTACCTGGAAAACCCATATTGATTATTTGATAGAGAAATGCCGAAAAAGGATTCATTTTCTACGTTCTATCTCCGGAACGTGGTGGGGCGCTCACCCGGAAGATCTCATCAAACTATATAGAACGACTATTCTCTCTGTTTTAGAGTATGGCTCTTTCTGCTTCCTCTCAGCAGCTGATTGCCACCTGATCAAATTGGAACGAATTCAATATCGTTGTTTGCGTATTGCTCTTGGCTGTATGCATTCAACGCATAACATGAGCCTGGAGGTGCTTGCTGGAGTCACTCCTTTAAAGCACCGCTACTGGGAGCTCTCACTTAGAATACTGATCAAATGTGGAACAAGTAACACACTTGTCTTAGAAAATTTCGATAATATGCTTGAACTGATTCGTCAGTCAAGATTCCTGAGGGTCTACCTCAACTACATATCGACAGATCTTTGTCTTCCATGTTATAATCCACCACGAGTTAACTTCATCAACGACAGTTCCTCCATTGAATACGATCTGTCCATGAAACACGCTATTCAAGGAATACCAGATCATCTTCGAAATCTTTCCATTCCCCTTTTTTTCCGAAAAATATGAACATGTCAATTGCAACAACAGATATTTCACTGATGGTTCTCGCATCAACGGATCCACTGGCTTCGGTGTCTTCAATGTAAATTCAACCACCTTCCGAAAACTTCAGGAACCGTGTTCGGTTTATGTTGCTGAGCTGGCAGCAATTAACTTCGCTTTGGGGATAATTTCCGATCAGCCCGTAGACCATTATTTCATCTTCTCGGATAGTCTTAGTTCTATCGAGGCACTCCGGTCGATGAAACCTGTTAAGCACGCATCTTACTTTCTTACAAACATAAGAGAGCAGATGCGTGATTTGGTCGAAAGATCATTCAAGATTACCTTTGTATGGGTCCCATCCCATTGCCTAATCTATGGCAATGAGAAGGCGGACTTGCTAGCAAAGGTGGGCGCACAGGAAGGTGAAGTTTATGACAGACAAATCTCGAACAACGAGTTTTTCCCATTAGTTCGTCAGAGTACTCTTCAAAATTGGCAAACGATTTGGTCACACAATGAACTTGGACGGTGGCTATTTTCCATAGTTCCTAAAGTTTCTGCGCGAGCGTGGTTCAGAGGTGAGGACTTGAGCCGAGGCTTCATTCGCACGATGTCGAGGCTTATGTCCAATCACTATTCACTAAACGCACATCTCTATAGAATAAACTTGGTCGATAGCAACCTATGTAGGTGTGGAGCCGGTTACGATGACATCGATCACGTAGTTTGGTATTGCTCGGAAAACGACGCCTCCAGAGAGCAACTATTGGATACCCTTGTGGCCCGAGGTAAACAACCCTACAGGGAAGTAAGAAGTGTTTTGGGGGATCGCGATGTGGTATATATGCAGGCTATCTATGCATTTCTTTGCTCGTCTGACATCAAAGTCTAATATTTCTTTTTTTTCTTTCCAAGTTTTTTTTTTCTTGTCTCTGTCTTATTGTTCCATGTACCATGAAGCTCTGGCCATCCGGAAGATGCTCACTGACAAACCACAACTCGAACACGACGCTACGATACAACGTTTTTGACGTCAAATACCCGGATGAGCAGCTGTAATACCCCAAACCAAAATCCCAACCCTGTCCATCCTGAAATTACGCAATCTAACCTTGAGTCGCCACGAGTATCTTGGTCAATGTCCCTTTCCCCTTACTAACTGTTAATAATAATGATATAGTTTGTAAATATCATAAAGAGTCTCGGCTCCGTTAAGTGTTATACACGCCTGAGCCTGTCAAATAAATGCAATAGATAAAAAAAAAAAAAGATGTATGGCTACAACGTTGGATGTGTTAAAGGCGGCTGGGTTCATTTACGACCCTATCTTGAGATTTGTGAGGTTGGAAATTATCAAACTCTCGACTATCATCATGTAATCATGTAAATAACTGAAAAGTGCTGGAGACAGCGATGTCCCGGTTCGAGATGTTAAGTCATTAAAGTGGAAAGAGAGATATTGTGTTTCTTCATTGTCTGTGCAATATGATGCGCAACTGCAATTCGCGAGTGGGCGTTCCGTTGTAAAGGATTCCAGAATGATAGATTCATTGGTGGGTAAAGGTAGAGTTCTGTAGGAGTAGGAAGAGTACTGACATGTGCCGCATTGGACAGGTCTCCTGATCGTTTGGAACGCAATTTCGTATGGGTATGGAAGATGAATATTGTTCCAATTCTGCCAGTGTCGACACTTTGTAAAACACGCTCTTCAGGTAAAGTAATACCCCTTCGTGTAGGCTTCACGATGAGTGTATGTAGTATGGAAGGAAGTGAATATTATTATTTGGTTTTTAAATCTTCATGCTTGGAAATTGTGGAAATACTTCGATGGAAGTGGCTTCAGTTGTGCATTGCAACGAGACCGATGATACATGACGTTGGTAGGTGTGATAAGGCATGCTGATTTGTGCGAGCGAAGGCGTTTAAGTTTAATTCTCGGTTTGGTTTAGGATGCTTTCTGGTGGGAAACATTCTTGATCCCTGGGAATAGTATACCCATTGTGATTTCCACACAAGATAAATACTCATGCAAATGCAATGGCTTATAGAAAAGGCAATAGAAATGGCAATAGAAAAGCTTTCAATTAAGGAAGTGCAGAGAGAATACTAAGTTCAAGTTGGAATATTGAGCCATTGGAGGAAAAAAAGAAATGTGTTATAAGATGGGTTGTGATGTAGCAACGAAGAGGCTAGACCTGACTATTTGTGATTTAGTATGGTCTTTGAATTTGGTAGTTTCACATGAGTGTTGGATTTTTGTTGGTGGCTTTGAAGAAGACAGTTTCTGTCTGCAATTGCTTGAACCCTGTCGAAGAATGGTCGAATTCTTTATCCGAGGGCATTTGTCATAATATAGTAAAGTTCCTTTTGAAATACGTGGAACTGTATATAATGAGAGAGTCGATGCATAAAAAATCAGAGTAGTTCAAACCGGTGTGTGGTGTGAGGGTTAATTTGTAGTATGTTGGAGGTATGCCCGCTGGTGCTAGTGTGCTTATGGTTTGTTTGTCACATTTTACTGTTGCGCTAAAATTCACTAATTGCCACTGAGTTCTGGAGTTTCTTAGTTTGTGTAGTATATACCTACACAAGTGTTTGTTGATATTGAGATTGAATGCCGGGCAGTTCACGTTAGCAGGGGATTTCAAATCTTGGCCAGTATTCTATAAACACTTGCTCTTTATGTCTGTGCGTGTATAAATCTATCGACATGAGAGGAGCTAAGAAAAAACGAGATTACATCGGTGGCGTACGACTTTTGAACGGCAAAGCTACTTCATATGACCGAAGGTTTAAAGGGGGGTTTAGGCTTGATATGATAGGGGGACTGCTATTGAATCCATACCCTTGACGATTTATTATGTGATAGGTATACGAAACGCACTATTCCAGTAGGATTACTATGAAGTTGTGAAGGAGAGGTGTGTATACTTGTTCTTGAGTTCTCCCTGAGGCAAACATATTCTCACGTTGTACGATGTTTATCTGGACAAACTTTGTGCATAATTATGAGGTCATCAATAACTTGAGATGTGAGTACGAGTTTAAATGTTGAAGACGTTGCTTGAAACGTTTGCTTCATCAAAAGTCCTTTTCTTTATATCCAATTCGCCTACATTGGATACTGTTTGGTCGAAAAGTGATCTGCGTTGGATAGCGCTTTTGGGTTCATAACCTAGACAATATTATTAAAAAAAGACGTATATACTGTTATGTTTTGAATGTTATTTACGGTTTTTGTAGAAGTACATTGAGACATGCCAGGTATGCTAGAATACTTATCGGAAAAGTTAACAATATCTATGGATTATCAATAATATGACCATTATTATTGATTGGATTGTGGTGAGCGGTGAACATTATTGATTAAACTATGATGACTTGTAGGCTTATGCAACGAAAGTTGCCTTATGTCAGAAAACGATTTGAAAGATCCATTCGAATGTTTCATCTACAGGAATAGTGCAGGAATCAGCATCCTAACGTCTCATGAGACATTCAGATGATGGGGTAATTTTCAAAATTAATAGATGCTAATTGTGGAAAATCACCGGCCATGGTCGCCTATTTAGAAAGAAGAGGGAGGAAGGACATGCAGGAATAGGATTATACTGCAAAAGGTGTATATATATAGTGCCAGTCATTCGTGGCAGAAGTGTTGGTAATAATGAGTCGTGACTAAGACAGTTCTTGTGAAGATTGACAGATTTGAAGTGAAGTGAAGTTGAAGATGGAATCCATTATTAAGACACTGGTATTAATCTTGAATTCTTTGTGGGATTGCAGCGATGGTTAGAACGCGTGCATAGTAGTTTATTCAAATCGATTTGGACTGTAATAATGTATCAGATGGTAACAAGTCAACCAAATGATGGTGAATCTATTCTAGAGACATTTACCAGATGGCAACAGTAAATACAATGACCATTTACTTTAATTTAGGCTAAAGTTCGTCTGGCATAACTTGCTATCATATCTTGAGTGGGTGTGAAAACGTTAAGTAATTCAATATGTATAACCCAAACATGTTTGCCATTTTTTTATCAAAAGGGGGATTGTAGTATATTAGACGTGCATTACCGTACAACTTATGATGAAATGCACAATATGTCAGTAGTCCTTAAATGTGTAGATCTTGCATTTGTTATGTGTTCGGCAACACTGTTCATGATGATGATTGTTGCTGAGATGGTGACAGCTCAGTCTTGTTTACCCGCAGCGACGGACGGACGCGATCCTACACACTACCAGCTGACCGGATTTAGCCGGAAGGGGGCCCCGGGGCCGACAGCTTGTGGGGGCCCCAAAATGTACAAAAAAGGTTGGTTTTGGTACATAAGATTTGTGGGGGCCCGGGGCCACGGCCCCCCCGGCCCCCCCATAAATCCGGCCCTGAGCTAAGTACAAAACCCTTAGCTGGCGGTCAATTGTCATCGGAAGACCCGTGGAAGCGAGAGATTGGAACTTGTGAGGACCAGAGCTGTGTAGGTCGCTCCTTCCCAGATGTCAACTCACCATTTCGCAGCTCTGTATATCTGTATGTGTGTATGTGTGTTTATATGTGTTGTGAATGTGTGTGTGCTTTTGTGTGGGTGCTTGTGTGTTTAAATAAATTCACAGTTTATCAAAACCTTACCTCTCCTCAATAATTCTGACGCTGAACAAGTTTGAGCATTTACATAGGCTTGATCGCAATATTAGCAAGGGCATTGCCCTTGATAACAATCGATCAGCCCTTGCATGCACAAACCTGCACGCGTCTTCAGGATTAGCAGCACTGTTTTATACACTACACATTTGTTTCGACCGCGGGCACTGCACAGGTTCTATTGTTCTACTTTTAAGTGAATCACCGCACAAAAGTAGAGCGCAAAAACCAACCGCACTGGAAGACGGTCGAAACGAGACTCTATACGTAGTTAAGTGCGTTCGTTTAAAATAAAACTCTAGTTCAAGAAGTTTGCTAGTTTTTTTTCTTTTTTTTTTCTTTTCGAGTTCCGATAACGAATCCCAATAAGATCGGAACGTTTCCCCTAGTTGAATTTGTTTCGCACGTGAAATGCGTAATCTCTGATGGAAATTTATAATGGAAGACCCTAGTCAAGTAGGTAGTGAAATGTGAGAAGTGTGAAGCAATGAGAAACGAGAAATGAAAAATGAGAAGAGAGCAGTGAGCAATAAGTAGTGAGAAGTGAGCAGTGAGAATAATCAGAAGTGTAAAATTTTTAGTGAGAAGTGAGAAATGTGTAGTGTTGGCTACACACGCCAACGCAAACTTTTCACTCAGAGACGGATTCAGAGACCCTTCTGCTATAAAAACTCAAACAGAACTAACTAGCTCTTCGATAGTCTGCTTCCTAGTGGTCAATTCTGATAAGAACTATAACCGAAAATTCTTTCAAGGGGGAAAGCAGTGAGAAATTGTGGCATTCGTTAGTTCCAGCGGTATATTCGCGAAAATCACATCAGCAGAGGGTTTACTGAGCAGCGGCCAAATCCCTCGGAGGAAACCGGTTGCTGCAGACAAAGCGGGAACGGGAAGCTACAGAACCAAATTGCGGCAAAATCCTTTCAGCGACCAGACGTGCAACGGCTGCCGCAATCCTCAGGGTTCAGCTTGAAATGATGATCCAGACGAAATTATGGTTTCGTTTTAAACTTTATTTCACTGTGCAGATTACGATTACTAATGACAAGAAATTCTGTTTCACACTTTCTTTCAAATCAGAGACGAACCCGCAGGCAAGCTGGCGGCCATTACCGCTCGCGGAAAACTGGATAGTTGCCGCAGGTGAAAAAAAAATGTATTCGGCAATTGTGATTGGCCCGCCAATCAGCGGCCTCGCTATATCGGTACTGTTACTGTACTTTTATGACGCAAGCAAAAAACAAGTTGGTGAACAAAGGTGACTGTACACCCGCTGCTTACTCGGCGTTGGTGTGTTAGTGCATGTTGCTTTAGGATGGGATGGGAAAGAAAAGGGAAACAATAGAGAACTTGATTGCTATATAGGGTTGAATTGCAGAGCAAAGCAAGGTTGGGTTGCGTCATATTCGCCATCGCGAACAGGTAGTGTGGTGAATAGTGAAGAATTAGTAGTGTAGTGAGTAGTGAAAATGAAACGCGAGAAGTGAAAAATGAGAAGTGAAAAGTGTGAAGTGAGTTATGAGTAGTGAGAAAAGAAAAGTAACTAATGAGAAGTGAAAAATGAGAAGTGAGAAATGAATAGTGAGAAGTGAAGAATTTAATGAGAGCAATGACTTTCGCTGACTTCCAGGACGATGGGAAGTAGCTGAGCCGGAGACACTGATTAAAGATCAGCGAGAGGTGCTCAAAGCACGGAGCACTCATGTGTTTGAGCTCGAGATTCAGGATGCTGTCGAAGCCTTGGGTCTTCATGTTATTCGATGATTTGATATAGGCCATCAATTCGCCAGCTGAGAGCGATCCTTAGAGCCATTATTGTCTAGTGGGATCAAAGGTGGAATGGGCCGGGGCTTGGATTTTTGTATTTTGGTCATTTTTCATAACGGCTTAGCATAATCTGGGAGAGTGCGGATCTTATTCGAGAAATCGTTATTTTTGAGGTCCACCATTCTGGCATGGATAATTTTTGTGATTCGATTGAAGCGTGCCTTAAGCTCAAGCAGTCCAGTACGCTGAAACTGCCAGCGAGTGACATTCCGCAATCGAATCAAATCTTTGGTGAGTGTATCAATGTTTTGGGAGTTGCTTACCTGCCGAGTCGTCGGGACATGCTGCTCTCTGGCCACCGAGAGTGCTTCTTGTTGAGAAAAATGTTTCGATCCGATTGATTGCACTATGAAACATAAACAATAACAATTTGCCATTCATTCTAATACTGATAAACAAGATGTCATTCTGACATCTCACTACTGACAAACGAAATGTCGACTGTCAATCCAATGTCGACTATGGAAGGAAGAACTTGTATCCAATCAGACATTGTATGCAATAATGTACGAAGAGCTTCTTGTGGCAAACAAGAAGCTTTACGAGTTGCATGGAACTTAGAAGTTAGAATTAGTTGTATACAATATAGACACTGTAGATTACATAGACAAGCTTATACAGAATATGAAACTAGAATGATTGTATCGATAAATAACCATGTTTGATATAAACCACTTGACGTATTGAAAGCTCAATAAATTATCTTCAAACCTGAGAACAATCCGAGTATTATTTGGAAGAAAGATTCTCAACAAATGGTTATGGGCCCAGTGGTTAACTGGCAGTAACGGTCGTACTATACCGTTGGACACAGACTTCCTTCTGGACTGGTGGACGATTCTGGACTGGTGGAAGACTCTGGACTGGTGGACGATTCTGGACTGGTGGACGATCTTGGACTGGTGGAAGACTTTGAACCGGTGGACGATTCTGAACCGGTGGACGATTCTGGACTGGTGGACGATTCTGGACTGGTGGACGATTCTGGCCTGGTAGACGCTTCTGGAGAGCAACCAGAAGGAATGACTTCGGCGAGCAGCAGTGGACGCAGGAGCGGTGGCTACGAGAGGGGAACTCTCGAGCGCGCCATGCCGATCACCGGCGTCCTGCTCAGCGGGGACCGCGCCAATGTTTTTGATGGCACGGAGGCCAATTTTCCAGCCTGGAAGTGGCGTATTGAGCACAGGTTGGCTAAACTTAAATTAGCTCATACGCTGGTCAGGACACCGATTGAAGAAGAATACTATGCCCCAGTTCCCGGCGAATCGGAAGAGAGGAAGAAGGAGAGGATGGAGCGTTTGAACAAACGAAAAGAAGAAGACGTTGAGGCTCTGGACGAGATCGTCATGCTCGTGAACAACGACATCCTCAACAAACTCATCGGACTGGAATACGCGAAAGACGCCATGGATGTTTTGGTAAAAACATACGAGAAGGCGGGAACCGCTGCCATGGTCAGCATGAGAGAGAGGTTATTCTCCATCAAATACCGCAAACATAACTCGTTGAGGGAAACCTTCGACGAATACGATCTGATAATCAGAGAATTGGAGAGAATGCGTTCTGGAATAACTCAGGAAGAGAAGGTCCATGCCCTACTCAGCGCTATTCCAGACCATTACAAACATGTGAAAGGAGCATTGCTTGTTCTGTCCAATGAAGAGTTGTGCCAGAAGTCCGTGACTGACATCAAGCGGATGTTTTTCGACGCCGAATCCGGGGAAGACTTTCAGAAGGAACCCCGAAACATAGCGCTAGCATCGAAGAAGGCGACAACCCGATGCTTTGGATGCAACGAGATCGGTCACTTCAAGAACAAATGTCCTTTAATGAAGAAGTTCATTGCCAAGGAGAAGGAGAAGTACCTGAAAGAAAAGAAGAAGAACCCAAAAGAACAATCGCCATGATGACAAAACCAACGCGGAGAAAGCCAGAAAGTTTGAGAGGAAGCGGGTAAGATTCGTTGTAGATTCGGGAGCGAGCGACCACATGGTCAACGACAGAAATCTTCTGGAGGATATCCAAGATTTGGAGAAACCTGTGTTGATTTCCACAGCAAAGTCTGGAGAAAAGCTTCGGGCTACGAAGATGGGGAAGATTAAGTTGAAAAGCATTGTCAGGAAAAATTTAATAAAGAATGTTGAATTGTACAATGTCTTTTTCATCCCTGAACTTGAAGAAAATCTCCTCTCTGTATCAAAAGCTAGTATAAGCGGCAATAGGGTTACTTTCATTGATGAAGAGGTCATTTTTGAAAATGAGGGCGAAGTGATTGCTTCAGGAAGCTTCATTGAAGGTTTGTTCCACCTTGATTTCGTTTGGGAAGCAAAGTCTATTGAATATGCTGAAGGTTCAGCATATATTGGAAATCAATTGAGTTTAGAGACTGTGCATAAGCGAATGGGACACTTGAGTATTTCAGGATAGAAAAGCTAATAAAGAAAGGAATGGTTGAGGGTATCAATATACATTCGGAAGACTGGAGTAAAGCAGACATGTGTGAAGGATGTTTAGCAGGAAACAGACCGCTAACAAGTTCATACATATGAAACACCCAAGATCGAAACGGCCGCTTGAATTAATTCATTCAGACGTATGCGGGAGCATGGAAAAGGAAACGTATGACGGATACCGCTACTTTGTGACCTTTATAGATGACTACACACACTTTCTGGTAGTTTATCTTTTGAAAAATAAATCAGAAGTTTTTGAGAAATTCAAGGAGTTTGAAGCCATGTCTTCATCGTATTTTGGTACACGAATTTCTATGCTAAGGTGTGATAATGGTGGAGAATATGCCAATACCGAATTTCAAACTTATTGCAAGAAAAATGGAATTCAAATGATATTTACAGTTCCATACACTCCACAACAAAATGGCGTTAGTGAACGCATGAATCGAACTTTGATGGAAAAGGTTAGAGCAATGCTGTATGATAGTCAGCTATCCAAGGATATGTGGGGAGAAGCATTATATGCAGCAACATATCTGATAAATAGATCCCCAACAAATGGGGTAGATGAAAACAAAACACCATATGAGATGTGGTTTGGAAGACGACCAAATTTGAAAAATTTAAGAGTGTTTGGCTGCGAAGCACACAAACAAGTTCCGAAAGAAAAACGACGAAAATTAGATCCAAGAACGATATCATTGATATTTGTGGGATACGCAAACAATGGATATAGACTGTGGAATAAAATACACGATCTGTCGAGATTGGTAGAAACGTGATATTCAACGAGTCTAATATCATCAATGATGATTTTAGGTCAACCGAATCAAAAGAACATAATTTCTCGTCGGATCAAGACGTGATTTTAAACGCACGATTTGATCAAAGCATGTTGTCAGAAGGCACAGAAAATGGAACGGAACAGTTGTCAGCGGAAGATTCGATAGACGGTGATCGTACTATAGTCGAGATAGATCAAGAAGATCAACAATCACTCGAAGAATCAGTTGAAGAAACTGACTATGAAAGTACATACGAAAGTCACGCAGACGAAAAAGATGAAGACGACGAACAACAAGGGTTACGGCGAAGTAAACGAGAAAGAAAAATACCAACTTGGTATTCAGATTATAAAGCACATGTCGCCGGGATATGTAACGAAGTTATTCCACAAAACATAGAAGAACTGAAGAGAACTGAAGACTGGGAAGAATGGAAACTGGCAATTCAAGACGAACTCGACGCATTACATCAAAATGACACTTGGACAGTTGTTAACTGTCTACCAAAAGGTGTAAAACAAATTCAATCGAAATGGGTTTTTTCGATGAAAGAAGATGGAAGGTATAAAGCTAGATTGGTGGCAAAAGGGTGTTCTCAGCGTCCTGGGTTTGATTTCGCTGAAACCTATGCACCAGTTGCTAAACTAGAGAGCGTTCGGTTAGCCCTAGCACTGGCCAACGAACATAATTTGCATGTACATCAAATGGATGTCAAGACTGCATTTCTAAATGGAGAATTAGACGAGGAAATCTATATGAAACTCCCAAGAAATGGAAATGATCAAGGTCACATTGTTCAACTTCATAAGTGTTTATACGGCTTGAAGCAAGCCAGCCGATCATGGAATAAACGCTTTGATGATGCTATACGAAAACTTGGTTTCATTCCATTGAAAAATGACTGTTGTATATACAAGTCAAAATCCAAAGGAATAATACTCATCTTATATGTAGATGACATTCTGGAAATTGGAAAGAATAACGAAGATATATCCTGGGTTAAGGAAAAGTTAGGAAGGTTATTCCAAATGAAAGATATGTTGGAGGTAAAGCATTTTCTGGGAATGGAAATCGTACGTGATTTTGAAAATCAGACGATAGAAATTTCTCAACCACAATACATAGAGAAGCTTCTCAAAAGATTTGGAATGGCCGAGTGCAAACCAGTGGGGACACCATTGGATTACAACACCAAATGGTCGAAGTCTGAGGAAAACTCACCGAACAGCCTTACAGAGAATTGCTTGGATGCCTACAATACCTTTCGATAACATCAAGACCAGATATTTGTACTGCAGTCAGCATTTTGAGCAAATATACGAACTGTGCCACGGACTGGCACTGGTCAGGATTAAAACGAATATTGCGATACGGGGAACGACCGACACAAAAATTGTATACTCAAAACATGAAGATAAGCCCCCATTAGTAGGATTTGGTGATGCAGATTTTGCAAACGATCCAGATGATAGAAAATCATTATCAGGATATGCATATCTATTATATGGGAATCTAATTTCGTGGTCAACGAAACGGCAACCAACCATCAGTTTATCAACGAGTGAAGCGGAATTGATTGCACTGTGCGCTGCTGCAAAAGAAGGGGTGTGGCTAACATCACTTCTCAATGAATTGAATATCATCACAACACCATTCATCATCATGGAAGCCAGCATCCCGTGCATCAGGATAGCGGAGGAGCCGAGATCACACCAGCGAATGAAGCACTTGGACATCAAATACCTTTTCATTCGGGAACTTATCAAAGGAGGGAAACTCAAGCTGCAATTCATCCCAAGCGTAGACCAACCAGCGGACGCGTTTACAAAGGGGTTACCTAAAAACACGCATAGAAAACTGTTTAGTATGTTGAATGTGCAAATTGTGGGGAAGTGTTGAGAAAAATGTTTCGATCCGATTGATTGCACTATGAAACATAAACAATAACAATTTGCCATTCATTCTAATACTGATAAACAAGATGTCATTCTGACATCTCACTACTGACAAACGAAATGTCGACTGTCAATCCAATGTCGACTATGGAAGGAAGAACTTGTATCCAATCAGACATTGTATGCAATAATGTACGAAGAGCTTCTTGTGGCAAACAAGAAGCTTTACGAGTTGCATGGAACTTAGAAGTTAGAATTAGTTGTATACAATATAGACACTGTAGATTACATAGACAAGCTTATACAGAATATGAAACTAGAATGATTGTATCGATAAATAACCATGTTTGATATAAACCACTTGACGTATTGAAAGCTCAATAAATTATCTTCAAACCTGAGAACAATCCGAGTATTATTTGGAAGAAAGATTCTCAACACTTCTTCGATGGCGCACAGTTGGCGTTTGATACTTTCCGGCGTCTCCGGACGCACCTCGTAATCGATGGTGTTGTCGACGCACTGCTGGAACCGCTGCCAGTTCACTCGATGATAGTTTCGCCGGGTTAGCTCGTGCCGATTCACTGAAGTTCCAACTTCCGCCACCACCGGATAGTGGTCCGAGCTGAGCTCCTGGAAGACGACCGGCTGGGAGACGTGATCGTGCATGTTCGTGATGAAGATGTCGAGCGTTACATGAGCCCCGGACCGTGTCAACCGGGTAGGGCGGTCAGGGCTCAGGATGGTGTAGTGGCCCTCTAGTTCGTCGTTGGACCAGGCGACTCCGTTCCGGTTTGAGACGGTGTTTCCCCACGATTGGTGCTTTGCGTTCAGGTCTCCAACGATGATGAACTGCCCCTGCCGCCGTGTAAGCTTGACTATATCCCTTCGTAGCTCGGCCGACGTGCCATCGTCGATTTTGGATTGTGTGGGACAGTAAGCCACGATGAAAGTGTCGGAATCGTGTCGGAGGTGGTGACTTCCACTCCAACGGCTTCGATGAATTTGAGCTTGAAGTCCGGCACCAGGCGACGTTGCTTCGCAAGGCGATTGCCACTCCTCCCTTCTGGAGCGTGTTCGATCGAACCTCACCAGCCTTAAACCCGGAATTGTTGCACTTCCCTAGCAGCACACACATTCCATACAGGTTACTGCAACTCATATGTGACCAGATTTAGTCGCAATCAAGTTGCTGCAACAAGATTTGCCTGATTTGTGCTGCTCGGGTTACCTCGGGCTTCAAGTGGGTTTCGGTGATGAAAGCCGCGTCAATCTCCTTCTCCTGAAGGAATTCGCAGAGCTCGAGCATCATGCTCTCAGAGCGAGTAAGCGTTCCAATTTGCCAGACCCAACCTAGTAGCCATTTGCAATGACGAAAATGCCCAGAGTGTAGATCTGGTCGAACCGGAATTTGCAGCTACGAAGCCGTTGGTTGAATATTGGAGCCAGCTGCTCCGGGTGTAGAGCGGAGCGGAATCCTCCGGGAGTAGAGAATGCTCATCTTGATGTCGGCGGAATCCAGGAGGAGGGAGCGGGGGCCATTCGCTGGAGGATGGAGCCGGCGGTGCTGGAGTTTGAACCGACGCAGCTGCTGCTGCCAATCGCTTGTGCGGTTGTAACGGTGGGAGGACTGGAATCGCTCGACGGGGAGCCGCGATGGCCGGATAGTTCACCTCGTTGACTACAGGAGCACGGTTCTTCTTCGGAAGGTTTCTGGTGGAAGCCTTCTTCCGGATTTGTTGGGTTGGGTTCGCCACACTTGTTGCAGCGCGGCTTCATGCGGCAGTTTCTGGTTCCGTGCCCGAAGTTGAAGTAGTAACGTCGCGGTGCACTAGGCGATATCGCTTCCAGTCAACGACGGTATGGTTGATTATCTCAACCAGCTTCAGACCCTTGCAGGTAGTGGAGCCATGCTCCAGGTGGACCAGATAAAGGTGGTCGCGATACCTTCTCGTCTTGTGACAAGCAACTTTGTGCACCACGACTGGCTTGAGTACGCTGCCTTCCAACTCCTGGATGAGCTCATTTTCATCCATGTCATGGAGCCCTCGCATCAAAGCCTTGAGCGGCTTCGTGCCGGGGAGGTCATGAGTGTAAAACTCATATCTGTGGACCTCGAGGAACTCCACGGCTGACTTGTGATGGTCCGTGTTGGTGGCGCACTGGTTGAGTTTGTTGCAGCTGCGACTGCTGCTTCTTGCGCTTCTTCGGCGGATTGCCGGTATCGTCAAGTGGCAACGACGAGTACACGTTGCTCTGCAATAGTTATTTGGAGGGGTTACCCGCGCCTCCAAGAGCAGTGCGCTTAGGCACTATTCCCGCCGGAACTGCTGACAGATCCGGGAGAAAATAACGCCAACGCGACAAAGCGAAAACGTAAACAGCGAACGAACGAGAAAAAAACACTTGGAAAAGAATGCGCGAGCAAAAAAACACGTCCGTACGTGCTGCTGTCTCGAACTGGAATGTCGTTGAATTTGGTGTTGTGCTTCGCGGAACTTTTCTAAATCTAATGTAATTCTAATTGATTGCAAACAGATAAATTTTATGCCAATTTATTCCTTTTCCAAGATTTTATCTTTTTTCTTCAGTCGATATTTGTCAGTTGTCGAGGGTTTTCCTCGGTGCCATTCCCAACTGGTCATGTCAGAGTCAACTGGACCAAGCCGTTCCAACAGTTGATAGATGTTGAGGGATTCTCCGTTAGGAATTCCATAACCCACGGCTAAACCATGCGGATTGGATGGTGTCTTGCAGTCCATGTGGGATTCTTTCCTTAGGACAGAATCCACCTCAACGGTGGAGAAGAAGGCCACCGATTGCGGAAGGTCGTTCAAGCCGAGTCTGCAAAATCAAAGTTCTTTATTAGATAAGTAAAAACTGTCTATTTTGGATGTTCAAACCTTGAAACGCAAAATGCTCGCGTCAGCAAATTTGTGACGTGCATGGCCAGTGCCGCCCGGTGAGCGAACCGATCTGCCACCAAATAGCGTACTTCGTCGTGGAAACTCAAGCAAAATCGAACCCGGTCACCCATCAGCCAGCGCATCGAAACGAGCATCAGATGCAGGAAATCGACGGCTCCACTCTGCACGACCCAGTTGATCCGCGTTGGTAGAAAACGTTCTTCGGTTCCCTCCTGGGGTTCCAAGGCTCGACTCAATCGACCGCCCAAAAATGGAGTGACCGGAGTTTCCGATCCGGCGATTTCTTCCAATCGGTTGAACATGGCGCTCTCGGTTCCGCCTTCCCAGCGAGCTTTTTCAAACATCTCTTCAACGGATTTGTTGTACACTTTGGCCATCTTCAAGGCTTCGTAACCGGAGTATCCTTTGTGGGGGAACTCATCCCGGAAATCCGGTTTGAGGTAGTAGAACTTCTTACCCTTTGTTAGTGCAAACATCTTCATAGCTTTTGAGCGGGCTTCCGCGTCCGAGAAAGTAGGGTTGAACTGCTTCAACAATCGTTCGGCAAAATTCTGCCCGGCACCGTAGATTCTCGCATAGTTTATGACCTTGGCGTGATCACGAGATATTCCGACGGCTTGCGCCGTGACACTATGCATGTCAGTCTTGGTAGCTTTCGACCCACTCAGGGTCATCCAACCGAAGGGAGTAGCTCCGTGAATTCCCGCCGCGTGACCATCTCCCAGTACCGATGCTATCCATAGCTCTTGACTGTCAACGTCAGCACCAACCATTTTATATCCCTTCGGAGCCTGTACTATTGCCCGCAGCTCACTTCCGATACGCTCCCTCTGTGCATTGCTCGCCGTCATCCATGTTGGTTCCATTGCCCGTCGCGTCAATGTTCCGCATACTACGACTTGGGGAATGATCGCCCCATATTCCATGTCCTCATCTCGCAAGTGTTTCGGTAGTTGATCTCTGCTGAGCCACACCACCAACTGTCCGTTGATTCGATCTCGATTATTTCGCCAGTAGGACAGCATTTTGGCAATTTCGACGACCCTTTCGGCCGTCTTTCCATCACCAGCCAACACGTTTTCCGAGAACTTATTCAAGAAGTCTTTTGACAGGGGGTTTCCCACCCGATGCGAAGGACCGTCCTTATGCGGTAGTTTGAGGAAATAACAGCATTCCTCCAGATCCAGGTTGCACCAAATTCCGGTTCCTTTGTATGCATTGTTGGTCTTGTCTTTTTTAAGCTTCCTGTAGTAGTCCTTCCGGCTAATGTTCTGCTCCACGTCCCGCCACAAGCTGCCCAACGCTTCTTGACTTTCGCCGGGCGATGCTCCTGGGTTGATGTCTAGCACCGGGCAAGCGGCGGCCAACTGTTCCAATGGAATTGTGCCACTTTCATCATCTTCTCGGGCAAACTTGTGTGGCACAAGGAATCCCCATCCCTGTCCGCGGATGAAATGCAAAGGGTAACCTTCCCAGCACAGGCGTAGCAGCTTTGGTGCTATCTGCATACCGGTTCCGATGTTCGTTGCTCCCGGGGACCACTCGTTGTCTGTTGGTTTCTGAAAAAAAAGGAAAAATAATTTTCCACAATTCATGTTTGGAAAATTAATTATTGTACGCTATTCTAACATTGCGAACTTACCGAGCACAAATTTCGGTACCAAGCCGGGTAGCCTGGAAGCAACGGTCGTCGCACTGGCAACAAATCCTTTGTTTTGTACAAATACTCAAACTTCCTCGCCAGAATATCTTCTTCGGTATCCTCCTCTTTACTTTCTAAAGGAATCGCTTTCTGCTCTGTCGTTGCACCATCAACATCCTTCTTTTTCTTTTTTGAGGACACCTTCTTGGCGATTTTCAGCTTCAGATCTTGTACACTCCAGTCCTGATCCCACAGCCATAGATCCTCCTTGTATTTGTCCTCGTGCATCAGCCGACAAGCAGCATCCGCTCTTCGAGCCAACAGATGCTTTGCCTCAATATTCAAATCCTCATACGCCAAATCCGACTCCTGGATGTATCTGGTCCAGTTACTGTTTACCGGCAAGTACGCATTTCCAATTTCCAACATTCCCGCCAACGTTGCCGGATGAGGAAATCGTTCCAGATACAGTGGAAGTAGCTTCTCCAAAACCGCCTTCGTTGCCATAACATCTCCCGCGCAATAATTCATCAAACTCTGAAAATTATCCTTGACGTCCGCCAGTGACCCTTCTAGAAATATATTTCTTTTCTCTTTGTCCAGCTTAGCCCCACAATATAGCTGATAGACGTCGGCCAAGTTGTTCAACGAGCTCTGACTGCTCCATCCCTGATCCTCTAGTGGCATCTCCTTACTCGATTTCAGCATTGCCCTCTGATAACTAGTAACTCCGCTGACACAAACATGTAGGGACATTGTGTCCACAAACCGTAGTCGTGTGCCTTCCACCCAATATTGCTCCCGGATACGTGCCCGGTCGTAAGACACATTGTGTCCGACTACAATCTTCGGTTCCAGAAATTTTCCATCCGTTCGTTTGTCCTTCTCGCTCGATTCCATAGGAATCATCTCTGACAGCTGATAACGATGGCCCTCCCCAAAAGCCACCTGATTGGACAAACTCGCACCGGTCCACGAATACCACCTGGTTGGACTCAAAGCTGTGGCCATCACCGGTGTCGCACCGGCAGTTACACAAACTTCCACATCGAACACGAACGCCCGTTCATCCGGGTAAGGCACTGAACATACCCCCCGTTCGGGGTCATAACACGTCCAACCTACACTATCGGACCACTTCTCCGGCAACGGAGGAACCTTCCCACTTGCCAACAACTGCAGCAAATCCAAATAGGGTTGACTTTGCTCCTGTGCGATACGAAGAAAATGTTCCTCGATGTTGGCACCCTTCAACTTAGGCAAACGGACACCAACGTCTGGTAAGATTTCCGGATTATCGAACGGAATTCCGTGCCGTGTCAGATCCTTTCGCAGTTTCTCGACCAAATCCGATGACGGGGAGCATGACTTACCGTTGTTTGATTCTGCGATGCAGAAGATTTGGTCGTACAGTCCCTGGGACAGTAGCTGGATGTTCATCTCATTCAATCGGGCGGAGTTCGCAGCTTTGGAAGGCACAACGGGTGCTTCTTTAACTGTTTCATTTTTCGTAGGAACTTCAGCGTCACACTTTTCAATCGCGGCTTTCGCTTTCAAACGGCGTACGGTGCTGCGCGGGAAGAATTCCGGCTGAGTGCAGTATCGTCGAAATTGGCACAGCATTTTGTTGGCGGTTCCCTGGCGGGCATAATCGGTAAAATTTCGGATAGCTAACGGTAAAGGTAGTAAGGCAACGGTAGTTCACGTCCACGCGTGCGGTGTGTACACAAAACTGTTATTTTTTAGTTTGCACTGTTTGTTTTGATCACTCGTTCGTTGCCTGGAGGATGGCATTGGCACAGTGGGGTAAAATGATAAAAATATATCATTTTTTTGTTTGAATCAAGCGTAACATTCAAAAACCCGCGTAAATATTTTTAAACCGTACACTACTAAGGCTCTGTCTCATTTCCCGAATCAAATTTAATTTTACTTAAAACTGACAGTTTGAAAATTTAAAAATCACCCGGCCATAAGAATGGCTGCGTGCTACCCAGCAATTCCAATAAGACATCGATCAAGAATGATTCGATATCTGTCAAAAGTAATCCTGCTCATCCAGCAGGGTTATTCGATAATTATTGAACTGTCACTTTTAAGTTTAATTTGAGTTTAATCATCCAATTGAGACAGACCCTAAGACGATCCCCACCAGTGCGTAAATAAAGCCAAAATAACAACCTCTATCATGACGCGAACTCGCACCGGTCGTTGGTAAACGGGTTTGGGAAATGTAAACGCAACCTTCGGTGAATAGCGAGTTGGCAAATTTGGCGACCCGCTCCAACCGTTGCCAAACCATCACACGGAAATATAAAGTAACCCATAAATAAAAAATCTGCCGTCTGCTGAAAAATTGTTCGGGTACTCATCATCAAAACCATTGTGTTGGAGGTCAGTTTAGTTTGGATTTCAACTGATTGGCGGCGCTAGTGCATATGAAATAACCTGATAGGTTAGATATCTCGAAATCTGGAATTTTTAGAATATTGGCGTCTTCTACAAAGTTGTTCGGGTGGTCAAAACCATAATGACGAAAACAAGTTTAATTTGAAATACAACCGCTTGGCGGCGCTAGTGAATTGGAAATAACCTAAAAGGTTAGATATTTCGATAGTTGAAATCTTAAGAATATTGCCGTCTTCTACAAAATTGTTCGGATGATTAAAACCATCATGACGAAAGCAAGTTTAGTTAATAATACAATCGCTTGGCGGCGCTAGTGTATTGGAAATAACCTGAAATGTCAGGTATCTCAAAATATGGAATTTTTAGAATATTGCCGCCTTCTACAAAGTTGTTCGGGTGGTCAATACCATTATGATCAACGCAGGTTTAGATTAAGATATAACCGCTTGGTGGCGCTAGTGTATAAGAAATAACCTGCTAGGTTAGATATTTCGAGAACTGAAATTTTTAGAATATTGCCGTATCCAGCTTTTTACGCTAGCCATAAATTAACAAGGGGTGAATCGAATTTGACATATGCTGTGAACTTGATTCAAAATAATATCTTGGTAGCCTTGAAGTAGAGTTTTAATCTTCCCCGTTACCATCGAGATTTTTAAGATTGTTTATTTTTAAACAACATGGAAATTCACGCATAAACATTTCCTTTAAAATTACTAATCATTCTTCCATTTTAGGTATCTCATTTTATGCAAATAAAATGCCTTAAGAGCCATGCAGAATAGTGTCAATAGCGGTTACGATGTTTTAATTTGTATCAGCTATGGTGTCGAAAATTGAGCCTTTAGAGTTCGTCTGTTTGGTCTGTACCATGAATCGACAAAAGGATCGTCCTTGGCTCTACAAACAATCCGCGACTCCCGTGCCGTTACTCTGCGACGAAACCCTTTGCAGCTATTTCCCATGTTTTAATTCTACTGAAGGCTAGGTTAAAATTTGTGCTTGCTGTCACTTATTAAGTCAGTTTTTTTCTATCGAGAAATTCTCCAAATAATTCCGTCTCAAATTACTTAAGGATTTTTTTTAGGGGAGAGCCATAGTAAGATTTTTTCGCAATCTAACTGACCACGAGTCTCAGTCGAATACACCTGAAATATACGTTATCTAATCCATTTATTACAAAATTGTTCGTATCTTACGAGAATAATATTCTTCCGGCTATTCTCTCGTGAATATATTCTGCATCTATGCTCATCCACTTCCTCTCTCGGCTATTTCTTGAAAAAAAAAACCCATGCGAGAAAAAAGACCCTTGCGAGAAGTTCACCTCTGCTTTCTTTCTCCCATAAACCCTTTCCTAATAAGTACAATCACATTGAATTTTATCAGTAAATTAAGTCCGGAAACGCGTTCAACAATATTACTCATAGGCACCACATATTTATTTATGATAATATACAACAATGATCCCATTCACAAATCTGTGTGATAGCTTTATTGGCATCGAGAGACTATCGGACTATTACAAGACATAAAATCATAAATTTTACAAACCAGAGATAGTATCAGAAGATCACATTGACGTGGAAAGCGTGTGTTCTTGTATTGTAGAAAAATGCGTATCACAGGCGCCAGGCAAGCTTATATTATTAAGATACCTAAAAGAAGTACGAATTCAAAATATATTTTAATGGATAAAATATTAAACCTAGTTTTGAAGACATGCCACAATTTCAAGAAAAATTACGACAGTTCAATGATGTTTTCAAAAAATTCAATGAATCGCCGATTGCTAAGATCCATATACGAATATTATAGTGGACACAGCATGTGTCAAGAGGGGTGATTCAAAGTTTTATGGCACCGACTCGTAAAAAGCTGGATTCCACAAAGTTGTCCGGGTGGTGAAAACCGTCATGATGCAAGCAAGTTTAGTTTTAAACACAATCGCTTAGCGGCGCTAGTGCATAAGAAAAAAAACTGATAGGTTAAATATCTCAAAATCTGGAATTTTCAGAATATTGCCGTATTCTACAAAGTAACTTGCCATAAGACGAGTTCGTACAATTCCATTTAATTCCACCACTTGGTTGTACCTTTGACAGATTTTACAGTAAGACCATCTTCAGTGTCTCGTACTTGACTCGATTCGACTCAACTCGAGCGCCAATGAGTATTGCGGTTTCAAACTAAACTTCTGGTGTTGACTATCCTTTTAAATCTTACATATAAACTAAACTAGTCTCCATCATAAATGTTATGGCTAGCCGAACAACTTTGTAGAAGGCAAAATCTTTCTAAGTCTTATAGATCTCGAGATATCCACCTCACTAAATTATTGCATATAAGCTGGCGCCACCTAGCAGATGTGTGTCTAGCTAATCTGATAATCACAAAATGCATTACGCACATATTTATATTACAAAAGTTGGAGCGCGTTCTGAATGATTTGAAAATAAATAATATTTTTTTCCTGATTTTATTTATTTCCGTGTTTGCCTCAATAGCAACCGGATATTCACCACCGGTGCGAAGCATGATTGCACCAGGGACTAATACCGGGATCTGGCACTCGCAATTTTCTCGTGTTGCACTTAATTCTCAATCGGTGTGTAGGAGTCCTAGGTATACAACTGAAAAGACACTAAATACGCTGTCAGTTATCACGCATGTTTCTCTCACCGTGCATTACTGACAGCATCGATATTTTTGTTATTTTTGTCAAACCTGTGTCAAGCGTCTTGTTTATTTTCTCGCTTTTATTTTCGTAAGTAGGTATTTTTTTTGCAATTTTCCAAATTTCCAATAGAAATGAAATAACTTTTGTTTAATTTCCGTTTTATAAGGACGACAGCTGCTCCTTCAAGCCCGAGCCGAATCGCATGCTCGTCTGGTTGCCCCAGGAGAAGATGTCTGGCACAGTACTCTAACCAGGAACTAATAACTAATTGCCTCACTCGCCAAGTCGTTTTGCACTTGGTCTGCCCACCTCGCTCGCTGCGCTCCACGCCGTATTGTACCTGCCGGATCGGAAGCGAACACCATATTTGCAGGGTGGCTGTCCGGCATTCTTGCAAAATGCCCTGCCCATCGTACCCTTCCGGCTTTAAGGCTACCTTACACCTCGGGAAAATTTTCCGCCGGATTTTGGTCCCCGTGTATTTTAAAGGGGGCCGGGATTTTGATTTTCCGTGCCCAAATCCCGAAAACATCGCATATGCAAAAATACATGGGGAAAAAATCCGCGGACCAAATTCCCGAGGTGTAAGGCGGCCTTTAGCTACCTTCTGGATACTGGGTTCGCCGTAGAGCTGGGCGAGCTCGTGGTTCATCCTTCACCGCCACACACCGTCTTCTTGCACACCGCCAAAGATGGTCCTAAGCACTCGTCTCTCGAATACTCCAAGTGCCGTTTGGTGCGGTGGCGAATCTTTTTTGACCGCAGCTTCTTCTGGAGCCCGACTTCCACAGATGATGCGCCTTCGTATTTCACGACTAACATTGTTATCAGCCGTTAGCAAGGATCCGAGGTAGAAGAATTCCTTGACCACCTCGAAGGTATCCTTGTCTATCGTAACACTGCTTCCCAGGTGGGCCCTGTCGCGCTCGGTTCCGCTCACAAGCATGCACTTTGTCTTTGACGCATTCACCACCACACCAGTCCAACTTTTATTGCTTCACGTTGCAGGCGGCCACCTTTGCAAATGTTCGGCCGACAATGTCCATGTTATCTGCGAACTGGATCTGTTGAAAATCGTACCCCGGCTGTTACACCCGGCTCTCCGCATGACAGTCCATCACCTTGTCTTAGTATCCGGCGCGATTCGAAATCTTCACACAGTTTTGCACACCATCCACTGTTGCTTTGATCAGTCTGGTAAGCTTCCCAGGGAAGCTGTTCTCGTCTATAATTTTCCATAGCTCTAAGCGGTCTATACTGTAGTATGCCGCCTTGAAATTAATGAACATGATTGGGACCTGGTTTTCACGGCATTTTTGAAGGATTTGCCGTACAGTACAGATCTGGTCCGTTGTCGAGCGGTCGTCTACGAAACCGGCTTGATAACTTCCCACGAACTCATTCACTAATGGTGGGATGAGATGATCTGGGATATCACTTTGTAGGCGGCATTAAGAATAGTGATCGCATGAAAGTTCTCAAACTGCAGCTTGTCGCCTTTCTTAAGGATGAGGTATATAACCTCTTCCTTCCACTCCTCCGGCAGTTTGAGCAGTCAAGTGGCTAGCTTTTCCGGGCCCATCTTGATGAGCTCAGCTCCGATACCATACCAATACCTGTGGGCATCGTTGGTAGATTCCTATGGGCATCGTGGGCAATTCCTGTGAGCATCGCTCGCGTATTCCTGTGGGCATCACAGGCGGATTTTCGTGGGCATCGCTGGCGGACTCCTGTTTGCATTGCTGGTGGATTCTTGTTCACAGCGTTGGCGGATTCATGTAGGCATCGTTGGTGAATATCTATCAGCATCCTGCGGGCATCGCTGGCAGATTCTTGTAGGCATTGATGGCGGACACATGTTCACAGCGCTAATGGATTCTTGTGGGCATCGCGGGCGAATTTCTGAGGGCATCGTTAGTCGTTAGTGAATTCCTGTTAGCATCCTGCGGGCATCGTTGGCAGATCCTTGTGGGCATCGCTGGTGAATTTCTGTGAGCATCGCTGGCGGATTCATTTGGGAAACTGATGGATTCCTGAGGACATCGCTGATGGATTCCTGTGGGCATTGCTGGAAGATTCCTGTGGGTATCGCTGAAGGATTTCTGTGGGCATCGCTGGTGGATCCTTGTGAGCATCGTGGCGGACTGCTGTGGACTTCATTGGTGTATTTCTATGGGCATCGTGCGCGCAATGCTGGCAGATTCTTGAGGGCATCGCTGGTGAATTCCTGTCAGCATCGCTAAACACTCCCGTATGCATCCCTCGAGGATTCCTATCAAGCAATCAATCAACCTTCCAAGCAACGAACAACAAAACCAATCAACCAATAAAGCAACTAATCAATCTTTTAACCTACCAATCAAGCAACCAACCTTTCAAGCTAGCTACCAATCAACCAAGCAATCAATAAATCAACCAACTAATTAACCAATCAAGCAACCAATGAATTCAGCATTCACAATTCACCAATCAATAAAACTACTATGCCAAGTAACACCAAGCATTACAATATTGCACATATATAAATCACAAGTCGGCACGCTAAATGCTAATTGCATTTGATCAGTTTTAACGATGTGAAGTTGCATTTATTTATCAACTGTCGGACAACGATACTCTAAATCAGCGTTACGAATGCAGCGATTCATTACTGATGCTTTATTTCAACATGTCAAAGTAATGAACCATTAATTCGGTCTTATTGCCTTTTTCCACTTAAAGTCAACTTTTAGGGCTGTGTTTTTTACAAGCATATATAGCTTCATGGTATAATCAACTAACCAAGCAACCAAATTAGCTAACCAATCGAGCAACCAACCATTCAAGCCCACTTCTAATCACTCAAGTAACCAATTAACCAATCAAGCAACTAATCATTCAACCAGCCCACCAATTAAGCAACCAACCAAACAATCAAGCAACAAACCGATCATCCAACCAATCAAACATTTAACCAAGATACCATTCGAGTAAGCTACCAATCATCCAACTAATCAATCAAGGATGCTGGGTCATTAGGCCGAACGGTCATTAGGCCGAATGGCCATTAGGCCGAATGAGAATTTGGGAGTGGTAAGTGAGTAGTGCGCAATGAGGGAGAAATAAAAAGGAAGAAAGAGGAAGAAGTGAGAAGGAAGAAGGAAAAAGGTAGTAGGAAGAGGGAATAATGAAGAAGGAAGAAAGAATAAGGAATGAGGAAGAAGGAAGAAAGAAGGAAGACATAAAATGGGAGAAGGAAGAAAGGGTAAGGTGAAGAAAGCACTTCTCATTTTTCACTTCTTGTTTCTTTTTGCTAATTCGGCCTAAAGGCCATTCGGTCTAATGACCGTTCGGCCTAATGACCATTCGGCCTAATGACATTCGGCCGTCAATCAAGATACCAATTATCCAATCAAGCAACTAATCAACCAGCCATCAACCAAACAACAAACGAATCAAGTAACTAACTAAACAATCTTTCTAACCCACTTCCAATCAATCAAGCAACCAATAACCAATTTTCCAATCAAGCAACTAACCAATCAGCCAACCAACCATTCAAGTAAGCTACCAATCAACTAACCAACCAATCAAGCAATTAACCACACTGTAAACCCGACAATACTCTTTAAGGAGTAAAAATCACCCCTTTTCTGGTGATATATGAAAATGTCAAAAAAATGGGTGATTATTTTTTTTGCACAATGAGTGTTTTATGCCCATTTTCAAGTTCCTTGTTTATACCCTTTAATGAGTGAAAAACAAAATGTACTTTTTGTACATAATCTGTTTGTGCAATTTGTCGATTGCTGCATTTGCTAGTTTTGTTAGGTACACATATTTTAAAATATTACGAAATTTAATATAACGCGAGGTACCCCATCATGGATGGCAAAGCTAATACGGCAGCCAACTGTTCCAGCTGTTCCAAGACAAGGATTGCTAAAATAGCTAAGGAACCTTCATGAGGATTGTAAGTTGCTTGCTTGATGCGCCGAACTTTTCCATTTTAATCTTACATTTCTTTCCAGAATAGAATAATCAGACTGCGGTTAATATTTGATGCTGTTCATAATGAAGGGATGCAACGATATGCTGCTGTACTTCAGCCAGACTCATCCAAAAACGTCACAGGAAAATCGGACTTAGTGGAAGTGATTAGAATGTAAGTTCCTCAGAACCCGGCCCACCTTCACAAAATAATATTTTTTTTTCACCCGCAGGCCTCAGTACTGTCGTATTCCAGCCGCTTGCTCTGAATACTACAAGTACGAGGATAGTACTGGATTGTTCCGCCTTAATATGGATGGTGTCGTGCTTGGGTACATCGAGGATGTGCAATTGGTCTTCCAAGTGCACAGTCTGCAGAATGTCAGCTTCGCAAATCCAAACTTCCCTGGCGATTCCGTTGTTGCGGCGATCGACAAAGATGGTTGGCACCATCAATTTGGGTGACTGGTTCCAGAGACAGCCACCGTGGGAGCTCCCACGCATAAAACGAGTTCTTTCTTCAATTGTGGAATCTTTTCTTCTGATAGGTTCCTCGATGCGCCCCGTAGTAAAACAGATTTGCGAGCAAAAAAAGCAAAGTTGCTATTCTAAATATGTCTTGTCATGTATCTACAGGAAATAATAAATAAAATAAAGAGTTTTTTTACATATACCTTGTAATTGCGTCACTTTTCAATGAATATCATTAAATTCAGGCCATTTTTTTAAAATAATCAAGGGTGAAAAATACCCATTTCTCCAAAAATGTTTTTTTCGGTAATGGGTAAAAAGTACGCCCGAATATGACGTATATGCCTTTTACTCATTAATGAGTAAACGCTGTTTACTCTTTTAATGAGTTGAACTATTTAACTTCAAAATGGGTACTTTTTCACCCATTAAAGAGTACTTTGCTGGCACAGTGCATTCAACCAACTAACAAATCAACTGATCAATCAATCAACCAACCAACTAATCGACCAATCAAGCAACCGAAAAAACAACTAATCAACTAACCAGCCGACCAACCAATCAAACAACCAATAAAGCAATCAATCAACCATTTAGGCAAACTATCAATCAACTAACCAACCAATAAACCAATTTGGCATTCAAGCGAGCTACTAATCCACCATTCATTATATTTTTAAATTATATTTATTCAGACTATGGCCGAACAAATCATATTCTTCCTATACGCGCTTGAAAGAGAAAGATGATTAGACGTCAGCAATCTTTATTTTTGAAGTTTGTTTTCAATGCTGGAAGGTTGGAAATAAAAACATCATTTTATTTAAAATCAAAATTATTAAAAAGCTGTATAGCCATGCTTTTAAATCACTCGGGCTCTGCGACACCGGTGGATTCCTGGATCAGCTTCATGGTCGGGCGAAGATGGGAAGTAACTGCAGTTCTGGTTCCGAAGTATCCTGTGTAGAATCCTGCCCGCTGGGAAGATGTTAATTTGCAGCTATCCGGCAAACGCTGCTACGAGATTCGTAACATTATTGCCACCCGAGATTGTACCACCAGATACTGATAAAACAGCCTTGTGGGTCAGGGAAGAGAGTTGATGTTTTGGACGTATTGCCTGAAACTCGCTCCAGCAGGTCCGTTTTTGCCCAAGGGTGGATCTCGCATTAAACCTGAAAGAAAAAAAAATGTGAAGAATAAGTAACGTAGGCTGCAGAATCCTTTACAGTTTTTATCTACCAGCAACTATAAATTTTCCGTTGTTTCCGGCAATCCGTACGGACATCTAGAACAGCAGCACCACCTGTGACGGACCCCATACAGGTTTCCCATGCTCGGTATCCGATTGTTGGCTAATCCGAGTTGCGCCTACTAAATCAATTCCATGAGATAGTGTGCACAGCAAGCGACCTTTATTAGCTTTTGTATTCCAGTTCCGATTCCGCTTTCTAGAAACATGAAAATTTAAATAGGCGTCAGAATATTTTCCAAGAATTTAAGAATGGCATAGAAATCAGGAAATTTCAATGAGATTTTCTATTTTTTGATTACTTTTGGTTTAACTCGTGAATCTTCGAGAATTTCTCAAAATATTTTAATGCAGATCAATTTATTCGTAAATTCCACCGGAATTGGAAGTTTCTTCGTTTATTTCTATGGAATTATCTTTGACAGTTTCCTTATGAATTCCCTCTGGAGAATTTGTATCCGATTTTTACATTCCATTCCTGGAGAAACTTCCGAAAAATTTTCCGAAGGAATTTCTGATTAATTCTTGGATAAATACTCAAAGGAATTCCAGGAGGAATTCCACGAAGGAGCTCTCAGAGGGTTACCCTAATGTACTTCCGGAGAAATTTCCGGAAGAATACACACACCCGTAGGAATTCTCGGAGAAATACCCGCAGCAATTTTTGAAGGACTTCATTCCTTTAGGAGCTCCTCTGGGAATAAATTCTCGTATTCCTTTGGGAATTGTTTCTGGAATTCTTTATAAAATTCCTTCGAGAAATATATGTTTCGGATATTCTTTAGAAAATTCCTCCGGGGATTTCCTCAGAAATTTCTTCGAGAATTCTTTTGCAAATTTCTCCGGAAATTCTTAAGGAAACTTCTTCTATTCCTTCGATTCCTTCGGGTATTGTTTCAGGAATTTCTTCTGGATTTCCTCTGGGCGTAGACATTCTTCTGAATATTTTTTTTTTTGGGAATTCCTCTGGAGATTTCTTCGAAAATTCATTCAAGTTATCCTTCGAGGTTTCCCCCGGCAATTCCTTTGGGAATTCAAACGGGAATGTTTTCAAGAGTTTCTCCGGGAATTCCTTTTGTTGTTCTTCAAATTCCTCCGGAGATTTCTTCATGAATTCTTTAGGAGCTTTATTCACGATGTTTTTCCCGGAATTGCTTCAAAATATACTTTAAAATTCCTCAGGGGATGCCCTTGGGAGTTCGTCCAGGAATTCCCTCGAGAGTTCCTCCGGAAATACCTTCCAGAGTACTTCCGTGAGTTCCTCCGGGAATTCCTTCGAGAGTTCCGGGAATTTCTTCGAGAGTTCTTCCGAGAATTCCCTCGGGAATTCCTCCGAAAAATCTTTCAAAATTCCTTTGGAAATTCATACGGAAATGTTTTCAAGAGTTTCTCCGGGAATTCCTTTTGGAGTTCTTCGGGAGGTCCTCCGGAGATTTCTTAATGAATTCTTCAGGAGCTTTATTCACGATGTTTTTCCCGGAATTCCTTCAAAATATACTTTAAAAAATCCTCATGGGATGCCCTTGGGAGTTCGTCCAGGAATTTCCTCGAGACTTCCTCCGGGAATACCTTCTAGAGTACTTCCGTGAGTTCCTCCGGGAATTTCTTCGAGAATTCGTTCAAGAATTCCTTCGGGAGTTCCTTTTGGTAATTCCTTCGGGAATTCTTCCGAGAATTTTTCCGGGAGCTCTTCCGGGAATTCCTTCGAGCATTCCTCCGGTAATTTCCTTCGGTAGCTGCTCTGGGGATTCTTTCGTAAATTCCTTTGGATTTTTCGTTAGGAATTCCTTAGGAAATTATATCGGAGGTTCCTTCGGGAATTCATCCGAAGATTTCTTCGGGAATTCTTCCGAAGATTTCTTCAAGAATTCCTCCGGAGGTTTCTACAGGAATTCCTATCGATATTCCTTCAAGAAATCCTTCGAGAATTCTCCGGGAATTCCATCGGGAATTCCTTCTGGAGTTCATCCGGATATTCCTTCGCGATTTTTTTCTGGAGTTTCTTCTAAAGTTCCTTTGAGATTTCTTCGGGAATTCTTCCGGAGTTTCCCTCGAAAGATCCTCGGGGGATTTATTTGGGAATTCATTCGGGGTTTACTTCGTAAATTTCTTCGGATATTTCGTCATGAAATCTATAGGAAACTCCATCGGAGGTTCCGTCGGGAATTCCTCTGGAGATTCCTTCAGCAAATTGATCCGGTGATTCCTTCGGGAATTCCTCCTGAGATTTCTTCGGGAATTTTTCCCGGAATTCCTTCAAGATATGCTTCGAGAATTTAATCGAGAATTCCCTTGGGAGTTCTTCCGGGAATGCCTTCGGGAGTTCTTCCGGGAATTACTTCGGGAGTTTCTCCGAGAATTCCTTCGGAAGTTCCTGCGTGAGTTCTTTCGGGAATATCATCAGGAATTCCTATGGAAATTTCCTACAAGATATATTTCGAGAATTGCTCCGGGAATTCCCTTGGGAGTTCATCCAGGAATTCTTTCGGGAGTTCTTCCGGGAGTTCATTCGAGAAATCCTTTGGGAATTCATTCAGTAAATTCTTTGAGAGCTCCACCGGGAATTTCTTCGGGAGTTTTTCAGCGAATTCCTTCGGGAATTTCCCAGGGAACTTCTTTGAAAATTTATTCGGGAATTCCTCCAGAAATTCCCGAAGGATTTCCATAAGGAATTCTCGAAGCAATACCATAAGGAATTCCCGAGAGAACCCCATAAGAAAATCCCGAAGGGATCGCATAAGGAATTCCTGGAGGAATTCCCGAATAAATTGTCGAAGGAATTTTCGGAGGAATTCCCGAAGAATTCCCATAAGGAATGCCTGAAGGAATTGCTATAGGAATTCTCGAAGGAATTCCCGAAAAAAATCCCGAAGGAGTTTTTAGGGGAATTCCCGAAGGAATTCGCGGAGAAACTCCCAAAGGATTTACCGAATGAATTTCCAAAGTAACCAGTAAACCCAGTAAAGACTCAGTCAATATCAATTAAACTCTCAATCAATCTAAAACAATCTCTCAATCAAGCTTAATTAATCTCTCAATCAATATTTCAATCAATCTCAATTAATCTCCCAATCTATCTCAGTCAATATCAATAAAACTCTCAATTAATCTAAATTAATCTCTCAATCAATTTCAATCAATCTCAATTAATCTTTCGATCAATCAATCTAAATCAATCCTCATTAAACTCTCAATCAATCTCTCAATCAATCTAAATAAATCTGTCAATCAATCTCAATTAATCTCTTAATCAATCGATCTAAATCAATCTCTCGATCAATCTACATCAATCTCAATCAATTTCAATCAATCTGAATTAATCTGTCTCAGTCAATACCAATTAAACTCTCAATCAATCTATATCAATCTCTCAATCAATCACAATTAATCTCTCAATCAAACTCTAAATCAATCTTAATCAATCAATTTCAATCAATCTCAATTCTACACCAACATTTGAAAAGGGCGTAACAGCCAAAATTTATTACTTCTGATTCCTCGTCTACATATATAGCTATATATGAAGACAAATAATCAGTAGGAATAAGTTTTGGCTGTTACGCCCTTTTCAAATGTTGGTCTAGAATTAATCTCTCAATCATTCAATCTCAATCAATCTCAATTAAACTCTCAATCAATCTAAATCAATATCTCAAACAAGCTCAATTGATCTCTCAATCAATCTCTCAATCAAGCTTAATTAATCTCTCAATCAATATTTCAATCAATCTCAATTAATCTCTCAATCTATCTCAGTCAATATCAATTAAACTCTCAATTAATCTAAATCAATCTCTCAATCAATTTCAATCAATCTCAATTAATCTCTCAATCAATCAATCTAAATCAATCCTCATTAAACTCATCAATCTCTCAAGCCATCTTAATAAATCTTTCAAACAATCTCAATTAATCTGTCACTCAATCTCAATTAATATTTTAATCAATCTCTAAATCAATCCTAATTAATCTCGATCAATCAATCTAAATCAATCTCTCAATCAATATAAATCAAACTTTCAATCAATCTAAATCAATCAATCTCAACTCAATAAATCAATCTCAACTCAATGAATCAATATCAATTAATCAAACTCAATCAATCTCTGTAAATCAATCAATCATTGGTACAAATTATACTTAGCTTGGATGTCTGCCTCCAACTTGTTGTCCATTCTGTGGTTTCTTCAACAGGACGTCGCTTAAAATAACTTAGTTTCCGGAAGCCAGTAAACTTGGTTCGACTCCTTGACCACTTTGAATCGCTGTGCCTACGAGTAGATCTGATTGGTCTTGTTCCAGGCCCGTAGGATTGGCTATGGAGAATTTTTTTTCAAAGTTCAACAGCTTCTTGGCGCTTCTTCCACGGGGAATCCAGAACCGTTTTGTTTCGAGCGCGTCGAATCGCTCAAAATCACACCACCTCACTTTGACTGGATCGAAACGTTGTTGGAAAAGTCATCCAGTTCTGTCACCAACATCAGTATTTGGAGCCACACCGGGATTGGACGAACGGTAGGTGTCCCAGCGGGCGATTCACACTGTGCCACCAAAGTACTCTTTAATGGGTAAAAAAATACCCATTATGAAGTTAAATAGTTCAACTCATTAAAAGAGTAAACGTCGTTTACTCATTAATGAGTAAACCGTTTGTACGTCAAACTAACGAGTGATTTTTACCCACTAATGAGCAACAGCGTTCCTGGACAATGGGTAAAATTCACCCCTTATTGTTTTCAGAAACAGCTACAAGAATTAAATATTCCATCAATCGAATAGTAAAAGAAATTATTTATGGGGAATATAACCGTATTTTTTATTAAAAGTATTTATGAACGGCATAATGATATACATGAACTATAACATGTGTGTATCGTTTTTGCACTGATGGATTGGGATCTCACTTTCACTTTCCCAACAGTATAAATATGATCTGACTAGAAGACGATTCCAAAAAATCCGCCAAAGAGGCTCCTTTTTCATCACCAGATCCAGCGGTTTACAGGTATGCGGTGGATACGGGCTTCATCATTCATCGCGAAACAAATCCTGTGTGGCCCCAACATTTGTATACGGCGGTACAGAAGTATAGAGGCGGAATCCCATCCTGTCTGGTGATGATTTGTTTTGTTCCCCGACGACCATAATTTAACAAAACAAATTGAAACACCGTTAGCTGCAATACCAAATGATTTAATTCCCTTTAATAACGCAAAAAACTAAATTGAGCGAAAATAAAACTTACATTCAATCCACACGAAACCTCGTACAGCACGTTCAGCTTCTCTGCTTTTCCTCTCGATTTGGTTGACACAAAAAATTAAGTAGATTTTCACCCATTAATGGGTAAAATCTTTTAACTCCCATATGAGGTAAAAGTACACATTATCAAAAATTTCAAAGTACCCATAATTTTGACAGCTCCATATATCATGAAAAATGGGTCTTTTCAACTCTTTAATGGGTATTGTCGAGTTTACAGTGCAAGGCCTTGACAAATTTGCTGTGTTACGTTGGTGCAGCAGTCGAGTACGATTGTCCCCGCTACCCAGCAGGATGGCTTTGATGATGTGTAAGGCGTGGACGATTTTCTGTTTCCCGTCCTAGGATGTATACTATAGGGAAAGGATTACATGAGAAAACTCAGAATTAATGCTGTTTCAACAAAATAGGAACAATCAGACAAGTAGAAACCCGTGGATTGGTTACAGAAGGATTCCATTCGCCGACTGCTTACCTTTGCGGAAATTCCCTCGTACAGTTCAGTCCACGGTGACAGCACAACCGGGTAATCTTTGCCTTGCGAAAACTTTCCTTCCGGAAGGAAGCATCACCGCACATTCCTCTCGATTGCCGCACGATAGGGTCATTTTACGCCAATGTCCCAAGGGAATACAGTAATATGTAATTGCGTTGAGCTTTTTTTTATCCTTTGCCTTTTATTTTTAGGAACGAATTGCACCATGGAATCTCACATCCTAAGCCAATAACCAGTGGTCACCTGGTTTTCCGGTGCTGGCATAATCGAATAATGTTGATTTTTTTAGGTATGTAAATGGGTATTACGATGAATACCGGTTTAGGAAGCAGCTCTGTGGTAACGGTAACTCGGTTCCTCGGAGGTAGATACACAAACTTCCCGAAATGAGACACGTTTTTTTCCAAAATCTTCTAAGGATTCCTCGATTTTTTTATGCGACCGGACCGAACCGACCGAACCGAACAACAAAAGCAACTTGTCAAAGTTCTCAAAGCAGGTCGGGAAAAGCAAGAAGGAAATAAATTCGAAGTTGCTCTTTTCAAAATGATATCGTTTTGTTTCATTTACTCCTACATCGTATATAACAAACGTCAAAACATGATGACGAGGGCGACGCAGTGAGGGGAGGGCGACGCAGTGTGGGGGGTAGGAATCTGTCAAAAACTCACAGCAAACACTTTCAAATAAATTTACCATAATATGAGTAAAATACACTAGCGCCTCTGGCGGTGCTGGTCTCGTCAGCTCATCTGGGTTGCATGAATTTTAAATCGGTTCTTCGGGACTCCGATGTCCCGGTTATTAGTTCCTGACCATTCTCCACCCGAACTACTAATAAACTATACAGTATCCCCCCGCTTATCCGGACCTCGCTAGTCCGACGACTCGTTAGTCCGGATTTCGCTAAAAATTGGTATCGTGCTCAAAAGAAATTTCTTCTTTCTCAATTACATGTTAAATTCCGTTCACTGAATCGGAAAAGTAAAGAATCGAAACAAAATTCTTACAACAGTATCCACATGAAAAGAACAAAAAACAAAATTGACATTTGTAAGGTTCCCACGCAAAGTAATGGGAGCTGTCACTTTACTTTCGGAAAAATATTCTGCTCGATTATTCCGTAAGTAAAAGTGACAATTTGCTCCATGCAGATCAGTTGTCAAAATTCCTCTTGGTAATATTGAACAAAATTCTGTAACCTCACTACTTTTTAAGTCGATACTGGCCTTAATTCGGAATTTTCCGGATTAAAAAGTATCAACACCCATTTAAACACATTATGCTGTCAGTTTTCAAATTTGTGCTGTGATTTTGTTTTGGTTCATTTGTATGGATTTGACAGTCGGATTAACGAGAGAAACCCCGATAGTCCGGCCATACATTTGTCGGATCAGCGAGGGTATACTGTATATCCAAATAATCTTTATGTGTGGTCTCGAATTAGCAATGAATTATTGGCAGTGGCTGATTTTCTACCCGCCGCTTCCACATCCAGGCGCTATCGTATATGCGCATATAGCCAGCAAGAGTTAACCCCCAGAAATTTGTATGGCGAAAGACATCTAACGCGGGTTTTCTCAAAATGAGGAACTTTTCATGAAAAACTATTTGGTACCGGTTATGAAGAATGGTGTCCGCTACTACGCCTACCAAATATTTTATCGATGAAGCTGCTTAATTTTGAGAAATCGAGCCTTAGATGCCTTTCGCCATACAGATTTCAGAAAGTTAACTTCTAGTGTGCCGCTGTAAGCACGCTCAAAGCGGGCGATTCATTATTTAATTTATGTGTGGTTCTATATCGATTATACCAAGGGGTACTGTAGGGTTTTTCAAAGGGGGTTTCGGGTGGATTAACAATCACTGAAAACACTCACTAATTATATTGTGACACTCGCTACTGACTCGACCGAGCACACCGTTCACTGCAAGAGTCACACCACTTCTGCCTCTTGTTCCTGCCTGAGCTGAACGTCCTACTCGGTTGTCGTCATTCGTGCAGTTGCATACGTTCAATAAGAAAGGTGGGAATCAAGGTTTATATGTTTCTGTTCAGACCCTACACCCTACCTCTTCTTTATTTTTACAAACAATCATTTACCATTAATATGTAACATAGTCCTTAAGTAACTTAGATTCCGTCCTGATCCGCTTAGAAGCCCTTGCTACCTCGTCTGGTGAACTACCTTCTATCGAACGTTGGATTGATGATTCTTCCACAGCTTCCTCCTGTTCATATGCTTCCGAAGTCTGATCTGTACTGTCATGTACTTTTGCTGGTACGGCTTTCAAATGAGCTGCGCTTCTTCTATATTCTCTACCAGATTCAGTTGACCGGATAACAACATCATTCCCTTTTTTCTGAACTACACTGAATTCTTCCGGAGCAAACTCGGAGCGTAGTTTATTATCTTTCTTTGTCCTTTTCGCAAAAACAAGATCGCCAACGTTGATAGCGCTTGGCTTTGCTTTTCGTCGGTTATCAGAATATACCTTTCCCTTCTCCTTCTCTAATCTGTCTCTGTCTCTTAGTGCCTCAGAGCCTGCTGTTGTCACCGGAACATATGGCAACTTTGTACGCACTTTACGACCAAGCATAAGCTCCGCTGGAGCCTTTCCCGTAGTTGTGTGGGCTGTTGAGTGGTACATCAACAGATATTTTCGCAACTCCTCCTTCCAATTCTGACCTAACTCTTGAGCTATTCGCAAACGCTTCAAAATGGAACGGTTCTGGCGTTCCACCTCTCCATTCATTTGTGGCCAGTAAGGGATTGTACTCTCTAGATGTATACCGTACTCTTCACAGAACGAACGAAACTCTTCCGAAGAAAATTGTGGCCCATTGTCAGCACGAAGAATTTCTGGTAATCCATACCGAGAGAAAACGGTTAGTAGTTCTTTAATTGTAGCTGATGTAGTTATCTCATCCATTTCAACTACCTCAAGAAATCTGCTGTAGTAATCAATACAGACCAGTAAATTCTCTCCATTAGGTAATGGGCCAAGAAAATCAATCGCAATTTGTTCCCAAACCCGTGCTGGAAGTTCCTTTCTCAGCATAGGTTCCGGTGCATTAGGTGCTGATACCAAGGTGCATCCTCGGCAAGCTTTGACAAGTCGTTCAACTTCAAGGTCCATTTTAGGCCACCAAACATTTCCACGAAGATGTGTTTTCATAATTCGTGTTCCCGGATGACCTTCATGGGCTAACTGGAGGATACGGTCCCGTAAATTATTGGGCACCACAATCCTATCACCGCGCAACAATACATCGCTCACCATACATAGCTCCGAGGATATGATTTTGTATGGCAGTGGTAAATTGTCAAGCATACCTGATCTCAGTGCTTGACTGATTTCCATGATTTCAGGATCATCGCGGCTTATGTTTTCTATCTCTTCCCATTTGACTGCAATCATCTTTGCTGCGGCGGTAAATATTTCGTTGACAACTAATTCTTCCATTTCATCAAACGGTATAGGGAGAGATGTCGATAGACGAGACAACACATCAGCAATATTGGTGTGTCCTGAGATATGCACAATTTTGTATTGGAAGCTCTGCAACCGTAAGACCCATCGCTCGATACGTGCACATGGACGAGACACAGGAGTAAAAAGGAAAGTTAATGCTTTGCAGTCTGTTAACAGATTAAACTCTCTACCAATCAAGTAGATCTGGAACCTTTCTACACTCCAGACTAGTGCTAATGCCTCCTTTTCTGTCTGGCAGTATCGTCTCTCTGTATCTGTCAGAGACTTGGAAGCATAGCAGATGACACGTGAAACGCCACTTGTATCAGTTTGAACCAGCACGCCACCTAAGGCATGTGGACTTGCATCGGCGATGACAGATGTTTGATCTTCTAACTTATAGAACCCTAATCTTTCAGCGCTGGCCAATTTCTGTTTAATGGCATGAAACGCAGATTCCTCTTTTTCGCCCCAATGGAATTTCACATCTTTCTGAGTCAGTCGCCTCAGAGGCTCGTCTATAGCCGCCAACTCAGGGATAAACTTCCCCATGTAATTAGCAAGCCCCAGGAAGCTCCTAACTTCACTTTCATTTTGTGGCTGACGAAATGACAAAATCGCATTACGTTTTGAATCAGATGGCATGATTCCTTGTGGGTTAATATGATATCCAAGAAACTCAAAATCCGTTACTCGTATTTTGCACTTTTCCCAGTTCAAAATGACACCTTTTTCCTCGAACCTTTTAAGAACCTAAAGTAAATTAGTGAAGTGAAATAATAAGCCAAATAACTAAGATTAGTTCAATCATTCAAGATTTATTCAAGTCTTTTATCAGAAATCTACCTTTTCCAGTCTCGCATCGTGTTCCTCAATTGTACTGCCTTCTACCCCAATGTCGTCCAGATACCAATATATACCTTCGCAGTCGGCCAGAATTTCATCCATTTTTCGCTGAAAAATCTCTGGGGCTGATACAAGCCCGAACGGTAGCCGTTTGAAACGGTACAGCCCACGGTGTGTGATAAACGTCACAATATTTCTTGATTCTTCTTCTAATTCCAATAGGAAGAATGCATCCTTAACATCAAGGACGCTCCAAACTTTTCCTCTTCCTATTTTCGCCAAAACCTCATCAATAACTGGCATAGGATGTCTTTCGCGAATAACGGCTTGATTGACACGGCGTAAATCAACACATAGGCGAATGGTACCGTTTGCTTTGTTGGCGACCACCAGTGGTGATACCCAGCTTGCTGGACCTTCCTTCGGTTCGATTATGTCCCTGCGTAGCAATTCATCAAGCTTCTGATTAACCGCTCCTTCTAGAGGAATCGGGATTCGTCTTAGCGGCTGGAAGACTGGAGTGAATGATGGGTCCATAGAAATTCGTACCTTAGTATCGACGATTTTAGAAAATGGAGAGACGCGGTTGTTATCATCCGTAACTCGGTTCGACTCCAACCCAATCTTCAGGATTCCTAACTCCTTCGAAGTAGTATCGCCAAGTAGGTTACGCTGTCCATTCTTAATGACCAGAAATTCCGCATTGATGGATCTTCTTCCTAGTTTAATTTCCGCTTGAAAGGTTCCCAGAATAGTGAGTGGTTCACTTGATGCGTATGCTTTCAATATCTTACTGCTGCCACGTTCACATTTTGAAACAACAACCTGTTGTGCTTTTAATTTTTCCCAGGCATCGGATGTGACCAAGTTCACATCTGATCCAGAATCGATGAACATGTCGATCTTCACTCCCCCAACCGTACAATCGAATACATTCGTATTACCTCCAGTGTAGAAGGTATAGTAAACTTTTCTTTCAGCAGCGGTGCGATGAGTCATCGGCTGCGGATCCGGCTGCTGTACCGGTTGCGGTGTCGGTTGAGGTGAATCATAGATGTCATCTTGTACATTTTCGACTATTTGTACTTTCTTCGGTGGAGCCGATGATCGTGACTCAGGTTGTTTACGACAAACATTTTCGAAATGGCCG
Source organism: Armigeres subalbatus (assembly GCF_024139115.2). Taxonomy (NCBI): domain Eukaryota; kingdom Metazoa; phylum Arthropoda; class Insecta; order Diptera; family Culicidae; genus Armigeres; species Armigeres subalbatus. Next base: position 295,404,406 of record NC_085139.1, read on the forward strand.
GTTTTTCTGCACCGTCGACAGATCTGGTCCTTCGCAGGGCAGGTGACCTGGACATGTGACCCGGACGACCACATGCAAAACAAATCCTTACATCCTTGCTCAAACTAGACGCCGGTGTAGCGAAACGACTCGCGATACGATCCTCTCTGCGCTCCTTCCTTGACTTCAACACGTTCTGGACCTTACAAATTTCATTGAATCCTGACTCAGTTCCACTTTTCCCGATCTTGAGTTCCTGTTCTTGAATCCGAACACTTTCGAGCGATTCCCCGAGTGCCTCAATATCACTTAGCGACTGATCCTTCTCAAGTATCTTCCGACGCAATTCATGGGAGATACATCCTTCAACAATCACATCGATCAGCATAGTTTCTTCTAAAACGCTTTTCACCTCATGTGAGTATTTCTCCAGTCCACAGTCTTTCAACTGTTGACGCAAACGAAGGACATAGTGTGCGAATCGTTCATTAGTTCCTTGTTTCATGCTTCGCAGACGATGTCTCTCTAGAACATCCTGCTTACGCGGCTTGAAATACGCATCTAAGCGATCAACTGCGACATCATACCAACGCTTCTCTAGCATTACCAGAGGGAAGTCTTCAGTTCCTTCAAGAGTGCCAAAAACTTTCTGAAGCTGTGGCCCGCCAAGATGTAACATCTTAGAACGCATCATTTTCTGATCGTGCAATTGACATGCCTCGAAGTAATATTCCAATGAGCGCTTCCATTCTTGCCACTCTTTAGCAAGCTTTCCACTCTCGATTTGTTCACATCTGAACATCGGAATAGATCGGGTTTCTTCCATCTACAATAAGATAAAAGGAAACGTGGAATTCACATTACCATTTGGAACCACGCTATGCCAGAGCGTTTGCAATGAAAAAAAAAGTTAAACGCATTGCCTTATCTTTGCACTTTTCCACATGGTTAATAAATCTGCAATTTTTATTGTATGCCTATTCATTCAAAGAATTTTCATACTCGAAACATATACTGGACAGTCTATTACATTTCAATTAATTAGATTCCTTGAAACAAACAATTCCCATCGTGCACCCCACAACGATTAACTTTTCTAGGTCCTCTAACACTAGTAGCTCTAACTGGCACCCTGCCATAAATCATTTCGAACAGTCTGTCACGATTCCAGCGGGCACCATGCCCCGGTCCCATCGGGCACCCTGCCCCGATCCCATCGGGCACCCTGCCCCGATCCCATCGGGCACCCTGCCCCGATCCCATCGGGCACCCTGCCCCGATTCCATCGGGCACCCTGCCTCGATGCTATCGGGCACCTTGCCTCGAATCCTTCGGGCGCTCCGCCACAAATCAATCGGGCACCCTGCCACAATTCCATCTGCCCCGATTCCATCGGGCACCCTGCCGCGGTCCAATCGAGCACTGCCACAATTTACTTCTTTAGCTTCCCCGGACACTATTGAATTCAACTGGGCACCCTACCACAGTTTTTCTCATCTCGTTCTCTAGCATCATGAACTTCAATTGAGCACGCTTGCTTCGATTCATCTCTCTTGGTCTCTAGACACTGGCAACTCTAATTTTAACACCCTACCACAGTTCATTTTTATAGGCTCTCTGATACTTGCAACAGACGTGGTGCCCAGGCACGGGCCATTTCAATGCTATGTAATTTTGCGACTACCAAATTTAATTTGAAAACTCGGATATTATTTACTTCCTAAATCCCAATTTGTTTACTCCCATGGAACTGGTGACATCACCCGGGCACCCTGTCTCGGTTCATATTCTGAATTATTCAATTAAAATCAATGATTCGTTTAAAAAGGTATACTCCACCCTTTATTTTGGGTTCAAATCACAGCAAACAAACAAAATTAAATCACTCCATGCATATTTCTCCTTTGCTTTTAATTAGCTGAAACAAGGTCCTGCTTTAAATTGCACCCCATGCATCTTTTTCAATAATTCCAACATTTTCAATATGGCCGACCAGAATAACCAGAATGATGCCACACCAGAACAAGAAAATCAGCCATCTTTTTTTTCTCTCTTCGGCAATTTTCAGGCGGTTTTTCGCATTAGTACGCACATTTTAAATCAAAAATAAATACCTTATTGTTCCCTTTTCGCTCGTCGCCAAATGTAGGGTTTTTCAAAGGGGGTTTCGGGTGGATTAACAATCACTGAAAACACTCACTAATTATATTGTGACACTCGCTACTGACTCGACCGAGCACACCGTTCACTGCAAGAGTCACACCACTTCTGCCTCTTGTTCCTGCCTGAGCTGAACGTCTTACTCGGTTGTCGTCATTCGTGCAGTTGCATACGTTCAATAAGAAAGGTGGGAATCAAGGTTTATATGTTTCTGTTCAGACCCTACAGGTACGACACTTCCGCTTTTTTGAAAAAAAACCCCTATCAAACTAAACACTTTTGGTAAATGGACACCTGATGATGTTCTCAGGTGATGTGGGGATGGGAGTCATTGTGGTTCTCATCCAACCCACTAAAACCAAACCCATTCACCAATCCGTATCTCCCGTCCCGCAATTGAACAATACGGTAATAATACAAAAGGCATGTAAAACACACAACATCGACTTCCAGGTGGCAACTTCTCTACCCGTTGATCGCAAATCCGTGGTGGTTGTGGAGTTCATTCTGACTGTTGGCAAGCGGGAGCCACTTGGAACACCTTGTCGCACTATTTGTTCACTGAATGCGTTGGACGACACATTCCCCGATTGCTTTGATTGCTGATGATGTGGCTCTAAGTTGTGGTTCACATTAGGCCTACTTCGATGGTTTCAAAGCAAATGAATATATGATTCATGTAGTAAACAGCAAGTACTGTTTTACTGCCACACATTTTCCCTCTTCTCAGGAGTTTTTGTGAAAAAAATTATCATTTGAATTGGTTATCAATGAAAAAAACATGAAAACTTTGTGGTTTTATTATGCCTATAAGAAACCAAAATATTAACCCGTTTACTATATGTGGCACATACTACATACATCACTTAACAACTGTGAGACGAAGTTGAATTCAGCTTGTCAAATTGTGTTGTTCTCCAGATATGAGATCTCCAAATATAATGTTTACACTGACTAGATACCGCAAATATGCTATGCTAGCTGATCCGTCGAACTTTGTCTCTCCTAATTATTTAGCGCAAACATTTTTGGTGTGTGTTCATAATTGAGGTTTTAACCCTTCAAAAACCACTTTCTCAAGAGAGAAAACATTTGCCTTCTGAAAAGGCAAATGTAATCGCAGAGCAAACGTCAAAACCTATTTTCCCTGCCACAAGATTTTGTTTTTTTTTTTCATCTGTATGGGAGCTCTTCCCACCACTTCCAGAGGATGGAAACACTATAGTAACATTTCTAGCCTTCAAAAAACTTTACATGCCACATTTGGTTCCATTTGCCTGATTAGTTCTCGAGTTATGCAGAAATTTCTATTTTATTTGTAGTCTCGCCTCCCCCTTTCAGAGGGCACTCAGACAATCATTGGAACCTTCCCGGCCCCAAAAACTTTTGCGTTCAAATTTTCACGCCGATAGTTCCAGTAGTTTCCGAGTATATAAGGGTCGGACAGACATGCAAAAAATATTTTTTTATGTGTATAGATATAGGTCAGGTTTTCTTGCATATCCATTCTTAACTGTACCTGTTGATTTCAATTTTCATCAATACCCTTTTTCTCTTGAAATTTTGATTAGGGAAATTACGACTTCGAGCATACTGCTTTATAGGCAGAATTATATCGCTTAGTAACGTACGTATCATCTGGTATTATAAATATTGCATTTATAGTATATGACTACTGTTATGGAAGGGCCTTAAGTGGCATTTTATGAGAATGCAACTGACACTAAGTCGTACTGAGCACTTTATGCGAGCACCACTCGCGCTCTTTACGAATATTAGCAACACTAAGTCGCACTGAGCACTTTATGCGAGCACCACTCGCGCTCATTCAACAATTCATAACAATAACTCGTACTGAGCACTTTATGCGAGCACCACTCGCGCTCTTTACGAGGATTAGCAACACTAAGTCGCACTGAGCACTTTATGCGAGCACCACTCGCGCTCATACAAAAATTTAATACAATAACTCGTATTCACACACGCTCATTCAAATATGCATAATACTAAGCCGTACTAAACACTTCTAAGCATGTCTAAGTTGAAACCAGGAACTAATTAGTTATTAGTTTCTGGTTGAAACTACCTATTGTTAATTAACAACCACATTTCTAGAGTGCTTTGAAAATAGGTCGTATGTGCAAAAGAGAGTCTCTCTTTGGATCTATTCTCTTTCGATTATTACGAAACTATACAAAAGTTTACTTCGAATTTCTTGGTAGATATCCAAAGACAATAGCTTTGTCTATCATGCTGAAGTACAAATGTAGCAAAACATGCAAAACTATCCGATATATTACCGAAAGAGAGCGTGATCAAAGAGAATCTCTCTTTTGCACATACGACCTATTCTCAAAGCAATCTAGATTTTATTAATACTGGTATCAAAAAATGATACCACTACCAGAAAAAGTTTTGTTTGGTAGCCATTAACAGCCCTATACGTGTGCTTGGGCCTATTGGACAATTGTAGCATCTGTAACAAAAAGACTAATCTTTTTTTAATGCATATTTCATAGTTTTCTATGCGAAAATAAAGATGTTCCGCACGCCTATGATGAAAAGTTTAACAATTGAATAAAACAGTTAACATCCCATTCTTTCATCGTTTTAACTTTTTTTTTATAGCTCTCAAATGGACCATCGATTACAAATCACTTTTAGAGTGAAATCAGTAGTGATTCAGTCTCGTTGCAAACCCTCGAACACCATTCTAGTTTGAATCTGAGGTAAAATAGAGCAAACTCTCTGGCTTCTCCAGCAGTGTTTTATTCATGTTTGAAATTTGTTTTCCATTAAATGAAACTACTATGCTGCTGCTAAGGAAGGCGCCGCATCGCAAAATGGATTGATCCGTAGACGCATTTATACACCAAAACAATTGAAAAATAATTGTATCTCGTGATTCATTAGTGGTCCAAATCTGCAGAAAATAACAGGTCCAGTTTTAATTCATTTTCTAAAATTTACAATTCAATTTCTTTATGGATGCTCCCGCTTGCTCAATACAACATTTTTTTAAAAAAGGCTGAAAATCCAGCAGGATCGCCAAATGTGGAGTTCATCCTGATTGTTGGCAAGCGGGAGCCACTTGGAACACCTTGTCGCACTATTTGTTCACTGAATGTGATGGACGACGCATTCCCCGATTGCTTTGATTGCTGATGGATGATGTGACTGTAAGTTGTGGTTCACATTAGGCCTACTTCGATGGTTTCAAAGCAATTGAATATATGATTCATGTAGTAAACAGCAAGTACTGTTTCACTGCCACACAGTGGTGACCAAATGGTCTCACGGTGGGGGAGAGCACCCCGCCAACAACCACCGCGGATGAATCGCAAGGGCCTTTATATTTGCATATCCTCATGCCAGCACATCCTATTAGACAGGTTGCCCGGTGTCGCTCAAGTTTGAGTCGCGAGCAAACAGGATTCTTTCGCCAACCAACAATACAGGAACCGGGACAGGAACACCTGATATCAGATCATTCTTCCATGTCTTGCATGCTACAAACTATTTATTTCGTTTCTGTTCCGCGGTTGCACCAACTGATACAGCAATTATCAGATGTGAGAACATTGATGCCTGTGATGCAGTTTGACAAAAATCTGAAGAGGCTATTGTCTATCCGGAATAAATTTATACCACTTTTTATACCGAAGTTGGATTTTTCTCCAGATACAGGCAACTTTCCCAACTTCGGAAGTAGTGCGCTGGATTCGCCTAAAGATGCGCTTAACAACGCATCAATTAGTTTGACAAATAAAACTTCGGAAGAAAGTTCGGTTCGGAAGTCCCGACTTCCGAATTCTAACTTGGTGCTACGCCGACAATATTGCACATGAAGAATATCAAAATAAAGTCGAGGATTATTTCCTTTTTGTTTGTCATTATGACAGCATCTTGACAGTATGCCACACGGAAATATCCTAAAATATCCGTTTCTAAGCAATTTTAATCTCAGAAAAGATAGTCCAATTTGAGTTAATTTAAGCTATTTTTATCTAAGACACTGAAAGTAATGTTCGGAAAAAATATTTCAAAAAATCCGATCAAAAGTATGGAATTTTTTTTGAGAATTGTCTTGTGTCGTGCCCCTTGAATAACATTTATAAGTTAATGAAAAGTGTATAAGTTTTGGAATGTATGTAGCTAATGCAATGTATAAGTTTTTTCTTAATAATAATATCATTAAGTGCCTGCTTTGGCAAACAAGTGAAATCTTAAACAAAAAATAATATTGCCTGATTTTCTCAAAATTACACGCGGCGAACCCTTCATGAAAGGTACCGCCGCGCTTTCTGCACCACGTTTACTTGATTCTTATGAATGAATACCATTGCGGTTTATCGTTTGGCGCGGCCACCTTTCGACAGCCATTTGCCGCGTGAAGTTTTGTGCAAGTACCCATTTGGGAACATTATACAAACGCAGTGCAGTGTATCATATCCAGATAATTTGACAATTTTGCCTGATTTTCTCTAAATTGCACGCGGCGTACCCTTCAGTAAAGGTACACGTAAAAAAATTTAATGTTGATTATTATTAATATTTCTAATACTTTTTTTGCCAAAGCAGGCGCTCAATGACATGTACAGTAGCCGTTCGATAACTGCAAAATGTTTACTTTTCAGTTAACGAATGCCGTTCGATAACTGCAACGCATTATAGACGTCAAACGGTTGTCAATCGACGTCAGATGCAATAAAAGTGCATCTAAATGTGCAGCGCAATGCATCTGTCATTGAGTTTGACATCAGTTTGAAGTTTAGCGGTCCGATAACTGCAACACTGTTGCAACTATCGAATTGCAGTTAAAAAGCATTGCAGTTAAATGACTTGCAGTTATCGAACGTCTACTGTATAAGAAAAAACTTATACATCGCATTAGTCACATACATTTGGAAATTTTCATTAACTTATGAATGTTATTAGGTTTTTGAAATGGGATCATTCATTAGGTGGCATAATGAAGAGTATAAGTATTTTCGAATGGTTTTTGCCATAACATATAAGGTTATTTTTTTACGCGTACCGTCGCGTTTTTTGCACCCCGTTATTTTTTAAATTTTATTGCAATATTCAGCCGTAATCTGAGCAAGGCATTATTCCTTGCATTATTCGCATATTTTCAAAAATCAGGCCAGAAAAAGATCTAGATCAGTTTTCAATTCGACCAGATGCGACCCTGGCCGCATCTGTCATCATCGTTTTTCCTTCATCTCGCTGTTCGCAAACTTGGCCGTTTACTTTCGTGAGTTTGCCTCGTTTTCCCGTCGCGCAGTTGATTTTTCTGCATCGGTGTCGCTGGTCGGTTTGTGTGTTACTTGCGGACTGTTCGGCCGTCGGTTTCCTCCGGAGTAATCTGTTCCGTGCCTTTTGTATTCTGCCGCGTGTGGTCATCGTGAGAAATCGTGTTTGTAGTTCTGTTTAGAGGCCGCAGTGCTCCGAATTTGCGTCCCACAAACAGGTTAGTTCTAATCGACCCCATTAGCAAATCCATTCACGGAACGGTGCGGGCAGTGGAGTGAGTGGCCCAGACCCCCATAATCAGTCAATTCGTCGCATAATAATAAAGCTTGTGTGTGCCATTGCAACATACAGTTTTTTTTTCATTGCTCTGCTGTAAATTGGTACGCTGCTGCGCTTGAGGGGCCTCTCATAAGCGCGGAGGAAAGTGTGTTACTCGGAGCATTGTTTGCAACGAAAACAGCCTTTATTTCGTCTATCGGAATCGACCGTCGGGGCAAGGCTCGAAGCATTTGCGGCAGCAATAGTCGTGGCGGTTGATTAATGCGTGAAGGACATTCTGGCTAGAGAACACTCCTTTTAAGTGAGGATTAGATAATCCCATTCCCAAACAGTAGTTGTCTGGCGATGAATTAGCTTCAAGAAGTAAAGTAACGACAGTCGCAAGAAGAGAAGTCTGTCAGGTGAGGAAATAGATTGAGTTCGTGCGAATTCCTTGTGCAAAGAACAAAGAAAAGAATCGATAAAGAGTCTCCGTTGCTTGATCGTTCTCCTCAGTGATGCCATACGTAAAGACATAATTTATTTCAGGTCTTAAATCAATCCAAAACCAAAGAGTTAGAATCAATATATTTCAAACCAGTATCACGATTCAGGATGTCTCAAAATTATGAATCAAAAATCCATTAAAATTACTTGAAATAACTTCGAAACGTTGAATGGTTTTAAAATAGAAGATAAATATGTTTAACATCTACTCACGTCTGGCATTTCTGGTTGTATGAATTCCCTATAATAGGAAGTGGGAGCGACGAGACGAGTGTGTCTGGTGCTGAGGCTGAAAGCGTGATCGGAGAAGAACAACAAAATATCGTACGATACGGTCGCTGCTGAGCGAGAGGGGCTGGATAGAGAGTACCCGACCGACCAACCGCCGTGGTAGAATAAAGACAGACACCTATCATCCCATATACATAAAGAGAGGCGACTGTGCGCGAAGTGCGTCGTCGCCGTCGTTGTTGTTGCAGCCGGAAATCGTCCGCGTGATCTCCGCGAGGTGCAGAAGTAGCACTCGGCATTAAAGCAACTAGTAGTTATCTAGGAAGTTCCAAAAGTCGCGGAAGAAAACGTTTGATCAAACACCAGAGCAGTTCACGTGTGTTCTTTGTGGGCTTTTGGGCGTGACCTAGGTCGTGTTTGTTGAATCCAGTCCAGTGTGAAAGAAAATTATCACATTATCTGATTGCTAAGCGCTGATAGGATAGGAAGCAACGCAGTAATGGATACGGTCGAGACAGCTAATCATTTTATGGCGTTTGGAGAAGGTATGTAGTGTTGTTGCTGGTTGAAGTTGCTATTATTTTACTCTATTTTCCGTAAGTAGGATGAGAAACGAGTTTGATGGTGCTCCGTGCTGGGTCATGGCTTCGCAGAGGAAGCATATGGCATTGAAGTGACTTCATTGAAACCAATTGGTGCCAGTGGCTTTCAAACTCTAACGTCTTTTCGTAAATGCCCTTTTCTTTCAACAATGCTGTAACAAAATTTTACTAGATTTTTTTTATTAGACGTGATAAGATAGTCATAGCCATTGTAGAATACGCAGAGCCGTGGCGTGGACTCTCAGTTCCCTTGGCGAAACCATTTTGGGCGCCCCTTTCTTACTAATAATAAATAAGCGGCGACATAAAACATAAAATGCGTATGTTCAAATCAATCAATTTTGCGTGATATACTTTGTGAACTTCTTTTATTTTCTTCTTATTGGCCTTACATCCCCCACTGGGACATTGCCGCCTCGCAGCTTAGTGTTCTTCCAGCACTTCCACAGTTATTAACCGCGAGGTTTTTAAGCACTTTTATGCCGAGGGAAATCGAAAAAATTTCCAAATCAAAAAATACTTAGACCGGCACCGGGAATCGAACCCAGCAACCCTTAGCATGATTATGCTTTATAGCCGCGCATCTTACCGCTAGGCTAAAAAAAGGACAGATTTCAGAAGAATCGAGTTAAGTGTTGCAGATAATAACGTTTATACATATCTGCTACACGAACATTCGCCCTAACATTATACCTATCGCCAGAGAAAATTAGAAAACAACAAAAATGACCAATGTACAAAATCGATGAAACTAAATTTGATTTTTACATTGTCCACTGTAACAATGAAATCCAAACGAAACAAAACTGAAGTTTTTCTAATTATGTTCAGAAATATAGTTAATCGACTTCAAATCAACAAGCAGGGTGGCCAGTGAATCGGGAAATCGGGAAATGCGGGAAAATATGCGGGAATCGAAAGTCCATGCGGGTAATGCGGGAAAAAGTCGGAAATTTCTTGAAATTATACAAAAAATCGGGAAAAAAGTCACCAATTGTTCATTTTATAAATTTATGTATAATTATTCTAGTGTAAAGCATGACAAAACATCATTTATTTTTTTAAATGGATTGGCCTTTCCACGTAACGTTTGAAACTATTTGAGGAACTATCCGGCTTTGTCAGAGTATGATGAAAATGGTATTGCTGTAGTGATTATGAAAGCAACATGCCACCTACGCTTCGGAAGGCTTCTGAGACCAAGGAAATCTCCGAGGGTCCTAGAAAAAGATAATTAGCATTTCGTTGCAGCTTGTAGATCCCTGAAGAAGATGCTTGTTCGATATTTTCTTGAAAGTGACTCGAGTTTTGCCTGGAAACTCTATGGACCGTAATCGAGTATATCCAATTATGTTCGATTCCAGGCGCACATCTCAACAATCTCTGGTCATTCGTTGTTAACATCTTGTTTTATCACATGGTAATGATGTACAGGAGAAGTGCTTTAGATTATAGAACATAATTTGGTCGTAAACCAGCATAAGGGTGAAGCAAAGACTGGCATAAACAATAAAGTATGATGCTATAACAATATCAGGATGTGTATCAATAGTAAAAATAATCAAATCCATAAAAATTCTGTAGTCAAAGTAAAATAAGTCTCATTAACTCAAAATAGATTGAGGCAAAAATAAGAGATAGGTAACAAGCAATGAAAGACATAAAGGTTATAATTATTATTATCTTAATTGAAAAGATTTAAGCCCTGGGCTGGCTGATCTCTTAAACACGAAGGTGTTAGAGAAGATGGATGCCAAAATATTAGCAGATGCAAACATGTTTATTCGCTCAACGGATTTTTCAATTTATTTGTGGTTAACTCGTTAACTATAGCAAAATCAGCAATGATTCGAATTGTTCTGGGCTGTCATTTTGAATCTGAAACATCCATTTTCCCAGCAGTTGTTCTAGATTTATTTTTTTATAACAGTTGAATTTCATAAGCTTAAAACTGCTATACCGTTCAGTTCTATTTTCTGTGGATTTGAACCACGAGTGAATCACGAGATTCAAATATTTTTCGTTTGTTTCCAATCCATTTTGATCCACAATTCGCCTTTTTAAAGAGCAATATTTTTTTTCATGAAATGAAGAATTTTTCAAACACGAATAGAACACTGCTGGGGGAAACCAGCGAGTTTGTTCAATGTATTTCACTCATGATTTGAAAAACGTTCAAAAATTTGCAATGAAACTGAATCATTGCTGATTTCATTCTTAGAAGCCTTAAAAAATTGAGCTTTAATTATTCAAAGAATTGACTGAGACAATAAAACTTGATAACATTTTTGACAATAAATGTCGAGAAGTAGGAGGTTGAGGGTTCGAGTCATACCAAGACACGTGGATTCTTTTCCGCAAGTTTCATTTCAATTTGTCGATTTCGAGACATTTGCTGTGCATATGCGCAGCTAAGATATTTATGTATCCGTAGGATGATGCTTGGCGGAAATGATATTAAGGATCTTGGAAAAATAATCGCTCTGAAAATTCGCCAATCATTTAACTCGCTGCTCTTATTGACATTTCACCATTGAAGGTGTATTACTAAAAATTCCAAAACTTCCGTGGCACCTATGACAAATCGTAGAGTTTTCTGCATCTTTCTAAAGTAGGTATTCAGCTAATTCAGCGATCGCAATTTTCACTCATTATTTTTTGCCGAGTAATCGCCTAGAAACAAATAGTGAGTGAATGATTTTTTTTTTGTGTCTTTATTATCGAGACTTTCAGCCCAAGGCTGGCTCGTCTCGAAGTGAGTGAATGATGTTTTCCGTCACAAATTACAATAAAAAGATTCTCCTTCGACCCCAAAGACGCTTGATTTTGTCTCTTCGAAATAGCAACTGAAACTGAAAGTCACTATTTGGTCACTTTTTTCGTCAGCTTTGGTCACTAAAGTCACTATTTTGAGCGGCATCGGTCGCTACCAGTCCTGGGGTTCAAGCAGACAGGTAATATTCTTTTTGAGAATCATCGAAGGAACACCGTCAGGACCAGGCTTAGATGATGTCTTAAGCTTAGACATAGCTCTTGAGATGGCTTCGACATTCACCTCGATATCACCGAGCGATTGATTCGCTAATGGAACGTTGCTGGCAGCGGTGGTCACGGCATCAACAGGTAGTTGTTCGTCTTCAAACACAAATTTAGCTGAGAACAGGTTGCATATACCTTGTTGGGTGCTTGCAGATTCACTATTGAATACCATGGACGATGGAAATCCAATCTCTTTGCGCTGTTCATTTACGTAGCTCCAAAAGGACTTTGGGTGAGATCTTAGTCGTCGCTGTATCCCTCTTTGGTAGCGTAGGAAATGATAACGACTGATCCGCTTATACTCGTTGTTGCGTCTGACATACTGGAATTTGAGTGGCAACGTACGGTGTTTCGTGTAACTTCTGAGTGCAGCTTTCTTTCTTTTCAGTGACTGGAGAGCATTCGTCATCCACGGGATCCGAGAGTGTGATAGAACGGACTTTTTTGGAACATGCCCTGCCCCCACTCGCATATCAGTCCCATACCGTTTTTTGGCATTCTGAGATAATAGCCATTGAAGTTCCAAATCGCAGCTTCCATACGAAACTTTAAAAAAATCTAATAAATTGAAACATCATCGTATCTTGCTCAAATTTTGCTGAGTTGTTCATCATTCGATAGATTAGCGTAAAGCGATTTAGTATGATCGAAACATGATTTAGTTTTGTGCAATCAGATCATGTAAATTCTTGGTGGGATTGTTATGCGGGTACTTTCAATATGGGACGCACATGACTTGGTATTTTTTTCACTGATGGGCATACAAAATCGGAATTTTTATTATGATTTATGGAAGTACATTTGAAATAAATCCATTCAGTAAGTTAACTCAAAAGTGACGAAAAGTCAAATGGGACTGTTATGCGAGTGGGGGCAGTGCCTGGCGATGATGCACACCATGATGTGAGAAAAAGTTTCTGCAGCAGAATTAATGTCCACTGGATCAAGAATGTGTTCCCAGCAGAGATGCATCCTGAACAGAACATGAGCCAAGAGCGTGCCTTTGTGTTCAAAGCTTTGAACTCTGAACACAGTTCAGTATGCACTGGATTGGTACGCAAGCAAAACGATCATGGTAACTAAGATTCCTTAGATTTAAAACTATGCAAAAACATACGAGCATGCTTGATTTCTATACGTTAGATGCTCACGTGTTCCAATACTAGCCGAAAAATGAGTAGCATGCCGTCGTTTGAGTTTGTTTTCCTAGGATACAAGTTGCTAAGCTAGGTCAGCGCTCTTGAACAGTGTGCAGTGTTCAGAACATTTTGAACACGAACACGCGTTCTCGTGTTCAGATGCATCTCTGGTTCCCAGTCCATAGTTGATAGCACTTCAGTAATACTGCGATGGTCCGCCTTATGGAAATCGTACGACACCACGGCTGGGGGGTTGAAGAAATCACGCATAATATTATCTTCGACGGCAATCACTAGAGGGCGGTGATGAGCAACGTCCTTAACTAAGGGTGCAGGAGCCAAACAGATGTAAGGTGCCGTGGTACGACCACTCACGAAGCAGAGGTCCAGAGAGCGATTATTCTCGTTAATCCTTTATAAGGCAGTGGCAACTATATTGCCACCAACAAATTATATTTTTTTCTATTTATTAACAAGAGCTCTACTTATTATTTCCCATGTAGTGGCTTTATTTGCTTCCTAGTAACACCCCAGATGAATTTGAGCCATAAAAAAATTGAAATGTCAATTTGAGAACAGTTTTTTTACGAACAGATCGTAAGTTTCGAGTGGAAGAAGGATTTTCAGTTATAATTCGTTAAAAAACGACAAAGATATATTTTTTCCCGTTGGTATTAATTATTTTGAATCTCCTGTGTTAGATTATTACGTGATTAGCGTGAAAAAAGCTTTGCCTTTCTGTATATTTGGTTTTTGGATTTTTGACGAAATTGTGTTTTTTTCCCAAGGGTCCCCCCTTGGTGTCAATTTTTTGAACCACCCTAATGGCTATATTTCTACATCAAGTAACCAGAACATTATTTCTATGACGTTCCCATCGTCGTCATTAGTTCAATGTCAAAGCGAGTCAAAGGTCTCTTTCGAATGAATACCTGTCAGAATTCATCCACTCAGCGCGATTTTACCCGTAATTTATCTGCTCCAAAAGCTGAGACCCAGCCACCTGATCTTCCGCAAAAATCGCTTTGACAACTTAGGGGTCCCAGTCCCCGGCATTAGAAGAAGAAAAAGACCTTAAGTGCTAGTTTTTTAATTCTTCAGCAACGTTGTACCACAGATAACAGATATTTAGGCTAGAATTTTTTTTTATTAAAAATCCTGGGTAAACGTTTGAATCGATATACGTTGGCCCACTACTGCTATCTACTCAACTGATTGCGGAAGTACATACGGACGCAGTTGATTAGTATAACCGTCGAACGCAGCAAATGCATTTGACACCCGTATTTGGGCTGCGTTTTCCATAACAATGATTCTTGCGCCATCTCCAATCGATTGCCAATCGCTGTCCCAATTTAAAATTCATTTGATTTACCGGTACGGATTACACAATATCTGTTATCTGTAGTTGTACCAAGTAGGTCAAGGTTCAGTAACATAGTTTTCAACCAAATAGGGAAAATCAACAAGTTTCAGACCTTCACATTGCTGCGTTAAACAGTTAATTAGCAAATTGAAAGTGTGATTCGGGTCATATTGACCCGAGCACGTTAGGAAGGTTCAGGAAAAGGAAATTTTTCTTCAGAGGTAGGGGAGATCCCCCAGCGCCGGACACCTCCCAATACCGGACACTTTTGAAAACGGAACTTGCAGAGATCCCTCCATCAACTTAAGTAATACAAAAGAAAGCTATTGAAAAGTCCATTAACTGCATGGAATATCAGATCCTCATATGTTGGAAACTTTGTACAAAATTTGAAATTGTGCAAAAATATCAAAATTTTTCATGTTCCGTCTTTTTTAGAAGGTTTGTATCAACAATATAACATTATTTTCAAACATCATGTTCAATGGAATGCATTCTAATTATATCGCGATGGTCAATATTAGTCATATTTGAAATAGCGATCATGATTTGTTCGATATATAATGTATCTATGGTGCAAAATCAATTTCCGTATCCGGTAGCTGTCCCCCGGGTCCGGATAGTGAGTTTTTTCATGTGATCAAATAGCCATTCTTGGCACCTGTTTTGCTAAACTTATTTCACATCAATTGTTTTTTTCTTGCTGATGCGTTGCGTTGCGTTGTAACGGAGTATTTCGTAGATTGCATACTGATAGTCTTCATGTATATTCTTTACCTTTCTTACCCCAATTGCTTATGGATTTCCATTTGGGATTCAATGGAAATCCAATTGGGGGTCCAAAATGATAAAACATGAAAGCTATCATTGCCGGCCACGCCCATCTTCTCCGTTACTAGGAAAGGGAAGGAAATGATGATATGACATCTACTTAACGAGAGGCCAGCGACTCACCGACGCCATCATAGATGTCAAGGAATTGGATGGTGGGTAGGGTACGTGGTTTAGGAGTATCGTTAGAAGTAAATGATAGGAAATTTTTGGAAATACGTTGGGAGTGACTTTGCTAAAAAATTTATGTCACTCCATTATCCTTGCCGATGATTTTCCTCGGATGGGGCGAAGGTATTACCCTTGCCCTGGCTAATAGCCTAGGTTTAAGCGCCTTTGCTCGCTCTCTGAAACGAAAAAAAGCAAAAAGAAATTAAATTCCCCTTCCCCCCTGATATGATAATGATTTTGATCAACAAATGAATTCTAAGTGGATGAATAAATGATCAAACGGCTGCAAACAAGCCTCTATTGTCGTAGCAGAAGCAAACCCGCCTCAATACGACAGGCAGAAGCACATGTTTGTGATTCAAACGCGATCGACTGTTGTTCAATTTCGATACACATAGTTGGGTAGAGAGAAAAGATGTAAAATATTGCTAAAGTAGGATTCGATGGATACGGGGAATTGACTCATATGCCACCGTTATTAGCTGGTTATGGGACAGCTTTCTCGCAAGGGCAGCTGTTGTATAATTGATAATACGTCCGTGTTCTTAATGGAATAGTGCGGGTTCAAGTCCCACCGGCAGCCGAACTCTCCCTCGCACACCTCATAAAAAACACCCTCCAATGGCAAACCCAACTATGTGCATCAAAACCAACATCCCTTCCAAAAAAGAAAAAATCCGACCTCCCTTACAATTGATGACTTGTAAAAGCAAAAAAGTAAAAAATAAAAAATATATAAAAATAAAAAAATAAAAGCACAGTAAAAAGAGTATATTTACATTCTTACACATAAAAACTAACGCAAAGTGTATGATGCTGTCACATTTTCATATGATGCATAAACAAATTTATGTTTGATCATCTTGTTTCACTAGACCCGTACAACTGGTGCTTATCCTTAATTAATTTACATACACATATCCTCATAAAGAACTATCCAGATACTTGAAGTATTAAATAACATTAAAATTAGGGTTAGAAAATAACACACTTTAACGTCCATTGCGAGTGGAAAATAGCAATACTGTTTGGATTCAAATCACGAATACTTAAGATGGTACATTCTGTTCTATTTCCATAAAAAAATTGCATTTCTATTGAGTTTTACTGAACAATAGAACAACGGGATGTGCACATGCGTGTAAACAGCCGCAAAGATTGTAAAATATATTGGAGCGCTTTAAGAGCTCAAATTTTTGAAAGAAAAATTGAAAGAAAGATTTCCAGAGGAATGATATTTGAATTATAGTGAAGTAGCAAAGGAAATCTCCACTACGCAAAATTAGGTTATATTAGTTAGGTTATATTAGTAAGTTAGTAAGTTAGGTTATATTAGTAATCACGGAAATAAACGATTATGTGATATCTTATACTATTTCTGGCATCCGGTCAATCTCTTTCGTGTTTTCTTTGAGAAAGGGGGCTGATGAAATTTCTTACCAAATTTTTATTCCATTCTACAACTCGTTTCATTAGTAATAAGACAGCTTCGGGCTTGCAGCTGTTCGCCTTTCAGGAAACCTGGCTCTAGTTATGGTTTTTACGGAGCTTGAAAATGTACAGCATTTGTGTAATGATTGCCAAATAAAGTCAACCTAAATTTGTTTTTTCTGCATGCATTCATTGAAGCATCCGTATGATGCGAGCACACTTATCATAATGCACAAATTACTTCGGCCTTACCTTAGGCTAGATGTACCAGTTGTGGCTATAGCACCAGTTGTCGCACTAGTGCTTTATATTCCAAATGGCCAATCAAATCACCGCAAACCAAGTTCATATCGATGAAGCATATTCATATGACACGATAACACCTTTGATTTCCTCCAAAACAAGCAAAGCATAATTGTAAAAATTGATTTTGCTTAATTTTTGACGTCCTTTGCACCAGTTATCGCACTAGTGGTCCCAATTTGGACAGTCCCATAAGAAAACAATGGGATTTGCCAAATAAGGAACCAAAATTAAGAATAGTGCCATAACTGGTGCATGCGTTCCTATTATGGATTAATCAATTTTAAGGATAATAACAAATTTTATTGTGGTTTTCACAGCTGTTCTAAGGAGCAGGAAGTAAAACCTTTCGCTTGATATATAAAGTCCACCCACACGCCTTTTAGTTATTTTTTTAAAAATAGTTGTTCTTAGGTATGGCGACAATTGGTACACCCACCCTATAATCAACTTCAAATGTATAATAATCAGAAATGAGGGTACATTTTTTACAATATATATATTGCATGACAATTGAAATTTTTAACTTTTATTTTTGGCTAAAGCGGTTATTCTTCACAAAACCAAAAAATATACTTTCAATGGAGGAATACGAAATTTTTTTTTACCTAGCATTTATTTGAAGGCTCAAGCGCTCGAAGGCATAATGGAGCCGAAAGTCAATTGAAATTTTATTACAATTTCATCGCAATACGAAATTTTGACAAATGGAAAAATATGCAATACAATTGAAGTTTATTTTTGATTAACAATATGACATATTAATGTTCCTTCACAACCTGCCTTTATCTCGTAAACGCTGATTGTTTCATCCAGAAGCAGTGTGCAGCTACTGTTCAATTATTGTTTGTTCCTTTCATCCTACCAATACGTAGCAATAATTAATTGTGAAAAAGTCATGTACGCTGAAACTGAACTACTTCTGGTCCACCGTAGTAGAAATTGAAATACAACTCAACAACAAAACCAGCCTTTGCTCTGATACGGAAAACTTACCTCATTGGAATACGAAGGAAGAACGGAAGTGGGAAGATCTATTTGTATAGCACTCACATTCCCGTACAAATTCTTACTTCTCTGTCACACGTATCAGCATACATATTTAAATTATTGGGTAGAAATGTGACCGGTGACTTGATCGGGCGCGGGAACAAAGGTGTTGCCCAAATAGATATTTTCTCTATACCTCACCAAACCTCAACATCACACAATTCACTTCGTGCAACTGAATGGCTGACCATATTGGCAGGACAGCAGAAGAGTCCCCAGGAACGAATGTTCTCAATCGATAGATGATTCGATTTGTCTCGTGATTTGACTGCTGGCGACCGAACGGGTAGCAACTGCAACACAGCAAAGGATAACTTCACAGGTATTTGAAGGGTAAACTTAAAAAATCAAATCTATAATTTGTCCAAAAATTTTTTGCGTCCACTTTGTAGCGCAACCTACTTCGATCTCCAAATTGTTTTTTCTTGCTGATGTATCAGAAAGCCACAGAAATAAACAGAAACAAAAATTGAAGATGTCATTGATTTGGAGAGAATTTTGAGTAGGATGTAAGAAATTGAGCTGGAGAGTCAAATAAGCTCTATTAACACGTGTTAATGTCTACAATATTACTATTTTAAATTATGTCTTTACTCATGTAATAGGAACTTGGACATATTTGAACATGATGCAATAGTGTCCGGTACTCGGGGACACTTTTCTGAATCGTGAAAATTTTCACCAAAATTCATCATCAAAATACATCGCCCCAAAACGCGTTCAAATGATCAAATATAGTTTGTATGAATCATTAATGATCATATTTTGTGTATATGGTGCACAAGTAAACTTAACCCGGATAATTAGAGAGTTTTTCGTTAAATGGCTTATGTGTCCGGCACTGGAGGATCTCCCCCTATATTATTTTCAAACATCATGTTCGAAATTCAAATTCAAACATTATACATGAATTTCAGATATCTCGCTACACGAAACTATGGAGAACAGTATATAGAAAGATTGTGTCTTCCATCACGTGATCCTACAAATGACCTTACCACAGGTTGAGAAATACTTCATCACACTCAGCGCGAAATTAATTAGATGTGCATCGCCAAGCAAGCACAAGGTGCAGCAAACCGTCAAGTTCACGAGCGCAGCCAGCGGTAAATAAATGGGCAACACCTCATTTGTGAGTCGACCTTGGCTAATTGGTATTCCTCTGGGAACCCCATTTCTCCAGCAAGCACGGCATAACAATCAATGAACAGCGCACTCACTTGCCGTTTCATTGGGTCGACTCTCCACTGAACCCCCGCGGTCAATGGACTCTCGGTCCAAGTTGGACCAGCTGATGATGATGGAGCTGAAATCTTTCCTCTCATTGAATCGCGGCGGTCTCGTTAAACAACGCTTGAAGTGGAGATATCCTGGTTTTGCCCAACTGCCGCGACAGAAGTCAACTTGGCACTAGTCAATCCGGTTACAAAACCGATTCGTGCGACGGTTAACTGCCCGGTTGGCAGTACAAATGCCAACATACCTACATTGCCTGCGGGAGGCCCCTGCATCATAGCCTCAGTGCCAAGCGCTGCAATCAAGTCATTCGATTCGCTTACATACGTGTTGTACCTCTGCTGATGATGTGTTGAAAAAGTTGCCCGGAGGAACGGGGGAAAAGTCGCAGTAAAAACAAATGGCAGCGAGAGGAAAAAAAAAAGATATGTAAAAACGCAAGTGATCACCGACCGACCGACCGGTGGATTGGGTATGGACAGTCGAAAGCTGCGCGCTGCTCTGGCAGCTGATGGAGCTCGATAAAGTTGAAAGTGAAACCGTATTTTCCCCCATTTTTGGGGGGTTGTCCGGTTGGGCGTCCGAGATGGGCCATGAGAAGCTGGCGCTGATTTACGGACGGACCGGTAATGACCACATTTAGTTTGTATTTATGCAGTTGTGGGTTGTACTTCGTTTGTGATCTGTATCCGACTTGCATGCTTTGAACCCGTTCAAGTGTGAGATAACCGAAATATTACGATTCCTTCATTGGCTGATGCAACTTATGTTGTACGTGGAAGATCGTTATAATGAGTGACAGCAATTAGGTGTTCTGTTGTGAAATTGATAATTGAGTAACACTAATGAGCAGAGCCCAATTGAAATAACAGATTTTCTTTTGGAAATTCAAAAGATTTTGTTAAAGATAATAGCGTCAACAAATTAGATCGTACTAGTCATTATTGTTAACGTAATTTCATTAATTTAAATAATTTTTTTATTCTTATCCGATCCACTTCACATACAAGTTGTTCTTTTTACGGTTCTCAGATAACTAACTAACCAACAGGTTATGGGCCAAGCCTAGAACTTTATGAACACTGAAGGAAGACGATTCCCAACGGCGGAGGTGACGCAGTTGCTCATGCTCCAAGTCGAAACCAAAACTCAATAAATTTGCCTCCATTCGGCTGCTCCAAGGTCGCGAAAATTGGTCTACTTGAAGGTTTGCTGTGCAGAGACAATTTTGTAATTGGAAGACTTATGGGAAGAGGCTGCACAGAACCCTGATGGAACGTTTGCGGCAGTAGATGTATCGAAAAACAGAAGAGCTCAAGGCAAGAATGCATTATATTGTTATTGAACCCGGTGAACTATGTCCGTGTTGAGGACGTTACGGATGCCCGGGAGACCTGGTCACTGCTCCAAGAAATCAGTATACCAAGTGGATCTGGATTCGCTGGAAAGAAGCAAAACTGGAAACAAAGGTAAGATGCAAATTCAGAAACAATGTGTACTGTATTGTCAGCCATGAGTGAAGACTTGGTACTTTGATTCCGGTGCTTCAAACAATTTTACAAAAACGTTACAGTAAGATTCAATCAAGTGTGGAGGAAAAGTAATTGCGGCGAACAATGGTGCTATGTCCGTCATTGCAAATTTATATCAAGATTTATCCTGTGCGTTGCCCAGGTGAGAAATCCATCGAAATGCATGAAGTCCAGGTAATACCCAGTGGCGTCGCGTAACCTCACTTTTTACCTGTGCACTGTGTGTGTATCTTCAATCTAACCCCCACTGTCCGGCAGTGGTATTATGGAAGAAAGCTGTCTTTAATAAAGTCAGCTTTAGCCCGGGAGTTAGAAGGTGCTAGCTCTACTGCAGCTCCAGTGGCCCATTTCAGACTGCCTGGTAACTCACGTCCAGTCCGAGGTCACTTTCACTAGCAATAAGCCCCGCATGTTTATGCTACTGTTATCAATTGGACAATGGATCCATAAACAAACTTCCGGATTTTTTTTAATCCAGCGCGCATTTAATTTTGGATTAAAAACATATAAAAACATATTGAAACAATCTCACCAAAATGATCCAATCACTTCCACGAACAATTTACTTCACTCTTTCAAAGCTATACGGAGTAATTCGATAAATAATGTATAAATAACCATCTATCTCTGGTATTATCACACAGCCACACATATTTCACCAAAAACATCCCCGTATACACAAACGACTTCGCGCACTCAATTAAGAAATACACTTTATTAAAGGTAAATTCCAAACTTCAAAACACTTTTCTAGTACATGCAAAATATAAACATCAGCCGAATCTGTTTCTTGCGCGAACCTCTCACTTTTTACCTGTGCACTGACCCAAAAAATGAAAATTATGGTATTTTGACATCTCAAATGGGAAATAAAATTATCAGACTCGTTTAAACTAATCAAAACTAGTTATTGTATGCATTTCCGAACATCTCAAATTTGAACCCAGTGCACCGGTAGATTGAGGTTAGGGAAACGCCACTGGTAATACCGGAGCTGTCCCTTAATTTGATTTCACTAAACCCAAAGCGGATCCAAATTTAAGAAAGCTGATCAAGTCTCGTAATGCAATTTTTCTGAGCGAACAATCAAATATGACGATTCAGGTGAAGGCATTGGCCCTGGATTTAAAATAGAGCAGCGTAACAAGATATAACAGCAACAGGTAACAATAGTGTATTGCCAAACCGTTGACTGTATTTTACCGATATAAAATGATGAAAAGTGAAAAATATCTTGATCGGAATAAGGGTACATCTAAATCCAATCGTTCCTTATTCTGTTCTTTGGGTTTGGAGGATGGATTCCAAAAATTTCGTTCGTGAGAATATAATGTATGAGCAAGCAAAGGTACCGAAGTCGTACATGAAGCCATATGAATGGTGAACTTTTGAAATTCTGTCCCGCAAGCAGCCAGACAGAAAGGAACTTCGTTTACGAATCTACGCGAAAAGGTTATGGGAACCTTTTTTAACTCATGCCGGGGAAATACAGTTTTTTCAGTTGATGATGAATTTGGCGAATTTGGTCCACTTTAAAAAAAAACTGCCGTCTCTGGGCTATAAATAAGATTATGTTTTACCTAAATCCGTGAATACTTTGTAAAAGTAGGGTTATCCGGTGCTTTAAAAAACCGGAGCTTTAAAGAATATTCAATTTGAATGAAACAGCGGTACGAATAATTCCAAACAAACAGAGACATTGCTTTGGAAGGTTCAGGCCAAAATTAAAGTATCCAAGCTATAGTCAAATTTACGTTGAGGATAAGGTGGAAAACTCCGATAAAAAGACGAGCCTTTTCTGTTATACCTACTGGGCAGCTAGCATCAATGTTCATGTTGAATATATCTCGAATGGTAAGTGAAACAAATGAAAAAACAGCCAACTTGGCTAAACTAAGGAAATATCATTCATTGTATTTTGAAAAAAAAAATCACATTTTAAGCCTTTTGATTGCAATAACAATGAATGAAGAGATAAATTTGTGAGAAAAATGATGCCTGGTATTAGCATCTCCAAGAAATCAAATGTTTTCGGGTGATTGGAATTAGGAACACTAATGAACGGATTTAGGAACTATGCCGTTTCAGATGGTTGGAATTGGGACCACGGAATTGGTCAATTGTGTTTTCACTGTTGGAAACTAAGTCTATGAATGCATCCCAACATATTTTATTTTCGATTTTAGTGGGGCTGGGGGTAATATGGACACCCTAAGGAATAATATTGGGGACCTAAACCACTTACGTGAATTTTAAATAGAAGCACTACATGGATTGAAGTCAATTTAGTGGAAAACAATCCGATTTTGTGATTTTTTGACAATATCAATCAGGATGAAAAATCTCGGTTTAAAAGTATGCGGGTGAAATGGACATAGTGTGTGGGTATAACGGACATGTTAAGAAATTAAGCCTAAAACAATTAATTTAGTTGATGAATTGGCTACAGGATAAGCATTTATAAAATGTACCTCTTGAAATAAAAATAATGGATAATAATTAATAGATTGGTAACTTACAATGATTTTAATTCCTTGCGCCGTCTCCAAACGATTGCCAAACGCGTTCCTAATTTAAAATGCATTTGAATTAACGGTTGCAGATGTTTACGTGCATATCGGATGGCAGCCTAAACGCCTGTTATCTATGATATAAACAACAACAAAGAGCCACCATATCAATTAAAGTGACAGTTTCCCATCAGAATCGTTTGGAGATTTGCATCTGAATTCCTTGACGATTTGTTTCGAAATACTTCGATGATTTGCCTCAGAATCCCTTCAATAATAAATTCGGAGTATCTTAACGTTTTGCCTCGGAATCCCTCGACGAATTGCTTCCGAATTATTCGACGATTTGCTTCGAAATCCTTGATAATTTGCTTCGGAATCCTTCAACGATTTGCTTTGACATCCATGGAGGATTTCCTACGTAATCGTTGGAGGATTCTTTACGGAATATCCGGAGGTTTAATTCGGAGTTTTTCGACGATTTGCTTCGGGATCCTTCGATAGATTGCTTAAAAATACTTTGACGATTTGCTTCTACATCCATGGAACATTTCCTACGAAATCCCTGAACATTCACGTTTGAATTCCTGGAGAATTTTATTCGGAATCTGATCAATTTACTTTCATTTTTGTTACACTTATTGGAGTTAAATGTAAATTAGCAAAATTCGTAGAGATTAATCCAGATATATGAGAATTTACAAATTGATTATTTGAGCTCGAAAAACGATGAGATTCCGCAATTCAAGACAAAGATTTCTGAAAACTTTACGATTTTTTTTATCACATTTCCAAGGACATTATTATCTGAAGTTTTGATAAATATTTGCTGGGCTTAGTCATTTATAAAGCTTTTTGAAATTACGCTTCTGATCTGGTCTGGTGGCTATACTTAGAGTCATGAAAATAAGTGTCTTTAAAAAAATGCATTTGATGCGTAGGGCAGGAGAATGGTTATCGTTTATTGTTTGACCATTCTGAACTGTTAGAAAATTTTGTTTCCATTAGATTCTGATCGTTTAGATTTTGTGTTTGTGTTTTTTGTTGTTTGTTATTAGCCTCCTTTCAAGAGGCTCGAAAGCCTCCTTTCAAGAGGCTCGAAAGCCTCCTTTCAAGAGGCTCGGAAGCCTCCTTTCAAGAGGTTCGGAAGCCTCCTTTCAAGAGGCTCGGAAGCCTCCTTTCAAGAGGCTCGGAAGCCTCCTTTCAAGAGGCTCGGAAGCCTCCTTTCAAGAGGCTCGGAAGCCTCCTTTCAAGAGGCTCGGAAGCCTCCTTTCAAGAAGCCTCCTTTCAAAAGGGCTTGGAAGCCTCCTTTCAAAAGGGCTTGGAAGCCTCCTTTCAAGAGGCTTGGAAGCCTCCTTTCAAGAGGCTCAGCCTCCTTTCAAGAGGCTCAGAAGCCTCCTTTCAAGAGGCTCAGAAGCCTCCTTTCAAGAGGCTCAGAAGCCTCCTTTCAAGAGGCTCAGAGCCTCCTTTCAAGAGGCTCAGAAGCCTCCTTTCAAGAGGCTCAGAAGCCTCCTTTCAAGAGGCTCAGAGCCTCCTTTCAAGAGGCCCAGCCTCCTTTCAAGAGGCTCAGAAGCCTCCTTTCAAGAGGCTCAGAAGCCTCCTTTCAAGAGGCTCAAGCCTCCTTTCAAGAGGCTCAGAAGCCTCCTTTCAAGAGGCTCAGAAGCCTCCTTCAAGAGGCTCAGAAGCCTCCTTTCAAGAGGCTCAGGCCTCCTTTCAAGAGGCTCAGAAGCCTCCTTTCAAGAGGCTCAGAAGCCTCCTTTCAAGAGGCTCAGAAGCCTCCTTTCAAGAGGCTCAGAAGCCTCCTTTCAAGAGGCTCAGAGCCTCCTTTCAAGAGGCTCAGAAGCCTCCTTTCAAGAGGCTCGGAAGCCTCCTTTCAAGAGGCTCAGAAGCCTCCTTTCAAGAGGCTCCGAGCCTCCTTTCAAGAGGCTCAGAAGCCTCCTTTCAAGAGGCTCAGCCTCCTTTCAAGAGGCTCAGAAGCCTCCTTTCAAGAGGCTCAGAGCCTCCTTTCAAGAGGCTCAGCCTCCTTTCAAGAGGCTCAGAGCCTCCTTTCAAGAGGCTCAGGCCTCCTTTCAGGAGGCTCAGGCCTCCTTCAGGAGGCTCAGAAGCCTCCTTCAGGAGGCTCAGGCCTCCTTTCAAGAGGCTCAGAAGCCTCCTTCAAGAGGCTCAGAAGCCTCCTTCAAGAGGCTCAGGCTTCCTTTCAAGAGGCTCAGAAGCCTCCTTTCAAGAGGCTCAGGCCTCCTTCAAGAGGCTCAGAGCCTCCTTTCAAGAGGCTCAGAAGCCTCCTTTCAAGAGGCTCAGAAGCCTCCTTTCAAGAGGCTCAGGCCTCCTTTCAAGAGGCTCAGGCCTCCTTTCAAGAGGCTCAGAAGCCTCCTTTCAAGAGGCTCAGAAGCCTCCTTTCAAGAGGCTCAGAAGCCTCCTTTCAAGAGGCTCAGGAAGCTTCCTTCCAAGAGGCCTCAAGCTTCCTTCCAAGAGGCTCAGAAACCTCCTTTCAAGAGGCTCAGAAGCCTACTTTTAAGAGGCTCAGAGGCGTCCTTTCAAGATGCTCAGAAACCTCATTTCAAAAGGCTCAGAAGCCGCCTTTTAACAGGCTCAGAAACCTCCTTTCAAGAGGCTCAGAAGCCTCCTTCCAAGAGGCCCAGAAGCCTCCTTCCAAGAGGTTCAGAAGCCTCCTTTCAAGAGGCTCAGAAGCCTCCTTTCAAGAGGCTCAGAAGCCTCTTTCAAGTGACTCAGAAGCCTCCTTTCAAGTGGCTTGGAAGTCTCCTACCAAGAGGCTCAGAAGCCTTCTTTCAAGAGGCTCGGAAGCCTCCTTTCAAGAGGCTCGGAAGTCTTCTTTCAAGAGGCTCGGAAGCTTCCTTCCAAGAGGCTCGGAAGCTTCCTTCCAAGAGGCTCGGAAGCCTCCTTTCAAGAGGCTCGGAAGCCTCCTTTCAAGAGGCTCGGGAGCCTCTTTAAGAGGCTCGGAAGCCTCCTTTCAAGTGGCTCGGAAACCCCCTTTCAAGACGAACCTACTCCCTATCAAGAGACTCGTAAGTCGTAATCCTAGTTTCAGTATTCTTCTTTTCCTAGTATTCTTGCACAGAAGTATTCCTGTCTTACACAACGTGATTGCCAAGAAGCAAAGAGGGTTTTGCGGAATCTCTCCAGCACTAGTAAACATCGATTATACCTGCCCAGCAAACACAAGATCGTATATCATAACGAATAAGTATACAAAGTGGAGGCCATATACGTACATTTTGCTTGGAGTTAAATGGAGGTATGCGCCTATATTGCCTCCACCTTGTATACTTATTCGCTATTATATTGCCGTGAATCGCATATTTGTCCCATATGAATAGGAAACCCAGCAAAGATGGGACAGATATGCGATTCACGGCAGTATATGCGACTGTGTGTTGGCTGAGTGGGATCAACTTCAGCAGGACAAGAAATGTTTGTAGATCTCGACCGGGGCAGAAACTATCGTAATAGAAAATCGAACTCAGGTTACATTGTGCACTTCGGAGGAGGTTTAGTAAGCCCAGCGAGCTTGAGCACTTCGGAGGAGGAGGCACTTCGGAGGAGGTCTGATAAGCCCAAGAGTTTGTTGCCTGGACGGAAGGATGTCAGGAATTAAGCCAATGAAAGACTTTGGTGAAGATATTTCTTGCCCGATCACTACAAAGTTGTATAAAATTAGTAAAAGGAAACAGAGTTAGATAGAAACAGTAAAAGATACAGTATTGTCCAACTGAGGAGAAGTTAGCAGATATTCTTACTAAACCACTATAGAAAGTGAGAATCAGGACTCTACGAAAGAAGATAGTTGTTTTGCCGGATCTTGACGAGAAAGAGTGTTCAAGATAATAGCGTCAAGAAATTAGATCGTAGTTGTTATTATTGTTAACGTCATGTCATTCATTGCAATAAATTTTTCATTCCTTTCTAAACCACTGTAGGGTTCTTTCTAAAATTACGTAACGCTAAATTTGGTGATTTTGGACCCCCACCCCTCGTAACACTTTTTGTATGAATGGTTTAATTTTTTTGTATGGATCGTAACACTCGGCTTGACCCCCTCCCTTCCCCTACAGCGTTACGTAATTTGTGAAAGGCCGCTGTACATACAAGTTGTTCTTTCCACGGCTCTCAGATAGATCAACGCAAAACAAATTGAAAAGCAGGCCAAGTTCCCGTTGGAATGTAATGCAATAGAAGAAGAATACCTACGGAAAATGTACAAAAAGTAAACAATTTCAAAGTGAACCTATGAAACCTTCACAGCCTACTATTTAAACGAGGCGAAATTCCGAAAAGTGTTATTGTCTATCCGGAATAAATTATTACCGCTTTTTATACCGAAGTTGGCGCTAACAACGCATCAATTTGTTTTTTCAAATAAAACTTCGGAAGAAAGTTCGGTTCGGAAGTCCCGACTTCCGAATTCTAACTTGGTGCTACGCCGACAATATGTGAATGTGGCGCACTTCTAGCGCTATGTTCCCTCTATAACTTTGTCTAAGGGTACATATATGTATAATAGAGCAATTGGTAATATTTACACCATGGAACGCTAGTATCACTTTATGTACTGAATGATAATAAGTTTTACTATCATTTAGTATATTAAGTGATACTAGCATCTCACGCTGTGAATATTAGGTATAAAGGAATGTACTCTTGGACAACGTTGTAGTGGCAACATAGCGCTAGAAGTCCGCCATACAACACATTCCGAAATTCCGCCTCAGGAATGAGTTATTGGCTGAATACTAAATGATAATGAAATGATAAGTTTAATCCTTGTTAAGCCGTTACCCCTTTACACGTGCTCACAAATGACCGAGAATTCTCGTCATTTACAAAACAAAACAAATACAGTTGTTCATATATTTTATCAGCAGAACTCAATCTACAGCAGATTTCCGTTGAAAGTTAGCGCTGCTAAGTACCGGGTTCCGATGGCTTCAATATTCAACTACCACAAATTAATATTGCACCGCATATTGAATGTTGTCTGCCGCATCACGTACGTTCTCCGTGTATTAGCGGCACGGAGGTTGTTTTGCGCTGGACGACGAAACACCACGTCATCCCCATTAAATAGCGCTCAGAACGTTCTTCAGCGCCAAAGTCACTTTGATTATTGTTAATGTCGGCGTCCATATTTTGATTTACAAAAAAAGATGTATGAGTTGTGTTGACGAACGAATCTCACGTTCGAATCGTTTACAGTCTGGTTTGCGAATACAAAACACAACCAGAATTCTGAACTTTGGAACCATATCGTGTCGTACAGTGGCCGGAAGCTAGACAAAGGTTTATAATCAGTGTCGCGTTGCTTTTGTTGAACAACAAAATGACAATATAAGCTCAATCGAAATCGATCAAGCGAAGGTGGTGTCTATGGTGTGAATGAGGCTCCGCCATGTGGCACTACGTATATTCAATTTTTCGTTCATCATATCTAACCACTCACTGTGCATCAGCTGTGTGTTAGCAATCACAGACACAGTAGGTAGATCCCCTTCTATCTGCCTGCCTACACGGGCGCCTAAATACAAAACAGCACTTCAATGCCATTCGAATTATGCGAGAGCCACGACGCAACGATCCAATCCAAACAGTATAGTAGTAATAAAACATTAGTGAATCGAACATTTTTCTATCGTTTGGATCCACTGGTATTTTGCACTACCAGCTGTTTTCCTTGTTTTACTCCTTCTACGCAGCAATTCCTCGTTCTTATCAGCTAACAACAACCTACGACCATTCCAAGAAACGTAGCCTAGCGTACGCTAATCAGTGCGGCATGCAAGGTGCATCATCCATCATACGACCTCATTTATTTCCGAATCTTTGTATTTACGGAACTGATTTTTCTCCGTTCGTTATTTTTTCTTGTTTCAGCATCCAGTGATAAGGCGCCACTTCTGGGAGGTACAATGACGTCGTCACCGCCGCAGCCGGCATCAGCCAACGGTCAGCTGAGGTACGATTCGAGCAATGGCAACGGAGTTCATGCCATGAGTCAGCGAAAGGTCGCCAATGGGAATTCCGTCAATGGTACAGGATCGAAACCGGTGCAAGCCGATAGTAGCAACAGCAGCAGCAGCAACGATGACAAGGAGGAGGATCGGTCGGCTCGGCAGTCGTTGATCATTCTGGCGGCGATCTTTTTCACCAGTCTGTTTGCGATGATCTACGTGTATGCGATGTTCCCGGAACTGGATGAGTAAGTACCGATTCATTCTGTTTGCTAGTGGACGTCTCCATCGAATCCTTGTAGGGTTAGGTGGGGCAAGATGGGTCACGGGGTAAGATGGGTCAGGGCCGTTTTTGAGCATCGTGTACATTTTAATGTGGAGATTATGACTTTGTAGGAGAAATAATATGGATCTACTTTATTGTCACTCTTTTTTTTTTTTTTTTTTTAAGCTTTATTAAAGTGATTTTTCAAAATTAGAGTTCATCACTATTTATTGTCACTCGATTTGATGATAAAATTTAATTTTGGTAGAGTATGGCAAGGTAAAATATTTTTCAGCATTGTTTCTTATGCGAAACACATTTTCTATAAAACGTGTAATCTAGTCGAGCAATGTAAAATTTAAACATTTTTAGTAACAGTGAACGTATTATAAGTAATGTAGGTGATGTTATACTATTATACATATTTTCTATTGCTACATATTTTCTATTGAGGTTACTTTTGACATAATGATGTGAATATGTTTATTGAAAATGTCTATTGTTTGTCTTTAAGAAAGCAACACTCAGACGGCTTGTTTTTATAAGAACTTGCAGACATTTTTGAATGTAGAGCCACTTCTTCATCCAAAGCTCAAAAATTATTTTTTATTCAATATAATCATTGGCAATAAAGCTATCAATCTGTGTGTAATTCAATATTGGGAATAAAAACATTCTAAGACGAATTAAGTACTGTCCATTTAATTCCACCAGTTAATTTTCGTTATCTTTGCAGATACGTATTTCGACCACAACTGTGTGGTCGTCTTCAGTGTCTTGTACTTGACTCGACTTGAAGAAAACAATCGCAACTTACACTATTTATACTACGCTAGGTACCTAATCTAATCTTATTTGCCTACTTTATTTACCTATACAGTAAATTACTTTATTGTTTAGGTAGAAACTTGAAAGATTGTGTGTGTGTGTGTGTCATCCTCTATCCCTCACCCAACTGGGGGTGTTGGTCAAGTAGTACTACGAATAATTTGATCAGATCTCATGCTCCGCAATGGTGCCCTTTTTGTTACAAAGACTAGTACTACAAAAAGGAAGTAAGAAAGGTTTATTCAGAAAGTGTAGGGAATGGGATGTACTAGTTGTTCGTAACAGGTACAGCAAAACTTCACAAGGACGCCCTTATTCGTACTAACTACTCAGGGAGTAGAAGGCCGAGAAGAGCCACCGTTGCCAACTAAAGCGTGAACCGAATACCTGGGACTCCCACAATATCCGCGGCAATAGCAGCAAACGATGCCCTGTACGTATTTAGTGGTATATTTTATAAGTTTATAAAGCAATTAAACAATTATAGTAAAAAGTTATTAATTGCTCACCGGTTTATTTCCTCCACTATCGACATAACTTCTGTTTTGAACAAGCGAAAATCCGAATCGAGTCTATCAATATTAATTCGCTCTTTGGTAAAAAATCACCATTTTGAATAACGCTTTCTACAAGTAAATAAAAATTGAGTTTATCAGTGATTTTACATAATTTACGAGCGATCATGTTACACTTTTTTGGCAGCAAAAGCAAAATTGAAAATAGAGCTTGGTATCAGTCTCGATTATGGAGCTCAACAGGAAATGCTACTAAAGTCTAATTAAACGATGCATGCAACGAAATCAGATTGAAGCGTATTAGATTTATATGAAAATTTATTAAGTTATAGGAAGAAATCGCGTCGTTTTCTCAGACCTCTATTATTGCAGAAATAACAATACAAACGGCAAAATGGTATGATATCTGGCAATTTTGTTCTAAAAAAGGGTTAATCCGCCTTGTTGATAACTATTGCAGAAAATCTCATCGATACTTCTTCTAAATATATATATATACAACAGCCAAAAAAGGGGGAAATGTATACCGCAAATAAAACTGTCGCATGTTGGAATTAATTTCATATCAATGTGGGAGAAGTAGGCTGACGGATGCAGAACCAGTGATAATAGAACTTTACTAATAACTCGAATTCCATGAAGATAGAGAGTATGTAGGTAGTTTGGGAAAAATTGCTAAGAAATAACGATTGGAAACATCTCACGAAATTCTGGATCTGTCGTCTCAGGCTCTGTTGCTTTAACACATCGTTTGGTTGTCGTAAATTATTTGGAAAATTATACATTAAAGTTTTCTATCAACTGATTTTACTATTATTTGCTACTGTATTGTTTTCATACGGAATCTTTTTTTTATGTCTTTATTATCGAGACTTTCAGCCCAAGGCTGGCTCGTCTCGATTATGCGGAATCTATTTCTAACCTAGAATTCAAAAGTTAGTTTATACTAGATTTACCCATGTGTGGATCTGTTTCATAATATTCCTTAAAATATAATAGATTGATCAAAATAAATAATAGTTTATACAAACGAAAGAAAGAATAGATTAAATATAACAACAATAATAATAATCAATAATATAAAATGTCGATGTTCCAACTATGAAAGTAGAAGTTCCATGAGATGAACCGCTATTTTTTGGAACTGGAGTATATTCACACACTGACGTGTCTGATACACGATGAACTTCCTTCAAAAGTAATATAAAATAATTTTAAATAAAAGAAATATAATACAATCCATAAAACAAATAATAAGCAATACAAGGCAGCATAAATTCTATAAAAAAATGACATATTAAAGTTTTTCATAAATCGACTCAACTACTATTTGCTACTTTTTATTGTTTCCATGTGGAATTTTATTCAAACCTGGAATTTAAAAGTTAGTTTTATAATAAGATTTCCTCATGTGTGTATTTAATCATAATATTCCTGAAAATATAATAGATTGATAAAAATTCCGAGAATCTAAAAATATCCATGAAATTATTATAAATTATTTTGATTATAATGGAAGAATTGTAAAGCTTCATAACTGTATAACTGCATCATATTATATAACAATAATAATAATAGTTAAGATCTACTTACTTAAAACTGAGAATCGCTATATTTGTTGGGCTTCCAAGGGATAAAAATTATATACTAAATATATAGTTTCATTGAAGAAGGGTGCGAAAAAACCCATTATAATAATGGGAGGAAAAGAACTAATTTGTTTTGATATTACAGTATAGATTGTCCTCTGGCCGTTCATTATAAAAGCCCTAATGAGCAATATCAAATATTACGATGTGCTATGATAACTTTGATAATTTTAGTAAATTTCAGCCTATATATAACAGGTTGTGTTGAAGCATAACTTTATGAACCAGTTATGAACATTACAATATTATGAACATGATAAAAAAGAACATAAAATGAAAATAAAACCATAGTAAAAATAATTATTTTAACTAAAAGCTAAAAGCGCACAAGCCCAAGTCCTGGTGTTAGGTGGGACGCTAAACAGCCCTGACACGACGGCCCTCCGACGAGACAGGAGGTTTGCGCAGGCCCAATAAGCCGCCTAGAAAACCAATCATTACGAACAATATAAGAGATAATGCGACTCGATATAATCGGCAAAGACCTAGGCGACGAATACAGGATCACGATTGGAAGCTTGGAACATGGAATTGCAAGTCGCTAGGTTTCGCAGGTTGCGACAGGATGATCTACGATGAATTACATCCCCGCAACTTCGACGTCGTGGCGCTGCAGGAGATTTGCTGGACAGGACAGAAAGTGTGGAAAAGCGGGCATCGAGCGGCTACCTTCTACCAAAGCTGTGGCACCACCAACGAGCTGGGAACCGGCTTCATAGTGCTGGGTAAGATGCGCCAACGCGTGATTGGGTGGCAGCCAATCAACGCAAGGATGTGCAAGCTGAGGATTAAAGGCCGTTTCTTCAACTATAGCATCATCAACGTGCACTGCCCACACGAAGGGAGACCCGACGACGAGAAAGAAGCGTTCTACGCACAGCTGGAGCAGACATACGATGGATGCCCACTGCGGGACGTTAAAATCGTCATCGGTGACATGAACGCACAGGTAGGAAGGAGGAAATGTATAGACCGGTCATCGGACCGGATAGTCTGCACACCGTATCGAATGACAACGGCCAACGATGCATAAACTTCGCAGCCTCCCGCGGAATGGTAGTCCGAAGCACCTTCTTTCCCCGCAAAAATATCCACAAGGCCACATGGAGATCACCTAACCAAGAGACGGAAAACCAAATCGATCACGTTCTAATCGACGGTAAATTCTTCTCCGACATCACGAATGTCCGCACTTACCGCAGTGCGAATATTGAATCCGACCACTACCTCGTTGCAGTATGCCTGCGCTCAAAACTCTCGACGGTGTACAACACGCGTCGAAGTCGGACGCCGCGGCTTAACATTGGGCGGCTACAAGACGGTAGACTAGCCCAAGAATACGCGCAGCAGCTGGAAGTGGCACTTCCAACGGAAGAGCAGCTAGGCGCAGCGTCTCTTGAAGATGGCTGGAGAGATATTCGATCCGCCATTGGTAGCACCGCAACCGCTGCACTAGGCACGGTGCCCCCGGATCAGAGAAACGACTGGTATGACGGCGAATGTGAGCAGTTAGTGGAAGAGAAGAATGCAGCATGGGCGAGATTGCTGCAACACCGCACGAGGGCGAACGAGGCACGATATAAACAGGCGCGGAACAGACAAAACTCGATTTTCCGGAGGAAAAAGCGCCAGCAGGAAGATCGAGACCGTGAAGAAACGGAGCAACTGTACCGCGCTAATAACACACGAAAGTTCTATGAGAAGTTAAACCGTTCACGTAAGGGCCACGTGCCACAGCCTGATATGTGTAAGGACATAAACGGGAACCTTCTTACGAACGAGCGTGAGGTGATCCAAAGGTGGCGGCAGCACTACGAAGAACACCTGAATGGCGATGTGGCAGACGAAGATGGCGGTATGGTGATGGACCTGGGAGAACGCGCGCAGGACATAATTCTACCGGCTCCGGATCTCCAGGAAATCCAGGAGGAGATTGGCCGGCTGAAGAACAACAAAGCCCCTGGGGTTGACCAACTACCAGGAGAGCTATTTAAACACGGTGGTGAGGCACTGGCTAGAGCGCTGCTCTGGGTCATTACCAAGATTTGGGAGGAGAAAGTTTTGCCGCAGGAGTGGATGGAAGGTGTCGTGTGTCCCATCTACAAAAAGGGCGATAAGCTGGATTGTAGAAACTACCGCGCAATCACATTGCTGAACGCCGCCTACAAGGTACTCTCCCAAATTTTATGCCGTCGACTAGCACCAACTGCAAGGGAGTTCGTGGGGCAGTACCAGGCGGGTTTTATGGGCGAACGCTCCACCACGGACCAGGTGTTCGCCATTCGCCAAGTACTGCAGAAATGCCGCGAATACAACGTGCCCACACATCATCTATTCATCGACTTCAAAGCCGCATATGATACAATCGATCGGGACCAGCTATGGCAGCTAATGCACGAACACGGTTTTCCGGATAAACTGACACGGTTGATCAAAGCGACGATGGATCGGGTGATGTGCGTAGTTCGAGTTTCAGGGCATTCTCGAGTCCCTTCGAAACCCGCAGAGGGTTACGGCAAGGTGATGGTCTTTCGTGTTTGCTATTCAACATCGCTTTGGAAGGGGTAATACGAAGAGCAGGGATTAACACGAGTGGTACAATTTTCAATAAGTCCGTCCAGCTATTTGGTTTCGCCGACGACATAGATATTATGGCACGTAACTTTGAGAAGATGGAGGAAGCCTACATCAGACTGAAGAGGGAAGCTAAGCGGATCGGACTAGTCATCAACACGTCGAAGACGAAGTACATGATAGGCAGAGGTTCAAGAGAAGACAATGTGAGCCACCCACCGCGAGTTTGCATCGGTGGTGACGAAATCGAGGTGGTAGAAGAATTTGTGTACTTGGGCTCACTGGTGACTGCCGAAAATGACACCAGCAGAGAAATTCGGAGACGCATAGTGGCTGGAAATCGTACGTACTTTGACTCCGCAAGACGCTCCGATCGAATAGAGTTCGCCGCCGTACCAAACTGACAATCTACAAAACGCTAATTAGACCGGTAGTCCTCTACGGACACGAGACCTGGACGATGCTCGTGGAGGACCAACGCGCACTTGGAGTTTTCGAAAGGAAAGTGCTGCGTACCATCTATGGTGGGGTGCAGATGGCGGACGGTACGTGGAGGAGGCGAATGAACCACGAATTGCATCAGCTGTTGGGAGAACCATCCATCGTTCACACCGCGAAAATCGGACGACTGCGATGGGCCGGGCACGTAGCCAGAATGTCGGACAGTAACCCGGTGAAAATGGTTCTCGACAACGATCCGACGGGCACAAGAAGGCGAGGTGCGCAGCGGGCAAGGTGGATCGATCAGGTGGAAGATGACTTGCGGACCCTCCGTAGACTGCGTGGTTGGCGACGTGTAGCCATGGACCGAGCCGAATGGAGAAGACTCTTATATACCGCACAGGCCACTTCGGCCTTAGTCTGAATAAATAAATAATAATAATATAAGTGATAAGTATTTTAAATATGGTAATGCTCATATAGTACAGTACTTCATGGTACCTCTACGTTATGGTAGAAACTTGAAAGATTGCATCAAATATTAAAATCTTAAGAAATGTCTCTTCCCCATGGAAACTCGATGTAGCTGAGAGTTTGGAAATCCACCGACAGGTACAAACAGCGCTGTTGAATAAGGATCAGGGAAATGGCAGCTCTTGGCTCTTCAAGTTTCTACCTAAACAATAAAGTAATTTACTGTATAGGTAAATAAAGTAGGCAAATAAGATTAGATTAGGTACCTAGCGTAGTATAAATAGTGTAAGTTGCGATTGTTTTCTTCAGCGGGGCAGTGTTTAAAGGTAACCCGTCTTGCCCCGCTGTTTGACCCATCTTACCCCGTCATTTTTTGATTGACAGAAAAATAGACTTCTAGTTTAATGATGATGATGATACTACCATCTATTGTAGCAAGGCACCTGCCGATAGCACTGGCCATATCTGATAAACGATTTGATCATGTTTATATTATTGTTTGCATTTCATCAAAATCCTGTATGAAGGGCCAAAAATGGGTGGGGTGGTTCCATAAGCAGAGACAGAAAAATAGACTTCTAGTTTAATGACTCGAAATGGAATAATTTTATACCTCTGGTTTACAGATTATGAGCTATTTTTATAGATCCATGTTGAAAAGTTGAATTAAAATGTTTCTGTTTTGAGATATTCAGGGTTCGCCATAGGCGACCCATCTTGCCCCATCATACCCTACGCGTGGGTTTTTTTTACTCAATTTTATAGTGCTTCATTTACTTAATACCATTTTGTGCCTCTTTATACTGTACCTATTTGCATAATAGTTCCATGTCAGTTTTCTCCGTGTTGCGGAATTTGTTGTAAGTTTTCAAACTCGTTTTACATAAGAAATAACATGAATTTCTAAAAAAATAGTAACAGATGCACTGCCGTCATACGTATATTTGTCCCATGTTTGCTGGGATTCCCTATATACATGGGACAGTTATGCGTATAACGGCAGTGCATTGCAAATGCAAAAATTATAAAAATAGTATTCTTTATCTGTATACTATGCTAAAGATCTTTGAAATTATTCATAATTATGTGACTGTGATGCCAATGAATGTCAAGATTTGAAAACGCAATTGGGTTTTACTTTTCAAATTTCTAGAACAAAGTATGTTATTATTGATCAGGTTTTCTGAACCAGAAGGCAATATTAAGCTTAATTCTAGCACAAAAATGAAAATCGACAGAAATCGTCATGGGACTGTTGCAGAGGCGTCGCGTCACGTCACCTGTTCACTGCACAGATAGCAATTTCGTCCCCAACATTTAAGGTGAATCGCGTTTGAATTCAATTTTATAACCATATTCAGGGGACCATAACTTCAAAAGCAAAGAACAGGCAACAGCAAAAAGCAGTTTTACACCTTTGAACGGTTGCAGCACACACACACACACACACACACACACAAAAACAGATTACTCCACCTAGCGGTAACGATGCCTTTCTTGATTAAATCCATTGGTTTCGCCTTAGTGTGATACACATCATAAACAATTGCCTACATCACGGCTCTTGCAAACGCTGTACACCCGATTCTGTTTTTACACGGATTTTTTTTACACGGCCGTGTAAAAAAAATCCCATACAATTTTTTTGCAAAGTTGCTCCAATTTGCATGATTCGAGAAATCGTAAAACTTTAAACAAGGATTTTCAAATTTTGAACTGAAAACTTTTTTTTAGACAGAACGCATCCCCCGTGTAAAAAAAGAATCGAGTGTATAGCGAAACAATCAACCAAGCTTATATGGTTCAACACACCATTCTCTTCATAACTTTTATACGCAATGACCGATCGTGATTCGTGATTCGGTAAAACTCGCGGCTTCAAAGCAAGATCATGCTGAGGGTGGCTGGGTTCGATTCCCGGTGCCGGTCTAGACAATTTTCGGATTGGAAATTGTTTCGACTTCCCTGGGCATAAAAGTATCATCGTGTTAACACTAAGCTGCGAGGCGGCTCTGTCCCAGTGTAGGGATGTCATGCCAATAATAATCCAGTATTTTGCGCTCGATAATGGCGGCAGAGTGAGTGCCATTTTGACATTCAAGAGGTAGAAAATATTTACATACATATTTAAATCACAGTAGGCTTTGATTCATTGAAAAACATTGGCACTCATCCGGTATCAACAAACAAACAAATGTCAAACATTTCTTCAACGTTATTCAAGGATTTGGTACTTTTGTCATGATTTGTTTTGTAATAATTTCATTTTATTTTCTAGGAATAAGGCCACAAACTAACGATAAATCAATGAGGATTATAATCATGGAAAGGAAATTTGCAACCGGACACCTGGGTGAGGCGATAACCAGGTTGGTAGTGTCAGGCTGGATTCACTACGCTGGACGCATCAAAATCAACTCCGTTTGCCCTATCCAGCTGCCTCCGGCCCCCAATCGAGCAATACTTTAAGAAGACTGTTAAGCATGCGATCAATGCTCTACGTGCACATCGACACCTCTTGTACTCTCCTTTTCTCCACTGACTGTACACAATAACGTTCCGGCAGCATCTGTGCCACAATACTCCAGCGCGGAAATATGTTTACAACTGTAGTTGAATTAAGGTTGAAAATGGTAATGTATGTAATTTATGAAACACTATAATGGATCACAACAAATATCAGCACATTGACTTTATGAGGCCATTAATGGTTCGTAGCATGTCAATGTCCATGGTTCAGTAAGTGTCACACTTATAGTGGTCTGCTACAGGTGGAAGTATATTGAACATTGTTGGTAAGTCAACCAGTAGCTGTAAGGATACTTCCGCTTGCGAAGTATTGTGGTGACACAGATGCTGCCGGGACGTTATTGTGCATAGTCAGTGGAAAATAGGGGAGTACACGAGGTGTCGAATGAGCACGTAGAGCTTTTAGCGCAATGCTTAACAGTACCCTCTAAGTATTGTTTGATTGGTAGCCGGATGCAGCTGGATAGGACAAACGAAGTTGATTTTTATGCTTCCAGCGTTTTGAATCCAGCTTGACACTCCCAACCTGGTTATCGCCTTACTTAGCTGTCCGGTCGCAAATTTCCTTTCCATGATTAAAATCATCATTGAATTGTCGATTTCTTGTGGCTTCATTCCTAGAAAAGAAGGTTAAATTATTACAAAAACATCCATGAGAAAAGTTCCAAATTCTTGAATAACGTAGAGGAAATGTTTGACATAAAAAACAAATTTGATTTGCTTGTTGACACCGGATGAGTGCCAATGTTTTTCAATGAATCAAGGCCTACTGTGATTGAAATATGTAAATATTTTCTACCTCTTGGATGTCAAGAAGGTACTCACTCGGCCGCCATTAGCGAGCGCAAAATACTGGATAAGATGAAGAAGACCGATCGTCCCCTGTCGAATATTACTTTCATTTTAAATTTTAATTCCGCTTCTACTTTACTTTCCTTACATTAAAGAAATGATGACGCGAGCGCTCAATACAAAATTCAAATGCATCCTTCTCGCAAAGGATGAACAATTGAGCAAATTGAGGAAATGCTAATACTGTTGTGTAAAAGTTGCATAGGTCACATCACTTTTCATGGCGAATCCCGATCTATGTTACTGATTACCCTACCCAACTAACACAACTTCCATCCGTGGTAATTGTGGAGATGCAGAGGTATTCTCGGTCTCTAGTAGCAACAATAACCGCACACTAACATTCTCTACCTTTCCAAACGGACTGTAAGGACTTGGCCGGCGCCGTTATTGATCAACATTTGCATGCTGCTGAAACATACACTTCGAGAATAGATGGTAAATCCCAACTACTATTCACTTGGATCGTAGTGTGATTTGCACCAGTTCTGATCAATCAATGAGTAGCAACCATTGATAAATACAGTCAGTCTAAGGGGGCTACCCCAAATGGCATAATTCCATTTGGCATAATGCCGTTTGGTATAAGTCCGTTTGGCATAATGCCATTTGGCATAACGAGTTGAATAGCCAGGGGCCATTTGGCATAAAGACCATTTGGCATAACGACCGTTTGGCATAATAAAGAAAAATAGTCGTAATGATCTTAGGGCCATTTGGCATAACGACCATTTGGCATAATGACCATTTGGCATAAAAATTAAAAGAATTATGAAAACTTTAGGAAGAAGCTCAATTTACATCTGTATTATTGCCTTTTTCTGGGCATATGCGTATTTTAAGAAGTGATTTACTTTTTCTTCTGACGGGAGGCAACCAAAAAATGGGATTAAAAAAATGGCTCGGAATAAAAATACAAAGAGGTACAGTTTAATCTGATATATTATGTTATACAAAGAGTTGTCCTTAGTCTTCAAACTTAGATGAAAATTGGCATATGTTCCGTGGTTCGCCGTGCTGCTTCTGATCCTGCTTATGAGTTGCTTCGTAGCTTTGGCATTACTATCACCTTTGTATACAATAGAGCTGAGTAGACCGAATAATGCTTTGGCAGTTTTCACAACATTTTCACGTTTAAAATGTTCGACCGTGTACTTTTTCCATGATCTTTGTTTGCTTGAAAAATTTACAAAGCGCGCCGCAGTATTTTTTGTTTCCACAGCATGTTGTGAGCAGTGTTGGAGTGAAAGTGTGTGTGTGACAATTCTTAAAGTCATATTTCTTTTGCCTTATTTCGGGTAAATGCGTACTTTTAAAGAAGGAGTCATTTACTCTTTTGCTTCATCCCGGGCAAATGCGTACTTTGAAAGAAAGAGTCATCTACTCTTTTGCTTCATCCTGGGCAAATGCGTACTTTGACATAAGGAGCCAGCTTCTTTTTTGCGGGGAAATGCATACTTTTGAAGAACGAGTCATCTACTCTTTTGCCTTATTCCGGGCAAATGCGTACTTAAAAAAAATGAGTCATCTACTCATTTTTGCTTCATCCCGGGCAAATGCATACTTTTAAAGAAGGAGTCATCTACCCTTTTGCTTCATCCCGGGCAAATGCATACTTTTAAAGAAGGAGTCATCTACTCTTTTGCATTATTCCGGGCAAATACGTACTTTTAAAGAAGGAGTCATCTACCCTTTTGCTTCATCCCAGGCAAATGCATACTTTTAAAGAAGGAGTTATCTTCTTTTTTGCTTTATCCCGGGCAAATGCATACTCGCAATCGTAAACAATGCCTTTTCCTGCAAACTTCTCAACAACTAGGACCGCTCCCAGCTAACAATCACTTGGAACTGGTGGCGCTCCGCGCCTTATATCAAACAAAAGTGGAAAATATCGCCAAAAGTCTTTAATCTTCCTGAAATCAGCAGAAGAAGTCAATGTTTACGTTTGCGACTTTCGCCCTTATGAAACAATAATGTCGATATATTCCTACGATTAACCTTTTTTGTGCCAAATGGTTGTTTTGCTAAACGGCCCGTTGTATTTAATTCATTTTTCGAAGATTATGCCAAATGGTCATTATGCCAAACGGTCGTTATGCCAAATGGCCTCGAGGTACCCAACAAATTGTGCCAAATGGTCGTTATGCCAAATGGTCTCTATGCCAAATGGCCTTTAGACATTTAAATCGTTATGCCAAATGGCATTATGCCAAACGGCCTTATGCCAAATGGCATTATGCCAAATGGCAGGGTTTGCAGAACTCGCTCTCAAAAGAGACCAAACAACGATAAAAGAGAGGCCTCTTCGAATCATAACAAGCCATGAAAACAAAACTATCACACTTGTATGCAAGTTGGAAAAAACTGATCCGGATAGGCGGCCCCTACCGTTGGGGTTTGATAAAACGCTTTGTTCTCGCTCATTTCTCGGGTACTTATTCAAAAGGACGTATGTGATTTTGTAATCAAAGAGGTTTGCGTGGGAGTGCCATCAGATTGGACAAATCGACGTTTGAATCTTTGTTTACACAATCACATACGTCCTTTTGAATAAGTACCAGAGATTTCATGTTGGGAACCATATTTTTTTCGCACAGCTGTGTAAAACAAGTTGAAATGCATAATCAGAACCGGCGCCCCCCGCAATTGGGGCTTATTGAAAGAAATTCAAGACAAAATTTTCAAAACGACTTATCTGCTTTTGTAAACAAAGATTCAAACGACGATTTGACGAATCTGATAGCACTCCCACGCAAACCAACACCATCAACAGGTAGCGGAAACCTTCATCTACCTATTGGTGGTGCTGGTTTGCGTGGGAGTGCAATCAAATTCGTCAAATCGTCGTTTGAATCTTTGTTTACAAAAGCAGATAAGTCGTTTTGAAAATTTTGTCTTGAATTTATCATGGGTTGTAGCCCCTCGAATCACTTCATTATCGTAACAGCTACCGAAAAACGTCTCTCACGGTATGCTACCTATCGAGATTGTATACAGACATGATAAGTGAGACATTTGCTCATTCTCCTTTGGATTCAAACCCTGGTAAATGACATTGAATCAAAGCTTTTTTCGTGCACAGTGCACGATTGAAGAATTTGTTATCATTTCCGATAAAGTCATAAATTTGAAATCATTATTGGATGGCAACTGTATCCAGCATGGAGTTGATTTCTAGTTAAATTAGTATGAAAATGTCTGTGTAAGGCCATGCAACAGCCAAGAACTTTTTTTTTCTTAGAAATTCATTTTGACAAATTTAAGGAATTGATTTTTGAACACCTCCGCAAATTTCTACAAGAGTTTCCTACGGTATTTCGCTCTGAATTTATAACAGAATTATATGTAAAACTTGTTTAGAAATTCAGCAAGACCTTTTTTTAAACTCCGCATAAACATTCTTTAAAAATACAAACTTCAAATTTTGGAACTTCTTTAACCACTTTTCCAGTTTTTTTTTCGAGAATTTCTCCAGTAAGTTCATTTTGAAATCCACACATAACATCGAAAATTCTTCCAAGAATTTATCCCACGGTGCCCCTATGGGAAAATATTTTTCAAAAATAAGTATCTCTGAAACACCCACCACACGATAGCATTGGCTCTCCTCTATATAGAACGGGGGGGCTCTCCGGGGGATATAGAACAATTTTATTTCCTTTTTTAGTGCAAACTCCATAAGAAATCTCAAATGATAGCCGATTTGACCCCTTCAAAAATTTGTGGAAAAATGAGAATATTTAAAAATCTTGGGGTTGTAAACAAGACACGACCGCTCGACGTAAACCACGTAAAACCAAATATAGTACACTGAACCAATCATTCCGTTCTATATAGAAGAGAAGAGAACCATCCCACCGACATTACTTCCCAGCTTTAACAGCACCTCCCACCACCCCTGTCATACACCCTCGTTTAATAATTGATAATACCCTAAAAGTAGGCAATTACCAAGGATTGGAACATAGGGGATGCATGATGCATGAAAGAACTTAAATTTTCAATAGTTCAGCGTTGATAATCAAGAGTTTCAATACTACTGGCAAGTTGGTGGAGAGTTTGCGAATCGATTGATATACAAATCTTTAAAATCCATTGAAAGATAAAGGACCTATTAATGTTACAAATCTAACATGAT
This sequence comes from Armigeres subalbatus, assembly GCF_024139115.2. Lineage (NCBI taxonomy): Eukaryota > Metazoa > Arthropoda > Insecta > Diptera > Culicidae > Armigeres > Armigeres subalbatus. Next base: position 295,448,235 of record NC_085139.1, read on the forward strand.
TTCGTGACGGTCCCCAATTTTGAAATTTTCATTTTACACCCTGTATCCGAGTCTTCCCCTTAGACGTAGTTTACGTCAAAATGCAATTATGTGCAACAGAAAAACCTATACTTTTGTGTAGTGAGTGTTTCAGAGATACTGATTTTTTTGGAAATAAGTCTCTTTGGACAAAGACACCGTGATCCAGACAACCCACCAAAGATTCAAACCAAAAATTTCTTCGAGAATTTCTTCAGTAAATCCTCCAGGAGTTGTTTCATGAAATCTTTCAGGACCCCCTTCGGATTTTTCTTCAAAAAATTCATCGTAAATTCTTGTAAAAGAAAGAAAAGGCGCCATTCATGGAATTTTCTAAAGAACACATAGAGAGATTTCTTGAAGAATTATTGAAGTGAATTCCGTGGAAATTCCTGAATGATTTTCTGAGCGAATTCCTGGAGGACCTCTTGGAAGAAAAATTGGGAGATTTTTTTAAGGGTATTTTTTTTAGGATATTCTGGAGTATTCCTAATGAACTGTTGGGGATAGTACCTGGAGATTTTTTGGGGAATTTTGACAGTAGCTTCTGGAGGAGTTATATGGGGGTTGACGAATGAAGGTGTGCTTTTGAGGTTGAAGTCTTTCGGCGATAGCAGTTTTGATAAGTATCAAATACGTTTTTTAGTCAGATGTAGGAGTGGAAAGCGCTACTTACTAAGACTTCTTCTTCTTCTTCTTATTGGCATTGTATCCCTACACTGGGACAGAGCCGCATCGCAGCTCAGTGTTTATTAAGCACTGGTTATTAACTGCGAGGTTTCTAAGCCAGGTTACCATTTTTGCATTCGTATATCATGAGGCTAACACGATGATACTTTTTTGCCCAGGGAAGTCGAGACAATTTCCGAAGACCGGCACCGGGAATCGAACCCAGCAGAATCAAAACACCCTCAGCCGCGCGTCTTACTACACGGCTAAGGAGGGCCAACTTACTAAGACTGCTATAGCCAAATAAACTCAATCGTTTCTGGAGAAGTTCCGGTGAGAATTATCTGGAATATTTCATTAAATGATTTCTAGAGAAATTGGACTCTCAGAAGAATTTTCGGAGATGTTTTAAGAGATGATTCGGAAGAATTTGTGTAGCCATTTCTCCAGGAATAACCGGGAGAATTTCTGACGAATGTTTCTTTAGGAATTTGTAGAAAAAATCGTGAAGGAACTTCTAAATAATTTTGAGGGAAATACCTGGAAGTTTCCGGTACATTTCTCGCGAGTTGGATGGAAGATGATTATAGAGGAACTCCATAAGGGGGAAGTCACATAGTTGGCTACACGTTTGCCTTACAAGTGGATGGTCATGGGTTCGATTCCCAGCCTGATGACGATTGACAACTTGTTCTTCTCGGAGGCATTCCTCCAACGATACCCGGATAAATGACAACCGCAACGGTCATTGGATACACGACATGGATAAACGAACTCAATGAATTTACGGTTAGATGGACTGGCAACGACAACAATAATGAGTAAAAGAAAATCTAAAAATAGATTCTGTGTGGATTCTGTACAGCAGGATATCACAGTAGATCTCGGCACAGTAGCGGTTAGGTAACACAGAGTGCCTAACAAATAAATAAAGGAATAAAAAACCCAGAATTATCCACCTAGCGGTGATGGTGCCTTTCTCGTTTTTTTTTCGAGTGAGTAATTTCTACGCACTTTTGGTATGAAAAAAAAGTATGTTGGCCATAACTTTTGAGCCCATGATCCGATCCACCCAATTTTCAATAGGAAACAATAGGATTCTGCGTCGAATGCAACTTGTTGCGAGCAAATCGGCTGAGGGAAAGTGCCTAAAAATAAGAGATTTTTTTTTGTAAAAAAATATATTTTGGCCATAACTACGGATCCCATAGTCCGCCAATTTTCAATACGAAACAATGGGACAAGATTCCGCGTCGAATGCAACTTGTTGCGAGCAAATCGGTTAAGGATAAGTGTCTGAAAAATGAGTGAGATTATTTTGCACACACATACACACACATACAGGGGGATGACGCCTCCTGAACCCTGGTCAAGAACAAGAGGAAACCGAAGACGTCAAGAGCCGAAAAGAAGGCCCAGGCGAATGAGGATAGCAAGAAGTCTAGGGTAGGCGCTAATCGCTCCAGGGGCGAACCCCTAGTCATCACGACGGACGAGGCGAAGTACTCGGACGTCTTGAAGGCGATGAGGAGTGAAGTCAAGCTCGGTGTACTCGGCGCCGACGTACGTCGAATAAGACGTACCCGGATGGGCGAGATGATCCTGAAGCGGGGCGTTTCGCAAAAGGGCGCCGCCTACAAGAAGTTGGCGGAGGAGGTCCTAGGCGAGACGTTCAAGGTGAGGGCACTCACGACGGAGGTGAATCTAATGTCGTTTTCGGTTTTAAACCTGGGTCAAGTCCGACCCCGACTCTGAATAACCGAACGAAAAACGAATCGGGATCGAGTCAGTATGATGGTATTAGTGAGAACTCAATCCCTATCATCTGTTTTGTTTTCAATTCGCATTTTTATCAGCTGGCAGAAACAGACATATTTTATCTATTGAATTTTGTTATTAGTGTTATTTTTTTCTTGTTTTATGAATTATGGGGGAAATCAGACGTTTCTTCGGTTAATTGTTTAATGACTAAAATGACTATTATTCCATCAATAAATTAATATGATTAGGAGCTTGTGATGAATGACGACGGCAATGTGGATTGCCGTGAAAGAATTTATGCCAATCCGTGTTTCCCGATAAACTATTATGCTGATTCTATATGGCTTTTTGGGTAAGTGATTGTGTTACAGTAAATTTGAATTACCAATTATGTCATTGCAATGGAACAGAACAAGAAAATATGGAAACACTTTGTAAAAAATCCAATACAACATTTATTGAGATTTGGGGCCTTTTATTGGATAAATTGCGATTTCGTCAAAACTGCAAAAAGAAATATACAAGAGAGGCAAATAATTTTTCACTACATAATCTAAACAGGAAATTCAACATAATCAATATCAATGGGATAAAATATGTCTTTGTCGGTATTTTAACGAATTACAACTAAAAACCTTTCTTCCACTAAAAAATTTTGCATTTGAATTTATTTTTAAATAATCATTTATAAATAAATACAATAAATTTGTTGATGGCAATATAGTTGCCAAAGTCTTATAAATGGTTAATGCCAGGGTTAATACATTATGTTTATATTCTTCAAATCCGTAACCTTGAACAAATTATGCATAGACTGCAATAATAAATATAATAATGGTATGAACATTTTGGTATAAATAACTTCATAGCAGCAGATACTCTGGTACGCTATTTTCCCATTGATAGAGCAATTATACCTAAAGCATATGTTCGAATAAACAACGTAATAGTGAATAAATAGCAGCTACCTTCTCGTCACTGCTTTTCATAAATCACATTTTCAACAAAATTTTCAACCCTCAATTTGTTTATAGTGGAGCTACCATCTGAAGTAATCAGCGAAAAATATGTCGATATCTGAATCCGATTCACCATCAGAGAAACTTGAAGACAGCACAAAATTAAAATAATTCATTTTTGCGTGGAAGACCCCAATAAAATTGATAAATTTAACAAATGAAACAAACAAAATCAAATACCCATCCGTGTCTTTAACGTTTTCATTTTCCTTTAGCGTAAACATAAACACCAGTTTGACAGTTTGTGTTTGAATGTATTGGTGAACCTAGGTTGGATCTCGATAAATCGGCAGAGCGAACCTCATTCATTTTGGGTCGGATCTGGTGCGGATCGCGATCCAACCTGAACGAATAACCGAACGTTTTGACAGCTGTTAGAGCGGATCCGGTGCAGAACTAGGTTCGACCCAGCAATAACCGAAAACGACATAAGGGTTAAAGACCTGGACGAGATCGCCGTAGTCGAAGAGCTCGTCACGACACTGCGGTGACAGTGTGAAGTGGAGACGCCCACCGCAGCCATTCGGCTACGGAAAGGTCCGGCAGGGACGCAGGTAACATTGGTTCGGCTATCTGCAGCGGTCGCCTCCAAGGTAGTCAATAGGGTGGCTCAAATTAGTATGGAAAAAACTTTGTTCAATTTTTTTGATGGGCCGCCGTCTTATTCGGTTCTATTTGATTCCCTGATGCTCTGGACAAAATTTCAGCCAAATCGGTCAACGTTTGGGCGGTGCTAAACTCATTGAAAGTTTATATGAAAAAATGTATGCAGAAACATCCAAAAACAGTAAATTCCAGCTAGACTACACAACATACGATGAAGAACTATGATACTCATTCAGATCTTGGAGAATTTAATACAGAATGTTATGCAGAAAACCGCGAGAAGATTCGAGTTTGCCCGGCTAAGTTATTAGCATTTCTCTGCAGTGGGGTTTGAGCAAATTTCGTTTCTTTTACCTTTGAAAAGAAATAAATTCACCCCTACAACACTCCAGTAAAATGCTAATATCTTTGCGTAATAAACTCTAATCTTCTCGCGGTTTTCAGCATAACATTCTGTATTTTTTTTACAAGAACTGAATGAGTATCATGGTTATTTATCGTAAATTGTGCCGTCCAACTGCAAATCACTGTTTTTGGATGTTTCTGCATACATTTTTCCATATAAACTTTCAACGAGTTTAGCACTGCCCAAACGTTGACTGATTTGGCTGAAATTTTGTCCAGAGCATCAGGGCATCAAATAGAACCGAATAAGAGGGCGGCCCATCAAAAAAATTGAAAAAGTGTTTTTTGAGCCACCCTAGTAGTCAAGTTAGGAATCGTCAAGGTGGGATGGTCGGTGTGCCCTGTGGGCATATTCGAGCAACCCGAAGTTTGCTTCAAGTGCCTGGAACCGGGGCACAAGCAATGGGACTGCAAAGGCCATGACAGAAGCAAACTCTTCCGACCATAGCGTAATATATATATATATATATATATATATATATTTTTATTTCTTTATTAAAGAGGCTTGCAGCCCTAGGCTGGCTCACCTCTGCGCGTAAAATATTCATTCTCATGAAGCTACTTCAGTCCAAAACATCAAACATCGCATGGTTATTCAAAACATGGAATGAAATAGTCAGACGACTACTCCACGAACTCATTCATTCGACTGTCACTGAGTGTCTTTACTATGTGCAGAAAAAACATAATTAGCATTGTTTATATTGATGTTTACCGTTGAAAGTGCCTCACGGATGCAAATCGAATTCAGTTCTATGTGATAAATTACTTCACATGAACGGTAATTGGGTCACCGATGGGTCTAAAATGGCGGCGATTTAGACAACGTGGAAATACTCAGTCCAAGGGTTGGTGTCTTCGATACACGAGGGCTTCGTCATAGCTTCGAGGGCTTCGTCAAACGAGTAGTTCGAACTGGAGGGTAGATGATGGCTACACTCACAGCGACCACCTGGTGGTTCGCTACAGTATCGACTATCTTCTTCTTCGTTGGCATTACATCCCCCACTGGGACTTTGCCGCCTCGCAGCTTAGTGTTCATTAAGCACTTCCACAGTTATTAACCGCGAGGTTTCTAAGCCAAGTTACCATTTCTGCATTCGTATATCATGAGGCTAGCACGATGATACTTTTATGCCCAGGGAAGTCGAGACAATTTCCAAGCCGAAAATTATCTAGACCGGCACCTGTGCAGTAGTGACTCTCGACGTGAGGAATGCTTTCAATAGTGCCAGTTAGGCAGCTATTGCAGATGCGCTCCTGCGTCATGGAATTCCCGAGTACCTGTACAAGATTCTCGGAAGCTACTTCCAGAATCGAGTACTGGTATACGACACGGAGGTGGGGCGGAAGTGCGTTGACATAACCTCAGGGGTTCCGCAAGGTTCCATACTGGGTCCGGTGTTATGGAACGTCATGTACGACGGTGTCTTGAGGTTGAAGTTCCCGGTGGGCGTGATAATCGTCGGCTTCGCTGATATGTCTCCACAGTTATAGTGGCATTGTCCCGGATGATGTCACATAGCTCTGCGGTGTATGCCAGCAAGCTTCTGGCTAGTGTCGCTCTGTCCATACTGAGGTATGGGGGACAGCTTGGGGCGTAGTAGGTGTGGTAAGGAGGTGGTAGAAGAATTTGTGTACTTGGGCTCACTGGTGACTGCCGAAAATGACACCAGCAGAGAAATTCGGAGACGCATAGTGGCTGGAAATCGTACGTACTTTGGACTTCGCAAGACGCTCCGATCGAATAGAATTCGCCGCCGTACCAAACTGACAATCTACAAAACGCTCATTAGACCGGTAGTCCTCTACGGACACGAGACCTGGACGATGCTCGTGGAGGACCAACGCGCACTTGGAGTTTTCGAAAGGAAAGGGCTGCGTACCATCTATGGTGGGGTGCAGATGGCGGACGGTACGTGGAGGAGGCGAATGAACCACGAGTTGCATCAGCTGTTGGGAGAACCATCCATCGTTCACACCGCGAAAATCGGAAACCAGAATGTCGGACAGTAACCCGGTGAAAATGGTTCTCGACAACGATCCGACGGGCACAAGAAGGCGAGGTGCGCAGCGGGCAAGGTGGATCGATCAGGTGGAGAACGATTTGCGGACCCTCCGAAGACTGCGTTGTCAGCCATGGACCGAGCTGAATGGAGAAGACTTGTGTAATGCACAGACCATTCCGGCCTTAGTAATAAATAAATAAACGGTAATAATGGTAATAAATAAATAAACGAAATTGATAGTAAACCATCATATACATACAAGCCTTAAGGCTCAAAAAAAAAAAAAAATGGGCAAAGAAAACCGCTTTCTGAATGATTCACCACCGGCGGTGTGTCGTCTGTCTCTTTCCGTCCTTCGGAAAATTGTGATTGTGTTAATGCAACACCGGGAAGTATCACAAACACTCATTCAACAAATACGGATTTACGTAGTGGTGTGTTGACAACCTTCATTCCGCGTTAAAGGTCATGCGTATGATTTACAATTTAGATATGCCCAAACCGGATGTTCTAAGACCTCCAAACCATTCTGTAGTTCAGCCCACTTGGTCTACCAGATCAACTGTGCCCGAAACAAAATTGATAGTAAGCCGTCATGTCCGTCCGTACAAGCTTTTGAACGCCATGCATATGTTTTTTTGCCTTTCTCGTGTACAACAAAGTTGTACCGAAAGGCTATCATTTCACTACGAAAACGAACTTTTTATAGAAGCCTCGGAGACCCATAGTGTTATATACCAATCGACTTAGCTTGACAAGCTGAACAAATGTCTGTCTGTCCGTGCGTATGTATGTGTGTATGTGTGTGCACAAAAGCTAAGAAAAACATTAGACAACTTTTTATATAGTAATCATCAACCGATTTATGTTTTATTGCCCAAAACGTGTTCACATCGATTTTCAGGGTGGCCACTGAACCGGGAATTAACCGGGAATCAGATAGTACCGGGAAAAACCGGAAAAAAACGGGAATTTAATTGACGCTGATTTTTTTTTTTTGACTGACTAATTTAAAGCTATAATTTATTTCCAGCATAAAAACACAGAAATTCCTTGATAATTTTAGGTCGTAGAAATCACGTCCTAACTCAAGAATTATGTTTACAGAAATTTATCAGTCTTTTAAAAAGAATAAAATTTCTTTCCGATTTTCTGGAATTTCAGAACTACATGGATTTTGCCCTCAGTATTGAGGGTCATGAGTTTAAGTGCCATCGAAGGAAAGTGATTACCTCCAATACACAATCTTCCACATAATGTATATATTCACATTGGAGATTTTTAGAGCATTGTAAACAAAAAGTGTAACAGATTTCAGAAATTTCAGGAAAATTTTTTGTAGTATATGCGCAAAATAGCCAGCATGAGTTAACCACCAAAAATTTGTATGGCGAAAGACATCTAACGCGGGTTTTCTCAGAATTAGGAACTTTTCATGAAAAACTATTAGATATCAAACTGAAATCTTAGAAGCATATCTCAATTTAAGATTTTTCTCCGGACATGGTGGTCTGCAAAACCATTAGCAATACAGTACTGCCCATGATTTCATAGTTGACGTATCAACCATTTGAAATTTCAGCGAATTTAACTTATTACGCGTTTATAAGGAATATTCAACCGCTGCAACATCGATACGTTGCTTATTCCAACTCTCATTTAAGTGTTGATTAAGATGTTTTAAATTTGCGATGTTTGTCCCTAAATTATTCGAAATACATGCGAAAGTGCAATGGTTGATACGTCAACTATGAAATCATGGGCAGAGTATATCCTCCATGAATCGATAGTGAAGGGACCAACGACTCATGGAAAAATTATTGGCAGTGGCTGATTTTCTACCCGCCGCTGTCTCATCCAGGCGCTATAGTATATGCGCAAAATGACCAGCAAGAGTTAACCGCCAGAAATTTGTATGGCGAAAATCATCTAACGCGGGTTTTCTCAAAATAAGAATTTTTTTATGAAATACTATTTTATACCGATTATGTAGGAAGGTGTCGCATATTTGTCCCATATGAATAGGAAACCCAACAGAGATGGGACAGATATACGATTCACGGCAGCTTACTCGTTCCAGAGGGATTTACGGAATTTCCAACTCGGGCTTCTCACTTGAGCAAAACACCATGCGTCCCCTCCAGAACGCAGAGGGTGGCTTTTTAAAAACGGTTCGTCACTTCACTATCGTTCAACTGCCCCAGTCTTTCACCCTCGGGATGATTTTCTTTCCCCGATCTCGTAGAGTGAAAACAAAGTACTATGTACTATGCGCCTCCTACCCAGTAATGTTGCATCATATATCTGTTACAAGTATCCATTATCTCCTACTAATCAGAACAACTTTTGCCTCCTCATCATTTTTTTTCCTTCACAATCATTCACCATTTCCATACGAAGTTTTAATGGAAGTTCAAAACTCTAATAGAATTTAATTTTTTCATTTTCCAGGTCCGAAAAGCAGTACCTTAAGGTCCCGTTCGACATCGAGGATGCCAAACAGCTGGGACGGGTTCTCGATCGATACAAAGACCTCTACTACCTGGAGGTTATGTCCGGCATTGTTCTGGTCTACATATTGTAGGTTGAACTCGACGAAGTTATCCGTGCCAAAAAGTTAACTATCCTTATTTGCCATTGCAGCTTACAAACGTTCGCCATTCCCGGTTCATTGTTCCTATCGATCCTGAGTGGATTCCTGTACAACTTCCCGGTGGCCCTGACGTTGGTTTGCTTCTGCTCGGCCCTGGGAGCCACCCTGTGCTATCTGCTCTCGCAGCTGGTCGGTCGCCGCGTGGTCAAGCACTACTTCCCCGAGAAGGCACGCGTCTGGGCCCAGCAGGTGGACAAGCACCGGGAAGATCTCCTCAGCTATATGCTGTTCCTGCGGATGACCCCGTTCCTGCCCAACTGGTTCATCAACCTGGTGGCGCCTGTGATCGGCGTGCCACTGTATCCCTTCGCGCTGGGAACGTTCCTCGGGGTGGCACCGCCCTCCTTCATAGCCATCCAGGCGGGCAAGACCCTGTACAAGATGACCAGCTCGAGCGATGCATTTAGCTGGGGCTCGGTTACGCTGCTGGCGGTGTTTTCGGTCTTTTCGCTGGTGCCGGTCGTGTTCAAGCGGTACTTCAAGTCCAAGATCGATTAAGCGTGCCGTCGTGGAGCCGTCGGCAAACAAGGCGCGTAGCGGCAGCGGCGCGCAGCAGCCATTGTCGTGGGGGACGTTGTTTTACCACAAGCAAAAAAGGTTAGTCATTAGGGTTATTAGTGAGACGCGGATGCGCGGAGAGGAAGAGGAAACCCGCCGCCGGCCGCAATCTGATGAATAGTATAATTTTAGCCAAAGATGAGTGTAAGGTTGCAAAGGAAAACCCGTGTTTATTTGCGATATGAATTAGTTTTCGATTTAGTTTGTAAGGCGATAGCGGATAAAGTGATCGAATAGACCTATAATTTATCGGTGGAGAAAGGTAGAGCTCTGCATTAGGGAAACAATGAATCGGTTGCACTTCTGTTTGGGAAAAACCGCGAGTTAATCATTTTCGTAATACTTCTTTTCGGGAAGAGCATATGACTTTCACAATTAGATTTACAACATAAATTTGTATTGTTTAAATGGCCTTCATTATTCAAAAACTAAAAGATGTTTTTTCGGAGACATGATGACGAAGAATAAAGTAACAAAAATTCAAATTTTCACCAGCAGCATCAGATTCCAATATAATTGTCGGGTCACCTTTGATTGCAAAATGTTCGACATCCATCGAATATTATCCTTGAAGCTAATCTAAACAAAGTTATGTCTGATGGATGATGGATGCTTTCTTTGCTGTTGCTGCATTCTGAACAAAGCTGTAGTAGTACGTCGGATCGATGGCGCAGCTCCTGTAGTTCCTTCGTGGGGAGTATACGGGTCTTATCGCTGGTAGGATTTTAGAGTTCGTTGCCTTCGTTTCATTGAGATCCGCATAATAGTCACGTAAGTTCGGGGTTCGATTCGATTCCCCAACAAAACTGCGAGCTTTTGGTAAGCGCAGAAAGTTTTTCACTGATCCCCTGGGTGTCTCCATGTAATGCCCTGTCCGTTGTCTAAAGCTAGATGTCAAGTTAACAATCTGTACGAAAAGCCCTCAGATGGCTATTCCGTTACAGCTGTGCAACCGATTATCGGAATTTTTCAAACATACTAAAATCAGCCAATGTTATGTTAACTGTCAGTATCGAACGGATCAAGCTTATAATGCTTGAACATTTTACAAATTCGGTCATCAACTACTAGCATTATAGGCTCAATTCGTTGGAATATAATTTTAGAACGGTGCTAACAACTTAGCCGCTCACATATAACTAAATTAAGTATTTCATTCTATTCAAACCACATGTGAGTGGCTATCCATTGAAAATGGGTTACTTTCGGTTTTAGTTTAATAAATCTAGATGGTAATGTGCATTATTCACGTCTAACATTTGTCGTACGTGAATCGCAGAAAATAGCCACCAAACTACGGTCAAAAGTATTACGAAAAGAGGGTTCCGTAAAATATCACAGAAACCGACGCAAAAAAATAAGGCGACCAAATTGACTCCAATTGGATGATATTTCTCTTAAAGTTTATCCCTCTTCTGTAATACCATAATTGTGGGAGGGTTACACATTTTAATGTTAAATATAATATGATGACATACATTATAAATAGCTACACACATGATAAAGTATAATAAAAAGAGCCAACCTAGCCATGGAACCTATACACAAAACATACGGGAAATTGATTGCACTCTGCAGGAGCTTCTAAAAACGAACTGTTTTACAGCTTAGATGTGATGCAATATGCTCGATACATGTACGAATACATAACAATAGGAAAGAAACTAGTTAAACTGCTCTGCTGAATAAAAAATCCCTTCAATACAAACATGATAAATCTCTGTTTTGAACTGTAGCAACTGATATGGGACATAACTAAAAGAAACATTCATCGCAAAATGAAAAATTATGATAGCTTTTATCTAATTGTCGAAAATAAACAAATGCATGGAATGAAAAAATAAACACGAAATGATAGAAAATTGAAAACTACTGCGTTACCGCCGTTCATCGACAGTAGTGACTATCACCTTCCGTTTAGACCTGTTGCGCCGATCGGCTCTGAACCGGCGGCAGCGTGAATCGGCGTAGATCTAAATTTTATCTCAAACATGTCCTTAAGCACACCCGTTTTTAAATGTTTACATTTCTCTTGCACTTACGGCGGTAAACATCAACGAAAATATTCTCAATCCAGTTGAAAACCGGATTTGGCGGATAGCGATGTTGGATTTTTCTCATAATCCGTACGTTAAGCCTAACTTCGGAAGTGGTGCGCTTTTTTCATATCGCGAAGCGCTATTCAGCGCACCACTTCCGAAGTTAAGTTTAACGTACGGATTGTGAGAAAAATCCAACTTCGCACCCAATTTCGGGTTTCAACTGGATTGAGTATAATATTTGGCTTTATCCGACTGGGTTTAAATGTTTGTACTAAATGACGTATTTTAGAGCTCCATAGTTGTCGGTCTTGGGCGATGTTCCTCCAGTTTCCCCGAACGTTCAGGGTCCCCAGGTCTGATTCCACCGCGTGCAGCCAGCGTGTTTTCGCTATTCTTTCTTCCGACATTCGCACTAAGTGACCAACCCACTGAAGTCTGCCGTATTTTTTACGTTTCACAATATTTTCTTCTTTGTATACTTGATACAGCTCATGATGCAAGCGTCTGCGCCACACACCATTTTCTAGTTTCCCTCCGAGTATTGTACGCAGCACTTTTCGCTCGAAAACCCAGAAAGCTCTCCGGTCCACCTCTTTCAACGTCCATGCTTCATGCCCATAAAGGGCCACTGGTAGAATCAGAGTTTTATATAGAGAAAATTTCGTTTCCGTCTGCATGTTGCGGGACCTGAGCTGGTTACGTAATCCGTAAAAGGCCCTATTCGCAGCAGCAATACGTCTTTTCACTTCGCGGGAAACTTCATTGTCACATGTCACAAGCTTTCCAAGGTTATCAAATTCTACAACCACTTCATACACATTCCCATCAAGCACTACCTCGGCACCAACACCACTAGATCTTCCTCTCTTTCTACCTGCCACCATGAACTTTGTATCCTTGCCGTCTCCCTCTTCAGTGGGACAAAAGCCTCCACTACTGCTCTGCGATCGATTCCAATGAGGTCGATGTCGTCCGCAAAGCCCAGGAGGATATGCGACCGTGTGATGATAGTGCCGTTCCTCTGCACGCAAGATATCCTAATAGCACCCTCAAGTGTAATGTTGAACAATAAATTTGAAAGTGCATCACCCTGCTTCAATTCGTCTAAGGCAGTGATCCCCAAAGTGCGGCCCTCGAAGCCTTTTACTGCGGCCCGCGAAGAATTTCAGAATATACACTACATGTGGCCCGTTGATAATTTTTATGCGACACAATACGCTTTCCATCATGCTCAGTTTTTTGTTATATTCAGGGAATCTGTCTAGTTCACATCATTACGATGTTTAAGAACCATCATGATTAATTAAATTCATCACTTCATAGATGTCACGTAGGCCAACAGCAAACAACTTCGATGGTATTGCCCCGGGCTATGAAAATAGCAACTTCGTCTATTTTTTCGCAGATTCAGATTAAATGTTGAACTTCTGGTCAAACTAATGTTGCCATATACTGCTTTGGGGGGCCCTCCTTAGCCGTGCGGTAAGACGCGCGGCTACAAAGCAAGACCATGCTGAGGGTGGCTGGGTTCGATTCCCGGTGCCGGTCTAGACAATTTTCGGATTGGAAATTGTCTCGACATCCCTGGGCATGAAAGTATCATCGTGCTAGCCTCATGATATACGAATGCAAAAATGGTAACTTGGCTTAGAAACCTCGCAGTTAATAACTGTGGAAGTGCTTAATGAACACTAAGCTGTGAGGCGGCTCTGTCCCAGTGTGGGGATGTAATGCCAATAAGAAGATACTGCTTTGAAATGGGGAAACTTTCAATACAAGTTAGGGTTTCGTAAAATTTAAATTTGCTTTATTTTTAACTCCAGAAAATAAGCTGAATATCAACGTACTTTACGCTACCGTCGTGCTAGGCTTCTTTTGACTCCAGGATCCACTTTGGATTTTAAATTATCTAGATAAAAATAGACGGAAAGAATACCAAATTTGAAAAAAAAAGTTCTCATACAAATATTGCGTAGTTTGCACTTCTTTAGACTACTGAGCGAAAATTATTTTCTCAGTGACGATCCCTCATCCCACCAGAACCATAAGCATACTTCGATGTAATCATCGATTTTCAGGAGTTTGTTTTGTTTACTTTTAATTGTCACTGCATTTTAATGAGGCATCAGCTAATTTATTACATTTGTAAGAGCAAATAATTAAGAACTATTCATTACAGTTGTAACGAGTAGAAAGGATCAACCGTTTCATAAATGAGGCCATGTAATCGTTTATTAGAAGGCATTCTGCCCCATATTCCATACTGAATGGAAACATATCGGAGAATTACTGAAAGTACTAACGGATTCAATAAAAATGAAAGTCGTGAATGGATTACTCTGCCACTGCAAGCATACCTGTAACAAGCATAATGAAATACATTTCAGTTAGGCTTTAATGGGCGGTACCGGCGCTCAGGAAGAATTCAATTGCAGGAGTTGGAGGAGTGGTCGGAGTCTAATTATCAGACGCTGACTAACTTCTTAATAGAAAGTTCTCAAACCAATGTTCTTGTGACACCTTTTATCAACACGACACCCGAGTTGTGATTTTGTCAATTTGAGAGTAATTTACATTTTAATGAATTATTGGCAGTGGCTGATTTTCTACCCGCCGCAGCCACATCCAGGCGCTATAGTATATGCACTAGACCTGTTCACCATTTTCAAAAGTATTCCAGATTCAAAGTGCCACCCCTCTATTTCAATGAGTATCTTAAATGGAGTCTCCTGACCAATTTTCAGCCAAATCCATGAATATTTGGAGGTGCATCAAACGAGATTTTTGATTTTTTAGACTTTTTCGTAGAAATGTCGTCTCAATGCATCAATTTAGCTCCACATAATAAAAGGATTAGTCGTTGATAGCTTCTTTAGACTATTATCTACCACTTTGTCATTGATACTAGGATGTTTAGATGGCTTATTCTATGACTTTTTATTAGATTTAGCTGAAAAAAATGCCTGAAAACCAGAAAAATAATTTTAGGTGCTTCTGGGCAGGGATGGAATGCTCCTCAGAGCGAATCAGGAGAAGAAAAAAAATGCTCACTGCTCTCGACACACGAATCTTTGCTCTTCTCTTTTGTACTTTTGCGTTTCATTCTTTTTCGGGTAGCTCCGAAATTTATTCATTTCTCAATGATAACTAAATAGTTTTACTCAATGAGGTGAGGGTAGTATAAATTTTCAATATGTGCCCAATTCAATTTTTCCTTTCATTTCCTTCGAGTGTTGCGGAAGTTTCGTTCATACATCACTTTATTCTGAAAAATAAGCTTCGCCATGTAGTAATGCAGTTTTCATGAAATACTCAACATTTGAATAGGGTAGTCAAGCAAGACCATTCCCCCCATGCTAAAACAAAGTTGACCATGATTTATGAGCAATGTCATCCAGTATTTTCGACCCACTGGTATGGAACTAGAGTGGGCTATGTGGTAGTGTCAGGGCCTGCAGATCAACAGGTCCACGGTTCGAGGCGCCGAGTAGATAAAGATTTTTTCTTGTCAAGTCTTATGGAAAATGCCATGTTTTCAATGACCTTTTGGGGTCGTTAACTACATTTGAATGTGATTGATTCTATACCCTCCTCCTAGTTATTGCATCACTCATGCCACTGACTAATTTCAAACAACTTTCACTGATTGAGATTATAATAAGTTCATGTCCATCATTGCAGTCATCAATTGGGGAGTAATGGTTTGTTAATGGGAGGGATCGATCAGGTTTTGTTTGTGCCATGAGTGTGGTACAATAACTAAGGAGAGGATAACTAGTAAATCAAGATGTTTTGTAAACTTTATAAGATTTTTTTATCACGTTCAATTTAAAGTATGTTTCCGACCGCGACAGATTATCGACAAAATGGAATTAGATACATGGCTTGATAAATAAAATATTTTTAACTGCTAGGCGCCTCGAACCGTGGACCTCTTGATCTGCAGGCCCTGACACTACCACATAGACCACTCTAGATCCATACCAGTGGGTCGAAAATACTGGATGACATTGCTCATAAATCATGGTCAACTTTGTTTTAGCATGGGGGGAATGGTCTTGCTTGACTACCCTATTCAAATGTTGAGTATTTCATGAAAACTGCATTACTACATGGCGAAGCTTATTTTTCAGAATAAAGTGATGTATGAACGAAACTTCCGCAACACTCGAAGGAAATGAAAGGAAAAATTGAATTGGGCACATATTGAAAATTTATACTACCCCCAGAAACACCTAAAATTATTTTTCTGGTTTTCAGGCATTTTTTTCAGCTAAATCTAATAAAAAGTCATAGAATAAGCCATCTAAACATCCTAGTATCAATGACAAAGTGGTAGATAATAGTCTAAAGAAGCTATCAACGACTAATCCTTCTATTATGTGGAGCTAAATTGATGCATTGAGACGACATTTCTACGAAAAAGTCTAAAAAATCACAAATCTCGTTTGATGCACCTCCAAATCTTCATGGATTTGGCTGAAAATTGGTCAGGAGACTCCATTTAAAATACTCATTGAAAAAGAGGGGTGGCACTTTGAATCTGGAATACTTTTGAAAATGGTGAACAGGTCTAATATGCACAAAATAGCCAGCAAGAGTTAACCGCCAGAAATTTGTATGACGAAAGACATCTAACGCTGGTTTTCTCAAAATTAGGAACTTTTCATGAAAAACTATTTGGTACCGGTTATGAGGGATGGTGTCCGCTACTACGCCTACCAAATATTTTTTTCGATTAAAGTGCTTAATTTTGAGAAATCGAACCTTAGATGCCTTTCGCCATACTGATTTCAGAAAGTTAACTCCTAGTGTGCCGCTGTAAGCACGCTCAAAGCAGTCGATTCATTCTTGTTTCAAAATGTGCAAAGTAGGCACCGATTTGTCAAAAGAACACTCGAACGATGGTACCTAAAATATTTAGCAAAGTCAAGATTCTCCGATTAGTTGATGAATAAAAGGGTTTCTGTAAAATTCAATTGATCGGAAATCTGAAAACACGATAAATAGTGCGGAATTCAAATTTATTATTTCTATTCAAAACTACTGGCAAGTTCACCTGGCTTTGAAAGCATGTTTGTCGTTATTTGACACGACAAGTTATGATCAATGGTGTCTCGAAGTCTTAATTTTTATCTGTTCAATGAAGCAGAATGAATTATTGGCAATGGCTGATTTTCTACCCGCCGCTATCACATCCAGGCGCTATCGTATATGCGCAAAATAGCCAGCATGAGTTAACCACCTGAAGTTTGTATGGCGAAAGACATCTAACGCGGGTTTTCTCAACCTTAGGAACTTTTCACGAAAAACTATTTGGTACCGGTTATGCAAGAGGGTGTCCGCTACTACGCCTACCAAATATTTTTTCGATTGAGGTGCTTATTTTTGAGATATTAAACATTAGATGCCTTTCGCCATACTGATTTCCGAAAGTTAACTCCTAGTGTGCCGCTGTAAGCACGCTCAAAGCAGGCGATTCATTGGGAGATTTCAATATTTTGACTGCCCAAATAGGAAATAAATTTGTCAGTTTCTTTATTAGATGCATTTACGCGCATAAATTTTGTATATTTAAAATCCCTGAACCGATAAAATGAGGTTAAAAAAATGTTACTGTTGTATGTAGTGAACAACAATCCTTCAACAAAAATTCAGTATCTTAGAATCGGACGACATATGATCATTTGGGAAAATAGATTAATATATGTTCTGCAAACTATGCTAAAAACATGTTGTTGCGAAGAAGTTCCGCTACCACAAAAGTATCTGTTAGTATCAACTAAAAGTCAGCTACAGTGATAAAGCCCGTAGAATGAAATGTTTCAAAAGTATGTTATTTAAAGAAGATTCATCGCTATAAATGTTATTGAAATGTGAAATAGATATTAAAAATCGTTTAGATTAAGCTATAAAATTTTACATGAAATGAAAAACAAATCATTCAAATGTACTGCGGCCCGCTTCAACAGTTCAAAATTGCTATGCGGCCCTAGATAATAAGCACACTGGTCTAAGGTCACAAATGAGGTTAATTTTAATACTTCGTTTGCAATCCGAATACTTGATTTCGAGACATCCAGCGTTGCACGTATCAGTCTAATTAGTTTCGTCGGAAAACCATATTTGGACATTATCTGCCACAGCTAATTTCTTTTCACTGAATCGTACGTTGCAATCAATGAACAGATGGTGAGCCTGCAAGTTGTACTCCCGGAATTTATCAAGGATCATCCGCTGGCTAAACATCTCATCGGCCCTCACGTAAACCTGCCTGGTTTTCGCCGACGAAGGACTCCTCAAGCGGTCTCAGTCTGTTAAACAGGATACGCAACAGAATTTTGTACACCGAGTTCAGGAGGGTGATCCCTCTGCAATTGGCACACTCTAGTCTGTGCCCTTTCTTATAGATTGGGCATATGAGGCCACCCATCCAGCCGGCAGGCAGTTCTTCATCCTTCCATATTTTCTGGGTAATGTAGAGGATCGTTTGATGCAGCTGCTCACTTTCGTGTTTGAGAAGCTCGACCGGAATCTCGTCCTTCTTATCAGCTTTACTGTGTTTTAGCTCGTTTAGAGCCTTCTTTACTTCCTCCAGCGTTGGTGGTTCCACAGCTTGATCGTCTCCGACAACGTCCATCCTGCACCTTTATACACCTTCATTTTCACCGTTAAACAAATCTTCGAAGATAAGTGCTCCTTCCACCTGTCTGCCCCCCCTCTCGGTCATTGCAAATGGCGGGCGATCACAGTTTTATGCCGCGCGCCATTGACAGTTGCGTAAGCTTCGTGGATATATTCTCACAATCTGTTGACGTCGCCAGCTCCGGTGGCATCTCCTATCTGCTCGTCCAGCTTCTGGTGGTACTGTTCAGCAACTCCTTCAACTGACAAACGTTGGATATTGAAACGCATCGTGCTGCTGTTCCGTGAACTTGTGACGCTGGAAAGTCGCGCCAGAATTTTTGCAACTACAAGATAGTGATCCGAGTCGATGTTCGGACCTCTGAAGGACCTTATATTTATAACATCCGAGAAATGTCGTCCGTCGACCAGCGCGTGGTCTATCTGTGAGCAAGTGTCTTCACTCGGATGTTGCCAGGTGTGTTTGCGGATATTCTTACGTGCGAAGTAGGAACTGCTTATTGCCATCCCTCTAGCAGCAGCAAAGGTTACAAGTCGAAGACCATTATCGTTAGTACTGGAATAAAGGCTTTCCGTACCAATGACAGAGCGAAAGAAACTTTCTATTCCGATCTGCACAATGACAACCCCGATGACAATCTTTACATCGTGTGTTGGCCACTCTCCGTAGGCCTACACATTAATAAAGTTTAAAAAAAAAAAAAAAAAAAAAATCTCCGTAGGCCTTATCAAGGCTCTTATAGAACTCATCCTTCACGTCATCAGCCTCAGATCAAAGATACTTGATACTTGATGGGCTACAGCTACAGCTGGAGTATCCTTCTCCACTGGACTCGATTCTGGGCCAATCGCTTCCAGTCGCCCTGAACATTGAGCGCCCTCAGGTCCTCTTCAACTGCAAAAAGCCATCGTGTACGCGGCCTTCCACGAAGCCTGCGGGCTTCCGGGTTCTCTACTAAATATTATCTTCGCTTGACGTTCTTCTGGCATACGAACAACGTGACCAGCCCACCGTAGTCTGCCGTGTTGTATAAGCTTAATAATATCCAACCCTTTATACACCTGGTACAATTCGAGATTCATGCGACACCGCCAGATACCGTTCTCCTGTTTACCGCCGAGTATTGTCCGCAGCACCTTACGCTCAAACACTCCGAAAGCTCTCCGATCAGCCTTCTTCAATGTCCATGTCTCATGGCCGTATAAAGCCACCGGGAGAATCAGAGTAGTATACAGCGCGAGTTTTGTTTTCGTTTGCAGACTACGGGACTTAAGCTGGTTACGAAGTCCGTGATAAGCCCTATTTGCAGCTGCAATACGCCTTTTCACCTCGCGGGTAACATCATTATCGTACGTCACTAATGTTCCAAGATACACAAATTCTTCTTCCACTTCAAATTTTTCATCATCCAGCACCATTTCGCTACCACCACCACTAATGAACCCACGTTGATCACTAGCGACCATGTACTTCGTTTTGCTGGTATTGATCGTGAGTCCAATCCTCCCCGACCAGCACAAATCAGACAAAGGTGGTTGCAGCAACTTCATTGTGACTAAATCTGGTCACATATGAGTTGCCATAACTCATGTGGAACATGTGTGCTGCTAGGGTCGCTGTCTCCCTCTTAAAAGGCACAAAAGCCTCTTCCACGGCACGGCGATCAATTCCGATAATATCGATATCGTCCGCAAATTCCAGGAGCATATGCGATTTTGTGATAATGGTACCGCTTCTTTGCACACCACCTCTCCTAATCGCTCCCTCGAGCGCTATATTGAACAGTAGATTCGAGAGTGCATCACCCTACTTTAATCCATCTAAGGTAACAAATGACGTCGATATCTCATCCGCAACACTTACACTTGATTTCGACCCGTCCAACGTTATACGAATGAGCCGTACACTAGTGATACTCATGTTTTACTTTTGAGATCCTTATCTAGAATGCTATCAGAAATCAAGAAGGGGAGTGGTCCTTGATTCCAGTCTTAAACAAAAATAACAAAAGCATGAGGATTACTACTCCTGGCTACGCCCATCTTCACCGTAACTAGGGAGAGGAAGGAAGTGTTGATGTAGTACTTACTTAACGAGAGGCCACCGACTTAGCGACACTCTCATAAGTACCACGGAGTTGGATAATGAGGAAGGTATTCGTTGGGTCAGGATTTGCCTGTAGCTGGCAATGTAACCGTGGTAGATCTTACCCCGTAACACACCACGTAAAGGTATCTACCCAGCATTACGGGTACCCCAGCATTACGGGTACTACCCAGCATTACGGGTACTACCCAGCATTACGGGTATAGGAAAACCATGTTCCAGCTTAATTTGCTATAATTAATTCCGTTTCACTGAATCGTACGCCGCCTTGAAACCAATAAACAGATGATGTGCCTGCAAGTTGTACTCCCGGAATTTATCAAGGATTTGTCTCAGGGTAAACATTTGATCCGTCGTTGATCGGCCCTCACGAAAACCTGCTTGGTATTCACCGCGAAGGACTCTTCAAGCGGTCTCAATCTGTTGAACAGAATACGGGACATAATTTTGTACGCCGAATTAAGGAGGGTTATTCCTCGGTAATTGGCGCACTCCAGTCTGTGCCCTTTCTTAAATAGAGGGCAAATGAGGCCGTCCTACCAGCTAGCAGGCATTTCCTCGTCTTCCCATATTTTCGGCATAATATGGTGCAGAACTTCATAAAGCTGCTCACTGCCGTGTTTGAGAAGTTCAGTCGGGAGCTGGTCCTTCCCCGCAGCCTTATTGTTTTTCAGCTCTTTAACAGCTTTTTTAACCTCATCTAGTGTAAGTGGCTCCACAGCTTGTCCATCGTCGCTAATATTTATTCTGTTCACCGATGCACCGTCACTTCCTTCATTCAACAAAGTCTCGAAGTGTTGCTTCCACCTGGCAGCCACTTCAGTTTTATCTGTCAGCAAATTCCCTTGTTGGTCGGTGCGTAAACGTTGATTAGGCTGTAAGTGAAGAATGTGCCCTCTTCAACACACAGATTCGTTCGCTAATGGGTTTCCACTGCATCACTCGCTTCATCTGCTTGCCCATCACTACGAAACCAACTTCATGCTCTGCTTTTTCACCGCCGCTGTGATAGATGTTTCCAATCATAGTCCTTATTTCGTTGCCGGGTCGGTTACCGAAAATAACGTTCTCTTTTTCTTCTATCTCCATTTTTCGTGGTATTCGAGAGGCTTCAGTAAGCTAACTTACCGGGGTCGCGTTACCTACATCGCGCTGGTGGGGCTGCCACCTTAGGTATAGCTGACGCGATACAGCATTCCGTTAATCAGCCGCTGGGTACCAGGCAGACGCTGTTTGAGCCGCACCTCCTGGTGAACAGACGCTCGAGGCGTAACTTCTCACTCTAGCTGATGTCAGAAGGACAACAGTGCCCAGGCTGCACTACCAGCTAAGTACACAACCCTTAGCTGGCGGTCTTTTGTCATCGAACCACCCATGGAAGCGTGAGATAGGGACTTGTAGGGACCAGAGCTCAGTTGGGCGCCCCTTCCTTGATGTCAATCCACCATTTTGCAGCCCTCAGATCAAAGAACTAGATATAAAATGTGTATGTTACAAGATAGTGTCACTTCAAGATCTCAATAGTTTGCTCACTGACTGAGCTCTCTTAACTATAAGCGGAAGCTAAAATATTGCCATGGATTTTTTTTTGCAATTGGATATAGGATCCTGGGGATATCTCTGAAATTCGAACAAAATGTACTAACTAAAGCTACGAACTATTTTTTCAAGCATAAAAATCCAAGTTATTTGTTTTCCAATTTAAGGTCATATGCATATAAATTGTAATATGCACTCAGTACACACAAATCTTTCAAAAGTGTAAGAAGGGTTCCATTCACTGTAGGTGGATTAAGTCAAGTTTTTTGACATAAGGTCGAATGATCGATTTTCGTTCTACAAGAGGATTTGTCAAATACGTCGAAATGTTTCGAAGCAATATTTTAATAAATTATTAATAAATACAGTCCCTTCCCGATTTTGGCAACACGACCGGATTTTAATGTTGCCAAAATGGGGATGTTGCCAAAAACGGCAAAAAAAATTTCATACAAAATTTCAATTTTTTTTGTTTGCATTATTGAAGCTAAATACTTAGAATATGTACTACAAAGTATGTGGAGTGTGTTTAAGTGATGCACGTGCATCATAAATGTAATTTTTGCGATATTATTCATAACTCGGAGATTGTAGCTCAAACAAAATTGAAACAAACTCAAGAATGGTAATCAAACGATAATGTAACTAATTAGCCAATTTCATAATACAAATTTATTAATAAATAATATCTGAAATTAACAATAGCGTCGGCCATGTCCTTACAAAAAAATATGGAGTGATAAAAAAACATTTCTATAGTAGTCCATTGATGGCTGACTTCCATCTGACATCTAATATAGATTTTAGTCCACCGAAAATGCTTGTTTTTATCATAATTCACTATATAAATGGTCGGGGTTCAGCCAAAGCACACCAAACGCCAACGAATAATTATCCGTTTTTCTGCCCAAACTTTCGTTTAGCAGATTGGTCGCAAATCGCATCGGATATCCCTCAACGCCATTACTGAGGATATCATACTCCAAATGCACGCTTGAATTGATGTGAAACGATTTCCGTTGTCCTTGTTCGAACAAAATATCACAAGTCAGTCTAAAAGCCGCTTGGTGCGGTTTGGCTGAACCCCGACCAAATCAAACAGCGATCCGACGGATACAAGATGACTATATGTGCTAAAAATTTCGGATTCTATTATAATGGATTTTGATGGAGACAAACTTTCTTGAGGTCGGTGTGATTAAGAGTCAAGTTTTGTGCATAATTTTCGCTTTCGCTGAAAAAACGAACACAAGGCATAAGACGTCCCATTGTTTTAGAAAATGGTAACTGAAATCTGCATTCTGCACATTGGTCAAGCCTATCCAATGTAGTGTGAGTATGGGTTAACTACAGTCGACTCACTAAAACAAAATACATTTGACATAACTTTGAAAAGATAGAAGAATCCTACATCAGGCTAAAGAGGGAATCATAGCAGATCGGACTAGTGATTAACACGTTGAAGACGAAGTAGGCTCAAGAGAAGACAACAGCTATTCGACAAAACCAAGGTGGTTGAAGAATTCGTGTACTTGGGCTCACTTGACCTTCGATAACGATATCAGCAGACAAACTCGGAGACGCAACGTGGCAGGAGCGTACCAACGAGATCTGGACAATGCTTGTGGAGGACCAACGCGCACTTGGAGTAAAAATGGTTCACTACAACGATCTGACAGGCACAAGAAGGCGAGGTGTGCAACGATCAAGGAAGATCGATCAGGTGGAAGACGATTTACGGACCCTCCGTAGACTGCGTGACTGGTAACGTACAACAGTGCACGACTGTTATGTACCATTAGGGTGGTCGGTATTGGACATTTTTGACACATACCGGTATTCGGTATTTGATGGAGTCAATACCGGTAATACCGGTAAAATACCGGTATTTGTAAAAAATTCAGAAATATAAAAAAAAAACTCTTGATTTGGACTTTTGAGTGTTAAACAATATGTATTTGTTGACAACCTTCAAATAAGGTACCCCGGGGCAAGTGAAAATATGGGGTAAGTGGGTACTATGGCTGCCAATTAATCGGTGAACGTTTTTAATGGTAACAATGTTCTAGAAAGATGAAGCAGAATTATCAACGAATTCGCCTGATACAAAAAAAAATTGGAATCAAAACCATTTGCGGCACCATACTAATGGTATTGTTTAATCATGACTTTAAACTACCGGCAAAATCTATCACTTTTATTTTACCCAAGAAACAATTGTTGTTTGAGAAATGTCTGTCGCTATTCAGCTGTATGTTTAATTATGATTGATTTATTGCATTTGATACTACTATACCAACCTTGTTCGCCCAAAAATGGAGAATCTATTCAACAACAGTAGTTCTATAAGCATGTTGAAATAAATGTTTAAGCTATCACCTTGCTTCGATTGTTCAACTGCAAAAATAATAAAAGAGCTACAGCAACATTAATTCAACGCTTGTTACTACAAAGCTTATTACCCGAACTAATAAAGCTTTTGTTCAATGTTTTACAAATAAGACTGTTTGATTTACTGTTGTTTGCGTAACATAGAAGATTGGAGGAAACTATTATTCAACATTAGTTTGAGAAAAAGTCCCGAATGCAAATTGAATAACGTTGGTTTTGGTGGCATCTCAATTGTTGTAAGGAATATCTCAAATAAAGCTTATTACAAGTTTCCACAACAAGAATTTTTTTATAAAAGTGTTAAAAAGAGGACTAATTCTTACGGATAATGTTTATCTTGATATTATTTTATGGCTTTCATGAACTATCGATTTTTCAACTAATTAATTTATAGAACTGTGACTTGTTTTTTTAAATCAACTAGACATTACTACAGTTATCACAATCTCGAACGATGTGAGGCTCGAACCCAGGACCCTTCGATTGACATCCGCCTGCTCTTCCGCTGTTCCATGCAAGGTCATATAAATCGACCATGTTAATTGTAGTTATAAATTATTTAACACCAAATTGAACAATTTATTGCACAAACATTGCATAAACAACATTTGATCATGTTTATTAAATAGAATGTATATGACAACAATATTGTTGAAAACGATTGCACAGCAACGTTTATACAAATTCAGATGAGCATCGAATGTAGTTGGGGCGATTGCAGTTTAAGAATCGTTGAATAATGAATTCTGAAACAATCTGCTTCCAATAGTCAATCCGTGCGCGCATCCGTTGCCCATCACTGTCAAAACAGCAACAACAAACAGTTCGGTGCAGTGATCAAAGCGGTGAATATTCGCAGAAAAAATGAGCAAAAGTACGTATTTTTAATATTCTAGTGAAAAATCCATTGTTAAAGTGCAATTTAATATATTGTAGATTTCTTTCTTGTTGAAGAGACAATCGAGGCCGGCAGTCTTTTTGAGGTAATTGCAAAATTGGATTGCACAGGGCCTTCTTCCTCAATGGCTTTACATTCCAACTGGAACTTGGTCTGCTTTTCAACTCGCAAAGCTACTGGAGATCCGTCATTGCAAAGGGCCCCCACGATTGAATCTGAGAAGGTTTACAATTTAGTTCTTCGTATTGATAAGGTATCGATGTATTGTCTCGCGTGTTTCGGTCTTAAATTATACTTTTTGGTATGATTTTATAATATTAAGCAAAGCAAAAACAAGCTTTATACCAGGGCTGCCCAACGTACGGCCCGCGGACCGGATGCGGCCCTCGGCTCCATTTTTTGTGGCCCGCGGCATGTAAGAAAAATAACCTCATTATCGGCCCGCCAGCTTTTCTATCCGTCTCCAGAAGTTTTTTTTTAATTTTTATTCATTAGTCAATATGGAAATTTTAAATCAAAGCTCGCGCTGCAAAACCATTTATTTGAATTGGAAACAAAAATAATATTTTTCATAATTTGAAAGGAAAACGCGATGTTTCACATAAACACTTTGTATCTTGGGGTCGCTTACCCAAAATACAAAGGGTTAATGTGAAACATTGCGTTTTCATTAAGGATTAGTCAAAGTAGTTTATGTTCACGTTGAAATAAAAAGGAAATTCGGTTTGCTTAATTTGTTCGAAAAGTTTTGCAGTATATGCACAAGTATTTGATTGCTAATGTCGTTCCTGTTCGCGTGACTAACATCTAGGTCACTTTGATCTGGCAGCCAAGATACCGGTACTACAAGTGTCAAACCAATGTTGATGATGAAACACAACATGTATTACATTACAGCATGATGCATAATAAACGGCCAAGTTAGTCTCGTGGAAGCATATTTTGGAAAAATGCTTTTAATGACTACAGCGCCACTAGCGTTCTAGTACTTATGCTACTACTAGTTTTGTTTTATTGAAGGTATAACTTCTAATATAACTTCTTAATCCAAGTATTCTATGAAATGCGATATTTGAAAGGGCACAGGTAGGAAACAAAAGTTGAGAGAATTACAAAGGTTTCAATTTAAATTTCCATTTATTGATCCAAATTATTGGTACAATAGATTATAGAAGCAACAAACTCTTTTCACTCGAGCTAATACGAAGTCAGAAAATGCAGTACGGGCCAGTTTTACTGTTAGTAAGATTTTGGAAAAAATCGGATGATTTTTTTTCCAGGACGGAGAACTTGTTCAGGAATATTGACATCGTGTCGTAAGGAAACAGCCTCTTCCTGTAGTATAGTTTGCGCGGAACACGGTGAAGAGTAAAAATACTCCCAGAAGATTTGAAAGCTACGTAACGTGAAAACCCGTCAGCTTCATATTCTACTCTCTCGCAAGCGATGAAAATACCGTCATGAAAAACGTGGCAAAGGTGTTTGTCTTCATGGTCATTTTTGAATGACAGAGAAATTGTTAAGGCTGTTAAGACCTGTGTAAAGGAACTTTTTTTCCTTCGAAAACTTAAGTGAGCTACGATTGATAGAACAGCAGCAATGAAAGGAAAGAACAGTGGCGTTGTGACAATTCTAAGCAAAGAAAAGTAATCACATAGGTATGGCGATATTTCCCTGCCATTCCACATTCATCAAAAGAATATATATGCGAAAACGATCAATATTCCTCAAGTATTGACCATCGTTATTAAAACAATCAGCTTTATCAACATTAGGGAACTCAACCCCCACTAATTTTAAATGATGTTGAAGGAAATAATTGCCGAATCCCGAGACTTGCTGTATTATTACGAATTTCATTGACTAAGCCTTGGTACCATACTTGACAGACTTTATTCTTTTCGAAAAGAAAATGGCACTATTTCTACACGATAAAAGAAAACATTGTCCGAGCCGAACGATCCTGAATAGATGACTGACTTGGATTTTCTAGCAGATATCGCCAAACATATCAATGACTTGAAATCTGGTACATTTCTCTCATCCTATTGAAAACAGTTCATGCAAATCTGTTCAATATGCTGGAAAAGTAAAGAAATTTCCATTTTCAACATCCGATAAATTGTGTGAATAGATTAATTTAATGTCTCAAATGGATCTCTAATGCAACGACGAAAGCAAAATAAACAAAAAAGATTGTTTCAACGCAATTAAATCGTGATTAGTTTTTCTAGAAAATGAAAAAAAATATTTAAAAATTTATGTACAAAATATTTTCTGGCCCACCAACAAGTGTGAATTCTAAAAATTGGCTCGTGGCTTGAAAAGGTTGGGCAGGCCTGCTTTATACCATTCGTAGGATCTGGTACAGCTTTGAGTTCTGCGAATGTCGCTGCATTTTCCACTGGTTTGTGTTGTACTTGTACACAACAACCGGTGTTTTCACTAACCACTGATATGATATGTACCACTCTTTTTGAACTTTTTAAAATTATCCATTTTCACATAAATTCAATGCACAGTGACATCCGCACATCCAGATACGACATAATTGATTTTATCAACAATGATGAATCAACAGCAATTATGTTGTGTTGAACAACATTTGAAAGAACATCACTATTAATAAATAAGTAAGTTATTTTAACAGTTATCATACAGTAAACTTATTTCACAATTGATCAACATGTTTGGTTCAAAGGCTTACAATCTAATATAAGACACATTACTTCATTGAATTGTACAACTTCGGCAGCGCTGTTGAATAACAAATTCTTACAAATGTTATTAAGCATCACATAAACATGTTATTCAATATCAACTTGATTACACAAAATAGGATTTATTTCGGTGGAATAAAGTATATTTACAGTGAATAATACAACTGTACTTCACCCTGCCAGTGAAATTTTAGGGCAACATTTGTTAAACTTTAATTCGATGCTTTATTCAAACAACAACAAAACAGGGAACTAATGCGGTGATTTCAATCAGTATAACATTTATTAAACAACTTCTTAAACATGCTTTATTGTTCAACTACCATCGCTTCTATACAACAATTGTTCAACAAGCTTGTTGATTTATGGCTCTGAATTGTTTCTTGGGTAATTCAATGGATTTTCAACAAAATAGTCGTTCCTAAATTCATCATTGATGTGGAAAGTGAATATTTTGAGCAATTAAATAATTGTGTAGCATCAAAAACGATTTAAAAGTTTTGATTAAAGCCAAAATCTGCAATTTTCACTTTCCCTTGATTTTTAACATACATGGGGCAAGTGGGACATATTTGAACAACATTTTCGATAGGGCCATTTTACCTGTTTTTAGATTGTTGTCTAGTGAAAAATAACTTCGACACTCATATGTCATATGGATCTGAATCATATGCAGTTGATATCGTTGGTTTAGTTGTTAAGAAGTAGTGTACAGTTGATTTACCTAATGTGTATTTTACTTTCTGAAAATTATCTCCCTCATGGAAAAGAGCAATGGTTATATCTATGCAAAATTTTCCGGTTACAGTACAAACAATCTACTTATTCTACAATAGATCAACAGGTTTTGTCTTGTGTTTTGTTATTTTTAAACTTCGCATCAGATTAACAGATAAGATAAATGAAGTGCTTAAGACATGAATTGGCCATTTCGTTCTATTACAAATGTACAACACCGCCTGAATAAAAACGTTCCTTTTGAGGTTCTTCTTCTTCTTCTTCTTATTAGCATTACATCCCCACACTGGGACAGAGCCGCCTCGCAGCTTAGTGTTCATTAAGCACTTCCACAGTTGTTAACTGCGAGGTTTCTAAGCCAAGTTACCATTTTTGCATTCGTATATCATGAGGCTAGCACGATGATACTTTTATGCCCAGGGAAGTCGAGACAATTTCCAATCCGAAAATTGCCTAGACCGGCACCGGGAATCGAACCCAGCCACCCTCAGCATGGTCTTGCTTTGTAGCCGCGCGTCTTACCGCACTTTTGAGGTTCTAGTTTATGTAATAATTTGTGTTAAACAGAGAAACATTTATTCGAAAAGTGAACAAAGATTTGCTTATCTCTTCCATCTAACACATTTAGTAAGAAAGTAAGCTAATGTAAAGCCATACAACAGACAATTAAACGGTAAATCGGCTGTTGCCTAGATTTTATATCTGCTAACATTGTAATCCCTTTCTTTTGCCAAAAACAAAAGTCTGACAAGCAATAAACCTCCATCCATGATCTGAAATACTACGACTCAGAAATTACATGGGCATTATATCTACATTTTTCAAATTAGTTTAGTTCGACAGTATAGAGCAGAATAGGTCCCACTTGCCCCGTTTGAAGGGGTAAGTGGGTCCCTCAGGTAAATTTATTTAAGTTACTACCCATATTTTTTCAACTGAATAAATTGCTCACAACGCGTCTACACTTCAACAACGAAGCATATAATGATGTATCCGTGGTTAATGTCCTGAAATACCTTGTTTTCTAAGTATGCTTTGGCGATTTTGCTGAACTAGCGTTTTTTTAGGTCCCACTTGCCCCGGGGTACCTTATTAAAATCATTGCTTGTTGAGGTGGTGAAACTTACGTGGACGTGCATCAGCCAATCCGCCTCTGATTTGGTTGGAAATGTTGCAGACTACTGAAAATGCCCTCTCTGGTTCAACGGAAGTTGGACGAATGGTGTCAAGAGCGTCGAAAATCAGTGTCAAGTACTTGCCCCTAATCCCTTCTGATTCATTGTAGAAGAATTCTTCACGGATTGCTTGCAAGAATCCTTGTGTCGCAAGTGTTTTGCTCTGCTGCAATCTCTTCATGAGCTGCAGTCTCTTCAACGATCGCATCTGGATTTATTAGACTGGATATCTTTAAGAAAATGTCAAAATCGTTTCTGATCAATTGCTTCACTGCAGGATTATTCAAAAAAAGCGGTTTATTTTGATCTTTGCCTTTGGATTCGTTCTTTGAGATCATCAAATAAGGTGGCAATTTCTGTGGCTTGATTTGATAATTGCTCCATCATAAAATGGAGCGCCTCGTCGATACCGAATTCAGAACGGACATATTTTTTCAGCAAATTATTGATCATAGGATATCTCATTGAGAGAATTATATTTTTCATAATTTCATATATTGCGGGAAAATTCTCGACTATGTAAACAATGTTCAAAAAGTCAATGGCAATTAGACAGATGGCTAAGAGAATTAATCAACATGTATGATTAATGACGATGTCGATCGTTTTTTGCTGTAGCGTAAACGTCGTTAATATAGCTTACTTGTGCAAAGATTTATTCATGCGCGTAGAATTTTTTGTGTTTGTTTCACGGTGAGTATTTAGCTAAGGGAAGATCCATAAAGTACGTCACGCAAAAATCGGCGATTTTCAACTCCCCCTCCCCCCTTCGTCACACTTTTTGTAATAAACCTCTAACATTTGTGTATGGATCGTCACGCTGCTCTGAACCCCCCCTCCCCCCTAGAGGCGTGACGTACTTTGTGGACGGCCCCTAATATGTGTAAATGTTGGTAAAAACTACTCGATATTTTTGATTTTGACAGCAAAATTTGAAATACCGAAAATACCGGTATTTTTCGTCTCTAATACCGGTATTTTCGGTACTCAAAATTGGCCGGTAATACCGGTATTACCGGTTTCGGTACTACCGGTTAGACCACCCTATGTACCATAGAGGCCATTCCGGCCTTAGGCTGAATAAATAATAATAAAACCACATGTGACGCATCACTCGCCTATCGAAGCAGTTAGAACTATACCAGCGATCTCATACTTTGCCATCACAAACAGAACACTCGAGAGCAGGTATTGGAAGTGTGAGTGAGCATTGTGACCATTGATCTATTGTAATCTATGCTACATCCATAGCCAATGAGTGAACTGCCTCACTCAGATGGATGCCAACACGAGTGAGCGATCGTTGCTGTGATAATCAATGAGCAACGCAAGATCTTAGGAAGCTCATAACTTGCCCCGCGGCAAAGCATCAAGTACCTAGGCTTAGATTAACCTGAGTTTTTCTCATGATCTGATTTAAGTCAATGCCTGCTCGAGAGCCTTACGGTTACATGTTACCAAACTCTTACCATTACTGTTGAACTGTTGACAAACATGCTGAAATCAAAAAGCTCGTTATGCAATTGACACATCAGGAAACTGAAAAAGCCAACAGTGTTCTGATATTTATCGCTAGACAAATTTGCGTCAATTTAAACAATAAGACTCTTCTATATAAAATTGTTGCTTTTTTCTATACGGGAATGCAGCAGAAAGACGGATAAAATGTTAAAATGACAGCTGATACCAGAAAAGAGGCGCGTAATGAGCAAAGCGACTTGATGGCTAGACAGCGCATTTAGAAAATCGAATGTGCCAATCGCTAGCAATTGAACCTACGAGGGTTGCTTGTTCCTGGATCACTCATGTAGTATCGGTTGCATTGTGATGTAAACAGCGGGCTTCGCTTAATAGGTGCTGTACTATGTACAACGGTGTGAGTCAGCTTATCGACGACAAAATAAGTGAGATGCCAAAAAATACGACATTCTACGGTGGGCTGGTTAGATTACGGTAATGTGAATAGGGACATGGAAAACGTGAATAAAAAGAGCAGAAAAGTTTCAATAGACATTGTTTGCAATGAGCGGTAATACGAGTGGTGGTTCACTATTTCAGTGAAAGTGTCCATTATTCGTACAGAGCCCATAATACGCATATAAACCTTAATGCCATTCACTTTTGGTTTTGTTTATCCTATTACACATTAATAAAACCCGACTTAATCCACCTACAGTGAACGCAACCCTTCTTACACTTTTGAATGGTTGTGTGTGCCCAGTGCATATTACAATTTCTATGCATATGACCTTCAATTGAATATAAAATAACTGATATTATCATGCTTTTATCGATTTCAAAATAAAAAAAGGATATTTCTGAAAATTTAACAATTTTTAAAAAATACAAAAAGACTGCAGATTTGATTTGCCGCCTTAAATGGCAATATTACAGCTTCTGTTTAATTCTTCATTAGTAGTCTGAAAATATGTCTCATATTCGTATTTCACAGATATCTCTGAAACCGAATTTCCAATTGCAGAAAAAAAAATGAATGGGTCCAATGACAAAAACATAGCTTTCGTTTAAAGATAAAATCGCACAAATCGGTCCAAGGACGACTGAGATCTTGATGGGACATATTTTACCAATGTGTGAAGTTGATACGTCTAATGCTTTATGTTCGTATTTCAGAGATATCTCCGGAACCCAATGTCTAATTGCAAAAACAAAATACAATGAGTTCAATGGCAAAGTCATAGCTTTCGTTTAAAGATAAAATCATGCAAATTGGTTTACAGACGGCTGAGATATTCATGTGACATTATTTTGTTAGTTTTCTGAAAATGCACTTCATGTTCGTATTTCTCACATATCTCTGGAACCAAATGTCCGATTGCAAAAAAATTGAACTCGTACAATGACAAAGTCATAGCTTTCGTTTAGTGTTAAAATCGTGCAAATCGGTCCACGGACGGCTGAGATCTTGATGTGAGATTTTTGTAACGCACACACATACGCACACACGCACACACGCACACACACACACACACACACACACACACACACACACACACACACACACACACACACACACACACACACACACACACACACACACACACACACACACACACACACACACACACACACACACACACACACACACACACACACATACATACATGTGCTCAGTTCGTCGAGCTGAGTTGATTGGTATATACGACTTGGGTCTCCGAGCCTCGGATAAAAAGTCGGTTTTCAAGCGATCTTTATACCCTTCTTGGGGTGTAAGAAGGGTGAAAAGAGATATTTCTGAAAATTTAACAATTTTTAAAAAATACAAAAAGGCTGCAGATTTGATTTGCCGCCTTAAATGGCAATATTACAGCTTCTGTTTAAGCCCGAAAGAGTTCAAATCGGGTCATAGACGGCTGAGATATTGGTGTGACAATTTTTCATTAGTAGTCTGAAAATATGTCTCATATTCGTATTTCACAGATATCTCTGAAACCGAATTTCCGATTGCAGAAAAAATTAATGAGTCCAATGACAAAAACATAGCTTTCGTTTAAAGATAAAATCGCACAAATCGGTCCAAGGACGATTGAGATCTTGTTGGGACATATTTTACCAATGTGTGAAGTTGATACGTCTAATGCTTTATGTTCGTATTTCAGAGATATCTCCGGAACCCAATGTCTAATTGCAAAAACAAAATACAATGGGTTCAATGGCAAAGTCATAGCTTTCGTTTAAAGATAAAATCATGCAAATTGGTTTACAGACGGCTGAGATATTCATGTGACATTATTATGTTAGTTTTCTGAAAATGCACTTCATGTTCGTATTTCTCACATATCTCTGGAACCAAATGTCGGGTTGCCAAAAAAAAAATTTAACTCGTACAATGACAAAGACATAGCTTTCGTTTAGTGTTAAAATCGTTCAAATCGGTCCACGGACGGCTGAGATCTTGATGTGAGATTTTGTAACGCACACACACACACACACACACACACACACACACACACACACACACACATACATACATGTGCTCAGTTCGTCGAGCTGAGTTGATTGGTATATACGACGTGGGTCTCCGAGCCTCGGATAAAAAGTCGGTTTTTCAAGCGATCTTTATACCCTTCTTAGGGTGTAAGAAGGGTAAAAAGGAATATTTCTGAAAATTTAACAATTTTTAAAAAATACAAAAAGACTGCAGATTTGATTTGCCGCCTTAAATGGCAATATTACAGCTTCTGTTTAAGCCCAAAAGAGTTCAAATCGGGT
This sequence comes from Armigeres subalbatus, assembly GCF_024139115.2. Lineage (NCBI taxonomy): Eukaryota > Metazoa > Arthropoda > Insecta > Diptera > Culicidae > Armigeres > Armigeres subalbatus. The sequence goes on from NC_085139.1 coordinate 295,482,421, forward strand.
CATAGACGGCTGAGATATTGGTGTGACAATTCTTCATTAGTAGTCTGAAAATATGTCTCATATTCGTATTTCACAGATATCTCTGAAACCGAATTTCCAATTGCAGAAAAAAATGAATGGGTCCAATGACAAAAACATAGCTTTCGTTTAAAGATAAAATCGCACAAATCGGTCCAAAGACGACTGAGATCTTGATGGGACATATTTTACCAATGTGTGAAGTTGATACGTCTAATGCTTTATGTTCGTATTTCAGAGATACCTCCGGAACCCAATGTCTAATTGCAAAAACAAAATACAATGAGTTCAATGGCAAAGTCATAGCTTTCGTTTAAAGATAAAATCATGCAAATTGGTTTACAGACGGCTGAGATATTCATGTGGCATTATTATGTTAGTTTTCTGAAAATGCACTTCATGTTTGTATTTCTCACATATCTCTGGAATTAAATGTCCGATTGCAAAAAAAATTGAACTCGTACAATGACAAAGTCATAGCTTTCGTTTAGTGTTAAAATCGTCCACGGTCCACGGACGGCTGAGATCTTGATGTGAGATTTTTGTAACGCACACACATACGCACACACGCACACACGCACACACATACATACATGTGCTCAGTTCGTCGAGCTGAGTTGATTGGTATATACGACTTGGGTCTCCGAGCCTCGGATAAAAAGTCGGTTTTTCAAGCGATCTTTATACCCTTCTTAGGGTGTAAGAAGGGTAAAAAGGTTTTAGCTCTAAAAAGTAAGAAAAAAAAAATTCGAGGTTGTTGCCAAAATCGGGAAGAAAATGTTGCCAAAAACGGGTGTTGCCAAAATCGGGGGTAGACAAAAACGGGTGTTGCCAAAATCGGGATGGGACTGTAGGTACAATTTTTTTTTCCACAAAATGAATTTCATATTCACTTCCTCATGACGTAATCAGCTCAAAATATCCAAAATTGTTACTTACGACCTATTCAAAATTCAGTCTAGATTTGGAAAATTTTTGATTTAAAAAATGTATTGGAGGTAACCACTTTTTTTCGAAAGGACTCGAATCCAATGACCCTCAGTACACTAGACTAGCGCTTTTAACCAACTAAGCTACGAAGGCCTTCGCAACTTAACGGCTACTTAATGAGCCCGAGATTCCCAAATCTGACGCATAGTCGAAGCACATGTGTGTAGTACACATTAACATTTGAGTGTTTGCCGAGTTTTCCTTTGATTTATTCAGAATGTATTGAAATATATTCCATAGATTTTGATGGCAAACTGGGGTATGCAAAACCCCATTTCTCGATCATTTCTTTTCTTGCTGGGAAAGTTGAAAAAATGAATCTAGAAAATCCAAAGAATCATAAAATGTTTGAGCTAACGCGTGCTTTGCCAAAGTTGGTTGACTTTTCCGTTTATTCAGCACGCATGCGTTCCTTCACAGGAGTCATTTACTCTCTCACCTAATTCCGGGTAAATTATTGATTCAAATGAAGGAATCCAGGGTTGTTACGGAGATCCTAAAATATTTTCCGCGCCAAATCCGCGCCGACTAAAATCAAATCCGCGCCATTTCCGCGCGACGTGAAATCCATTCCGCGCCAAATCCGCGCGATCCAGATCTAAATTCTAAGCAAATACACGTTAAATGTCAATTTTTGTATAACAATTTATTGAACGTCTTCTCTTCAAGTTCTTTTCTTACAATATTACTGATTTCAAATATGATTTTAAACTGCAGCATATGTTTGTATCGAAATGCTAATAGGACTAATAAAACCGCAGTAAGTATTACAACCCTACTAAATGTCCATATTCACCACTAGAAGTACTGAATCTAAGGGAACAAGAACTAAACAGTCAAAATTATTTGCATAAGCACCGCTATTTGGATTAGATTATGTCTTTGGCATGTTTTGTTCCGTTATTGTCAGGGTTTTTTTGTTAATAGAACTTTAAAAAATTCAGCACAAGGTACGTTGATATACAAATGAATGTTAAGGTGACTCGGGGAAGCACTACACACCGTATTGTTTTTCCTATCTTTTATCTCTTCTAGCGTTATCACCTTGTAACTTTGGAGCGGCGTATTACGGTTTTTAGTTGATTGATGTAACTGTAAATGTATCAGCATGTAGATGGCGAGTAAGCACGCGTCGCTGATGCTTTTTCAAAATCATATTTGTTGTAGAAATAAAATTAAGCATTCAATGATGAAAATGATGACGGTTTAATGATTGTTCGTGCTTCCTGTATCCCCTTAAGGCCAGATTTGATCATAATTGATTAAAGATAAACGTGGCAAATATTTAAAAATCTGTCAAAACCGCAATTTCTTTTGAAGTAATTAATTATGCAGCTTTGTAGTAGTTATTGACAAGACAAACTTGCGTAGATATTAAGAAATTAGACAATGAAGCTAAGTTTTTTAAACAAAACTTCTGTAAAACAAATATTTGAATTCATATCAAGAAACAAGTAATACAAAATCTAAAATAGTTGCTCAAGCTCCGTTTATTTTTTAAGTTAGAATCAAGCGTAAATTCCTTCAAAGATTCCAGAGAAATATTTTTAGAAATTTCAGAAGATATTTCTTTGGAAATACGGCAGAATAATATGCGTAAACTCCAACAGAAATTAATCCGTTATTTCTCCTTCAATTCTTGTAACAAGCTTTTTTTAAAGTTCATGCAGAAATTTGTTTGACCATTCTTACTGGAATTTATCTTTCGTGCGCAGATTCATCCCAGAAATTTCTGCGGGTCATCCTCCGGAAATTTTCATAGAAATGTTTGCTGAAATCCAACTGCCATTGAATATGCTGAAGTACAGAAGTCGCTCCAAATTATCTGTGGGAATTCTTCCGAGTATTCTTACAAAAATTCCCAGTGAAATTATTTTGTAATTCATTTAAGAATTTTATCATGACTTCAAGTAAACTCTCCTCAAATAACCTGCGGAAAATCTTCAGAGCTTACTTGCGGAAATCCCTTCATGAATTCCTGCGGAAATCGCTTTAAAAATTCTTGCTGAAATTGATTGGTGACTTCCTGCGGAAAAACTCCCGGTCCTATTATTGAGAAATTATTAAAGAAATTTCTGTGATCATCGCTATAACTCTTTTGTAAATTCAAGGCGGCATTCTTTTCGATTTTCTATAGTCATTCCTGAGGTCACCGCTCCAGGAAATTCCTCCAAAAATGTATTTATAATTTTTCGGATTTTTAATGCTGCAGAAATCCTTTTTACGCTGTGGAAATTTATTTGCAAGGAATTTATACAAGGATCACCATAGGGTCCTTGTGGAAAATTCTTTAGGAATTTTCTTTGTTTTCTGTTGGTAATCCTGTAAAATCGGAGTTAACCGAAAACATCATAAAAACCCGCCAGAAATAACTTTTGAGAATCATTTTCTAATTTTTGATCGACTTTCTGCGGAAGAACTTATTAAAATGAGGCATCTGCATTAAATTACAGAACATTTTTATGTTTTCAATTGTTGTATAAACCCTTATTCGTTCTAGATGAATGTTATAAAGGAAATATAAAATGTTCCAATATTATGAAAGAATTCTTGACTACTTTTGAAGAATGATATAATATATCATGCTGAGTGGTTCATCGTAAAAGAAACAACCAATTAGAAACTGACAAACATTTTGGAATTACAAAGAAATTGACAAGATGAAAATGGGTGTTCATGTCCTTCAATAGACAACATGGTTTGTGTGCGTCGTGTTTTAGAATGGATTAAAAATGACAACAAGTGGCGTATCTCTCCTCACAACATTTGTTTTAATAATGCTTGAGAGTGTAATACATGCCATTAAATAAGGACTTGTACATATCCGAAAAATAATGTTAAATAACCTTGAAACGTAAATTTTTTTACAACACCATTGTAAAAGAAAATAAAGCCCATCTATAGATAGGCATCAAACTAATTTTCAAATAAACTTCCTTAGATTTAGCATTTTATTTATTAAATTTCCACCTAAAACTAAATCCGCGCCAAATCCGCGCGAAACCCTAAAATCGTTATGAAAATCCGCGCCAAATCCGCGAAAACCGCGAAATCCGCGAAAATCGCGAAATCCGCGTAGTCGTAACAACCCTGGGAATCATGTATTCCTAGCAAATGCGTGTTTCTAACGAAGGAATGATTACCTCATTAGAAATTCTTCCGAGCAAATGCATACGTTTAAAAGATGAGTTAAATGATTTATTTTACCTACTTGCTTTATGATGGAAAATACGCAATTGTGAAAAAAGAACAAATCCAAATACAATCATACACTTCTCAATTACATTCAAGATAGTACTGTCATCATTGCCCCAATTAGGAATAAAAAACTGCCGCTTTGAGCGATTAAATATCATTTCTTTCACACTTTTGTTGTTCTCCATTTGTTTTTCAATTTCGATTGACTTTCTTCGTTTCTTTCTTTGCAGTTTCTCACATTTTCATCGCAGAAAAAAATATATTTATACTTCATATACGCCATGTGCTTGCACTTTAATTGGCGCTTCTACACACTTCCCTATTTACAACCCATTCTGTGTGTGTATGCGCGTTGTGTGTGGATCAATATTTTATCTCTATTAAAAAAAATCAATCTATTACTTGTTTTCGTGGGTTCAATTTTAGGTCTTCTTTTTATTTTTATTTTTTTATTTGTTATCAGTGGGAAGGGAGAAAGTGCACCATTCTACTCGTATCGTTTCCTTGCTTCTTATATAATACATCACGCATTCACGCACTTTTCTATTGTAAAGATTCCTCTAGTTTTTCGGTATTGGTTTCTTTAGCAATTAATATCATTGCCGCACACGTTGTGCGTGTGCTGTTACCCACGTTATTTTTATGGGGTTAAAATTGAAGTATTATGGCATTACGATTTCTTCTCAAAATTATTTTCTTTAAGGAAGCATTCTCTATTTTGTTCTTCATTTTTTTCGTGTTTATTTCACATTTTTGGGATTATTTTTGGCATTGATCCAACAAAAAAGAAATAAATGAAAAGGGACATAGGAGCAGAAGTTTAGGCTTAAAATAAGTGTAAATGTTACAGCTTCTTTGCTCAGTCAAAGTAATATCATTATATTTTAATAGACTACAGTTGTAAAAAATAGTGTTTTTCTTCGAAATTCAATAAAGATGATAGCAAACAAAATACATTAGTGGAAGTACGATACAATAATTACACTGGAAATACGATGAATAAGCAGACAACGACGGATTTTTTTAAATATGGTTACGAAACATTTTTCAGTCCTTAGGGAAGATCCATTAATTACGTAACGCAAAAACTGGCAATTTTCAACCCCCCCTCCCCCCTATGTCACACTTTTTGTATGAATCATTGAAAATTTTTGTATGGATTGTCACACTTCGGTCAACCCCCCTCCCCCCTCTAAGCGTTACGTAATTTGTGGATGTTTCCTTATTTGTGTGAATTTTCAAATGGTTATAGACCACATGGAATAAGTGGCTAATATAGCTCTAGATTCTCACAATTTAATCAGAAGGAATTCCTGGAGAAAATCGAGGATGGAAGAACTCTAGAACGAGCTCCAGGAGGAATAATTCCTGGAGGAACTCCTGAAAAAAGGAGAAATCTTTGGAAGAAAGCCAGTAACAAATTCTGGATGAGCTCCGAGAGGAATTCCTGGAGGAATTCCAAAAAGAATTTTTGGAGGGGCCCCAGGAGCAACTTCAAGCAGAACTCCTGGGGGAACTTCAAAAGGTATTCTTTGAGAGACTCCAGGAGGAACTCAGTATTTTAATGTGGTAAAGCTTTCAGTGGTAAAACATGTTTCAGACTCTCTCGTTGATTTGCTTTGGAATCGTTCGAATCGATTTGTTTTAGAATCAGTCGAAGATTTGCTTCGAATTCGGAATTTAATTCGGAGTCTCTCGACGTTTTGCCTCGGAAACCCTTAATGATTTGCTACGAAATCCCTCGACGAATTGCTTTGGAATCTTTCGACAATTCGCTTCGTCGAAGTCTCGTCGGTTTGCTTCGGAATCCCTCGAAAAATTTAGTTCGGAGTTCCTCGACGAGTTACTTCGGAACATTCAACGATTTGCTTCGAAATCCTTTAACGATCCCTGCAACATTCCTGAAGGATTCTTTTCGAAATCGTTGGAGGATCCTTTTCGGAATACCTGGAGGATTATTTCGGAGTCTCTCAACGATTTGCTCCGGGATACCTCGACAGGTTGCTTCGGAGTCCTTCTACGATTTGCTTCTACCTCCCTGGAACACTGCCTACGAAATCCCTGGAACATTCACGTCGGAACTCCTGGAACATTCCCATCGGAATCCCTGGAGTATTCCCGTCGGAATTCCTGGAGGATTCCATTCGGAATCTAGAAGATTCTCATTGGAATCCCTGAAACATTTCCGTCGAATTCTCAGAAGCATTCCCGAAATCCGAATCTCGAAACATTATCGTAGCAATCCTTGGAACATTCCCGTTCAAATTTCTGGAATATTCCAGTCAGAAATCCTTGAGGATGGAGGATCCTTAGAAGGATATCATTAGAATCCCTGGAACCATCCCCTCGGAATCTCTGAAATTTTCCCGTTGGAATTCCTGAAACATTCCCGTCGGAATCTCCGGAGGATTCCCATCGACATCCCTGGAGGATCTGGAATTCCTGGAACATTCCCTTCGGACTCCCTGAAATATTCCCTTCAGAATCCCTGGAGGTTCCTTCGGTATTCTTAGAGGATTCCCGTCGGAGTCCCTGGAGGAATGTTGCATTATTATTATTATTTCAAGAGATAGATAGAATATTTATGAAATATGCAAAAATATCCACTGCCTACCGCGGTTGGAACTTTTGAGTGTGCGGGGCACACCCGAGTTCTACTATACTGAGTTGGCCTTTTACGCGAATACATTTCATCAATTTCTCGGTTGACCTAAATTACTCCAACTTTGTAAATACCACCCAATTTTTCTTCGATTTCTTTGGATTTTTTGGTGGGGTAAACTCAATGTTTCATCAAGTCCAAAGGCCAGAAACAAGCAAAAACAAACCGCATAAAAAGCGACCCCAGTGTAGACACAATAAGCCATTTTATGAGACAGATTCGATCAGCTGATCGAAACTTTGAGTGGACGGCTCGGTCTTTGTTTTGGTAAATTTGCATGCAAACCATCATCATTTCATTCCATTTTCGCAAATGTTCCTTGTAAAATGTAAATACTTATTAGTGTTAGGTGTCCTGTCTTTTGAGCTTTCACCATTCGAGCATTTTGATCAATGTGGTGTAAGAGAAGGCTTGAATTCACTGAATCAGCACCTTCTTATATGCAACATTGGTCAAAATGCTCGGAGCGGTTGGTGCAGTTGACCTCCAAAAAAGTCAAATCAGAGACTGACCCGCAGGCAGGCTGGCGGCCATTACCGCTCGCGGAAAACTGGATAAAATGGCTTATGCAACGTACACACCAGTCAAGCAGTTTGACGAACATTTACTCCACCTCTCGTTTATTCAATCATCCATCAAGTTTTACCAACAGCGGCACGAACACACGCTGAACCACACGGGTTCAATTATTTTCTCCCGAGAAGTTGTTTCTTTGCGTTAGAAACCTCGAACAGTTTTTTGAATCTTTAATTTTTGTGATTTTTTATAGTTATTAACACCTCGAACAGGTTGTGGACCCAACGGAAAGCTTCTGATAAAAAAAAATGAAGAGTGGAGATTTTCATTATTTTTTTTCGGGCTAAAATTGTCTTGTCTTCCTATCAAGTATGGTCGTTCTCCGTAAAAGTGTTGCTGCGGAGGGTGTTGCTCCGAAAACACATTGAACCAGGTATTGGACGTTTGGTGAAACGGAGACGAGAAATCGTTGGCCACGACCCATTTAATCACCCAGTCAACATGGGCTGATTCGTACCAAGACGATGGCGGACAGGTGATTAGCTTTGAAGCCGAACCATGCGAAAACTACGCTAGGGCAGCGAGTGACAGTCCTTCAGCAAACCACGAAAAAATAATTACAAGGTAGATGACAGGATGGATACCATGGAATCAGGACACATCGAAGAAGGGGACATAATGGTATCATTCGACGTAGCGGCATTGTTCCCTAGCGTTCCAGTGAGAGATGCTCTGAATCTTCTTGAGGATTGGCTGCTCACACAAAGGACGGAAGCAACATGGCGAGGAAAGGTGAAATGTGCTTAAATCTGGCAAGGCTATGTATGACGGAGTACTACTTCACATTTCGTGGCAACTACTATAAACAGACAAAGGGAACACCGATGGGAAATCCACTATCACTGTTTTTCTGCGAACTGTCCATGGCGAATTTGGAGAACAACCTACAGGAACAAGGAATACTACCCGAGAGATGGTAGAGATACGTCGAAGACATCTTCAGCATCATCAACCGAAAGGATCTACTCAGGATTCTGGAAGCGATAAACAACGTGCATAAGGACATCAAATTTACCTTCAAGGAGGAAAAAGAAGGTAAGCTACCTTTCTTGGATCTACTGGTCATCAGGGAAGCAAATACAACATTAAGCCTCGAAATCTACAGGAAGCTCACGAACACGATGAGAGTCATCCCATATACATCGAACCATTCGTGGTTACATAAAATGGTAGCATTTCATCACATGGTGAGTGAGTAATGGTGAGTTGACATCCGGGAAGGGGCGTCTAACATAGCTCTGGTCCTCACCAGTTCCAATACTCACGCTTCCACGGGACTTCCGATGACAATTGACCACCAGCTAAGGGTTGCGTACTTAGCCTGGGTTATTCGGACATCAGCTAGAGTGAGAGGGTGGGGTCTGCCTAGGATGTGGTAGGGTTCGACAGTGGGCTCTGTTGAACTTCTATAAAAAGCTGCATGTGTCCCCAAGTAGGCCCTATCAAAACGACCGTGTGCCGCTCAAAGCGCACTAGCCTAGTCCTGGTGTTGGGTGGGACTTTAAACAAATTTGACCCGACTGATCGAGCGTCTGTTCACCAAGGAGGTGCGGCTCCAACAGCGTCTGGTCTGGCATCCAGCGGCTGAGTATGAAATGCTATTCCCCGGAAGCTATACCTAAGATGGCAGCCCCATCCCGGTGGATAGGGAACCTTGGGCCAACAACCTACTGTTCCCGAAACATCAATTTGTTCGAGAATCCGATAATGAAAGAATACGGACTGATTTTACGCCGACGACTCTTAGCGCGAAACAACGGACACGAATAGGAACATGGAACGTTTTAACCCTAGCCTAGCAGGGTAAATTGGCACAACTTTCCAATGAGGCACGCCGCATGAAGCTTGAGATCCTGGGACTGAGTGAAGTCCGTTGGCCAAACTTTGGAGAACACAGAACGCCGTCGGGACAAGTTCTGCTATACTCTGGTTTACGAGGTGAACACGTTCCCCGGCATCGCGGAGTTGGCTTCCTACTAAGCGCTCAGGCACACTCTGCGCTTATGATGTGGGAACCTCTAAGTGAAAGGATAATCGTTGCCAGATTTAGAACACGGGTCCGAAACCTTACTATAATCCAATGTTATGCGCCAACCGATGCTGCCGACCTGCAAGACAAAGAGAACTTCTACAGTCAACTCAATGCCGTCGTAGATAGAATTCCGAAGGGTGATATCAAGATCTGTTTGGGCGACTTCAATGCGAAGATCGGATCCGACAACTCGAACCATGAGCGCATTATGGGACGCCATGGTCTCGGAGAAATGAGCGAAAACGGAGAGCTGTTCGCAGAATTTTGTGGTAATAACGACATGGTGATCGGGGGATCGCTCTTCCCTCATCGACCGGTTCACAAGGTCACGTGGGTCTCCCGTGACGGCTTTACAGAAAATCAAATCGACCACATCTGCATCAGCGGGAAATGGAAACGGAGCCTTCTTGATGTACGGAATAAACGTAGTGCCGATATCTGTTCATCACCTCCTCATCGGCGAAATACGCCTGCGCATTGCCCGGATTCGTCGGCAGGAGAAAATAGTTGGACGACGATTCTACACACGCCGACTGGAAGATGCCACGGTGAAACGGTCCTTCGTTGAAGAACTGGAGATGCGTGCTGCAGATATTCCGGAAGGTGGCAGCGTGGAAGACCAATGGACCGCCATCAAGAATGCCTTCATCGCCACCAGCGAGAACAATCTGGGTGAACTACGCACCCAGAGAAAACAATGGATCACCGATGAGACCTGGAGAAAGATAGAGGAGCGAAGAGAAGCCAAAGCCGCGACAGAGCGATCCAAAACCAGAGGAGCCAAAGTCTTAGCCTGTCAACAATACGCGACTCTTGAGAAGGAAGTAAAACGCTCATGTCGACGGGACAAGCGAGCGTGGGCAGACTCTCTGGCCGACGAAGGAGAGAGAGCCGCCGCAACCGAGGACATTCGCCTCCTCTACGATATCTCACGACGCTTAAGCGGGGCGGAGATGAATGCAACGATGCCTGTGAAAGACGCGAATGATCAGTTATTGACCGACCCAACTGACCAGCTGAAACGCTGGTTCGAGCACTTCGAACAACTTTTTCAAGTGCCAGCCAGCCCATCACCACCTCGGCATGATCTGCCTAGGATCCGACGTATAACACGCGTCAATACCGAAGTTCCATCACTGCTAGAGATTCAAACAGCCATCCAAAGCATGAAATCGAATAAAGCCCCAGGGATCGACCGCATATCAGCCGAGATGCTCGAAGCTGACCCCATGACATCCGCTCAACTACTACATCGTTTATTTCGTAATATCTGGGACACCGCAACTTTCCCGGTCGACTGGATGCAAGGTATCTTAGTGAAGGTGCCCAAAAAGGGTGACCTGACTGTATGCGATAACTGGCGAGGCATTATGTTGCTGTGCACCGTTCTCAAAGTTCTGTGCAAAATTATCCTAGCCCGGATTCAGGAGAAGATCGATGCGACTCTCCGGCGGCAGCAAGCCGGATTCCGTGCCGGAAGATCCTGTGTGGACCATATTGTCACGCTCCGCATCATTCTGGAGCAGGTCAACGAATTCCAAGAGTCCCTTTACTTGGTATTCATTGACTACGAAAAAGCTTTCGACCGTCTCAATCACGAGAATATGTGGGGCGCCCTGAGACGCAAGGGAGTTCCTGAGAAAATTATCGGCCTCATCGAGGCACAGTACGAGGCCTTCTCGTGTAGAGTGCTGCACAATGGGGTCTTGTCCGACCCTATCCGGGTCGTAGCTGGTGTGAGGCAAGGATGTATTCTATCACCGTTACTGTTCCTCATCGTAATCGACGAGATTCTGGTAGATGCGATTGACCGTGAACCAAACCGCGGGCTGTTATGGCAGCCTATAACCATGGAGCACCTAAATGACTTCGAATTGGCGGATGATGTTGCACTCCTCGCGCAACGGCGCTCTGATATGCAGAGTAAGCTCAACGACCTTGCCGAGCGCTCCTCTTCAGCAGGTTTAGTCATCAACGTCAACAAAACCAAATCGTTGGATGTAAACACGGTGACTCCTTCCAGTTTCACAGTAACCGGGCAACCAGTGAAAAATGTTGAAAGCTTCCAATATCTTGGTAGCCAAATGGCGTCAGACGGCGGTACTAAGATCGACATAGGCGCGCGGATAAAGAAAGCAAGGGCTCCCTTTGCGAGTTTGAGAAATATCTGGAAAAACAGGCAGATAAGTGAACGCACCAAAATACGAATTTTCAACTCTATCGTGAAATCTGTGCTGTTATACGCTAGCGAAACATGGTGTGCATCAGTGGAGAACACTCAACGGCTACAGGTGTTCATTAACAGATGCCTGCGGTATATAATTCGGGCCTGGTGGCCTCACAACTGGATCTCAAACAACGAGCTCCATCGTCGTTTTCACCAGAGGCCGATAGCAACAGAAATTCGGGATCGGAAGTGGGGCTGGGTCGGCCACACTCTACGTAGGGGCGGAAACGAAATCTGTAAACAAGCATTAGACTGGAACCCAGCAGGAAATCGCAGCAGAGGCAGACCCAGAGGCTCATGGCAGCGAAGCCTCAATAATGAAGTAAAAGAAGTCGACCGAAATCTAACATGGCAACAGGTTAAAGCGATAGCCGGGCAACGCTCAGGATGGATATCTTTCAAGTCGGCCCTTTGCATCACCGGAGGTGTACACTGCCGTCATACACATATTTGTCCCATGTTTGCTGGGATTTCCTATGTACATGGGACAGTTATGCGTAGAACGGCAGTACAGGATTCATAAGTAAGTAAATAAGTAAGAAAAACAAAGATGATCGCATGGGTTGCAATTGATGATGATGATGATGATACTACCATCTATTGTAGCAAGGCATCTGCCGATAGCACTGGCCATATCTGACAAACGATTTGATCATGATTATATTATTGATTGTATTTCATCAGACTCCTGTATGAAGGGCCAAAAATGGATGGGGTGGTTCCATAAGCAAAGACGCTTATGCGAATCCACGGGATGAGTAGAGAATCTCCTTCCAGAAGAAAGTTCGTACAAACAATAATACAATTAAGCCCTCATTTCCCAGATTGACCCAATAGATGGGGAGAAGAGCCCGCCCTTTATCCACGAAATGTTAACAATAGAAAGTTGGCAATTCCACTCTTCCTATCCAAATCGCTTCAATCGGGTGCCCTGATGGTTATTTTATATCTATATAATCATACAGTTCCAATAAAAGTAAAAATATATATAATGGAATATTCTCACCAAATTTCCGTGCTTGAAAAATACATCTTTCATCGTTTGTCCTGGATGAGAGTGATCCTTTCATTATGTTTTGGAATAAATTGTTCTCTCCAAAACCGAGTCCAAAATATCCTGTTTACAATGAGACGAGTTGTCCAAAACTTGAAAAAATAAATCTTGAATCCTTACGTAATTATTATTAATTAATTATTATGGGTTGCAATTGGGTCCTAAAATGAAGAATCGATATTCGATTTTTTTGTTCAGTGTACTATAAAGTTAATCATCCTAAACGAGTCAGTTTTTCTTCCGACTCAAAAGTCGAAAGGAAAATTGTATAATTTGAAATTTTAAAATAGATGAAAAATGCTTCCTTGACATTTTCGATCTTGTCTTGGTAGATGAACACTCAGGAAAATAGCTCTTACAATTTTCATAAGACCAATCTTATGAGAACAATCATAAGACCTTGTTTTGCCAAATTCTGGATTTATATTAGCTATCCAGCGAAAGGTTGTCACCTGCTTAATCATAGCATGCGACAGACATTTACTCGATTCCCTTGGAATGGTTATTAGCCCACCAGAATATAAAATAGTGTTGGAGTTAGCTCTTTTGTAAAGCACAACACTTCCCAACAAGGATGTTATCGATCATTTAGTAATCTGCGTTCAATCATTTAGTAGTTTGACAATAACTCTTTCCACAGGCCTAATTTCAAAATATGTTGTATGGTGAACTTTTAGTGCGAAGGTTTTTCTACAACTCTTTTTAACAGATCGATGTTCGAATTCCACTATTAAAGGAGTTACGGTGCTAGTTTCTATACTTATACTAAGTGATAACAAAATATGCAATCATTTAGTCTAAGTTACTGCTACTAGCGCTATAGCTCCGTTATTAGTGAAATTCAAACAACGAACTGTTAAGCAGAGTTGTAGATAAACCTTTGCACTAGATGTTCACCATACAACATATTTTGAAATTTAGCCTCTGGAGTGAGTTATTGACAAACTACTAAATGATCGAAGGCAGATTACTAAATGATCGATAACATCCTTGCTTCCCAACAGAACCACAGAACCCATCGTCTGAGATCGAATGCCAATTATCATTCGATTGTGTTTTGTTCACGAAGCCCAAACACACATATATGCATTATATCGCTGGCCCGCAGCAGCCTACGTGGAGGGATCGTATTGTAAGACCAGAAGGCCGGTCTCGCACTTCTAAACAATGTCCATTTTATTGAGAATAGGGATTCAACAGTGCTCATCGAAACGTCCAGACTGTACTAAAACCATCTCTCGTCTCAAGAGTCGACTAGCTTCTTGTCCTCTTCGTAGAGTGGTGAATTGGAATCGGGAGGAAGATAAGGGATATATCCAATACCTGAAGCGAGATTTAATCAGTTCCGACTTACTCGTTTGGATGAAGGCATCAGTTCAAATCGGAGTGAAAAATACTAGAACCGTGAAGTACAGTACAAAACCATTGTCCACGGTAGAAGTGTATCGAAACTTAACATGTGCTGCATGGAGTGAGCCTGGAATATAGCATGAGATCGGCCTATTAGTTTTGCCACCAAATGTGTTGTTGCGGCTTGGGCTTCTAAGCATCGGCGCGCGCATGGTTATCCCGCGCTTCATTGAAGGATCGGCTGAAGTGGTAGATCGCCATTCAGATGATCAACAGCATCGCCGGAAGGATACACGGAATACATTAACACACTTTCAACACTAGCAAATAAGTACAAACCATTTTAGATTTAAGTTGATTTCGTAGGGGAATAAACAAAATTTATGCATGTAAAATTTCAATATTATTTTTCTATCTCTGGTGATTTCGTGGATAAGACTCGTTGAGTGATTTTTATGCTGAACCGCGAACCTGTACGTGCTGTATTAGTGCAGCTCAACACTTTCTCATGCATGTAAATTGACTGTGTTTCTAGATTTTTGTCTCATGCCGGTGGGAGGTTTTCCCTTGATGACAAGGTTTTCTTGAGGGGTTGATAGGCTTGTGATGTAATCACGCGCCTGCTAATCTCGACGTCCACGGTTCGAATCCGGGTTACATTTTTTTTACATATATTCAAAATATTTCATAAGATCGTCTTATGAAATTCATTCCATAATAAAAACTTATGAAAATCAACACATTTTCTTATGTCGCAATTTCAAAAGAGTATCTTATGATGTTCATACGACCCGTTTCCTCAGTGTACGGAATAAGTGAAAGTGAAATCAGAGACGATGGTATTATATAGAGACACGCGGAGAGAATAAAACAATTCTGGTTTCACGGCCAGCAGGCGAAAACATCCTGGGCGATTGGCAACATAAAAATTTGTGAGAACTTGAAGTGACTTTCAGTGTGAGCAGTTATTTCGTTTGCTCCAACTATGTATTTTGTCTTCTTTAGCACCATTGCCATATATACAACAATAAATATGATTAAATACAATATATGAATTTGCTATGAGAACTCTGAAAACATCTTCATTTACTTAACTTTTCAAACATTTTCGTAATTCCTATAATGTTGATTACAATACCTATCCTGCATTTAGTACCGATTGGTTATGTTTGTTTTCCTTGCTCGTTTGGTACCGCGTTTGACGGTTCGTTTGGTACTTTCGGCTTCACTCTTCGCGGGTCTCTATCTATAAACAACGTCTCTGAGTGAAATGTAAGCAAAAGAAACTGAACGACTGGAGCTAGTAGATACAGATGTATGCGGACCATTCGAATAAGTACCATCCTTGGCGGGCAGTCGATATTTCGTGACTTTTATTAGTGATGCGACTAGGAAGGTCACTTTGCGACAAATCCTTGAAAAAATCCGTGGATACAACTTGCGGACTCAGCACATGTTTGCGTACGACTCAGTGAAACCGTGGCATATAATGCTACAACATGCCTTTCCGGCAAAGCTTATCAGGCTGATTCAGGATGGATCCAAATCAAGCGTCAGAATATCGGGTGAGACATCCGATTCGTTCGTGACGTTAGATGGATTGAAGCAGGGCGATGCGCTCTCTTATCTGCTATTCAACTAGCTCTAGAAGGTGCAATTCGGACATCTGGTGTGCTAAGAAATGGAACCATTATCAACTAGTCTTACATGCTCCATGGTTTTGCGGATGACATCGACATCATTGGAGTGTAGGTCGCAGAGCATTGGAAGAGGCTTTCGTGCCTTTTCATCGGAAGGTTAAAAGAATCTGTCGGTCAAAATTAACTACTTGGTGGCTGGCAGAGAACGTGGCAGCCGAAACGGCGTTGGTCCCGAGTGAGAAATTGATGGGATTTGAGGTTGTCGACGAATTTATATATCTTGAAACACTCGTTACATGTGCTAATGACGTTAGCCGCGTTGCTTAACCAGCTGAAGTCTAGCAGCTTAAAGACACGGACAGAACTAGCTCTGTATATACATAGTTGATTTGTCCAGTCGACCTGCACGGCCATAAAGCATGGACGTTGAAAGATGCAGACTATTGAATTCCCGGAGTGTTTGAGCGAAAAAAAGCGACTTTCAATACTTGGCGGCGTACGTGGTGGAAAATGGCAAATGACGCAAACGCACGAAACACGAGTTGTGTCAAGTGTACAAAAATGTAGACACTAGCAGTCTGATAAAATAATACGGATTACAGTTGGGAGGACATATAGTATGTATGCCGGAAGAAAGACCCGTAGAAGTGATGTTTAGATCCTGGAACTACGAAATGTACGGTCATCATGCTCATGCTCATGCTCATAATGATTGACTCGTTAACTCACGCAGTAATGCGATCTACCGACCATGTCATTCAGTCATCCTGGAAAGCTTTCTTGAGGTTATCCCATGTTGGTTTCGCTGTCTTGGCCCATTTATGCCTATTCTACGTCTCGAATGACTCGAGAATTGGCGTTTTCGACTATTCTCGCGTGAGACGACCGTGTAATTCAAATGGGTGACGTCTCACCTCTTGCGAGACGTAGAATAAACCACGACCTAGCGCTCCATAACGGGCAGCAAAAACCCTCCGCATCGAGAAAGTCTTCCGCCTGCAGTAATTCCTTCGTTAACTAGTCCCATTGATCTTCCAATTCCATCTCCGGCACCGGATTGGTTTGCCCTGGCTTGGGACATCTTGAGATCAGGATCTTATCAGATTCTTCAGGACACTAAAAAAAACTTATTTACTTGTTGCCCACATCCTAAAGATCCTTGATAATAAAACAAGCCTGTCACCACATAACATATAGGTTTCTTTGCCGTGGAAAGTGGTCTTTCCATGATTTAGAAACGCTAGCGAACCTAGTGGTGGAAGTCAAGCTTTACTGAACAACGCCCATAAAGCAGAGCAGCATCGCATGCTTTGTTGTTTCTTTCGCCTTGGAGCCTAATTAGCACTTGAAAATCATATATACAGCTATAAGGGCACTGCACGGTTGAATCTCTTTCTCTTTCATTCTTCATAAATTTTGACATTTACTGGCCTTGTTGTTTTCAAATTTCTTTGCAGTGAGAAAGAGACAAAGCAGTCCGTGCAGTGCCGTTCGTCGATTGTTGATATACAAAGAGCCTACTTTGACAATTGCAGTTTGTTGTATCTGTTTTGTATGACTATTTAGTTACTCAGACAGAATTACATATTTACCTTGTGTATTAAAGTCACGGCCTGCTTACTATGCATGGATTATTACTACAACAAGTCCACTACCTCAGTTCAGTTGTGCTGAATTGAATAATTAAAAAAAAATCGTCATGTCATAATATCTTTGCTGGATTTCCTATTCATATGAGAAAAAAATACGATTTTGGCAGCGTAGTAGTCAAACAGTAATAAAAAGTAGTTTGATTTTTGAATAACATTAACTAACATAGTCTGTCAACAAAATAGATTCAGCAGAGCTGTTACCTTTTCATTCGACCGTTCTGAAAATGTTTAGTTCCTGCAACCATTCTCCTCCCATAATCACACTGAATCACGGCAGTTTGCCAATGTCGCTGTCTACTTATTCATTTACAATACTTTATACATTACACATAGAAAACATTCAACATAAAAATGCCCAAACTATCATAGTTCCTGAAACGTTACACACAACAACGCTACCTGACTAATATCGGGGGCTAATCTCAGAGTAAATTCGGCAAAACAATCAACATAAGAATGAAATATACTTACAAAAATAACACTTTTGGTGTACTCGGGGTCACAACACTTAAATTGGTTCTCCGCTGAGCTGAGCAGTTCTTGTTAGGAGGATTAAATATGTTTCGCTGCCCTCAGTCAATGTTCAAGTTTCTGACTTTCCTCGGTTTCTATGAATGCATTTTGGCTTCGGTGAGATGGCGTCTCATTCATTGCAGCTGGATTGGGCCCCGTTCAGCAGTACGATCCGATGTAACTCACGGAGGGCGTTTTGGCGTACTGCTCCGGCAACGAGATCGGCTTCCAGTACCACCAGTTGTAGATCACTGAAATGATGTTCCAAAGAAATTTAACATCCATATGGGAAAGACCCGTGTCATTTTTTACTTACACCCGTAGCTGGCAGGCAACCGCACCGACAACGTTCGGCACCGGTGCCGACACTCCTGCGTGGGCCTAAGTAAAAACGTCCGGCTGCCGTAGCCCTGGATGATGAACATGTTGGCACACTCGGCATCCGGGATGCGGTACGGCAGGGCCTGTGGAGTATCCACTATTAGGTACCGCTCCAGGCTTACCCCCGTCGATGGAAGCCGAGACGGCCGGGGGAAGATCGACCTCAGCAATCGGGCCGGGGCCATCCGATTGCAGCGCCAAACGCTATGGCTCTCCACTTGCTGACTAGCGTTGACAAACTGTCGAAACAGATCGTCCAGGTTGCGGATTTCGGGATGCGTTGACTGGATTTTGTACGCATCCTTGGCAAAAATGGCACGGTGCTGTTCGTACAACATCTGCAACCGGTTGATGTCGACCAGCTCCTTCTGTGTCTAAAAATGAAAAACCCACGAATATTAATAACTCAGTTTACCGCATACTAAAGCATACCTTAAAAATATACGGATAATTCACCGCCACCTGGTCGACGTTGGTCAGATCCAGCACGTTGGCCACGTCCGCGCACGGATCGCAGTTCAGGTTCTCCACTTGGAAGTACGGATTCGTTAGCAGGCAGCTTTCGTCGTACAGCTCCGTCAGCGAAGGATAGTTGGCAATGATCGGCACCGTCACCTTGCGCCACACTCGCATCCCCGGATAGATAAAGCTCTGGATATTGCGAAGCACCACCGTCGACACTTCATGTTTGTACGAGAACACAATAAACAACGTCAGCAGTACGAAGATGAAGTTGATAATTTTTTTCTTCCGGTCAATGACCGTTTTGAGCAGGATCCGACTGGTGTGCTTGTCGAATATGTAGTTGATGATGTTGTTGTTGTGGAAGTAGTGCCGGACCAGGTAGTTATTGAACTCCGCCTCGTTTATCCGTCCCCGGCTGGCGGCCAACTCTTTCAGCTGATTTAGCTGTTCCAGATATTTAGCGATGATTTCGTTTTTGTCGCTCAACTCCTCGAATCCGGCCGTGTCCACCACGTCATCCATCACGATGGCACGGTTCTCTTGAATCCTACTCACGGATCAGAGGCCACACCTCTGCCTTTGATGGAACTGAAAAATTTTCTCGTCCGACGGAAAACACTCGATTTAGAATCTACACCCACAACAAGCGCAATAATGAGCAACACATCGACGGCCAGAACGTACGCGACTGCAAAACGGAGATGATTGCACAATTATTTTTAGCTTTTGCCATTGAGGCCGTTTTTTGCGTACAAATTAATTCGCGTTTTTTGCACTCGTCTATCTCACTGTTTTATCAATTTTTTTAAATGCAGTACAGATAAATAATAAACAAAGCATCGCTTGAACGCGCACAACGTCACGTACTGAGGCATTGTCAAATGACATTTATGCAGGGAGGTTTCCATAAATAGCATTGAGCGATTTGGCATAACATTTAAAAATTAAGGGCAAAGTCACAAAAGAGCCGACAGAAAAAAATCCTTCCATGATTTCCGCGAACGGCGACCGCCACTCGATTTTTCGCTAAGCCTCCACCATTTGGAATAAATTTTCAGCATTGCCACTGGTGTTACCCACGCCTTCGTGCTGCAGTGTCCGCTCCACTGCATCAAATTTTGTCAATTGGTCCTTGCGTAATCCCCATCAAAATGGCTAGCGCGTAGTAGTAGTAAAATTCTTCTTTATTTAAACATTTTTTGTTCTACAATTGGGTTGTTTAGGGGTATCAATGTTTTTACATATTCTGAAACTGCATAAAAAACTGAGGCAAACCCCAATTTTTCAGAATTTTTGGAGTATTGGAACTATTTTTAATTTGCATTTTAAATTTATATGGGACTAAAAATTTGTTCTTATGCTGCATGCATGGGCCAACTGTCATTCTATGAATCTTAGTGTCATTCTATCGATTGAAATGGCTTATTGTTTGCTGTATAAAAAAGTAAATAAAAAGTTTTCAAACAAATTAAAAATATGCTGGAGATCAGCAAAGCATGCTCTTTAAGTTAAACTATAAAAAAACCTCATATTTTTCTTTGCTAAACAATCCAATTATTTTTAACATGTACAGTGATCGGCCGGCTTGGCCCTCCAACTTCGATTTTAATTATTATTATTATTATTATGTTGTTACTTAATTTTTTAAATATAATGTATCATGACGGCCTTCAGGAGGCGCTAGTGTTTTTTAAAATTTGATAACCTAACTACTATGTACACTAATATTTACAATAAAAATTTGATAACCTAGATTGGAACTAGCGCCCTAAGCGCTTGTTGGTCCGAGTGCAAGCAACGGACCCTAAACTTTTCTTTACACTCACCAAAGCGTTCATGTAAGGTTTTTATTCCGGCCAGACGGTGACCTCGGATGTTCTTGTCCTGGGAGGGAGAGTTGTTGAGGATCATCCTCACGAATTTGTTTTGGACCCGTTGAAGTTTGAGGTGGTGGGTTTTAGCGCAGCTCTCCCAGACCGGCATGCCGTATTCGATCACAGGGAGGATGATTTGCTTGTAGACAGCAAGCTTACTTTTCAGGGACAATTACGACCGTCGGTTGATCAAAGGGTACAGCAGTTTCAACAAGACGTTACACTTTGTCACCGTTTTGTCAACCTGTTGCCTGAAAATAAGCTTGCTGTCGAGGGTCAAGCCAAGGTAGTCGGCCTCATTGGCCCATTCCACAGTCGTGCCATTGAAGATGATTTTACAGTCCCCAGGCGGAACAAGTTTAGGGGATTTGGAGTGGGGGAAAATGATGACCTGGGTCTTCGCCGCGTTGATACAGATCTTCCAGCTGGTGAGGTACTCTGTCAGGGCATCCAGGCCTCATTGGAGTTTTGCCACTAGCGCTAAAGTTAGATTCGTCCTTGTCAGAGTGCAAAGAGCAAGGATCGGACCGGCTAACAAACATAAAAACGCCTCAATTCATGAAAAGCTGTGTGCAAACATTTTATTTTCCTCGTTTGATCTACTCCTTTAACAGGGTTGTTTACTTTTTCCCCATCTCTTAACTTCTACCCTTCATGCCTGCTAACCGTCTACGCTTCCTTCCTTCTTTTTTTTTTCTTTCACACCATTCCCCCCTTTTTTCCCATCACGGGGCTACTCACGAGCACTGCTCTCTTCAAACCAAATCTTCCCTTTTACACGGCCAAGCGCTGCTTCGCGAACCCGCGGATCGGTGGGTGGCAAACGGAAACGACGTTTTTTCGCTGTGTTGGTTGTGACCGCCAAGCTAATTCTGTTCTCCTGTTTTGTTTTCAAACCCAGTGACCCTTGCAGCACAATATTATGTAGTAAGTGTTCACTTTTACTTTAGGGTTTGTTTTTGTTTTAGTTTTAGTTTGCACACATAAAAAAAATCAATCAATAAACTTCAAAATACGAACGTAACACACGTGGTGGGAAAAAAGGGGGGAATGGTGTGAAAGAAAAAAAAAGAAGGAAGGAAGCGTAGACGGTTAGCAGGCATGAAGGGTAGAAGTTAAGAGATGGGGAAAAAGTAAACAACCCTGTTAAAGGAGTAGATCAAACGAGGAAAATAAAATGTTTGCACACAGCTTTTCATGAATTGAGGCGTTTTTATGTTTGTTAGCCGGTCCGATCCTTGCTCTTTGCACTCTGACAAGGACGAATCTAACTTTGGCGCCCAACCAAAACGAACTCGTAGCATTAATTAGTATTTAAAATTTGTGGGAATTCAGTTCTTTTGTCCATTTTGGCTAAATTTTCGTGTTGAAGACACTTAGACAGTATGGATCCATTATACCTCAGTGATGAGGAACTCAATTATGAGTTGGCTCTGCGAAGAAGCGACCAACCAACATCTGCGACGCGCAGAATTAAAGCAACGAAGCTGAGAGAACTCATGCAGCAAGAGTTTGCTATCAACATAAAACACACATCGTCTGAGCATGCTTTAGCGCCAGACTTAAACATTAAACGTTGTGAACAGCAAGTTAAACTGCTGATTCCAATGGTTGAGACAGCACTTAAGAAACGCAACACAGATTTTCTCATTCAGTCAAGATCTCGAATGATTCACTATCGAGATCGTCTGTCAATCGTGAAACCTCCGGAGAACATGATCGATATTCACGCGTCGGTGTCAATGCAAGTGAAGTTCGTGATAGAAGACATCAGTGAACGACTTGGAAATTCAGTTGTAGATAGCAGCAGTGAGCAACAGTTTCAACGTGTGGATGGCGCAGGATCACTAGAGTACCAACAACATCAGAACACTCTCATTTCCCCAGAGACGGAACAGAACCAACAGAAAGCAGCTCGGCAGACTATTACAAATACAGGCGCAAGGAGCAAACACAACAACGACGAACTGATGAATATCAACTTCATACCGGCAACAAGTTCGCCAATTCGAGCTGGAAGAGGAAGAGGAAGAGCAGTAGCAGTTAATCTCTCAAACCTAGGAAGGAATACGTCGCTTCCAATGGGAACACCTCCGCCAGCATACCACCCCGGTCGTGCTATGACGAGTAGTAACCAGACAACAGAACAATTGAGAGATGAACTGCTAATACAACTATTGCAGCGAGAACGGAACACATTTGGCCAGGAGCGACACGAAGCGCGTAGGAGTCTCAAGGCGGTACATAATTGGCCATTCAAATTCAAGGGCGAAAAAGACACCACATCGTTGAACACTTTCCTCGATAGAGTAGAGACCTTTGCACGATCGGAAGGGCTTTCGGATGACACACTGCTAAAATCAATAAAACATCTTTTACTCGACGATGCCTTGGACTGGTATGGCCGTGCAGTCTCGCAGAACGTGCTGATTACTTGGGAGGCATTCAAAAGCGAAATACGGAAGGAATACCTACCCACCAGCTACGAGCAGATCCTAAAATTAGAAGCAATCTTCCGATTCCAGGCACCGGAAGAGTCATTTGCCAAATACTATCGGGACATATCCGCGCTGTTTCGATTCGTGCAACCCCCGATGAGTGAGGAAGAAAAGTTCTTCATGAATGGCGATTACGCAACCATTGTCACCGCAGCAAGACCACACTCGTTGCAGGACATGGTACAAGTATGTAGCAGCTATGACGAGACACGGGCTCTTCTAAGCCGACAAAGACGAGTGCCCTTTCCGCAAAGCAGCTTGCTAGAACCAAACCTGGCAACGCCACTCGTCAATCGATCAACGCAACTGAATCGAGGCAATCCACGTTTCGGGAGAGTACATGCACTGAACTCGGATGATGACTTCAGCCAATTGGAAGGCGGCTGCAGCTGTCAGCATCCACTCACATCCAACAAGCACTCGACGCCCATCGACAATCAACGTAAACCATCTGAAGAACAGTCCGTAGCAGACAGAGAAAACTGGCATCAACGCATAATCGAGTTAACAGAAGAGGTGAACGCATTAAAGCTGCAGCAGGACAGCAGAGTAGAAAGGTCGCAGCGAGTACATCAGCAGCAACGGCGAGAAGGTTCGGACCCTAGTCAGCAGCAAACAAGTGATCAAAGAAGAGCAGGACTAGTCTGCTGGAACTGTGATGAGGACGGACACCGGTTTATGGACTGTCCTAAACCGCAAGCAGTGATGTTCTGCTATCGCTGCGGGCACAAAGGGTATTCACTGCGTAATTACCCCAACTGTCGCTCATGTTTGGGAAACGCAGTCGCGAGGAACCACTAACTGAGGGAAGGACATCCTCGCAAAGCTTTTACGACCCCTCGGAAATCCCAAATCCTGCAATGATCAACACAATCATCATCAACCCCGAAGACGACGAACGCCCACATGCAGAAATATCTGTGCTGGGTAAAACATTAAGAGGACTACTAGACAGTGGTGCTAGCTGCTCTTTGCTTGGCGGAAACGCGGTGAAAATTATAGAAGATCTCCACTTGCGAAAAGGAGAAGCGAAGGGTCAAATCAAAACCGTCGATGGCACAGCGCATAGCATTCGAAACTTTGTGTATCTACCCATTTCCTTCAATAATAGGATTCAGACAATCGCAGTGTTGTTGGCTCCATCTCTTCCGGAATGCGTAGTGCTTGGCATGAATTTCTGGAATACCTTCGGAGTCAAACCTGTATGCTACGCGCTGGAAGAAGTAGGCATTGAAATCCCTGCCGATCCCGACCCAAAAGAAACCGTGGCAGAGGAACCAATGAAAGAATTAACACCGGAGCAGAAGAAACAATTAGATCAAGTCGTATCCATGTTCCCAACAGCAGTAAACGGCAAGTTAGGACGTACTAGTCTATATGAACACCGAATAGAGGTAGGAGAGGCGAAACCGAAGAAACAACGGCATTATCCAGTGTCCAAATACGTTTTGGATGAAGTTAACAAAGAAATCGACCGCATGTTAGCTCTAGACGTGATTGAGGAAGCGATGTTTTCACCCTGGAACAACCCCCTCGTGGCGGTAAAAAAGAAAACTGGGAAATACAGACTGTGCCTAGACGCGAGACATCTGAATTCCATCATGACAAATGAAGGCTATCCGATCCCACAAATCAGCGCAATTATTAACAACCTGGGGAGCTGCGCGTACATCTCGTCAATCGATTTAAAGGATGCCTTCTGGCAACTGCCACTGGAGAAGGCATCAAGACCATTGACAGCATTCACTATACCTTCAAGAGGCCACTTCCAATTTAAGGTAGTACCGTTTGGGCTATGCACGGCCAGTCAGGCACTTTCCCGATTGATGACGCACCTGTTTGCTGATCTAGAGCCCCGAGTCTTCCATTATCTTGACGACATAATAATCTGTTCACGTACCTTTGAGGAACATCTGGAAATGCTAACAGAGGTCGCCGCTCGTCTGCGACGAGCGAATCTAACGATTTCACCAGAAAAATCTAAATTTTGCAGAGCGGAAATAAGATACCTGGGCTACGTACTGAACCAAGATGGATGGAAAGTGGACGATGAAAAGATAGCTTGCATAGTGAAGTTTCCGACACCCACAAGCAGGAAGGAAATGCAACGATTCCTCGGCTTAAGCAACTGGTACAGGAGATTCATCGATGGGTTCTCAAAGATTGCTGCACCACTTACGGAGCTCACAAAAACTAAAACGAAGTTTCGCTGGTCAGCGAAGGCAGAAGAAGCATTTATGTACCTGAAAGCAGCACTCGTTTCGGCTCCAGTCCTAGTCATGCCAGACTATAATAAACCTTTCTCGGTTGCATGCGATGCCAGCGATGTCGCCATTGGTGCAGTTCTTACGCAGGACGTGAATGGAGAAGAACACCCAGTGAGCTATTTCTCACAAAAACTGTCATCGTCGGAACGAAAATATTCCGTGACCGAGCGGGAATGTCTAGCAGTGATCCGTGCAGTTGAGAAGTTCAGGGATATATAGAAGGAGTAAAATTCACCGTTTTCTGCGACCATGCAGCGCTCTCATACCTGTTATCCATGAAAAATCCGACAGCACTGATGAGTAGGTGGATTCTGAGGCTAAATGCGTTTGATTTCAACATCAAATATCGCAAGGGAAGCATCAATGTAGTTCCTGATGCGCTCTCACGGATAGTGGCAACCACCACTGTAATTGGAGACGCTATGACGATGGAGGATTCTTGGTATGAAGGGCTGCTGCACAAGATAAGAACCCATGGGGAGGATTTCCCGGACTTTAGACTGGTTGACGACGAAATATTTAAAAACTGTCAACACAGAGAGGGAGGATCAATAGCGCACAAATGGAAGCGGATTGTTCCGGTAAAAAATCGAGCGGAAATCATCAAACGGTGCCATGACGCACCCACAGCGGGTCACTTAGGTTTCCATAAAACATTAGACAAAGTTCAATTACACTTCTACTGGCCTAAAATGAGAGAGAACATAGGTCAGTACGTCAGAAGTTGCGCCATATGCAAAGCAAGCAAAGCGCCGAATACCACTATGATGCCAGACATGGGAGGCCTGAAGCCTGCCAGGATTCCGTGGGAACTTGTGTCGGTGGACTTTGTGGGTCCGCTAACCCGATCGAAACGTGGCAACACTGTACTGTTTGTAGTAGTGGATTGGATAACCAAGTACATCATCGTTCATCCGATGCGCAGCGCAGATTCGTCAAAGATGGTGGAATTTTTAGAGCAGCAGGTCTTCTTGAAGTTTTCTCGTCCTAGGATCATCCTATCAGACAACGGGAGACAGTTCGACTCGATCGCCTTCAAATCGCTGCTATCCCGTCACAGAATAACACATATGAAAACAGCTTTCTATTCACCGATGGTGAACAACGCCGAACGCGTAAACCGCGTGCTGATTACCTGCGTTCGAGCACTTCTGGACGAAAAGCATGCCGAATGGGATGAAAACCTGGCATCAATTACGGCGGCGATCAACAGCGCTAAGCATGAAGTGACGGGAGTAAGCCCGCATTTCGCAAATTTCGGGCGAGATCTATTACTTCACACAGATCTTTACGTGCAGGAAGATTTGAACAGTCCAGAAGATCCGAAGATAGCTCAAGACATGCGGCTCTCAACGGTAAAAAGAATCCAAGACTTCGTATTGCAGCGTATAAGGAGGAACCACGAAAAGACGAAACATAGGTATAATCTGCGCACGAGACAAGTGGATTTCAAGATCGGTGACATCGTGTGGAGACGCACCTTCACGCAATCCTCCAAGATAGACCACATCAACAAAAAACTTGACCCCAAATTTGTTCCAGCCATGGTGAAACAGATCCTGGGGACGAACACATACTTGCTAGAAGATGTTTCAGACGGGAAGCAAGGCCGTTATCACGCAAAGGACATGAAAGGAGATTAGGCGTCAATTATAAAGCTATGTCCACAGGCAAAGCCTGTCAACAATGAGCACCATGCTCCCAAAAAACTGTGCCAACAGGAATCAGGGCAAGAACGTCAGGTGTGATGAGCAATAACTTCGACACGACTACCTCTCCACCTTGACAGTTGATAGCTAAGTGAGCAAGATAACTGCAGACCATAAACCTCGCGAAAAGGAGATAACACACGCTTTGCGGTTGTCATATTTACAGTCAACCAACAGTCCAAACGACAAGTCCAATAAGCAACAGGACATAAACAACTAACTATGCGGTAGCGAAACACTTCCATCGCGCCAGGAGGTGTACCGCGTGCCGTTCGCGATACGGGAGAAATCGCACCCGGCGTTTCTGGAAACGGGGCGCAGGGAACTCGCTAGGACACCAGTAAGTTTCTTGGATAGGATGAGCGGAGACCCGGAGATCGACGACCAAACATCGGTTCGACGCGGAGTCAAAGCTTACGGCCACTATCAGGCGCAGCGGGATAGCTTCTGCGTGGTTCTAGGAGTGAGTAAGGCAAACAGGCCGCCAACGCTGCCTACCACAGGCAAGGGAGATCGGACCCCGAAGTCAGTAGGGACACACCGAATGCCACTGAAAGTGAAACAAAGCTACCAATTGACGGAGCCTACCACAGGCAAGGGAGATCGGACCCCGAAGTCAGTAGGGACACACCGAATGCCACTGAAAGTGAAACAAAGCTACCAGTCGACGGAGCCTACCGCAGGCGTGGGAGATTGGATCCCGAAGACAATAAGGACACACCAAACACCATTACAGATAAAAAGAAGCAATGAACGACACCATTTACAAGGAGTTAAACTCAAGAAACACACATCATGCGTGGGAAGCATAATCTCAAGATCCCTGGACGGTGTACTGATGATGGATACAGCAGAGAGTATCAGTCAGATCCAGCGTGTTACATAATCCAGTAAATCTGTCAAACTAAGGTCTTCAAGGCACCACGTAGTGTTCGGGCGTTTGCATGACTTATCATCCCGGGTATTACCCAAAAGTAACGCGACCATGGGCGCGGATATTCCAAGGCACTTGGAATTGTGAACCCTATTTCTGGACTCATGCAAATTGTGAGCGAGGAAATGCGCTCTTTCTCGAACTAACTACAAAGCTATGCACTCGACAGCAGTCAGCGACTAAGCCACAAGGCACGAAAATAGGCAGTTTGCGGAATCATTACTCTTGATGATGTCCTAGCCCTAAATCATTTAGCCAATTACTTATATGAATCCCTCTATGTTATTCGTTATTTGTAAGATTGTTCTGGTTTGGTCAATAACTAGAAACAATTGAGTTGAATGTCTCACTGTGGGACTGCTAGCATAGAGATGATGGACAAGAACTGCTCTAGAGACCATTTGCCAAGACTTCGTTGGCGTCTGATCAATTTGTCTGACAGGACTCGCTGTCGTTGGTGATATCATTATGAGTTTTGGATTTTGATTACTCGCTCTGGCAAGTGGTAAGACTTGCGGAATTTAGTTTGGAATTTTGTATCGATTAGATTGTCTTGAAGTCTGTTCAAGCTAAACTACCACGATCAGTCCAGTCTCTAGAGAACTTCTTAAAGGAAGTGAAAGTTTAGAATTTTTCATGAATCGCCATACCGATTCATGAAAAATTCAATCCCCACAGTGAAGTTGTGTTACGTTCGTATTTTGAAGTTTATTGATTGATTTTTTTTATGTGTGCAAACTAAAACTAAAACAAAAACAAACCCTAAAGTAAAAGTGAACACTTACCACATAATATTGTGCTGCAAGGGTCACTGGGTTTGAAAACAAAACAGGAGAGCAGAATTATCTTGGCGGTCACAACCAACACAGCGAAAAAACGTCGTTTCCGTTTGCCACCCACTTGGACCGCCAGCTGCAACAAAATAGCAAAGAAGACAGAGTGAGTTCGTCTGCCACGCTCGCCGCACCGAAGGAGCACCCCGTGAAGGCCTGGATTATCTTGCCGTTGCTAGTGGCCAGTGCGAAAGCATAGTGAAGGCCAACGTGTTCGCAAAGACGAAGCGGTGCGTTATATAAACGTTAAAATCGATTGTCCTCGAAATAAGACCCCCTACGATCGGTAGAAAAGGCGTTAGCTCTTTGCTGCCGCAAGAAAGCGCATGAAGGAACAACATAAATTGAGGTTAGTTATTCATTCGTTCAACAAGGAACATCCTCCCATCAGCTTCCATCTTCTAGGCAAAGGGTTAACCGTCCGGATCGGTGCAATCGGATAAGCTAAGCAGGCAAAAGTAGCGCCAAAAAAGGCAAAAGCAGCGAACTCGGGTGGGGCAACAGCACCGAACGTAAGAAGCAAGGCTTCGCATAGCCAAGTGAGCGAATCAAGGTTAGTTTAGCGCTAAAACATAAATGCGTTGATCTAATCAGTTATGATCTTCGAAAACAGGCAGGAAACGCAGGCAGCGAAGCGGATAATCCGGAAAGAAAAGGCTTGAGTCTGAGGGCGCTGTTCACGCTCCAAGGTGTCCAAATTTCACCGGAAGAATCGAACGGAGTCGAAATTCCGACCAAGAGAGCCTCCACTAGGAGTAAGTAGACACAGAAAGCTTCCTACTGTACAAATGCTGACGTAAGTCGTTCGACAGGGCTCTTGTTTCTGGTTTTGGCTTCGTTTGAGTCAACGTGCGGTCGAAAGTGCTCCAAGGCACGGTCGTAGGAGCGATCTAAGGTGTGGACTAGTCGGCAGGCCGCCTCCCCCTCCCCAACCAGTACTTCCGGAAGCAAGAACCGGTGGTAGTGATCCGCGGGTTCGCGAAGCAGCGCTTGGCCGTGTAAAAGGGAAGATTTGGTTTGAAGAGAGCGGTGCTCGTGAGTAGCCCCGTGATGGGAAAAAAGGGGGGAATGGTGTGAAAGAAAAAAGAAGGAAGGAAGCGTAGACGGTTAGCAGGCATGAAGGGTAGAAGTTAAGAGATGGGGAAAAAGTAAACAACCCTGTTAAAGGAGTAGATCAAACGAGGAAAATAAAATGTTTGCACACAGCTTTTCATGAATTGAGGCGTTTTTATGTTTGTTAGCCGGTCCGATCCTTGCTCTTTGCCCTCTGACAAGGACGAATCTAACACTCTGATCACTCTACCGTTGTAGACGATGGATGTGTCATCTGCGAACAGAGACAGAATGCCGCCTTCTGGAGGTTCTGGCATGTCGGAGGTGAACAGATTGAAAAGCAGGGGCCCGAGGATACTGCCCTGGGGGACGCCTGCGACGATGTTGTGCGCATTGGAACTCGCTCCGCTGATTGAGACCCGGAATGTCCTTGCCGACAGGTAATTGTTGATGATTTTCACCAGGTAGCTGGGAAGATTGTAGCGTTGTAGTTTGTACACCAGGCCATCATGCCATACATTGTCAAATGCCTTCTCGACACCGAGTAAGGCCATGGCGGATGTTTTCGAGACAAACTTGTTCCGCCTGAGGACGTTGGTAACTCGGGTCAGTTGGTGTACAGTTGACCCTTGACCGACCGCGTCGGAAATCAAACTGTTTCTCGAGCAAGATGTTGAGATTTTCGGCAGACTCAAGTAACCGATGATGAATAGCTTTTTCGAATAGCTTGGATAACCCTGAGAGAAGGCTGATGGGTCGATAACTTTTGGGAGAGGAAGGATCCTTCCCAGGCTTCCGGATGGGGATGATTTTCGCTGACTTCCAGGACGATGGGAAGTAGCTGAGCCAAGCTGAGCTGGAGACACTGATTAGAGATCAGTGAGAGGTGCTCAAAGAACGGAGCACTCATGTGTTTGAGCTCGAGATTCAGGATGCTGTCGAAGCCTGGGGCCTTCATGTTCTTCGGCGATTTGATATAGGCCGTCAATTCGCCAGCTGAGATCTCCAACTCCTCCGAGAAGTCGTTGGGAATCAAATGGATGTTGTTAGCAAGCTCGTTGACGGCTGCTTCGTGTGGACTGACGATGTTCTGCCCAAGATTGTGTGAGCTGACGAAGTGACGACCTATTTCAGCGACCTTCTCTGCAGGAGTTATCAAGCGATCCTTAGAGCCATTATTGTCTAGTGGGATCAAAGGTGGAATGGGTCGAGGCTTGGATTTTAGAATTTTGGTCATTTTCCAGAAAGGCTTAGCATAATCTGGGAGAGTGCGGATCTTATTTGAGAAGTCGTTTTTTTTTTAGGTACACCATTCTGGCCTTGATAATTTTTGTGATTCGATTGCAGCGTGCCTTAAGCTCAGGCAGTCCTGTACGCTGGAACTGCCTGCGAGTGACATTCCGCAATCGAATCAAATCTTTGGTGAGTGTATCAGGGCTCAGGATGGTGTAGTGGCCCTCTAGTTCGTCGTTGGACCAGACGACTCCGTTCCGGTTGTAGACGGTGTTTCCCCACGATTGGTGCTTTGCGTTCAGATCTCCGGCGATGACGACTCCGACAGAAGTGGTAACTTCCACTCCAACGGCTTCGATGAGTTTGAGCTTGAAGTCCGGCAGCAGGCGGCAGGCGATGTTGCTTCGCAAGGCGATTGCCACTCCTTCCCCTCTGGAGCTTGTTCGATCGAACCTCACCAGCCTAAAACCCGGAATTGTTGCACTTACCTCGGGCTTCAGGTGGGTTTCGGTGATGAAAGCCGCGTCAATCTCCTTCTCCTGAAGGAAATCGCTGTGCTCGATGATTTTGCTCTTTAGTGAGCAAGCGTTTCAATTGACCAGACCCACCCTAGCAGCCATTTTCAATGACGAACATGCCCAGGGTGAAGATCTGGTCGAAGCGAGTTTTGCAACCGCGTAGTCGCGTTGCCAGTTGGGTGAAAATCGGAACTAGCTGCTCCGATGTGTAAAGCGGTGGGTCGCCCTCGGCCGGAAGGGGCTCATTATCCTGACGACGGAATCCAGGGGGAGGAAGCGGGGGCCAATCGCTGGTGGATGGTGTTGGAGCTTGAACTGATGCTGCAGCAGCCGCCAGCCGTTTGTGTGGCTGCAAATGTGGAAGAATTGGTATCGCTCGCCGGGGAGCCGGGATGGCCGGAAAGTTCACCTCGTTGAGAGCAGGAATTCGGTTCTTTTTCGGCAGGGACCTGGTGGAGGCCTTCTTCCTGATTTCCAAAAACGCCGCCCGCTTTGGACAGTCCTTGGTTGTAGCCCGATGCTTGTCGCCACAGTTGGCGCATTTGGGATCAGCAACCTCCATCTTGTCGCACTCATCGGTCGGGTGGAGCTCGCCACATTTGTTGTAGCGCGGCTTCATGCAGCAGTTTCTGGTGCCGTGCCCGAAATTGAAGCAGTTGGTGCACTGCGTGACGTCGCGGTGCACTGGCCGATATCGCTCCCAGTCAACGACGGTGTAATTTATAACTCCGACCAGCTTCAGGTCCTTCCACGTGGTGGAGCCGTGCTCCAGGTGGACCAGGTAAAGCTGGTCGCGATATCTCCTCGTCTTGTCGTGACAAGCGATCTTGTGCACGGCCACCGGTTTCAATCCGCAACTTTCGAGCTCAGCTTTTAGCTCCTCTTCCTTCATGTCGTTGGAGTCCTCGCAGCAAAGCCTTTAGCGGCTTCGTGCCGGAGTGGTCATGAGTGTAGTAATCATTCTTGTGGACCTCGAGGAACTCCGCGACGGATTGATAATGGTCCTTATTTGCCGGCATTACTTTCACGCCCTCGTTGCAGAGCCGAAAAGTACATTTCAGCCCCTTAGCGATCACCTGGCGAATTTTTGGGCGCAAATCCGGTGGATCGCCCTTGACAAACACGGGCGGGCACTTCTCCTTCCGCTCCGGTTGCACCTGCGGCAGCTGCGATTGCTGCTTCTTCATCTTTTTCGGCGGATTGCCGGCGTCATCAAGTGGCAACGGAGAGAACACGTTGCTCTGCAAAAGCTGCTTGGAGGGGTTACCCGCGCCTCCAAGAGCAGTGCGCTTAGGCACTTTTCCAGCGACCGAATCGGCCACCGAGTCTCCCATGACGGGTCCGGGAGAAAATAACGCCAACGCGACAAGCGAAAACGTAAACAGCAAATGAACGAAAAAAAACACTTCGAAAAAATTCGCGAGCAAAAAACACGTCCGTACGTGTTGCTGTCTCGAACTGGAATGCGTGTCTGCTAGCCGTGTGAAGCGTGGCTCACGCGTGCCGGAAAGCAGCTATCTTGTTTTCATTAAATTAAGCCCGTTAGCCCCGCCCCTTTGTGATCTGATATGGATGTAAATATAATGTGCACTCATTACGATTAATGAAAGGGCGGGGCTAATGGAATAACTTCATTAGATATAAGAAAGTTGCTTTCCGGCGCGCGCGAGCCATTTTGATCGGGATTCCGCAGACATCGGACCGTTTGGAGAATGATATATGCCACTACATACCTTGCCATCGGGTGGAAATGCTACAAAAATAAATAAAAGATTTAAAAAAATTAGACACGGTACATTTTTTTAGCGAAGAGTCCTGGTTGGAAAACGCATCATAAGTGAAAAAAAAAATTGTTTTGCACTTTTTTCCCAAGCATTTTGTCAAAAATCCAAAAACCAAATATACAAGAAAGGCAAACATTTTCACGCTAGTCACGCCATTATCTAACACATGAGATTCAAAATAATTTTTATCAATGGGAAAAAGTATATCTTTGTCGTCATTTTTAAAAGAATTAAAACTGAAAATCCATCTTCCACTCGAAACTTACGATCTGTTCGTAAAAATACCGTTCTCAAATAGACATTTAAATTTATATGGCTCAAATTCATCTGGGGGATTACTAGGTAGTAAATATAGCCACTATTTTATAATAAATTATATAATAATATTAAATCCACGCCAAACGCCGATGCCACCGAAACAGTCCATTTTCGCAATTAAACCCTTCTGTTCAGAAAATGCTAGTCCTGAGAAGAACCATTTTTTCTTCAATGCGCTTTCCCAATAATGTAATAAAAGCATCGCCACTGGCGGCACGAGATCGCAACAGTGCTATTTTTGTAGTTAAGTAAACCCTTTCTTCATATAAAATGCTGGTTCGTTGAGGTTAAATGATCTGCAGCAACACACCGAGGACCACCACCAATGCGATGAATTTCCGTTGAAAATGTTACCAGCGCCTCTGTGATGCTGTGTCCGCTCCGCTGCGATTGCTTTGATGCGTCCGCTCTGCGTGAAATCTTGTTCAAATTAATGATTAGATCCAAACCCGCAAGTTATTGATTTTTGATGTCTGTGCTAGTGATGCATGTACGTGATTGGTTGCTTTATCTATTTCTAAACTTTTTCAATTATCGATAATAAATAGTTAAAAATCAGTATTTTTATATCAATACAGTGAACGTTCGCTAATTGGGGTTTTTCTAGTTGGGGCGCTTTTTAGTTGGGGGTTCGCTAATTGGGGAGAAACCCAATTAAAAAGCAGCTAAACGTCAGAATGTGATGTCAAAAACGCGTTGACGTTTTGTTTCCGTGTTTGGCGGGATCGATATTTTCTGGCGCGTAAAATTTTCCTTTGTTCAATGCAAAAAGTAAACAACATTGAAGCTTGTCAAAGCGCCCCAATTAACGAACGGCATTCGCTAGTTGGGGTGAGGTCGTGCCCCAATTAGCGAACGATCACTGTACAAAGAAGCGTTGACTCATACTTGATCCGAAACAATTGAAAATCCATCGAGTAGCGGCTGAGATATTAAACTTTAAAGTCTATCATATTTTCGTGACGGTCCCCGATTTTCGCAATCGTAAAGTGTACCCCAATACAGAAAAGACAGACGTAGCCTTTTATCGATTTCTCGAGAACCTCGAGGCCTCGATGTTTTCTTTTGATCTGTGCACTGAATTGCGGTACATTGTACCGAAAACTTAATGGTTTGATGCGATGAAGGATGATTGATCTACAGAAATTACTATCACGGTTGCAGGCAGAGGTGCATCCAGAACAGAACATGAGCCAAGAGCGTGCCTTGGTGTTCTTAGTTTTGAACTTTGAACACAGTGCAAGCAAAACGATCATGGTAACTAAGATTCCTTAGATTTGGAACTATGCAAAAACATACGAGCATGCTTGATTTCTATCCGTTAGAAGCCCACGTGTTCCATTACTAGCCGAAAAATGTATAGCATATGCCGTCGCTTGAATTTATTTTCCTAGGATACAAGTTGCTAAGTTATTTAGGTCAGTGCTCTTGAGCAGTGTGCAGTGTTCAGAACGTTTGGAACACGCGTTCTCGTGTTCAGATGCAACTCTGGTTGCAGGTTTTGAAACAGCAGGGGACTGAAGGGACCAATTCGCCTATCCATCATTCATTCAATACGGTGTTCAATTTTTGATTTATTTTTATATCGTTTAATT